>NC_143437.1:46726833-47329166 GCF_987193195.1 Phasianus colchicus
ATTGCTCAGTCACTACTCCTGGAGATATTAAAAAGTGAGCTGGGCATATGCTGAACGCTCTGAGTGATGTGCTCTACTTGATCCTGATTTGATTGTGAGATTGGATTAATGGTCCTCTCCAGCCAACTTTATTCTGTGATTTCATGCTTCTTTTAAAAAGTGGTTGTGCCATGCCATAAACTGTTCTTTCTTGGACTGAACTTGTGTAACCTTTCAGAGTTGCTAAGTGTTAAAGAGACTTTTGACAATAAGGAGGAACAACGGTTGGAAGCAATCAATTCTATCAATATTAAACAGAATATATTAGGTTGAAATGTGTGATCTTCTTTCTGATGATAGTAATATATTTTCTTAATCTAATTTGTCCCACTTTCATGTGTCTCTCTTTCATCTTCCTTTTTGTTTGATAGTACTTCATTTTGGAGCACTGTCCTTCCTCTCCCTCTAGCTCACTTCCCCTCATTGTACATCAGTGCATTTCCCAGCTGGTTTCCTGACACTGCCTCTCTGTGGTGCTACTCCCCATAACCTCCCCAGATAGACTCTTGTGCTGATAGCTTCAAGATGTTAATTCTGGGCAAGAATTTCATCAAATTTCTCATTAGTAACCTGTCAGAACCTACTTATTAGGGGAGCCACAGGAAAGAAGAGGACCTTTAGCAGTCTCTGTTGCGATAGAAAAAGGGCAAATGGCTTCAGGCTTGAAGAGGGTTAACTTAGGTTAGATATAAGGAAAAAGTCTTATACAATGAGGGTGGTCAGGCACTGGGACAGGTTGCTCAGAGATGTGGTGAGGCTGGATCGGGCTCTGAGCAAATGATCTACCTGTGGTGTCCCAGTTCGTTGCAGGGGGAGTTGGACTAGATGGCCTTTGAAGGTCCCTTTCAACTCTAAGGTTTCTATGATTCTAACTTCTATTCCATTCAAAAACTCCTTGATAACTGAAAGTCACAGTCAGATAAACAAAATTCCACATTATCATTTGTCTTATCCTTATTCTGTACCTCTTTAGCAGAAATCAAATGCAATGTTTTGAATATTGTTGGTGTTTAAATTATCACTTAGTAAAATCAGATTCAGAGATAGAAACACTTGAAATCTTGTGAAGCTCTTTTCAGCTTTTTTCAGATTCAGACTTTAATGCATGAAATTCTGTTGGTTTATTTTTGGAAGATGATTTCATATTACAAGACTTGATTTTAAAAAATAAAATGCCACACCTGTCTATAGAGAGAAGAAAAATATGACAATTTGGTATTCAGCATTAGCATAGTAGCTGCATGCTGACTTTGTAATTATGCAGTATACAATGTCTATTTGTATAATGATAGGAGGAAAATGTTAACAGTGGTATTTTTGCCATAAATAGAAATTTTATGCAGGAACCATTACTTCTGTAACTCAGCTCTCCTTTGTATTTTCACGTTATAGCAAGCAGCTACAAGGCTCCCAGCCTTGTAAACTAATAAAGTGTTGTTCATTCTCTTCCTCTTCTTTCAGAGAGTTGTGAAGTAAATTCCCTAAGTAGCTGGCAGAAAAGAATTCCCACTTCTGAAGAAGCAGCAGCAGCTCTTAAACTCCAAGCTATTTGGAGGGGGACTTATGTGAGGAAAGTACTGAACAGCAGAAAACCAGGTGTGTCCTTTTTCAAAAATGTTACACCCTGTTCAAATATTTACTGCAAGAGCTTTGTTCTTAATTAATTCCTAGTTAATTTTCTATGGCATTTCATGTCAACACAGGATGTTATTGTGAAGGTATTTAAAATGGAAAATATTAGTCATATAATTTTTTGGAGCTGGAAAAGTACTGAAAAGTATAAAGGTGATGATAATGGGGATTTGGGGATGGTGAAATGAACATAATGGGGATGGTGAAAGGAGAAAGTAGTTGTCAGCTCTCTGGCATCTCTGTAAAATTCCTAATAAGATAGCATTCATAAGACTTCTTTGACTTCTAAGTGATGTTTTTCACAAATATTTGGTAAATGTACATTTAAAACACTACAAAAGTTAGGTATTATGTACATTTTCTAACTTATTTTATTATTTCTAGGTACTAAAGAAAACACTACTGTAAAAGAAATCTTGCAAAAATTGTGGACTTCAATTGAGTTAAATTTTGAACAGTGTGCTGTAGTGCTGTTAAGGTAATGATATAATAAATTATACTACTTTCTTGCAGCCATTTCCATAGAGTTGCCATAAATTGCTGGTGCACACAATAAATGTGGGAGGAGCGTTATTAGTTTTAAAATTACAGAACTTGCTCAGAAAGGATAGGATGCTTTCTGTAGACATATGGTGTGCTTTATTATATGTTTGCATGAGTAAAAAGTGTATCAAGTCTAACCATTAGGTAAGGATGCTACCATACAGTTGTTTGGTGGGTTTTTTTTATTGATTTTCTGTGAGCTGGAATATTGTCTTCTGTATTTTTTTTTTTTTAATATTCAGTAGGTTGTTTCATAGGTAGGAACCTATGTTTCTTTAGTTAATCTTCTATCCAGTTGATTTAAAAAGCCCATTTTGATCATTTGCAAGGTTGACCCCTCCCCTCCCCCTTTCCCCACCCTTCCAACTTTTGGTATCACGTGTTTTCCCCAACTCCTTCACAAATATCTGCAGGCATTCATACACCTGATCTAGGAGTAGGTCATTTCTGCCAGGTGTGAGGAATGAGAACTAGCAGTATGTACCGCTGTGAATATAAATCCTCATTACACATAACCACTTATTTGAGGAGCACTCACATGAAGTGTAACTTTATTTCACTTTGTAGTGTTTCTAACCAGAGTAACTATGTGCTGTTAGAACTTTGGCATGAACCAAAGGACCTTGCAACCACAACCTTGTACTAAGCGTTAGACTGTAGTTTTAGAACTGTACCATCTCTAAATTAGCAAAGATCAGATGCAACTTTGAGTCTTCCTTCAGACTTACAGGACATGTGGGATAGATATTTTCTCAGGGAATACATTTGACTGTTAAAATCACAGTACTATGATTTTTTTTTAACTATTATTTTTAAATCACTTACACACTTTTGATTAATATAAAAAGCTAGTGCTTTGACCTATGAAGTTATAAGCAAAAACTTCAGGAGTTCAGTGTTATGGTAGAAGTTTTCCCATTCTTAAAGTCTAGACATATCACGGGCCAGAAGCAGCACCATTTTACAATGTAATCTCTTAGTTTAAAAAGCCCTAAAACATCTCTATTTAATCAAGGTTTTCAACTTGTTTCTCATTACAAATCCCACATTCACAAAGAGAAGTTCACTGTGCTTGCCCATACTGTAATTTTCAAGGAATTCAGAGATTTGAGGCTTCTGAGGGGCTTCTGTCCATGTTCACTGCGCATCAGTGATGGAAGGAATATTTGCAAAGCTTTGCAAAAGAATATCTCAGACTGTTCTGCTTTAAACTAATTCTGAGAAAGTTTAGATCCTCTCTGTGACTCACCTTAATTAAAGGCCGTGGTTGGCTATTATCATTGCTAAAAATATGAAAGTGGGGATTGTTTGTGTAATTTCAATTGTTGTTTAGAGAAGGCAAAACCGCGAAGTACCACCAGATTTGGTGGATAACAATTTAGCAATTTAAAACTTGGACGCGTTCAGAGGAATATTAACTTTTGATACCACAAATTATAAATAAGCTTCCCAGTCTCAGTGAGGTGCCAGACAGGTTAGCTCTAATTCCATAGAAACTGATAACACCTAAGAATTTAAAGATGAAAGAGGTTTTTTAAATCTCCTTATGATGCCATAGCTTTAAGATGACAGCTTAATACAGAGAAATGGAAGGTGTCCTATCTAATGCCTTTTTTTTTTTTTAAATAATACAAATAATTAATGGATAGATTGATGGATACACAACACGTTTGTACGTAAGCATCAGTTATTACAGGCTACTAGCTCTTGAACTAATAGAGCACCTTCCTTACCTGATTTATTATTTTTTAGTGTGATCCAATAACAGAAAAGATAGTAGCATTAGTAAGACATCTTATAATTTCATTTTACTCTCAAATACGAAGCAGCGTTCTTCATAATATACATCAATACATGTCCCCCCCGATTATGAGTAGATTTAAATCCTTATTTGCTTTTCTACTTTCCAGAGAAATGTTTAAAAGAAATTCTAACTCAATCAAAAGTTTTCCTTGTTATGAAGATGAGTGGTGTAAGATCTCTTTCGCTGACTATGATGTAACATATTTTGATCAGCCACCAAATATTTGGTTTGTGGTTTTTAGGTGAGTTTTGTATAGCCTTTTATATGATTCTTATAGGAAAGAAGTAATATACACTGTTTTCCACTAACATGTTTCAAAAAACAGGATTTTACATGAGTCTGTTTTCATCAAATTCTAATATATATTTCTGTTTTGTTACAAAAATTATTCAATTTGTGAAAATAAAATGAATTTAATTTGTTCTTTCATTGTTTCATTTTAGAGAAATATTTTTTGTCCCAGAAGACATGCTCATAGTGCCAAAGATGTATACCACTATTCCTTCCTGTAGACTTCATGTAATTGATAATGACACACTGGAGGAAATGCCACATGTCTTTTTGAAAGTGGCACCTCATATTTACCCCAAAAATAAGGTAAATGTGTGGAGTATAAAAATAATTGGAATAAAAATGATTGCTGAATTCTGATGATATTTTCAGCTACGTAATAATATTCTGCTTAGAAGAATGGCTACGCTTATTAAAAAATTCAAATAAACTATCACTGACCTCCTAATTCATCCAGATTTCCAGTTTTTAGGCTAAAGATGACAGCTTGCTCAATCTTTTTTTACAAGTTAGGTTTCCTACATTCTTGATTACTTTCTCTTCTGGACTGCTCCCAGTTGTTCTCATCTTTTTTCTTGTTTATGATATACAACACTGAGCACAGAAAATTTTGCAGCAAGGATTAACTTAAAATGAAACAAATGATGAGTAAGGAATGATTAGTTTACATGTGTTTTGGGCAGGCTTTACTACTTATAAAACTGACTATGATGCTCATTTTCCCCTCTCTCCCCCCTTTATTTTTTTTGCAAGAGTTTTGTTGATTCATACTGCTATAGCCTTAAGTGCCTTCCTGAATAACTGAATCCTGTTGTTAATTTTTCTTGATGAAATGTGGTGTATTTCACTATTGATTTTAGTGCTGTTTTTCTTTCAGACCATTTTCCTTATTTAAAGTAACATTGAATTCTTTTCCTTTAAAATTATAACCCTTAGCTTTGTAGTACCAGTTAATTAAACATAGATCACTGTTTCACTATGCACATTACTGATAAAATATTAAATGAAATCAGTTCCAGGTCAGAAAGTCTCACTAATTAGAGCCTTGTGTTTCAAAATGTGTACCAGATGTGGTTATCTTCTCTAGTTTCTTCATTATGACAGCATTTCCCTGAACTTAAAAGAATGATCAGGAGCAGGTGTTGACTACTTCTCCTCTATTCCCATATAGTTTTCATATAGCTTAATTGGTTCGATAGTTCAGAAGAATGAATTAATCCAGAAGTTAGTTTATAATTATTTTCTAGTTCTTTTCCTGTTCGGGCCTCTTCTAAACTCTTCAACATTACCCCTAATATTGTGTGTGCTAGCCACACTACCCATGGTTGATCCTTTTAGTGAAGATAAGTTCAAGTTTGAGCTTTCTCTGTTAGTAGCAAGGAATTGATGTTAGTCTAGGACTGTTTTGTTGTCTTTCTTCTGTAGCTTTACTTCCAGTATTATCATACCTTTTCCCCATTCCCTCCAATAGAATGAGCTTGCTTTATCCAAGGCATACAGTGAATGCCAGCTGAATGTGGCAGGTAGGGACTACTCCTGCTGGAGGGATATCATCAAGAGTTAACTTGGAATCTTCAGAGGTGGGGTGTGTATTCCATCAGGAAGGAAAGTTCAGACAGTGGCAAGTGGCAGGATGTGAAAAGAAATCTCAGTAATAAACACCACTTACAGGCTTTCAGGATAATGATGAGTTGTGGAAAGAATAATCACAACTTCAGATTTATTTCAGAACTCATCTCAGCATTTGTCCTGCTTAGCAGACCGTGACTGTTCTATTTCTGTCTTGTGGAATGGAAACAATTTTACTGGTTTTTTTTCCCCTCGGACTTCTTCCCACTTTTCTTGAATTGAGATGTCAAAGATTGCATACACTATTCCAATTAAGATCTTACCAACCTTTGTGCAGTACTTTGGCATTAATATTGGAAATGATCATTTTGGTATGCCCTACCCCCACCTACTTATTACTGCATGGGTACACAATGTGATAGCTCCAGTTATTCTGTCATAAACTAAAGAATTACTATCGTTATTTTCTCTTCTTTATTGAAGACCTCTCCCCGTAATTATTGCAGATATTTTTCTTACTCTCTAAGCCTATGATTTTATATTTAATGCAATAAAATATGGTTAATATTAGTAAGAAGTGATTTTGATTCAAGAGTATTAAAACAGAATTGTACGTGTATGCTGCGTTTTTCCACTCTTCTTATTACATAATCTCTGCTACTGAGTTTTTCAATAAAACTCTGTGGACTTACGCCAAACAATTTACTTTCCTGTTTGCAAATGGTCCACTAATGTTTCAGTGGACTTGCAACACTACAGAAAACTTGACTGATAATTTGACAAGACAATTATTCTGTTTTGTGACAATTGCATACGGTGGTGTCATTTTAATCTGGTTGTTACCTTTCTTTTAAGAGTATTTTATATGAAATGTCAATAATAAAACAAGAACATATAGTACGCCTGAATTCCTAAATGTATATATTAATATAAAACAAGATATTTTTCCTTTCGAATAAATCTAGCAGTTAGTTGTTCTGCTGCAAAACTAAGAATCAGCAGATTAAAACAAAGCAAAAGTAAATTTTATCAGTTGATATTGTTATTTGCTACTGAGTCGCTCTAGGAGTGCCTTCAATCATTCAGAAATTAATATTAAAATAGAGATAAAATCTGCAGACTAGCAATAATGTATTTTGTCTGCTTTCTGTAGATATTACAGTCTAGATTAAAAAAAAAAAATGCAACGCAAGGTGATAGTTTATTTCTTCTAGTCTTTTTTTTGTATACTGCTACAATATACTTTTTACTATCTTATACACAAGTTTTTTTGTGGTTGAAAATGACAGAGAAGCATTTCTAAAGCATCAACACTCAGGGACCCTCTAAAACCTCTGTGACCCATCTCTGGGGGTACTTCTCTTTTAAATATTTAGTTAGTTAGTTAGTTCTTGTGCTTTATATTGTATGTTGTTTAAAATAATTACTACTTTAAGTATTTAAATATTTAGTTTAAAATTTTAAACTATACTGTCAGTGAAGGCTTCGATGTGCTGCTCACAGGAATTTGTATTTCTTTGTCATCTATTTACATATCTTTTTTTTTCTTTTAATGTCCTCTCACTTATTCTTTCACCAACTCCTTTGACTATTCTTTTTTATTATCATGTACTACTTTCTATTTCCTCTCACTTGTCATTAGGCAGTTCTTAACTCCAGCCTTACTATTTCTGATGTAGTTTTACAGTTTATATCTATGACTTGCCTTTTCAATACTTACTCAATTTTACCTTCAATTGGTACTCTGCATTGCAAGCTGTATTTCCAGGACTAGCAAGTGTCATTTCTGAGTAAAAATGTCTTGTTTCCTCTTCAGAAAGGATACACATTTATGGCTGAAGCACGTACTGGTGACCAGTCTTTGACAGCTGGAAGATGGAGACTCCGACTCATCAGTTCCCATAGTCCACTCCCATTCCTCTCTCGTGAGGCTGTAAATAATGTCTATTCTACTAAAGAAATTAAAGAGTATTACATACCCAATGACAAATGTGTAATGTTCAGGTAAATATTGAGAGAATAATGATTAAATCCTGCTTTTTATGTCATTGTAGCAAAGTATGTTCTTTCCTCTTTCCTAGAAGGGAAAGGTGTTTAATAAACATCTCCATTTTTTTTAGCCATAGATACTTGATACCAGGTTTTGTGTTTCATAAATGTGTTGTTTTTATTTTTATTTTTCTGAAATACTGCTGCTGCTTAATGAAGAACAGTTGTGAAATAAACAGACTGTAATTTCAAAATTCTCACAGTACTATTCTGCATTTCTCTAGGCTCAGTCTTACCTATGCATCAATGACTGAAATTCCATATTACTTTCGGAGATTAAACATGCATTAAAACTGGGATTTTACAAGTGGTGAGGAGGCATGGAATTTCATATATTTTTTGCCTGACTTTATTTGAGCACGTGATTGTTTTAGAGGAGCATGTTCAATCAGAATGTCATTATTTATTTACTTTTTCTAATTTTTTTTTACTTAATTACTTTTTTTTTTTTTTTAACTTTCATTGGATTTCTTGTTAATGGAAACTGTTCCCTCATGTAGCTAACCTTATTTTTTCCAACAAATTTTATTACAGCAGAAGTAATAATATAAATATAGAGATCTGATAAAACAATGGGAAAAAAATGGGAATACCACCACTTTTTATAGCTGCCCATGTTTACTTTATCATAGATTCACTGCACTGAACTGCAGGAAAGGATGCTTAGCTCACCAGATTGCAAGAAAATAGTGAGCTAAAAACTCAGTTATTTTTTTTTTTTCCATGTCAGCACAATGCTTAGGTACTTCCCTAGAAAAGAAAGATCTGGTATTGTTGGTTATATTGTTGTGATTTTTTTCTTCTTTAGGTATTCAGTGAAAGTCACAGAATCACATATTGCTACAGTGCAGGTACAAACCTCTAAATCAGATGTGTTCATTAAGCTACAAGTCCTAGATAATGAGGAAGAAATTGTAAATGTCACTGGAAAGGGCCATGCAGTCATTCCTGCTTTTAATTTCTTGAGTAATGAAACGCTTCTGAGTTCCCGCTGTAAGTATTGTATTCAGTATTTGACAGTTTTATTCACTGAAGGACATACATTCTTACAGTAACTTTATGTAAACACAGAAAATAGAATTTTTTCCTTACTTTTCCCATGAAATCCTTAGTGGCTTTGTGATTAAGTGAAATTCTTGAGCAATGAGTTTAAATCTTTGCTTCCCAGCAATGAGGAAAGATACTGAAATGATTGATTGAAATAAGGTGTCAATCACTTCTTTATTCCTCTGTGTTTTGGCCTCATTTTGTAACTGTCTAAAGAGTTGTTTGGATCATTCAACATAGCTTATCTGTTCTGAAAGTTTAATGCACATGCTTGCCTTGTCCTTGAGAACAGAAATACGCTCTATTTTCAAGATCTTGCTTCTTTTTTATCTGAAAGTTTAATTGTTTTGGTTCTGGTTGTCAAGAGACTGATGCCCAAACCGTGGGATACGATAGGTAATTCACAGATTATACCGAACTCTGTGGTTTAAATGCACCATCTTGATCATCACTCTGTAATGGAAGCACAAGTGTTATTGGCTTGCCATCAATCATATAAGTGAGAGGATAAGCAAAACATTCATGAATAAATGCAATGACATTTATCCTTAAAAAAAAGTTTTTTTTTTTTGACTTAGCCTCTTCTTCAATTACACAATGATCCTCACAGAAATGCAAACCACTGAGGGAAGAACTATTTCCCCATGACTTACAGAGAAGTAAAGGGAACAAAGCCAGACTTTTCTCAGTGGTGTTCAGTGAGACAACACACACAAACACGTGCACACACACACACAGCTGGCCATACAGATCATCACACATGCTGTTAGGCACATTAGCAGTTTGCATGATGAAGAAACCATTGTAAAAGAAGTGACAAGTTATAGCTAAGTAAATTTGATTATAGGCAAATGAAAAAGACGAAAGAATGCTTTTTCCCAAAATTACGCATTTGATAACATGGAGCAAAGTGATGAGAGGATAAAACAAACAAACAAAAAAACATGAGAGCATGTGTAACAGTGAGATTTATCCTTATATGCCTCTTTTCAATCTAAGTCTTAAGCTAGTGTAACTTATTTTTAGCTACTCTCAGAATTCCTAGGTTTTTATTTTATTTCCATTTATCACAGGAATTATATACAAATTTAATCCAAATCCACAACAGTCTTGGATTCTTTAGCCTGAGAAATAATTATCCACTCCTGCTCACTTCCCTTTTGAAAGATTTTCCTTTCATGTGAATGAGTATAAGTTCAAGTTTTCTGGATTAGTGTTTTCTTTAGCACATTCCTGGTTTCACAGTTTTTCCATATTAATATCTTCTGTAAGAGACCAGGGTGTAATGTTATACATGATAGATCACAAATAGTTCTTTAGCTCCTGTTAAGATTGGCTTTAGTCAGATATGACTTTCTGCCATGTTGACATAAGAGACTTCTGTAAGGACAGCAGTTACCAGAATTACGATGGACGGTAGCAGCAATTAGATATGTAGTTATTCAAATTTCTCATTATTTACTTTGAAGTGATTTGTGATTTGTGTGCTGAATGAATACATGATAATAGTTCTAATAAACATAATTTCAATTGGGACGTTATGATCATAATGCAGCATGAGAAAATATTCTTCTTTGTTCATTTTCTAGGGAAATCTGTTTACCTCAAACTAATAATTCATAGAATGTTTGAAAATTTACACAGATACTATTAATCTTCTTGCAGCAAGTAAAAGCCAGATAATTCGAGGCATTGGAAAGAAGGAATCAGAAAGTGGATTTAAAAGAAGTCGTCATGTTTCAGCTCCAAAGGATACCAAAAGTTCTTTCAAGAAAGGAATTTCCCAAGAACGTCTGTCTGTGTTAGAAGAAGAATCTTTCCCCTTGGAAAACTTTGAAAATAATCAGGGAAGTCCACAACAAGTAAGAGATTTTAAATTACCAGAACCTGGGGAGAGTTGGAGTGTGTGTGTGTGTGTGTGTGTGGAGTGTGTGTGTGAGGAAAACATAAAGGGATGTTGACAATTCTTTTGATTCAGATGAAGATCTGATAACTGGAGAAAAGAGCAGAGTATCCAAAATTAAGATTGTTGATGAATGAGGCTATGGAGAAATGATAACTAACAAGAGCTCATTCTTATTTTCAAATCGAGGTAGACATATTCAGTCTTCAGACAGTCTTCACTTGCAAAGTTCAATGCAAGTATACTGTGACTTGCAGCTAAGGGCCAAAAAATACCATTAATAACTTAAATTTCTGATGCTGAATTCTCTTTGAAACACAGTGTAAGAAAAAGGCTATTTTAATAGTTTTACTAGAGACATACCTGTTGCCAGCCAGCTGAATGCTTTGTTAACACCTGCATTTGCTACTTCAGTCCTTAGATTTCCTTAGAGAGGTGTGTCAGAATCATGCATGTCTCTTGACTTCATCAGGTATTATTTGTCTATCTTAGAAAATAGTGTTTTGTTTCTCAAGCATTGTTTGTTTCTCTGTCTCCAGGTGTTTTTGTATGTGTTTTTTTTCTTCCTGATTGTTAGGTTCAACTGCAACATTATATTAAAAATAAAGAAAAAAAGAAAAAAAAGACAATTACTGAAGTTGTTCCTTTGTCTTCAATCTGGTTTTAAAATTTGGAAAACAATTTTTAAAAGAAGTATTGGTATAATTTCCTGTTCAGTGTAGAAAATATTTAAAATAACCCACTGGCCCTGTCACCTCTACTTAACTCAAGACATTTGAGTGCTAATATTAGTGTTCAAAGCTCTGTAGTAGGACTTAAAATGAAAGACAGAATTCTTTGTCTTAGCACATGGCATACATAGGAAAGTTACATGGAAGTCGTTAAAGAATGTAGCTCTTATTATACAGCCCAGTTTAATTTCAGTTGATAAACACATGAGTAATTGTTTAATTTCACAGGAATTAAAATAAAATCTGTGGAATTAACACTAATTTTCTAAGCTTCTTGTGAATACTGTTATGTACAAGCTTGTAAAGTAATCATGTGTTTCATTTGCTGAGTTCAACAGTTGCCACTTTACTAACCTACAGGACTTTTAAATACTTACTGTAATTGTTATGTCCTCCGCATGTTCGCGTATCGCATTTTCTTTCACAGCCTCACAGGTATATCATACAGGCATTGGTGTTATATAACAGTTGGCCACTCACTGAGAGCCAGATTCTGTTTGTCCAGTCACTGAAAGAAACAGAGAAAACTGAACTCAGAGGTATGCCACCTTAAGTATGTACTTGGATGCTTCACGTTACTTGTTTTTAAATTTGTTATATTGCTAAAGACCAAGACCATAGGGCTTTTTTTTTATTTGCTACCTGAGTAAAATAATTAAGCAATAATGCTTTTTTGTTCTGTGGCTCATAGAACTAGGGTTTGGTTATGTACTTCTATACCTTCAAGCAGCTTTTTCAGTTGTTGTTTCACCCTCTTTTAGGTTGTTGCATTGTTCGCATAATTACACCCTGTTACACAGTTGTTCTTCTTGACTTGGCTTCATCTTGCACATAACATAGTAGTCATGCTTTTGGTGTGTACCCTTTCATACAACCTTTACAATGGTCTGTAAAGCCACAGGTCAAAAGAGGTCGCTTGATCACTGAATTACTTTGCTAGTTCTCAGCTGTTGATGCTGGAGCTTGTCAGTAGCATGGGTACTATAATGTTTGCTTCCTAGTAGCTGTACTGCTATTCATAGCTTCCTTTATCCATTTTAACTGGTACCATTTTAACTGGTACTTTGGCCCATTTACTGTCAACGAGATTCAAGTCACAATCAGTGATAAAGAGAAATTTCCTAGTAGGATGTTTTTAAAGTTGTGATTTCTGTGTCCTGCTATAATTGCTGCTTTTCAAAGTAAATAAAACTCATTTCACAGTTCAGATTAATTGAATATTTATGTTTATATAAGAATACAAACTGACCGTGTTCACGTGGAATAAAAACTAGATTGTTCAGGCCACTAAGAGAGTTTATGAAGAACATAACTCAACACTTAACTATACTTACTGCTTAGTACTTATTTTATGTACTCCCTATCAGCAGCAATATTATCTGGAGCACTTACTATACAGTTTGGTATTTTGGAGTAAACCACATTCAATCTCTGAATATTCTGCTGATACCAGTTTTCAAATAAAAGTGATTTGAAAACTGAGATTTACCATTGAAAGCAATCAACATCACTTGTCAACCACACAATTTGTACTATAGCAATGTTGATGTTTATCCAAAACAACGTCCACTCAGTGTGATTTTTAAGAAAACTGCTGTGAGACAAGTGGAAAATTCCTGGAGCAAATCTCAAATTTCAGGCACTAATATTTCATGTAAGGCAATAGTGCCATCTGGAGTTAGCTTTGTGTTAAAGCTGATTTATTGTGTCAAAAACATATTTCTGCTTTCTGTTACCCTTTACCAGTCTTTTAAGGTAGTCTCCCTTTAGAAGACTCATATTACTCACTGGTATTACAAGTAATAATTTAAAAAAAATTGGTAGAAATTAAGTTATCCAATAATAGTTTTGTATTTTTTCTTTCTTCAAAATTCCTTAATATTGCTGTTTGACAGTATTTGTAAGAAGAACTGTTTGCAATGTTATTTCATGACTAATATTTAATCACAATTTTTGTATATGATATCTCATAAAACGTTTTATTAAATAACATTTTGCATAAACAAAACATTAAAAAGGCATTACTCAAGAAATGGACAAGATAGCTCATTTTATCCCTGCTGTTTCATCTGTTCCCATGTTATTTATTTAATAACTTCTCAATGTATGTAAGTCTATAAAAGCCAAATCTTAAAATTCACAGTTACAAAATCTTTATAGAAGCCAAAGTTTGTAGTATCTCTTTACACAGATAGTCTTTGTCTCCTAATATATTATGACAATGTGAAATTAAATGGAAAGCTTTTTATATAATGATATTATTACTTCAGATAATGCCATCAGTATTTATTTTATATTTGTATTTCTTCTGGAGATGTTTATTATTTTCAGTACTTGTGGAGACTGCTTTAATTTTTGCTTTCATTCTTTATTTTATGTTTTGGTTGCACTGAATAAATTTAAACATAGCTCTTTGGTACCACTGTATGTTAGATAAGTAGCATAAGGAGGTAAGAATGTAATGTATACATAAATATGTGTATAATGTATGAAATAATATACATATATATCATATGTATTTGTGCATGTAGTTAGTACAAGTGTATTATTAATTTGCTTGTATGTCTTTCAAATTTACCATTTTATATTTCCATATAACCCTGACATTGAATATCTGATCCAAATCTCATTAAAGCCAGTGGAATATCTTCAGCAGACTTTTGATCAAATCAACCAGCACAGTGATCTTTCCTCAGTGGAAAGAGGTTAGAAACACAGCATTAAGTGAAAGATACCTCATTATTATCTTCAGACTCATTTCCTCTTTTTTTCCAAGAGAAATTGGCTGTTTGATTGCATTGATCAAATCCCACTTTTCAGCATTTGTTTTAATGTTTCAAGCAGCATGTAGTTAGTACAAGTGTATTATTAATTTGCTTGTATGTCTTTCAAATTTACCATTTTATATTTCCATATAACCCTGACATTGAATATCTGATCCAAATCTCATTAAAGCCAGTGGAATATCTTCAGCAGACTTTTGATCAAATCAACCAGCACAGTGATCTTTCCTCAGTGGAAAGAGGTTAGAAACACAGCATTAAGTGAAAGATACCTCATTATTATCTTCAGACTCATTTCCTCTTTTTTTCCAAGAGAAATTGGCTGTTTGATTGCATTGATCAAATCCCACTTTTCAGCATTTGTTTTAATGTTTCAAGCAGCATGAAGGTAAAGTGAAATAGAGATTTCAGACTCTGATCTTTAATCCTGTACTGTTGTGAATCCAGTCCAGCTTGTTTCATTTGCTGTGTTCCCATGCTATTAAATCTGTTTGCTATTGCAGGCTTTACTTATTCTTTTTTATTTTTATAAGAAGAACACAGCATGAAAAAAAACTTGTTAACAGTTCTTACCATCTAAAACAGTGAAGAATGAAAGTGGTATGTTAGTTCTCAGCTATTCAATTCAACAAAGATCATACATATAGCATATACATGTACTAACTAAGTAATTAATCTAAAAATTTCTCTGATCTGAGAACTATCGTTTTGATTTTCCCAGGTATGCACTGAGTCTTGAATATGTTTTGTTGCCTTAATTTCCTTACATTTTTGGATTTCTGTGTGTGTGTCTGTGTTCTGCTCTTCAGTTTTTCAGGCTTACAGGGACATGAGGCAATGAGAACATTGACTTTACTTACTTCAAGCTTCTCACCTTTATGACAGAGACTGTGTAAGAGAACTAAGAATCAGATTGCTAGCTACAGAATATCAGTCTCCTCTTTGGACTGACTTATACACAGAACAATAGGGCACTTATTGATATGCATGAACCACGGTAAACAATAATTAAGTCTCAGGTAAAATGCTGTTAAGGACAAGTAAAGCTGTTCTAATATGTCTGCTTCCATAAGCCTGCTTCCAAAAGCTTTATTGTCTCTGTATTCTTTCTTGCTCCAACAATTAATATTGGTGTACTACCTAACAGTGTCAACTAATTACATTAGACTTTTCTTTGTCTTTCCTGTGGCTGTTTTGTGCTGTTATGTTCCATCCTGGATATTACATGGGTTAATACACCTACGGATGACAATGGTATCTTCTAATTCATCGTGCATCATAACTGTGTGTGAACAGCACTTGGGGAAAAGCATGAAGAGCACAGTTTTCCCCTAAAGCTCAATCATTTTGAAGGACAAAGGTCTGCAAGTATTCCTAAATCAACCAAAAAAACGAAAGATAAAGCAACTGAGAAGACAGAAAGGGAGAAGTCCAATAAAGAAAAAGGATCACTTATGTCTCTTGTATTTCAACCTGAATTTCAGGTGAGAACAAATCTAAAAACTTGGATTTGTTGAGTGTGAAATCATTGTACTAAGTGTAAAAGCTTCTGCAGATCTGCAGATTAGAACTACTAGCACTTTCAGTGTGTTCCCTGTGTTTCTCTATGCTCTGCTTCATCACCTTCATGTTCTGCGCCTGAGGATGATTGAATGACACATGCAAAAGACCTGCATGTATCCTGCACTAGAGATGTGCTCATTTCTTTGCTTATGTGTAAAGCAACCACTGAGTGTTTCTTTGGGATGTTTATTTTCTGTCTATAATGAAGGTTTGTTAAATTCCATTAATTTGCCATATGTATGTCCAATTGGAGTCAATTGTATTGGTTTTCACAGAATCATCAGAGAAATAAAATAGGTCTTTCTAATTGTCATTATTTTGTGGATATATAGTGGCATAAAAATTTATATTCACTTGCCTACTTGCAAATTTGTCAGTTTGTGGTATCTGATTGTGCTGTGGTTGACCAGCTTTTAAAGGAGTAATTGACTTTATGGATTGCAAAGAGATTAATGGAAGGCAAAGAAATTTACAGGTCCTCATGGTTGTTTTTTTTATTTTTCCTGCTTCATGGGAAGTAGTTCAAGAAGAGAGCATTTCCACAGGCCTTTTCAAGAAGAAATCTCCACTGTATTGTTTTGTTGACTAAGTTGTTGAACAGCAAGCTTCTCTATGATTTACACTTGAGAAAGCTGGCCATGTAAATGTCATGCAACTTCAGGCTGTGTGAGATTTCTGCCTTCAGCTCCAGTGATGGGCTATGCTACTAGTGCTGGGATGATAGCTTTCAGTTCTTCAGTCTGTAGCTAAAATAGAAGCAAGTTTCAAGAGGATAATGTCTGCATATTAGGAAGATACCTGTTTTTAGACTCAAATCAAAGCTGAGCAATTCATCTCTTCTTCTAAACCTTGGGCTTCAAGCTTCTAGAGATACTACACTTTCCAAAAGTATGTGAAGCACAATATTTCATTCATTGGCCAGGCAGCAGGACAGTCTCTTACCCTTTGAGTACTAATTGTATCCTATGATTCTGGAGCAGCCACATATCAAAGTAATTTATAGAATTTGGAAAGTGAATGGAAAGAACCTGATGTTAGAGAAGGCAAAACAAGATGTATTTCTATACAAAAATTCTGGTTAAAAATAATAAGACTTTTGGTAAGAAAAAAGAAAAGCAATTGGAAGTAAGGAAAAGGAAGGGGAAAAAAAGCTTGACAGAGAGAGAACTGCATGAATAAAATTGCTGCAAAAACTTTTATTCAGACTGTTGAGAAGAGCTTGGAGTGTAGAGCATGCTGTATAGGGAATGGGGGGAAAGAAGTATACAAAAGACCTCGAAGGTCAGAATATTACAAAGTAATTTTCCTTTTCTTTCCTTTGGCAGTCAGTTTTTGTCTAGCAATGCATGTCAAATTCTATTGATGTATAATGTCTGCCAGTTATGAAAATTATCAGGGTACAGAGCGTCATCTTACATAGTGGTCATAAGTAAATACTAATAAATATCAATAATCATGTCCATGGTACTTCCACTTTCAGCAAGATGCTATAAACAAACCATACTGGATTTTACGTCTCGTTAGTGAGCAGAGAGAGATGGGAATTCTGGAGGTGAAGAGAGACACACAGCGAGCAGATGAGATCAGAGCCATGAAGCAAGCATGGGAGGCTGCAGAGCCAGGAAGAGCTGTCAAGGTAATCAGAGTGCAATCTGCGTGGTAATGTGTCTTCACAAGTTGCAGGAGCTGTTGTGATAACAGAGTAGTTTTCACAACAGAGAAACGAGTTCACATGACTCCTCTCTTCATCATTTTGTGGATGACAGGGAATTTTACACAGCCTAAATAATCAAAAGTGCTGATGTGCATGACTTGTGGGCAGGAGTCCACATTGTCTACTTTAGATTTCTTGAGATCACTGAGACTTTTAGGTTCTATTTACTGAACAGAAAAAAATGTTTCTCTTTACAACACCCACTACCTCTACACAACTGCAAAGCTGTCACTTGTGGCAAGCTGAATGTTAAGAGAATATAATAAGAAATAAGCTTTTATAAATGTGACAGAAAGATAAACTGGCACTTGGTCACATCATCAATCTAATTGTCTCCTACATCCAGAATTCCCAAATTCATTCCAAGTTGCAGGTACCTGTGAGCCAGTATACACTGCTCTGTATGAATTCACTGTTTTAGAGAAGAAATACTAGTTCAAATGTGTCAAATGCAGGTTGGCTCCTTTGGCACAACAGTATTAAAGGTATCTATCTTTCAGAAGTGAAACCTAGTTATGGGTCTTCCCTACTATGCTTGCAAATTTCCTCATTTCTTTTCAGCATATTCAAAGTTCATAAAGTGTTCCAACATTACTTTATACATTCTGATCTAAGAAGAGATGCATTACTCTGCAGATTTGGTTGGCTGTGCTGAGACTGAAAATCTTCAACTTCCTGAAGATGAGCTGGAAATGTCTCTCCTTTGATGTGCAAAGTCTCTCCAAAATAGTGGTTCTATCGCCACTGCCTTTTATTTACTCTGAAAATCAACTTAATTACAGCTAAAGGTTTGCATTTTAGTAGCCTCCATATGATACTTTTCCAAAGCAGTTGCTAAGAAAATTTTGGCAACTTCATGTAATACAATGAAAAAAGGTCTGCTGTTCTAAGTAGCTTCCCTTCTCTGTTCTTCCTGATCACTTCTCTCTAGCATCACCACCTGATTATCCTGGGAATTTGTTCCCTGGTTCCACGGTGACGTTTGGCTCCTCTGCCCATTCTGACAATCTAAGCTCTTAGGAGAAAGCCCAGTGAGCCCAAATCACCATCTGAAAGGACAAGCAGAGTGGTGATGTCTGTATGTAAGCATCAGAAGCAATTGAGCCTGAAAGGGTTTGCACCCATAGCTTCCATTCTTCAGGAGGAAGTCCAAGTCATCAGGCTACAGGAGCTCCTTGGAGAAAGTGCTAGCTTCCTAAGGAGATGCAATGAGTGGAGTTCAGAACCTCTATTCAGCTATGAGGGAACAGACTTTACTTTCAGAGTTTTATTTTTTAAAATCCAAACATTATTTTAAACTACTGAGAGACAAAGGGTTTTCCAGTAGTTCATGGTAATCTTTAATGTATGTATTCCAAGCCTCTTGTAATGGGAACCCTAGCATCCTTTCTAATTCCTGCCCCAGGCAGAGTTGTATAGTGCATTTTGTGTTAGGTTTGTTACTGACAGCATCGTTTTGTCATTTGGGATACTTACTATCTATAGCTGGTATGCACTGAGAAGACTCAAACCCTTCTAAGTGTTGCCTGCTTTTCATTTTACTCAGCTATCATTTCACCAAGGTTTATTTACAGGTTGTTATTCATATACTCAGGACACAATTTAAATTCGATTAACTTTAAATACCAGTGACGATTTACTTCTTCCCTACGCAGCATATTAAAACTAAACAAATAAATGTTCCAGAATGTTACTGGAAAAATTAGATGGTTAATGTTGACAGGTCATTATTTTAGAAAAAAAATCTACTGCAGTGATGATTTGAATATGACTGACACTAAGCACAGTCCTCTTGTGTTTATCTTCTTTCTTTTCTTCTATCTGTTGTGTCACTACTGCTATTCATGTCGTTGAAAGTGATGTTTCCATAGATCATAGAATCATAGATCCAACCAGTGAAATATACTCACTAGCAATAGTAAAGTAGCATCGTATCTCAACATGTGCTGGGTTCAACGATTTACTGTCCCATTGATCAGTTATAGATTCCTACTTCAGAAAATGGTTTAGGATTACAGGTATTCCATAAAAAATTTAATCTGCAGGCTTTTCAGGAACGCATGCGATTTATTAATAAGTATGTTGCGAGAGATTCTAAGGAGCCCATAGCTGGGATGGACATTGCCAGTTTATCATCCAAATCAAAAGAAAGAGGTAAGGGCGTAATTTTCTGCATTTCATCTTCCTTCTGAGCATAATAATTATAAAATATAAAGGGATATTTATCACTTTAAAAAAAAGATGTCCACGATACAGGATTTCCTACTATGAGGTCTCAAATGCACTGTATTACATATCACAACCAGTGTTTTAATGTGAAATTAAATATAACTTAAAGCATTCTGCATAAATCATTCAGTTTTTTAACAAAGACATTTGCATTAAATACTGTTAGTAAATGGAGAGAGCAGCCTCAATAATGGAGTCCAAATCCACAATCACATACTTAGTCTCTGCGTCTTTAAACTCTCTGTTTTAATTGCTGCATTGCTCCAGCCTCAGACACAGATACCGCCTCACTGCCCTCGTAGGCTGCTAAGTTACCCCTAAGCCAAGTTTAGGCAGTCCTTTCACACTAGAATTCCAACCCTAAATTAAACTGACATTTCTGGAAGTTCAGTGGGAAATACTCCTTCAATTTCAAATTTGGAAGCAGAGGTCATCAGTATAGAAATATCTTTTAAATGATTTGTAAATGTTTCAGTTGATTACTACAATTACTAGAGTAATAAGAGTTTTCATGGTACAATCTACTTCAGACATCATTAAATCTCACCAAATTTCACAGACTTTTCTGATATGACCAAGTGAACTGGAAAACAAAAGTGTTGGAACAATGACAATGCAGCTCAGTGGCATGCTTAGTATCAAATGTGTCACTGTGTTTTGAGAAGTCTATATTAAAACATAAATCAATTACCATCCATGTGGTTAAATCATCCTAAGACAGAAGACTGGCAATTTTAAATTTTCATGGGACTTTTTTTTTTTTGGAGATTGGCATTTCCCAAACAAAGCATATGCCCAAAAGAGCATATAGTTTTTTGAATCGTAGACAGGAGTGATCCAATTTTTATAGATTTTTTGTTATTGTTGTTGTTTATAAAATAATGTGATTCCATGCTGATTAAAAATTATTCTTTAGGCATTTAAAACTGATAATTCTGTCTTACTCCCTCATGTGTTGTGTTGATTTATCTAAGTACATATACAAGCTTCACTCTAGCATATGTAGTTGTTTTTTTTTCAGAATCTTTGATTCTATTATAAGTGTTAGAAGTAAAAATCATGTCCAATCCATGTTCTCATTTAGTAAGATATTTTGCTGAGCCAAAAGAGAAAAATGACTGCGTTACAATTTAGATGGACCCTCCTGGCATAACTGAGTAACCAAATGAATCTGTTTTGTTGTAGATTCTTTTTCTCTTACTGTGGAAAAGACAGCATCACAAACAGCAATTGACTCAAGTTTACCAATGGAGCAAAAAAAGTGGGAGCCTATAGATCTTAGTCCTTACATGAGGTACCCTGTATCAAGGAATAAATGAATGTCTGTGAGATATCAAACTGAAAGTCTGACTAAGGGTTTCAATATATAGAAATTAGTAAATGCGATATATTTATAAAAAAATATTTCTTTAAGGTTGCACATGTTAAAGTTGTTGTTTTGCTGTAATGAAAATGTGACATAAAATCCTTAAGGAAACGCATATGCAGCCAAATATGTTTATTTCAGTGGTTGTCTTGAAAGAAGCGCACATGAAGTTTGTCATTATGATACATTCTATGATATGATACCTTCTAATAAGATATTTTAAAAATTTAGTTAATAACTGAAAAAATATATTCCTTTTTCAAAATAAATACTTAATATAAATGTGTCAGGATGAACCTATCTATCTCATGCATATACTTGCATGTTTGCTTGCTGCAGACAGAACCCAGTTCATGCTTAAGTCCATCTGGCATTTATGCAACTCACTCATTTGTAAAAGACTTCAGAATGTGCTGAAAAATTCCTCAAGTTCAATTTTTAATTTAAAGGAAAAATGGTGTTATATTGAAATTAATAACACTAAAAGATCAGAAAATACAGCAAAATATCTAGTGTTATGTACTAGATGAGGAAAAGTGATCCCTTAATCATACTGAACTGTACAATGGCTACTTTGCTTGATATAAACCAAATATATGCATATAGGTACTAAGCAAAATATAAACCATCTGAAACTGTACTTGAAATGAGACAAATATCTTTCTATTTCCTTCAGAAAGACAACATCCGAATCCATGCTAAGAAATGAATCTATAATTCAACAGCAAGAGAAATGCAAAGTGGAAAAAATTAACCATTTTAGGCAACTTCGAGAACTGGCTTTGGAACAAAGAGAAATGGATCAACATGCTAGAGCTCTGTTGAAGCAAAATTTACTTGAAATGTATGAGAATCTACAGGTGGGTTTTCCAGATTACATTCCAGTAACTGTTCCTGTAATATCCACCACTATCATGAATATCTTGATCAATGATCCTTTAAACATTTGTATCTGGTATCAGTAATTAGAATCAATATACAAGCTTTAAGTCTTACTTGAACAATAGTTTAAACGGAAGCCTCTAAGAAAAAAAATATATATTAATATACTGTACAACATTCTAAATATTTGTAGTACGTTCTTGTTATAGTTCCTTGCAAATGCGTAATTTTAAGACTGTCACCGTAATAGCATTGTTTAAAGTGAGAATAAATTGATTGTTTTATATATATGACTGGTGCTCTCTTTTGGTTGGTGGTGGCTGTTGTTGTTTGGTTGTTTTTTGTTATAGAATTGTGAGGCTTGGAAAAGTAATAAAAAAAAACAAAACAAGAAGATAATTATGTAAGAGAGAGAATTTCTCCTTGTATGTCCTACAACAAAGTTGGAGAATAGAGCCTTCCTGGAATATGCATGATACCAACAGACATGATACCCTGGTATCATTAGTGAACGGTCCATTTTTAAGATTAACTTGATCAGTGCATCGTACATTGTACAAATATCCCATCCAAATTGGCTTAACCTTAGATTGTTGACAGGAACAAAATGTTCTGTCACATAGAGGCGATGCAATAAGTACTAAAAATTGTCTAGTAACTCTTTAGAACTCATAAAATTGTAAACAGTAAAAATAATTTTGGATTTAACCAACTTCTTAACAGGAATAACTTGAAAACCTCTCCTGAACAAACACCCTGCTTCATTCGTAATACTTAGCTACAAGCCTGAAAGGAGCCATAGTCCTCTATCAGTGGCTGACTGATCCCTAATCCTTGATAATAATGTGTCCAAGTTTTCAGATGTTGCTGTGATTTTGGATGCCTCACATATGTTATTGTGGCAAATATTTCTAAAGTAATTCCTCATCTCTTTCTAGAAAATGCATTTACAATCTTTCACAGTAGTAATTTAAAATGAGTTACTTGTGAATATGCATACTGTGCTGATTAGTACTTTTACAGATTTTTCACCTGTAGACTGCAGAAAGTTATGCTAAATGTCTTCAGGTATCCACATTTCCCAGGATGGAAACATTAAAAAAAAAACCTGTGTGTCCAAGTCTCACTTGGCTTAAATCTCACTGAAGTGTGATTTAGGCTCCTTGAGTCTCTTGAAAATGAGATGTGATCTCCTAAACCATTTGAGTACTTCTGAAAATTGTTTTTCAAGGAAATTGCTTAAGACAACAAAATGAGTCAGTGACTGAATCTACACTTGATTCAAATGGGTAACTAGTCTGTTGCCCTATCCTCCTTGCCCACGGTTATTTTATTCAACCAGCAATTTAAAAAGAAGAATTTTCATGAACTTTGTTTTTTTCTTCATGGTGAAAAGACTGACAATTATCTATGTCTCCATGAAAGATCAATAAAAATGCCTGACCAGCTCCAAGGGAAAGGAGATGTGCCTTACCTGTACTTATACTGTCAGAGAGTGAAATACAACCTCAATGATGCAGTTGCTTGTGATGAAACACAGCTTCATGCGTTAGAGTGAAGATGTTGCTTTTTGTTTCTACCTACCTAGGCATCCTTAGATGAAATGCGAGGAAGAATTCACAAAATTCGGGAAGCATACAGAAGCAAGCTTTTAAACGCTGAACTCAGAAAACGTGAAGAGCTGGCAGCTCATGAAGCAGCACTGCAAACAGAGCAAGAGAAGAAAAGCCAAGATGCACGCCAAAAAAAGCAAGGAAAAGGTTTAGGGAAAAAAAAGCAGTAGGAGGTGCTACAGAATTTAACTGAACTGTTTGGAAAATAAAATTTATATGCCAAGATTAAAAAGACTAATTGCTACTTTCCAGTGTTCGTGTCGAGTGTATCACATTATATCTCTCTGCTTGGCTCTACCAAAAAAAAATTAATCTAGTATTCTTTTAACACAGTATTTGATATTTTGCTTTTCATAAGTGTGGTTTTCATTGCTATTAACTTTTGTACATTTTACTGGAAATAAAATTTTGCAACAGATATCTGTATTGCATTCCGTTTTCTCCCAAAATCGTGCTCTTATCCTGCTTTTTTTCAGCCAATCCAGTCAACAACAAGCTGGAGTTGTTACAGTGAATGTAACCTATCTGTTTTTTAAGTCATTAATTAAATAGTAGCATACCACATATCTCATATGCAGTCATTGGAAGGTTTCCCAAAGCCTGCTTTAATAGACACAGACTACCCCTGTACCATAGTATTCGTTCTCTGTCACATCTGGCGTCATTCTGATAAGGATTTTGAATCTCACAGTAACTCTCAGTAGTGGCAAACTCATGGCACGATCATTCAAGGCTTCTCAAATGCTTCCTAAAATCCTCTCTTTCCTAAGCTTCATTTTTCCCTACAGTGTCTTTGCAAGAAGTGATTGCTGAAACTTAAGTGTTTCTTAAAAGTAGAACCTGTATGTGAATGAAGAGGCAATCACAGGCTTTCTGCATGAAGGATAAAATACTTCTGCTCAGAATTCTTAAACTTTTTAGTACTGTCATCAAACACAAAAAAATACATGTACAATAGCTGGCTCTCCATAGTCAGAGAAAATGATTGAAGCTCTTACAACACTGAAAACTCTTCCAGACGGAGCAGTTATAAATGGCTTAAAGAACTCTCTGTCTTTGTATTCACATGCAGAAGTCTGGGAAGTTAGACTGCCTACATGTCGTATACATACAATATGTCCATTCCATTATCTAGGCAACATCGGAGACTGTGAGTCACCTATTTAACACGAATCACAAGAAATGTTACCCTTTGCATCCTGGCCCTGAGACCGGGTAGCCATCACATTTGAAACTAGTCTTTCTTCTGAATCGTAATGACATACTAGAGGTTCAGCTTCTGCTGGTCTTGCTCACCTCCGTTTTATCAGAACCTCACTGCTTGACTTGAACTTGACTCGAACTTGACTCATTTCTCTATCAGTCTGTGATGTCTGTTCTTTGTACACTGCCACACCCACACACCTGCTGTGATGCTTCTTCCTTCATTTGGCCTTCCCCCTCCCATAAAACATAAACTAAACTCACTGGATTTTTTGTGTGTTTGCAAATAAGGGACTGGAACCAGAGTCCTAAAACTGCACTGATGATTTTTATTTCAAAGAGCAGAAGCGAGGTTTTGCTTTGACCCATACAGGCTGCAAATAAAAAGCCTGTCAGTCTTGTGCTATAATTGCTCCGACTTTGTCCTCTCTATTTTGGAATATGGGCTATACTGCTTCGTAATATTCCAACTTGTTTCCATGGCAATAGCACGTGTTGGTTGTCTTCTTATGTGAATCTCTAATGAGCTTCTGTAGAGGAAGATCAAGCTGAAGTTCTGTTCTTGATGTCACTGCAAGTGCTAGAATGACATTCTGTTGTAAAAATCAGTCCAATTCCTGAAGCCAGCATAATTGACATCTAAATGTCAAAAAATGCAGCTAATAATCTGCATGATCACAACAGTTATAAACTGACTTGAACTCAGACACAGTGTACTCAGATCTACATTAACAAATCTAGTAGTTCTGCTGTTATGCACAATTCTAAGCTTCATTATTTCCTTATTATAAAGAATAATGTGGCATAGTCAGAATCTGCTGCGTCTCTGTTGGCTTACTTGTATATTCAGTAATGTGGGTATGATGATTAAATGGTCACACCATTTAATTGCACATACTATGGAGCATGCAGTGTTTTAAGAAAAGCACAGTTATGGTTTTATAATATTCCAGAAACAAACAAACAAACAAACAAAAAAGCCAACAACAAAATATCCACATATTTTGTAGTGGAGCCAGGAAGACATGCGGCCTTGTTCAGATTGTGCCAAAGAGTTCATATACATTGGACCCAGAAACAGGCAATGAATGGAATTTCTAAAAGCTCAGTTTTACATCAACACAACAGCTTACATCATGCACTACACTGCAGGCTGAGTCAGTGGGTAGATGAGAACAAAAATTACAACAAAACATGCCTGTATTTCAAATAAACTGTTTGGAATAATACAAGAAGCCATCATGTTTAGCACTTTACTGTAAGGAAGACAAATAAAAATATCAGATGTGTATAAAATGAGGGTTTTTTTGCCTCTTATTTTTAGTCTAAGTTGCTCAAAAGTCAAACTGTGCTTACGCAGGGATAAAGCACTTTTGTCCTACCCTCTGGAGTAAGACTGCTTTTAAGTACCACAGTTTTGTGAAATTTAATCAGCCCTTTTATCAAAGGAATTTGTTGCCTGTATTCAGTACAGTAGTTCAAATTCTATTTTTACAGATGGTACCCATAAGGAATATGTCATATTTCATCAAGCATCTGCATTTGCCCTAATGTATGGGAACTGTTGAGTCATGGCCTGAACCTCTGACTGTGCACCTGGGGAAAGGACCCAGTCAGCCCTGGGAGCACAGGTGAAAGCAATTCAGCTGTGTGACCAGAAGAGATGGAGCCTGACTGCACCTCTCTTAGACCTCATTTAATGGCTGACAGACAGTGGGGAAGGATCTGTAGTTGGAGATCCTCTTGTGGAGTTCTTCTTGTGAGCCTATGTCTTTGGAGATGGGTGAGTACCTTTCCTTTGTAATAACAAAGGACCTACAATGATAGAAAGGTGTTACATCTCCTGTATCATTGTTCCACTGCATTGATCTTTTTGATTGTTACACCTAGGTTTCCTGTAAAAAAATAAATAAATAAATAAAATAAAAAATCTCTAGAATATGGGCAGTTGCTCCTGTTTATACTCTCCTTGACCTTCGGTGCTGGATTCAGTAGAGGCATAAGAACAAGCTTTAAATTATTTTCTTTCTTATTCAGCAAAAGACTTCAGTGAGAGACTGAAACGTGGGGTCGAGGCCTTCACAGAATCGAGGCATGATTGCAAGTGCAATAGAGAAATGGCTGTGTGGAACAATACTTTGCCTTCTATCTGGCTTCAAGTCAGAGCTCCCTGGCTTCAAGACACAGAAGGGTGGGCATAGGGGAGGCTTGGTTTTATTGCTTTTGTTTCTCATTAAAAACTTCCTTCCAATGCTACTTAGGAAAAAATCATCCCTTAGAAATCTGGTGTTTGTTACTTCTTCAGCTTACAATTTTTTTGTTCATGATAGAATCTGTATATGAAGAACAGCCCAGATACCTACATTTATCTCTAAGCATTGCAGTTGATTTGTCTAATGACTTAAAGAGTCGTGTACTTCCCTGAGATATCAGATCCTACTCCTGAGGAAGGGTATGGCAATAGCCACAGCTGTATGTGCCTTCAGCACCTGCAGCTAATGAACCAACACAAAGATCTTCCCAATCTCTGTTTAAAAAGCTGCTGGACAGGCTTTCAGCACCTGCTCATTCCTGAGGGTTGCACAAGAGGAAGCAGTTTGAGGAGTCAGCAAGGTGGTGTATGGATCAGCTGTGCAGACTGAGAGCTATGGTGAGCAGCACTGGAAATATTTCGTAGTTATTCTTTGTTATTGGCTTTAATTTTGGTTAAAGATAACCAGTGATTCTACAGTGCAGGGGAACGCATTCAGGGACCTCTTTAGGGGTTTGCTTCATTTTGAAGAGGTAAAACAAAAAGAAGTTTTTTGCTGTACTAATTTCTGATATCCTGTACTCCTCTGTGCAGTGTATAGCCATCATACAGAGGAAAACATTCAGTAACTTCCATTCAGCTAAAGTTCTGGAAAGTTTCAGAGAGCACTGTGAACGCCACAGATGAATGAAAACCTCTCAACGTGATAGTGAATAATCCCTGATGATTTCTTCCACATTTGCTTGCTTTATTTCAATGCTTTAAGAAAAATGGTGGCATTCAAAAAGTCATGTAGGAACCTGAAAAAGAAACGACTGATTATCAGTCCCTGACTGATAATTCCTTTTAATGGGGATTAACTTTATAATGAGTTAATCACTTCAATAACTCTTTGTAGGTGTGTTCTGTTAAGCTTCAGCTATTTTCACTGCTTGATCCTTTTCTCTTGACCAGCTATTAGGAACGAGAGAGGATCTTTTTCATTAAAATACATATCTTCAAGTTACATTATAATGCAAGTAGCTTCATTAATCTTCAAATGACTGGTCCCATCTGCTTTGCTTTAATTTGGCTGGCATTTACACAATGAGTTACAGACGAAAAACCAGACCAAGTCCGTTCCAGGATGCTCGCTGCTGAGACAAGCAATGTGCTGTGAAATGAGGCTCAGTGCTGAGCTGCCAGTCTGCTCACCCCAGCAATGTGCAATTTACCAGCTATGTAAGGTCTCGTTTTAATTCAAGGAAGAGATACAGCATTTATGCACATGCACAGCAATTCCTCTCCAAAAGGCAAGAAAAGTGTCTACATATTTTGTCTGGCAGAAAACATAAGAGAATAGCTTTGCATAATCACATAGCAGTTTGCGGAATTAGAGAAATCTCACTTCTGGAGCTCTTCTTTCCATGCATTCGTTTCTTGAATCAGGTTAACAATGTTCAGGTAATGTTTTAATGACTTAATTATTCTGGTTATTTGTAGAAAAACAAGATAATACTGTAGTACCCCTCTCAAAGGAGGGCAAAGATGGGAAGCAATGCAGTAGCATAAGGGAAAGATGCTTTGAAGATGTTGTAAGCTGAAATAACAGAAAAGAGGCAGGGGTGTGCACATGGTTCAAGTAGAACTGAGGACCTTAGTAAGAATGCGCTTAGGGATGGCAGTTCAGTAGCTAGCAGGTTAATCTGAGACTGAGCAAAGGTACAGGTCTGAGTGTGGCGAGGACCTGCCGTGTCAGGTCAGGATGTTCACTCTTTCCTTAAACATGGGTGCCTCTGCCCAGCTGTTCTCCCTAAGGGCAAAAACTAACTGGATGTTTTACAGGTGGAAAATATACTAGAAGAAGACATCAGCTACAAGCAGTCAAAGCTATCAGCTGTGGCATCACTAGGACTGCTTCAAACATACAGAAAGTACAAACCGTCCAAAAGGGAAAATGAAAAAATCTATCTGTTTATCTTTCCTCATCTCTGCTCTGCCCATATGGTAGCCACTAGTCAGCTCCAACTCTTCAGTTTTCTTAAGCATTTTTGCACTGAAGCTAGAACTTGAATTGGTTCTGGAGATAGAGGTTGGCAGAAGGTAGAACCATAGAAGTTGAACCACCCACCTGAGTAGACAAGGGGATCAAAACTTATACATCACAGTGTCATACACACCCCTTTAAAAACACCTCTCATGGGAAATGGAAAAAAAAGATGAGAGTAGGAATTAGCATAAGCACTGGATTTGTAGTTATCCTCTCTTCAGATACAGAAATGTATTATGAAGTGTGAGTTTCAGCTAATGAAGGAATCAGAAGCTGCTTCCAGTCACCTTTGCATAATTGCCTGTCATCACAGAAAACATTTTCCTTTGCTTTTCTGTTGTGCCAGTGCAAAAGGTGATTTTCCTAACAGTGCATCTCTCACACTTGCTTGAGTGACTTTCACATAAACTAATCAGTGGTGCAGTTTCAAAGACTCCACCAGTATCTTTGCCCCTTCATTATTTTTTTTCCCCATATGTATTAGTCTTAACACTGCAGCTGCTACATCGCAGATGGAAACTTTTTTGACAACTGATGTTCTGAAATACCATTTATACATACATTGTGGATAAATTCAAGCGCTGTTTATGGTGAGTGTATGTCTATATACGTATCTGATTTCTCTTAATGATTCTGATTTATTCACCAGAAATCTGGCTAAGGTAAAAGAATAAGTACTTCCTTGTCACATCACTTATAAAAGAGATGTGCAGAAAACAAGTCAAGATGAGATATCGTTCTATCTCCAGTCTTCTCATTGACCTTAGCAAAAATGAAGAATCTATTATTTTCCCCCAGGGGCCTATCAGCACTTGTGTTGCTATCATCCAGATAATTTAACACACTGAAACAATGCTAATGCTGCAAATCAGGTGTGAGGCATTTTATTAGGCTGTGTCCTTGCCCAGGGAAATTTAGCCAGAGTTTTGCTGGAGACTGGGACTTCACCAGTAGGATGCATAATAATAGGGCACCAAGATGACTGATAGCCTTCAGGCAACTCCAAGTCGCCTCGTTCCATTCCTTTTCATGGTTTCCAGTGGTTTCATTGCTGCTTTCGTATTGTCAGATGGGAAATTAATATGAATACAGTATAAATTAAAGTCTTTAATTGACACTTAAAGAAGCTTATAGAACTGTGCCCCAGTTGTTTTTTCTCATGCTAGCACTGATAGTATGGGGGCAATGCAGAATTGGCCAACTCAGTCTGGATGCTGAGTCATTCAGCCAGTTCTAACAATTCATAACATGGCTGTTGCCTGGAGGGATTTCTAAAATGAGAAGCCTGAATTGTGTCGATGCCAACAGGTCATAAGTGTTGTGAATAAGGTAGTTAAGAGAGTGTTTATTTTACTAAATCACTTGTATATTTTTGTGTACTCTGGACGCTGCTGATTTTGTGCATAAAATCTAAAACCTTGTAACTATGAAACCGAAACATGACAGTTTGACAGTCATTCCGAGGAGCGGAACGCTTTCTGCTCGTATTCACTGTTTCCTAGTCCCGCGACAACGCATCTGAGCACTCAGCGCTTCTTTTCCAGAGCGGCTGCAAAAAGCCCACGGCTTGCCGGGGCCCTGGGCCGGATGCACCAGCTGCACTTGCGGCGGCGGCTCGGCAGAGGGAGACGTCTCCGTGCCTGCGCCCGCCGGAGCGGGAGCGCGGCTGCGGGTTCCCGAGCGGGAAGAGCCTCTCGCTTGCTCCCGAAGCCCCCCGCACGGCCGCCTCCCTTGTGGCGGGGCCGGGCCCGCGGCTCTCCGGGCGCCTCCCTGTGGGAAGCGGGGCGCGGCCAGACCCGTGACGCAGCCCTGCAGCTTTGCCCTCGAGCTGCACTGGGGAAGCGCTGGGTTTCTGCTTGACCCCGGCTGGTTTCTGAGGTGCTCCTTTAGTCTTTTACTTACCCCACAGCAAAATATGTACTCAGTTTGGAGTCGTGCTAGAAATAAAATAAGAAATAATAACTGAAAGGCACTGGTCTGCAAAATAACAAAAGCTCAGTGCTTTCAGCTAGGCCTTCAAACCTGCACCTCGGCTTGTCCTACTTTACTTTAGAGGAGAATGGATCTGTGTGAACTGGAAGGATTTCACGTGGCTCTCAGCCCCTCTGTCCGTTCAGAGACAGTACATGTGACAATCTCAAGCAAAGTTCATCCAGCCAGAAAGTGAAGCTTTGCTGCCACAACTGCCTGTGAAACACAGTCTGTGTGCAGTTAGTTGACTTGAGCCTTTGAGTCCTGCAAGATTTCTCCATTTTTTGCTTTCAGTGCTTACCCTTGGGCCAGATGATGGCTCTGCCAGCCCTTCTACTCCAGCAGGGTTGACAATGGCACACAGTATTGATCTCACTGCAGCACAAGAGGTGCAGCTAAAATACCAATAATTGCTTGCCTCATTCGGTGTAGTACCATAAACTTCAAAAGAGTACAAGTGCTTGTTCAGGAGGCTGATAGACTTAAATCGTTAGGAATACCTGCTGTCCATTGCGTCTCCTGACATTCATTGTGCAGTAGCTGTGGCTTGTTTTATTGACTCATTACAAGGATATAATGCACTGGGGACTCACGAACTCGCAAAAGGAAGGATCTGCTGTCCCATAAATCGCCCCTCTAATTTTGTAACACATTACAGTTTCAAGTCACATCATGGTGTTCCCCATTAGTTTCTGAAAGTTAGGTCTCTAACTAAACTGGCTTCATTTTGTGAGAAGCTGAGGAACTCACTTCAAATTGAGGCACCAAAAATCAGGCTACTTTGAACTAACTACTGGGGAGTCTACCTCTGAAAACATGGGCTGCCATCTCTGACTTTAATGCTCTCACTTTAAAACGTATCCAGGGAATGAACAAGCATAAAAATATTCCAGAGGACTTGAGGGTGCTGCTCAGTGACAGAGAACCTGTCTGTGCCAGTGAGGAACATGACCTGAAGGTTCTCGCCGTGAATGAAGATCCTCCTGGACGACATGCTTGATCACATGAGGAATGGGCGTGTGATCCGTGACAGCCAGCATGACTTCACCAGGAGAAGGTCATGCTTAACCAATCTGGTGGCATTCTATGATGGAGTGACGGCATTGGTGGACAAGGGAAAGGCAGTTGATGTCATTTACCTGGACTTGAGTAAGGCCTTTAACATGGTCCCCCACCACATCCTTATCTCCAAATTGGAGGGATGTGGATTTGATGGGTGGATTTCTTGATGGATAAGAAATTGGTTAAAAGGCTGCAGACAGAGGGTGGTTATAATGGCTCTATATCCAGTTGGAGGCCGGTAACGAGCGGCGTCCCCCAGGGGTCTGTCTTGGGACCGGTGCTCTTTAACATCTTTATCAATGACATCAACGACGGAATTGAGTGCACTCTCAACAAGTTTGCTGACGACACCAAGCTGAGTGGTGCGGTTGACACACTGGAAGGAAGGGATGCCATTCAAAGGGACCTCAGCAGGCTAGAAAGGTGGGCCCGGGTGAACCTAATGAGGTTCAACACAGCAAAGTGCAAGGTTTTGCACTTGGGCCGGAGGAATCCCAGGCATCCCTACAGACTGGAAGGAGCAGATCTTGAGAGCAGCCCTGCAGAGAAGGACCTGAGGGTCTTGATGGATAAAAAGCAGTGTGCTCTTGCAGCTTGGAAAGCAAATGGTATTCTGGGCTTCATCAGAAGAGGGGTGGCCAGCAGGGACAGGGAGGTGATTGTCCCCCTCTACTCTGCTCTTGTGAGGCCCCATCTGGAGTACTGCGTCCAAGTGTGGAGCCCCCAGTACAAAAAAGAGACAGGGAGCTGTTGGAGAGGGTCCAGAGGAGAGCCATGAAGATGATCAGGGGACTGGAGCACCTTCCCTATGAAGACAGGCTGAGGGAGCTGGGCTTGTTCAGCCTGGAGAAAAGGCGGCTGTGGGGTGACCTCATTGCAGCCTTTCAGCACCTAAAGGGAGCCTACAAATAGGAGAGGAATCAACTCTTTGAAAGGGTAGATAACAGCAGGACAAGAGGAAATGGTTTTAAGTTGAGGGAAGGAAGATTTAGGTTGGATGTCAGGAGGAAATTCTTTACAGAGAGAGTGGTGAGGTGCTGGAACAGGCTGCCCAGAGAGGTTGTGGATGCCCCGTCCATCCCTGGAGGTGTTCAAGGCCAGATTGGATGGGGCCCTGGGCAGCCTGGTCTAGTATTAAATGTGGAGGTCATTGGCCCTGCATGTGGCAGGGGGATTGGAGCTTCATGATCCTTGAGGTCCCTTCCAACCCTGGCCATTCTGTGATTCTGTGATTCTGTGATTCTGTGATTCTGTAATGAAGGCATCATACAGGTACCAGCTCCACTGGATGTGCATCTGCTTGGCTGTGGACAGGTTCTTCCCTTGGGTCACCAGGTTCACACTCTGCACCTTGCTAAAAAGTGGAATGGGGAATTGGCATAAGCAAAGGTCAGTTCTCTTCTGCATTAACTCTTGAAAGTTCAGTCATACCAGGACCATGCCCTCATGTGTAATGTTGTATTGTTAGTCCAGTTCCTGGCTTGGTTTTGACCCAAGCTAGTGAGTGCTGTGCCAGAGGGCATCTTGATGTGGTTAAGGTGTTGGTGTATGAGAGGGACAGTACTCAAAGTACCCAAAGGGACAGTAGGCCCTTTGCGTAGAGTTAACCCATTTGAAGGAGCAGGGAGTTAATCATCCCTCTGTACTCAGCACTGCTGAGGTCTCACCTTGAGTATTGTGTTCAGTTTGGGGCTCCTCAATACAAGAGAGACGTTGAGGCCCTGGAACGTGTACATGGAAGGGCAATTAAACTGGTGAGGGGTCTGGAGTACTGATCTTATGAGGAGTGGCTGAGGGAACTGGGGTTGTTTAGTATGGAAAAGAGGAGGCTCAGGTAAGACCTCATTGCACTCGATAATTTCCTGAAAGGAAGTTGTGATGAGGAGGGGTTTGACATTTTCTCCCCGGCAACAAACAGGACCCGAAGAAATGGCCACAAGTTGTGCCAGAGGAGATTTAGATTACACATAAGGAAGAACTTCTTCTCTCAGAGAGTGGTCAGACAATGGAATGGCTGCCCAGGGAGGTGGTGGAGTCACCATCCCTGGCAGTGTTCAAGAGGTATCTGGATGAGGAGCTGCGAGATCTGGTTTAGTAGCTTGTGGTAGCAATGGTAATGGGAGGACGGTTGGACTAGATGATCTTGTTGGTCCTTTCCAACCTTGTGATTCTATGATTCTAAGGGAAAGAAAGTTGAACTGGATGGATGTAAGCCATGCTGTGCCATTGGGTTCAGACGTGGGGTATTGATGTAGATATAGTCCATAGTAGCGTAACATTAGCATTTTGCTATCTACCCCTTGAAACCTAGGAGGTTTCATAAATAATTATTGACAGAGGGCACGTGTTGACCAACATCTTCTAAAAATCTTAAAATGTTGTAGGCTGAGCAAAAAAAGCAGTATACAAATGTTACTTAAGTCCTGAGAATCAGGATTCAATCCTCAGATCTGTGAGCTTGGGGACTCAGCCTTCCTCCACAACAAATTATGCCTTGTGCTCCTCCATGATACCCAACTCTGAAGAAAATTCCGTGATACACATTTCACTGTATGCCAGGGATTTCTGTTGTTGCCGAGGGAGGGAGATAGGTTTTTTTTTGTTTGATTGTGGTTAACTCTTTGATTGAAGGACTTTGTTGACTTTGTCAAATTTAATTTCATGGAAGAAAATAACAGGTTTTTTGGTTGGCTGGTGACCATCAACTTCTGCACTACTTAAGTTTTTGAACAGCTTATTGACCTTTTAATTTATGAATTTGCTACGTTTTATTGTGCTATTTTTTTTCAGCACTTTTAAAAAAGTTGCTGCACTGAAATTTGTTTAGTACTTATTTTACAAATATAATCATGCAGCAGAAGCCGGCATGAGCCTATCACTTTTCAGAGACAAGAAGACCAAGAACCTTCTGATGCAGAACAATCCGTGCAGTCTTCTGCCTACAATAAAATTTTCTTCCCTAGTATGTGGGCAACAAGAATATCATAGAGATTATAAAACAGATTGAAGCTCTCATTGTGTTTAAGATGTAGTATATATTAGGATATGGCATTTGTCTAATGATGAATCTTATGGCTGAAGTGTTAAAAAAGAATTAGTCTGGGAATTTATCCACCAAATAGCTATTGATGTTAACAGAAGTGGTCGGATTGACTTGCAAATCTCCTGTTATAATCCTTACTATAATTATGATCGTGCTTCTCTATAGAGCACGAGTGAGCCATCTCTTTTGACTCACACCACATTCCTACTGAAGTCAGCAGGAGCTGTACTTGAGACCAAGCTCTCAGAGGCTGTACTGCTTGTCAGGAAGTAAACCAACTGTTCCTGTAAATTGGCTCCCTGAAATGGACTAGTTTCCCCTTTGTATGGTAATAGTGCTAATCAAACACAGCGTTTTCTTTGTTCTGTTGCCACAGGAACAAAGTAAAGCCCAGGGGACTGATGGCAACTTGGAGTATTTTCACACCTGTCCAGTGCAGTAGAAGCCTTAACTAGGCTTCTCAGAATGGTAGAGCCAGGGGCTTGCCCGAGTCTCTTGAGTCCCCATTTAGTAATTCACTGTCAAGCGCAATCTGCTTGCTTATAAATCTTCTCCATATTAGTTTTTGAATGGACAAGTGAAATATCACTAATTGATTTCTTTATCATGATTAGAAGGAAGTAAGTAGATTTACTGCAAGACATGTAAACACTCAGGTATATCGTGGAAAGCTTACCTAGGAACAATCTATCTTCATCTCCCTGATGGCATCACATACTCAGAAAAACTGTGTGTCGATTGTGGCTTAAGTTGTTAATTGCCTGGCCAGCACTGCAAGCTCCTACACGGAGGGGATGTGTTTGGGAAGGAGCTTTCAATTTCTGCAGAAAAAGGGGAAATAAAGACTGTAACCCAGAGAAAGCCCGGAACAGTGAAATTCATGAGACAATTATTATTCATATAAAGATGTACTATGTGAGAAGAAGATCTTTAGGAAGTTTTTATAAAGGTTAGCTTGCTGACAAATTGCTCCCATTATCTCTATAATCAGTTGCTAAGCTGTAAAAACCATAAATCTCTCCTCTTACAAGCAGAGCAATGGAAGTGCAATCCAAGGAGATGCTGCACAGCCCTAACAGCCTGTTCAGATTGACAGGGGATAAGGGGCTAGGGCTGCTGTCCCAGGCTGTGCTTGAATTCACCTGGTTGCAACAGTTAGAGTCTGCACACTTTTGTTTTCTTGGTATTTATTGGGGTATCAGTGAGTGCTCATCTACACTGACTGGTAGGTCAGAAGGATGTGGCCATTTCTTCAAGTGGTTGCAACCACCCCTAAGGATCACGTTCTACACCTTCACATATCCTTTTCTGCCACAGTGAGGGCTGTTTTAATCTGCAGCCATATCATCATTTTAATCTCAGGGTTTGTTTCAACTGACTACTCCGTACACAATCAACAGTGTCAAATGCTTACAGTCAAGCAGTGAAACAGACTGGAGGTGTATGAAGCTGGGAGCCTGGGTCATCAACCTGCTCTTTTCTTACTGCTCTGCTTTCTCTGCATGCCAAAACCATCTTCAGATTTGCTCTAACTCTTGGCGTGTTGTGTCAGCAACACATTGCATGCCAGATGCTGGTTAGGCTTCTGAGACAAACCACATCTCTGGCTGCTCGTTAGTTTTTCTCCTGACCCCAAAGTCACTGTTATCACAGGATGTATGCTGCAAAGATTTGAGGATCCAATCAAAGCCCTTATAGAAGGGCTCAGGGCATGCTCCATCTTACTTCAGACAGCATTTCACCTCCCACAGCCATGCAGCATTTTCTGCTAGAGCAGCCTGATGAACTTAAGCTACAGAAAACAGCTAAGATAAAGAAAACACATTTCTTTATCTTAGGGGTGTGCGCCAGGGGGAAAAAACAACTCATAACAGGCCTTGAATCCATTTGCAAAGCTGCCAGCATAACAGAGTGCACAGGGATCAGACCTGCCAGGGATCCAGGAGCTGCTTGGCGTGCAGAAGGCAGAGCAGCACATGGGTCTCCCCCCATGCCCAAGCACCAAAGGAGGTGGTGACAAGGAGCCACAGGCTCATGCTGTGTGTCAGCCTATCAGCTTCCCTCTTTCCCTCACTCAGTGCCATAACCCCACCAGCCTAGTGCTCACTGCCTTGTTTGCCAGCCTGCCTGCGTCAGCAGTAATACAGGAGCTCAGCTGCTCATCATCCCAGCTGATAATGTCTCGGGAGGAATTAGGCAAGGCAAGCTGGCTGGAGGGAGAGGGAGGGTTTGGAGTGAAAGTAATCACAGACACAGTGATGGGAAATAAATGAGATCAGGAAAAAAAGAATAAACAACGCACAAAAAAATAAACCACCTCACAAATGGTATTCTCAGTCTAGAAAGGAGTGTATTTTTAGAAGGATGGGACCATTGCAGTGCTGGATGGGAATAGGAGGTCTCCTATGGACTTTGGCTCAGGGTTACTGTGTGGAAGTTGCCACAAGGCAGGTATCATTCAGCTGTGCTACAGTGATGCTCAAGGGGTGGGTTAAGTGGCTGGACTAGTCTCTTGTCTGCAGATGAGATGTGGCAAGAGACAGGCAATGCAGGAGCACTACACAGGCACTGTGCAGACTTTCCCTCATCTGAGCCAAAGCAAAAAGCTCTGCTTGTCACAGGTGCTTGGCCCAGCTGAGATTTGAAATGCTTCTTTCCAGTGAGGACACTGCTAATGAGGGCATGAAAACTGCTTGAAACTGGTGATCCTGGTGATACGAGGAGCAGCCCCTGATACTTCCCTCATCAGCAGAGTGAGCAAACAGAAACCTACATCAAAAGAAAGTGTACTTTAAATCAGTTCCTATGTTGCTGTAAAGCCCAAAAACAATTTGATTTTTTTTCTCCTCTTCAGCATTTTACCTGCTGTTAGAATGAGAGCAACATTATTCTCCTACTCCTATTTGCTCCCCAGTGGAGCATGTCTCGTTTCACTGAAATTCAGTAAAGACTGAGAAAATACTGTGGCTAGGTTAACGATCTTTTGCAAAGTATTTATCTGTGTAGCCTAAATGGACCTGGAGACAGAACAGATTGTGCTCTCAGCTTGGGAAAAAGAAGAAACAACTCTTCCACATAGATTATGCTATTCATATGTAGGAACAGAATCAGGCTGTCTGTCTGTCTACAAATGCTGTGCAGACCTCCAGATACATGGATTGCATGCACAGTCACAGTGCCTGGACTGCCTCATGCAAAACATATCAGCGTGGCTCTCCCAGATGCCACAAAGGGACCTCTGCAGGAATGTCACCTGTTTGGGGTGCCAGCCCTGGGCTGACCATGGGGCTGCAGTCAGAAGAGTCAATTCAGAAAGCTGACTCACCTGGAAGCAGGGAAGGAACAACTATGGCAGCAGAATGAGCTTCTCTTGGTTTTAAGAGCGCTGCGTGATATCTTCAAGTCTGGAACCAAATGTTATAATAGTTTATGCCATGCTTTTCCTTTTATTTGGATGTACATTTCATTTTGGATGTGTATTTTCTTTATCTCCAAATTTTTTGCAGAGCTCATCAGCAAAAAATTATTTAACAAAAAGTTCTCTTTTTTTTTTTTTTTTTTTTTTTTTAAAGTGATGCTGAATGCAAAAAATTTTAGCTGAATTTTCAGAGAGGCTGGTGGATGGAGAACTGCCTGGGAAGGATGCCTGCCCTCTGCATATCAGGTCCTGAAAAGTAAGCCCAGAAAGGGGATACTCTCTTGACTGAGTTTTTGTCCAGTCGTTACATTTAAATATTCAACTGCTGTCATGGCAAAACCTCCCTTGAAATGAGTTATTTTGCCTGACATCGTGCTGCCCAGTCAAATTGCATTTCATATTCTTATACAAAAATTATCCCATACCATGTTTTTCCCCTTAGAGTATGCCTCAAGTGGGCAAGCAGCCTTTGCTAATAAGCCTGAGAGGAAAAGCCTTGCTTAGAAAAGTTAAAAAATCTCTGAAGGACTGTTCATTTTGGCAAAAAAACACTTCATGCCCTCTAGAGGAATATTATTAAGCTATCGCCTGTCAGCTAGCTCATAAATTATCAAGGCAGAGCAAGTCTGGTTGTTCTGCCATTTATAAGACTACTTAAAATAAAATTCATCACTGAGGTTTGTACCTTATTGCTTGATCTTCTTTAAATGACTGTGTGCTGCAAAGCCTTTTTCCAGGCAGAACACCTGTTTGTGTATCACGAATATGAAAAGAAAGTTGCGTTCATCAGAAACACCCTTTGTGCAAGGACCAGCCCCAGTGCCTGCTATCTGCCTCTGGCTGGGGTGGTTCTGCTGCATCTGGGTCTGGGAGCAGGGAACTTTTCCCCTGATACCAGCACAGCTATCTTGCTTGAACAGCAAGAGTTTCTCATATTATACAGGAGGTCTATAGGTAATCATGGAAGCTTAGCATTGTAGTAACCTCTGGGTTGCTTTTTTTTCCTTGACTTGGATTTTTGTTCGGGAAATTCAAAAGCTGGTCTAGCCTCTCCATGGTCTCTTGGTTAATCATCATTTCATTGCCAAAAATTCACTGTGGGAAGTCTTCTGAGAAATCTAGATTTAGCTGTGTTCTCACTGGATCTAACTGAAGAGCTTTTTTGTTGTTCAATGCAGGCATATCTAGCATAGGTTTTGATGCAGCTGGAGTGAAGCTTCTCATTGTTCAGGTGTTCCCTGCAAGAGCTACTAACACATTTCTTTTCCTTTTATTTCAGCTGATTTTTTCCCATAGGACTTTGCTACTCACAAACACAGTAACTGGATACAAAAGCAGAGTCCTAGGGGTGAGACCCTTTGTTTTCAGTCAGATCCCACAGAGTTATCCAGTCACCTAAATCTGCATGTAAATTAACCACCAAGACAGTTGACAGAGGAGAAGATGACTGACTGAAAGTCTGAAGAACAGGTTTTTCAGGATGGACATGAGGTGAGACAAGCAGTGGCTGGCACAGCAAGAACAGGATGCACTGGAGATGGGGCTGGCCACCACTGTCCTAGATCACTGGGCCAAAGTATCCAAGAGTGTGAGAGTAACCAGTGCTGTGGATCCTGTGCACAGTGAGCAGTTTTAGCAGAGCTGCGTTTGGGCTTTCCATCCCAGCAGCTGGGGATTATAGCAGTTCATTTTCTACTAGTGAAAAAAGCCCTCTTGCAATCTTTAAAAAGCCCAGGGTGTAAATCTTGAAACCCATCCACTGCATCTCTATTTGCTACCTGTGGGACATCAGGGGAACAACTGCTCACAGCTCTTACTGGTATCCACTCACAGATCAGTAAGTGAGATGAGAAGCTGGCCATCAGACTTGTTCCCTACTAAAAGCTGTTTATTCTCACTTTATAACACCAGCCAGAGGCCTGAAAAATCAGAGATGATTGGAACCAGCCTGTGTACATCTGTCTAGTAGATCTCCCTCAGTGTCTATACATACTCACATAGAATAACTTGCACGAGGCATGCAAGATTTCAGACTAAAGGGAAAGAAGTGTTACCCACATTTTACAGATGGGGTGCTGAAGGAACAGGAGATGACATGGTTTCCAGATCATATTTAACCTCTGTGACAGATTTGGAAGGTCAGCCCAAACCTCCAGGGTTAACCATCGCTCCTTCATGTAATGGAAAGAAAGAAAGAGGCTAATAGGAATAAATAGGATTGTACTTACTGCAGAATACTTCTAATATTACAATAACCTTAATTCCCTGTCTGAGACTGTCTTCCTGCTTTTCCTTCTCTAAAGCAGGAGCTGTAATTCTTATTTTTGATTTTTTTTTCCCCAGCAAAACCTGTAATAAATCAGACTTGGAAGCTCTGTGAAGATAGTAAAACCCAAACTTTAGTCAGCTCCAGGCATTTTATACATGACGCATACACTCATCAGTGCTCACTGCTGTTATTTCTCTGCCAATCACCTTACTCAATGTGAAGATGTGTCACAACACTGAGCAAACATGGAAAGAGCCACTTTAATCAACCATATTTTCCCCATCTGGTAACTTCCCTTTAACATGGTAGTCCAGCTTTCACACAGATTTTATGGAGAGAAAGTTTACAAGCAATACAAATTAACAACCAGAATATAGACAACAAACAAAAATCAACAACCCCCCTTCCTTCCCTCCTCCCCCCCCTCCCCCCAGCATGTGCCTGAATGGATCTAATTCAAACTGTGACTAAACTGAGGTTGCTTTTCCATGAGATATTTTGCCTGGGGATGTGCAGTATGCAAAGAATGTGTGATTCATCTCAGCCAGATCCAGACCAAGGGTGACAGGAAGAAGCTCAGGCTACAGGCACACAAAAGTAGCCATGACAGAAAGGAAAGCTATGCAGAACTGTTTTGCACATGCCAGGGTGCCCATTCCCTCAGAGCAATAACTGGGCAGCACAATGAAGTTCTTCCCTTCCCAGGTGCCTGCAGAGAACGTAATTGGTATCCTTCATCTTTCCCTCTCCCTCCCTACCATGAAAAAAACAGACTAGTGTGGTTAAATGCTGGAATAGCTAATGCTTCCAAGCATTCTACTCTGCCTCTGATCACATACAAGTGAGAGCCACTTCACACACCCTGAAAGGACTTTTATTTGGAGGACTTCTTTTCCAGGAGAATATGTACTTAGGTATTCTCTGGGAACAAGGAGCCTTACGATGACAGTCCTCTCAGTTGTCTTGTTCATGTGTTATTAATGCACTTCCATCATATCCATTGCCATTGATTAGGGGTATTAATGGTCACAGAACAGTGAATACCTGTGCAACCAGAATCTGACACCTTGTATTTGTCATGCTACCAAATAATATGTTTTCACATTATAAAGCACTTCTGTGGTGATTGGAATCAAACTGTGAACATTAGTAAACATGAAAGCTATTTTAATGCCCAGTCATTGTTGCATCGCATTCAAATACTGGAAGGATGAATGTTGAGTGGATCAAGTTTTAGAGAGGCTTCTCATCCTTCAGTGTGGCTAATTAAAATGCCACTTCTCTGCTTATTCACTTTCAGTAAGACTGTTGGAGGGGAGAAGTCAAATGGAACAAAATACACATCAGAGGTTGTATCTTCAAAATTGTCTGAGAATGGCAGTCAATTTGTTTTCCCAACAAAGCTAAGCTTATATGGCAGCTCTACCTGTCTCTTTTTGTCCAACCTTTCAATTCCCCTTCTTTTCCATCAGCTGCCTCACCCCAGTCAAATTTGCAAAGAACTTGAACAATAAAATTTCAAACACATTAAGTTCCTTCACTCCTCTTACTGGCAGATGTGAGCAACCATCTCCATGAATGAAAGGAGGGGGAAAATATATATGACATAGGGAAATGTTTGTGCTCCATGATAGGAGTACTGGGAAGATATACAAAGCAAGAATTATCATGGCAAGGACACTCAGGGGTTGTATGACACTTATCTATGGAAACCTAGGCTTTCCTATTTTCATACTAGTGGAAATAATTGTGCCAGCAAAGTTTGCTGGCATGATAACTGCTCTGTTTAGTTCTGTAGTGCCCACGGGGTCTTCATTTCTCCAAATTAACTAATGAAACATAGCAGGAAGTAACTGAAATAAATTATTAACTGAGAATTCTTCCTGGCATCTGCTTAGATTTTTGTTCATTGTGCTGAAATATGTACAATGTTTTAAATGCAGAAATAAATTATGTTGAAAACTTCAACTGAAATCTCTTTGTATCTGTTTTTCTCTGAAGACCAACATGTAATGTATGTGTGATCCAATACAATTTTTCCCCAACATAAATGTAATTGCTAGCAAGACTAGCATCTGAGCCTTCTCTTCGTTGTGGTACATTTCAGCATTACATTTTGCCCCCAAGCTCTATCCAGCTAGGATGTTGGATGAGGAGCATTCATTAAAAGGCAAATCTAGAAGCAGCTTAAAATATCTCCTGCAACTCCAAATGTACATTCAAAATGTCCAAACATCTCAGAGTGGCTTTTTGCTGTGGTCTTTTTCTTGATGGTGGTTTAGAGGCAGCAGAAACAGTTGTGACATGTCTAAACTGGACAGAGGAAACCACAGCATTTTTGCAGCATAGGCAAATATCAGGAAGTTGTCTTATGCTCTGTTTTGGCATTAGTTCTTAAACTCTCCAGTTCACTTTTCTGTTACAAATGTGCTTTAAAACAATATCACAACCAGCAGGCTTCCTGAGAACTGATAAAGATTTTGCTGCTCTTCTGACTGTGCTGCACTGTTCCAGCTCTGGTTATCATCACAAACTCTCTAGCCTTCATTAACTGTTAAAGAGGAGACTGCAATTCTTCTCTTCCTGATGAAAAAGATTTATGAGTTCTACTAAGGCCATGGCTTTCTTATTCCCTCAGCCCCTTTTCCTTTCTTCACCTGGCGATTGTTGGCATGCTGAGGAGCTGTTCTGGAATTGAGTGAAGCACTTCACTCATAGGGGAGAAGCAGCAATATGTTTTATTGAAGTAACAATATTGAGAAATGATTTAACAAAGTGTAATGATGATTTAACAAGATTCAAAGGCAAAGTACATTCAGATACTTACTGCATAGAAAACAGGATCAGATGAAATCATCCAGGAGACACTCCTGTTGAGTTCTGAGGTTTAGAGTTGGCCCCTTTCTTTCCAAACTCCTGATCAGAAGAGTTTGGGTGCAGCTGGATCCAAACTTAGCCCCAGGCTTGGTCAACAATTTATGTCTAAAAGATTATTTGCACAATCAATCCGAGGTGCAACTTCACAACGTTTGCAAAGTTTCAGCACTCAGTCAATTATCGAGGCTTCTTTGTGAGCAAGGAATTTTTCAACCTCAAGGAACAAATCCGGGAGTCATCTCTACTCAAGGGGAGACCCTGGTATGCTGCCCACTGCCATGAAAGAGAGATGAATGGGTCCTGGGCTATACCTGTTCATGGGGTGAGTAATTTGACTCATAGTAACGTTTGCATATCAGCTGTACTTTTGCTGGTATATCCTCTATTAGCCGTTGGCTGTTGTGTTGTACCTCCTCCAATTTGAGCTGGACACATCCATCACAATATCCATTGCTACTGTCACTGATGATTATTGCTTAAGCACGCTTATGAGTGAAGGGCCAGGTTGGGGTGCAGAGGGAAGTACACTGCCATTTTGGGCTGACAAGTACACCAGCCAGCATCAGGACCTGCAGTTTTCAATTCATGCATCACCTTCTAGAGATAAATTCTAGAGATAAATTAGTTGAGTATGAATAGTGATGGTAATTCTCATAAAAATAGTCAGCTCTCCAGTAAATAATCAAAATGTTTATTTAAAGATCTTTTAATTATCTTTCTGAAGAGTGAAAGCAAATAAACACCTAGGCGCTAGTAAAATTACTATTCGTACTTGCATTGTGCAAATGAGATCTCTAGCCTAATTTTCTCTTAAGACAAGATTTGGATGCCTGCAAGTTGACCAGTGATTCTGCCCATCATGTCATTTGGCCAATTTCACTCAAATTTATTTTAAAGGTGGAGTTCTCAAAATGGTGTTTTCTCTATTCTGTCTAAGCCATCAGCCAGAAAAAGAGGCGTTTTTACTGCTGCAGCAGGTACAGCCTATTGGGAGGCTGAGCAAGGAAAGGCAGATCTAATTTTCTCATGCTTTAGTTCATTTTACTCATGAGTCAGTTAATTAAAAAGAAGTTACAGTTACTTCATCACTAGACCTAACGCAGGCCAAACACTCATCCTCCACAGGGCTGTCACTCCAAAGTCAAACCTTACAGCTGTGCCATCTCACTTTTAAGCATGGACTGACAATGAGTTTTTCCCTAAAGGTTTCTCTAGAAGAGCAGACTCAGTGCTGCCACTACATCTTGCCATTGCACCCAAGTGTCCTTATTTACTTCCCCTTGAAGGGAGGCAGCATTTTCTGTGCCTTTGCTCAAGTTTCCTGTTTCCTGTGCCCTAATCTGGACATAAAGCCAGTCCCTGGCTCATCCCTCCCCTTCTTTTTTTCAGGAACTGTTATGAAAAATTTCTTGAGTCAGTTGTGTGTGCAAGTCTTCCTGTGGTTTTAGAAACAGCAACAGTGAAGCAACATTTAATTTGTTGCTTCTAGTTCTCAACCTTGAGAGAAAAGATGGTAACTCTTAATTGTGGTACATTGTGCATATGCTCCACGGTTTTCTCTGATTCTTGGTGCCCGGGGGCCTGCAAACCTAACCAAACACAGACACAAAGCACCTCATGTACAAATTTAAGCCAAACCGCATTGTAAGATGTTTGCATTTTATAGTTCCTGTGAATTCGGAAAAGTTATACTCTATTGCTAGGAATTGTTAACCATGAGTTCAGAGCTCCTGAAGCTAATGCATACAGATACAAAGGATTGCAGGAATGCTGACATATATGCGGTGGTCAGGGTAATTACACAGTGAAGGATACATAAGGATATTTTTTAAAAGGAGCCTAAAGCTGTCCAGATCAGTCATTTTGCAAGAAACAGGTTGCAAGATTTGATTTTTAGACCTCATGCTTTTTTTTTTAAAGTTATGCTGGAACTCAGAGGGGTTGTCTGTTTGCAGACTAGGTCTTTTTGTTATCCGGCACTGGCTGTGGAGCACAGCGGAGTGTGTAAGGGTCCTGCACTAATCTACAATGGCAGGTTTATGTGTGAGTTTTGGCAGGAGTTAAGCTCCTGGGTGAATTTTGCAAGGCTACAAATGCTCTCTATTGCTTCTGCCTCAAGTTTGACCATTCTCCTGATTCTCCTTCCCTCCTCCTTTCCCCTTCCTGCCCATCATTTGCCAAGTCTAAAGCTGTCCCTATTAGAAGTAAGAGCTGTAATGGTCTGTGCTGCTTTATAGCAGCTTTCGAGGAAGCTGTGATGATAGGAATACAATGAACGTTGGTCACATTCTAATTAACCTCAAGAAAATTACTATGAGGAATGCAGAGTGTTCCCTTGGAAAAGGTACTTTAAATGGCTGATTGTGTGTTTGTCCATGAAGCTTTTATTGACCTACATAACAGCTTTGGGGAAATCTTGTGGGGACTGTTCTTGAATAGGTTTCCATCAGAGGAGGGGTGGGAAGCCATTTCGGATGCTGAGAGGCAGTCTGTTGCATTTAGGAAATATAGTGAGCGGCCATGCAAGAGGGTAAAAAAAAAATGGATGAAAAGATGAAAAAAGGGAAGCTTTTTGCTTAGCGGCTCAGAGGCTTAGGGGCACCTCAGCCATCAGAATCCAGCAAATTCAGACTGAGGAGTCCTTAATCATCTCGCACCAGTGAAAGCTTTTCTGCACCAGAGCAATCAAATCATATTGCTGTGCATACTGACAGAACTTGGTAAACTGTTTAGGACAAGGTACAAAATGAAAAACTGAGATGAATTGTCAACAGACAGTAATAAGGTGCAACACTGCAGCTTCTCTGCTGCTCGTGATTTTTTTAGTGTTGATTTCAAAAATCTCTCCAGTGTGATTTTGAGAAGTCCCTATCGAATACATCACAGGGTGGTGCATAGCATTTTCCTGCCTTTGGGCTTGAGATTCTTGTTTAAAATGGAATTTCCCCTTCCTCCTCATTCCAACCAAGAGTTAATTTGTTCCCACACCTCAGTTTGTGTGAACAGATGCCTCCATCTCTGAGCTCACAATTGCTGGCTGGGAAGTGATTCAGCTACTAAACATTTATAAGTGAGCAGGGGAATAATCACTGGGCGTTGCTGACATCTGAAGAAATAATCTTGTGTTCACCACTTCGCTAGCAAATGAGAAGGGACAAAAATAGAGGCCCAAGCTGTCTCAGTGAGGGGCTGTATGAGAAGTTGTCTGCAGCGAGGAGTCATTGAGCAGTACCATAGGTGCTCCTTCCTGCAGACAACTTCTCTTGCAGCCCCACTGTAACAGTAAGCCCTTCTGCACTTAGCATTGGAACAAAACAGCCAGATAACTTCCCTGTGTAGACAGTATTGCTGAATTCCAGTGAAAGTGAAAGTGCTAGAACAACAGGCCAGACTGGTAGATATCGACATGGCCTCTCTGTCTTCCGCTCACGGTCACATCCTGACTCACCCCACAGTTCCTATCTAGGAAACCGCAACAGATATGAGGAGAACAATAACACTGATAGAGCAAATTCTCAGCTGCAAAACACAGTTTTTCAACAGAATCACAACCAATAAGCCGATTCATGTGGATGAGCTTTTCATTTCGTGGTGTGACAGCTGTGCACGGCCATCTGGAATGTGGCTGATATTCACATCACTGTTACTGTTGCTGAAATGCACCACCCACCACCTCACTGTGCTCACATCCACTGTTTGGTCTCCAGAAATGTTCAGCAAGCATTGATGAATGCCAATTGGTGCCATTTTTTCTCACATGAAAAAATTCAATTCCACACCTTTAATTCATCTGCACTTCCATGTCAGACACCATTCTGTCAGACTGCCTCTCTGCTGCCAGCTGTTGCACAGCAACAAAATGTAACAGAATTGGCAGAAAGGTTCAAGATCTACTGCCATACCACCAACATCCGTGTCTGATGTTTGGGCCAAAATAATAAAATAGGAAGCACTGCTTTCAGAGCAGCCCTTGAAAATGAGCAGCACCATGTCCATGTATGGTCACTACTGTGACAAATGGATGGAGGCACTAAGGATGGGGACATGGACATGAGGATGTGGTATCTCTGTACTTGGGGGAGTCTGTTTGTAGTGCAGCCAAACTCTGCTACTAAAGTTTTCATGAAGAAACTAGAACCAGCAAACAAACAAACAGAAAAACAAAAACAAAAACAAAAAAACAAAATGGTCACAAACATTCTTGCTTCAGCTTATGTTGTTAAAAAAATATCTGGCATAAACAGCAAGTTTTTTAAATCTTAAATAAGTTTTTCGCATGCAGTAAATACATCAAATTTAGTTCTAAGTATTCAGAAGTTCTTATCTTGAGTAGTTTCTTAATCACAGTAGCTGAAATAATTTTTTAATAATTTCTTAATCTGTGTAGATGCAGTCTCTTTGTGATTAAACTGTGTTCAGTTTCATAAATAGAAATGTGGGGATTAAAATCTTACACAGGTATTAGAGGAGAAGAATGTCAGTTTTCTGATTCTCTGTCACTGAATCTGAAGTACAAAAGGATGAATTTAGTGAACGGCCAAAAATAAAACAAAAACTTGTGCCAGAACAATAACAACTCTGCAGCACACTGACTATTGCCTTGTCTTTTGTATTCTCTCCACTGCAACAATTTGTTAAAAAAAAAAAAAATGAAAACAGGCAACTCTAGTTAATGACAGAGGGACTTAATGCAAATTTGTCCCTCCCAGACTGATAGATCTAAATTGCAGAGTCAATCATCAAAATAAAAATCATGAACAGACAAGCTCTAATTCCAAATTTCTTTATCTCTACGATGGGCAAAAATTCCAGAATACTGGAATCCCATATCTACATCTGAAGTTCTTCATCACCCCTAAGCCTTAGTATTTTCATATACTGTACAAAGAGTGACCAGAGTTGTGGAAGACGATTCCAACATTTGCTGCTGCGCCCAGGTGAGAATTTCTACTTTGAAGATGTGTTGAATTTTGAATAGTCTTTGTCTACTCTGAAGGTGAAAATCCATTATATATGTATTTTGTTAAGCAATAGATATTAACCATTCACTGAACACATCTTTTGCCCCTATATTGAGAAATGGATTAGCACAGAAATTAGAAAAGTTGTTCTACTATACAGGTTCTGCAGAAAAATTCCCTCTGTGATCAGGTAGTAATGAATTTTGCCACTCATGTACTTCTGAGAAGTATCTACACAAAAGCCTGTTTTGTATTACAACAGCATAATTATCTGAACCACAACAACACATTTCATGCCTCATGCAGAGCAGCCTATAGCAGTCTTCATATTTGCAGGTGGTCCATAGGAATGAAGTTGTTTCTTTTCAAAAACAAAAAAGTGTTTTAAATTGAAAAATAATAATCACAAAATCTCATTTTTAATTCATTCCAAAAAAACAAACACTTTTAAGGAGTAAAAATTTTTACCCCTACCTACTAAGCCCTCTGTGACTGCTCATCAGTTTCTTGTTCATGTAAATTGGTTTATGATGATGTCCCTCAAACTATTTTCAAACAAAGTAAATGACAGAAATAAATATTGGCAAGAAAGTGACATGGACACATCTTACCACTATAGGCAAATATTTTGATTCTTGAGTTGCTAAGGATGGCTCTGTCATGCTTAAACTGCTTATTAAATTAGCACTGAAGATGCTTAATTTAAAAACTCCTCTAGCTGGAAGGAGTTATCTGTGAGAAATCAAAAGAGGTCAGTTAAATTAAAAAGTGTGTAAATCTGTCTTTCATCCTAACAAACTATATAAAAAATGATAATTTTGAATGAGAGTCATTATGTGCTCCACCACAGAAATGAAGATGACTCTGTTCATAAAAAATGAAATGAAGAGGGGAAGGCAATTGTAGACAAGCTATTGAAAGTGAATCACTGTTGCTGTTGGTATCCCACAGAAAAGAACTGCTTTGTTTGGATAGTAGTTGTAGTGATGGTGGGAAAAGTAAAACAAAGGTATAATCAAAGACCACACTTGGACAGGATAGTCTGGACAGCTGAATGCCAACAGACAGATCTGGATAAAACAGATTAATTCTACCAGGAGTAGATAGTGGTGAATTTCAAACAGTTGCTCTACATGATGACCTTGCCTGCAGCACTGAGTCTTCACAAAAGGGGTAGAATAAATTTTCAAATTTAAATACCTTAATTTAGGTATCTAAATGTCAGCTGGATCTCTAGTGTGGCTAATGGAAAGTCAGTAAATTCAGGCTATGGAGCCTGAAGAACTATTCAGATGACCAAATACAACTGTCTGTTTTAAGATGAACTTTCTGGACTGTTCATGTAGCTACACAAGAGTATTTTAACTTGAAGCTAAATCAAATTCCAAATTGTCAAAATTAAGGGAGGAGGTGTAAGTTAGAGGAAAAGAGAAAGTCAAGAGAGGAAGGAAAATAAAAAAAAGAGAGTAAAAGAAATGCTCATGATTTTTGTAAGGACTCAGAAAACTCTTCAGAGATAATCCAATACAATGACCTGTGCTCTCAATCTGAAGGCACTGGTGTCGAACACTGCACCCCTGGGAAACAGACACTACAAGTTTCCCTGCTGGAGGTGATACTCCTTCACTTCTTCTTAAAGAATGGCAGAAGATAGGTGTCTCCATGCTACCGTCTGTCCTTGAAAGACTCTGTGTACCTGGCCGGCCTCCAGCCTATGAAGTGCACTGTACTGAGTTAGTTGCTATATTCATTTATGAAATATAGCCAGAAAAGCCACCCCACAGCTGGTCCATGCACACTTCTGCATATTTTTAGGGTCACTTCTGAATAAAACAGAGCAGAATTAGATATATTTACTGTATAAGTAAGTCTGAGTGAGATATTATCAACGTTCAGGTATGTGGTGTTTCCTGCATTCCTGGGAGGAACTCTGTAATCATTTTCCTGGATTATTCGTGTACCAGCTGAGGTGTTCTGCTATAGTTGCTATCTTATGGTTGTCTGGACAGAATTGGATCCTACTCACTTCTTCCTGATGAACAGACCTCCTTACCCAATAAGCCACAATACATGCTTCACTATTACATTTATGGTCTTTCACACTGAAAATTTAATAGTATATTTGGTGTTGGGGTATGCTTACAGGAGAAGAGCCTGAGAGCCACATGAAGTAACCCTAGATTGGACTGCCTGTAGAAGTTCAGATAAGATTTATTCAGGATTTACTGATCTTCTCTAAGCAATGAAATCTTCCCTCCTCTCCTGGTTAAAAGAGCAAGCAGGTGAGGAGAAAAAAGAAAAGAACAATGACAAATTCTCTGCACTGCACATAGTATAGAGGAAGGAGAAGCCAGAGATAGAGTTATTTCCTCATTTACAATCAAACTGATTATGACAGTTCAATCTACCTCTCAATTCCCTTTTCCACTTTGGAAGGAAAAGCATAGAGCCTCCTTTCACATCACCAGATGGAAGCAGCAATATAAACATATGAACATTGGCCTTGTGTCAGTTTTGCTCTACCCCCACTGGAAGGAACTGCAAAACTCTCACTGACTTGAGAGGAGCAGACCCAGAACAATAGGTTACAGCATAAACCTTTTCCAACATATTTGCATGGCTGTATAGTCAAAGGTTCTCTTCAATGAGGTTATTAATTTATGTCTTCTCTAATTTAATTAATTCATATAAACACTCTAACAGGATTTCAGTCAATCTCCAAAACCTCTGCCAAAGCCTTTCCTCCTTGGCAGCCACAGCTGAGAGAAGGGTGCTCACTATTAACTTTCCCACGGTCACCCATAGCCACCAATAGTCCTCGCTGTACCAGAGCATGACTTTATCATACAAAGCCATACCAGCCTCAAATGGCATCTAACCTTTAAAGATGCAGTTTCTGCTCTATATTTTCTGTACTTTTATCTCAGACTTTTTATTTACTTATGCTTGGCCCACCCAAGCCTCATCAAATTAACACAAAATAAAAATTAGATGTGTAAATTTGCCTCGCTTGCCTTTTCTGCTAGTTTGAGTCTAGCAAACTGGTATAATAATATGACAATGTTTTTGAATTTGTGATAGTATTATAAAGTGACACCAGACTCACAGCAAAGGTCCCTATAGTGTGTGAGCTGTAGATGCTACTCAGCCATCTGGGGTGGCAGGAAAGGAACATCTGAAGAAAAAGCAAATCGCATCTTCTGTTTGCAGCCAGCCCACATCAGCCTAGCAATAGCGGGCTGGAAAGCAAATTCTTCTGAACTGCTAAGAAATATGTGATACAAAATCTTTTAAATGAGGATTCAAGCTGGCTCAGCAGGTCTTGCAGCTACATTGCTTCCCCACATCAGGCTCCTTCCTATATCTTCTCTTTTTCTTAGGGACTCATCCTTAAAATATTTTCCATGAAACTAATAGTGGTAGAAAGAATAGTAGACAAAAACTTTCTCCTGGAAAGAACAAGGATAATGTAAGTATGGAGGTAATCTTCCTTATTTAGAAAGAAAAGCTCCATCAAGCACATTTTGATTTAAAAAACAACTGATAACTATCATAAAAATCATTGTAATGTAACCCAATGTGCCTGGACATGAAGAAGGCTGTGAGCAGAATTTGGGAGGCTGGAAACAAAAGCAGGTCTTGTCAGCACTTGTTCTCTGTTGTTTTGAATCCCTAAGGAACAATAATTGGGATTTAGTCTCCTGACAGGTTCAGTGCACATAACAACAAGGACTATTTATTTTTTTCTTTTCCTAAAAAGTGGTAGCTTATCTTTCAAATGCCTGAACTTGGACACTTCTGGTTTGAGTTTGTGAACCTCAAGGGCCCTGCTATCATCTGCAAAGGTAGCAGCTTGATTCATTAGGCTCACATAAAGAGATGACAAGCTGGGGTGAGCTATGTAAAGTTTTATGATGCTTTGTGCAATGATGTAAAAGCAATCAAATGGAGGTCAGAGGAATATATAATGAAAGACTTTGCTGTCTCTTAGGTCCTTAGGAAAACTGCTGAGGATTTCTTGATTTCAGAAGTCATTCTGAAAAAGTAATTTTACTCCAGAACCCTATCAGAAGGCTTAAAAAAAAACCAAAATCCTAACAGCAGCTGTTTTTTGTGGAAAGATATTGGAGTTTGGAAAAATTTATTGCTTAATTATCTATTATGGAACCCTCCCAATATGGTTATAGTGAGAGTCAGCAGATGGCACTGTTACTTATAGTGATAAAACTTCTTTTTACAGCTGTGCAAAGCTTGCTACCACTTTGAATAAATTCTGCGTTGCTGCTCATTTTCTCGTGAAACGTCCTTGGCCAAAAACTAGACACTGGCACCCTGCCTCATGTATCAAACCAAAGAAAGTGCTTGAGACAGATCTGGCCTTAGGGGACTGGACAAGTTCCTGAGAAAAGTACTTGTTTTCATGCTGAGTATCTCTGCTGGAAAATAAGGAGTAAATAAATGAGTAATTTTAAGCAAATAGTCAGACTTTTTGGACAGGGACTTCTCCTCAGCTGGAAATTTGATGCTTTCAAGGATATTGTTGTGTAGGGACATATGGAGTTCGTCTTGGAGATTATGAGCACTGATGGAGAGCTAGATGGGCACTATATTACCAAATGTGTACAAAAAAAACTGAGTCATGCAAACCAAGTGAGTGATTCAGTTCCAGTAGAAAATAATAATAATAATTAAAAAAACATGGATATCAAGTCACAAAAAATAGGTTGAAGGCAGTAATTGAGGTAAAGCTAAATAATTTTAGAGAACAAAGAGAAAGACTTGGTGTATTGTAATTGTTGAGTCATGGCCTAAACCACTGATTGAGCACCTGGGGAAAGGACCCGGTCAGCCGTGGGAGCACAGGTGAATGCAATTCAGCTGTACGATTGGAAGGGGTGGGGCTTGGCTGCACCTCCCTTAGACCTCTTTTAAGGGCTGACTGGCATTGTGGTAGTATTTCTTTCTAGAGATTCCTTCTTGGTGCAGCTTTCCTCTGTGAGCCTAGAATCTTCTGATGTGGTTGAGCAATCTTCTTCCCTTTCTTTATAGCACTTTTCTATTGTGGTGGTCCTTTTGTTATCATGTGTTTCTTGTAACGCCTTTTCCATTGTATTGATCTGTCTAATTGCTACATATGGAAACAAGAGGAGACCTACTAGCAGAAAACTTCTGGAAGCATGTGAAAAGCTAATATGCAGCCATGCGTGGACAGTTTTGGGGGCAGCAAGACTGGAGAGAAATTAAAAAGGGCTGTGAGAGGTATAGCAGAGGGACATGGAACTATGCCCAGGGTCAACAAGCAAGGGAAGGAAGGGTACTCAGCAGCTGTTATTTATTCACAAAGAAGAAACGCTATCTCTGAAAAAACTGCTGTGGTCCAGTCTGTGTTATTTACTTCACCGATACCACGGGCTGGGAGAAGCAGCACATTACAACTGGTAATTTTCTCGAAAATTTTATCTGTCTTCATTAATGTTACCTTTTCTGGTAAAGGAGACAAATTCTACTTGTTGATGCTTTGTTGGTGTTTCTGGGTGCTGTTATTAAATTGTGACATCAGTCACTTCAGTCTGCCTTTTAAGACTGTATAGGCACACAGATGTGCGGGCACATTTTTGTCTCAGAATGACTGTTGTTAAAGTGAAAATTATTTTACCCTTTGAGGCCACATACTACAAAAACAAGGTTTATGCTTGGTGAAGAGAAAAGCTGTTTTCTAGTGATTTTCATAAGGATGCTTCCATCTGACTCAAATTCACTTTAGTCCGTGCTAATTCATAAAGATTCAGACTGCACTGGAGGCAAATTAAAACTCAGTCAAGGCTGAGATCTGACAGATGCTCTCATCTCCTCACACTTGTGAGCCACAGCTGAGCCAGGTGGAGCAGAGCTGGGGATGGGGAGAGCTAATAGGGCTCCTTCTTCCTTTTTTCATTTAAAAATATCTTTATTGGGCTGTTTTTCTTTCTGTCAGTTGTTGTCAGCATCTCCTCCAGAAGACGTAACGTATAGTCTCTATGCCCTGTGGAATTCTGGAGAGTGCATGCTTTCATCGGAGACTTCACAAAGCATTCACAACAGGGTAAGTTTATTGGCAATTAAAAAACACAGTGCTCTAAAAATAACAGCCTGTTTATAAACTATTGTGTTACCATAGTGGTCACAGTTTTCTCTAGTTTACAAAACACACTGTTGGCTGTTTCTTCTCTTTTTTTAAATAGGTGCTGTTATGGTGGTTGAGTTAGTTAATATCATGCTTTAGGCTCTTGGTTTTCTTAGGTTCTGTAGCTAAATTGTTCAACAGCTATGAAATTTATTAGATCGAAAGGACTAAAAAAAGCCCTTGAAAAATGCAATAGGAGCGTTAGCTGTATTCTCAATCTGCCTGCAAGAAAATAAGTTGCTTTCTTGTCATCTGTCCTAACTCTGCAATGATCAATATTTGCTCTGTCATTGATTAAGTCAGAGATGGACAATGATGGAAACTGGTAACTCAGGCTAGACTGAAATACACAAAAACAGGAATCCAATTACATAGCAAGCTTCTATTAATATCTATGGGTTTAGTATTCCCTGAACTAATATATATATTTTACAATCACTTCCTTGTAATGCTTTGTTTAATGTCTAGCTGAGTTAATGAGATAAGACTGTCCACAGTATTAAAGAGAGGGAGCTGGTTGTGAGAGAGGGATCTGAAGATTACTAAATTATGTGAGGAGCATTGCTGTGTAACATGCTGAACATATGTTCAGTAAGAGCTGCAAGGTTGAAGACCTGCAAAAATATTTGAAAACAAGTCACTTGCATGGCTTCCTTCATGTGCCTTTAGGCTATTATGTATTTAAATACTCAACATCTCTATCTTCTCTTTCAATGAACAAAGAGATACAGAATTCCTTTTAAATATCTTATTCAGTCGAAGTCTATTTGGGAGTTTGTATTTCTACCTAATTTTAGAAGTACAATATTCCTGTTGAAATAAATTCAGTCTGTCTTGTGTGTTAAAAAAAAAAAAAAAAAAAAGAGAGAGAGACCACAATTCCTCATGGGAAGGAAGGAGGGTGGAAAAAAAAAAAAAAAACCCACAAACTTACATGGTAAAGTTCTATTTTACATCATGATATTTCTGGGTTAATTTGAATGAGAATTGCAAGGTAATAGTGCTTACATATTTCAGTGTCTTTTGGAAAATGTTTAAGGGAAGTGTTGAGGGGAAGTGTGACCTTAATGTGTGCTAGCTATTTGCTACCTTCTGGAGTACTGTGAATTTGGAAACATCTTAATTTGTACCACTCTTCTTGCTATTCTTGGTTTTCCAACTGGTTTCTTTTATTGCCTGTTGAGTTGGATGCTACCAACAAAACCTTCAACCACTTAGTCTTTCATAATAGCTGTCAGTTTATGGAGTGGAGAATGAATATCTGAATGTGAAACCAAGTGAATGGTTGCATTACTTCAGTTAAAAATGTGTAATTTTCCTTCAACTGATTTCTGGACCATTACTTAATGGGCATAAGGAATTTGGACAAGTTATTGGATACACTTGGATTCTTCCAGATGTCTCTGGAATAGTGTGAATGGTTCATGGTTAAAGCTAGCTTCTGGTTTAAAAGTGAGTCTTTAATTCATCTTGCCTCTTCTTCCTTCCCTATATTTAAATAGGGGAAAAGACAGCATCTGTAAGACTGACTGTACAAGAACTCAACACAGAGCTTCTGAATGTAGGAGGTAACAAATGAGAATTTATTTTCTCAGCTGCAGAGGCTATCTCTATGCTGAGTGGTGCTTGCTTAAGCATAGGCAAGGAAGGTCTTGAACAGGGCCCATGCTTTTGAATTAGATTTTGCTGTTCTCTTCCTATGTCTCTAGTAAGAAGTGTTGCCTACAGCCAAGACTATTGTCTCAGTGGAGCAGGCCTTTCTGGTCCTGGGACACAGCAAAGCTGTGGGACATTTCTGCTTGTGTGAGGTGTGAAGGCCCAGGCCTATGACATGTATAAGAAGCATAACAAGTTCAGAGGTCTTCAGAGGTAACTTTCATTAAGCCTCTGCTTAAACTGCTTAAACACTGGTAGTCCATTTATAGGCTTAATGTGGAATTTGTCTTATTCTGTTAACATCTCTGGTATGAACTTAAAAGAAAAGTATTATTTGGAACCAGGTTAAGTAGAGGATTATGTCCTCTAAAGGATTGCTCAGGGAGAGCCTTCCTGAGGACTGTTGGTAAGAGCCTTTCCAAGATCTCTCATAGAAGTATTCCTATTTTGTGATTTTTTTTTTTCAGACTCTTTCCCAGGGATACTGGTTCACAGATGCTCTCTTTCAGCCAGCCTTGTATCATCAGATTTTTTGCAAACCTGAGCCTAAGGACATGTGATCCTGAATCACTTCCACTGAAATGCCCTAGGATTGTTTTGAGACAAAAGCTTGGCTCATGGTGGCTTTTCTCAGAAAAGCAAGCAGAGGGGAGCTGTCATGAGCCATGTTTTACTGCAGTGCTTTGTTGGTCTGTCTGTCTGTATAATTTCAAAATTGCTGATTCATCTCCAGGCTTTGAAACTAGTGACTCCAAACATGGCCCTTTTCTAACTTTGGGAACATTTTTTCATGGTATGTAGATAAATGACATGTTAATGTAAATTGTCAGGCTCAGCCTAGAGTTAATCTGTTTTGCTGTATGGAAGGCAAAACAAGAAAATTCCTTCAAGGCTGTTCCTCAGATTTAGCTCCAGTTGCATTCTCTCTGTTCCTGCCAAAATGTGAGCAATGGTCAGAAAAAATTGTTCTTCAGCATGGGGGAGTCAAACAGCTAATGAGCAAAACCAAGCCCATCCCTCTGCGATCTAAACCAATGCACAAAGATGGCTCTGAGAGAGCGCTCTGCAAGCTCCTTCCTGTTTGCTATAGGTTGCACAGTTGGATACCCTAATTGAGAAAGGCTAGATGCATCACTAGTGAAAAAAGTCTCTCATCACTGGGATTTGCATACGGTAGCATGACATTGTGCAGCCACGCAAGAAATTGTAGTGCAGAGGCCTTGTTTCTGTGGTCAACTTAAAGAAGCTTACATGATATTCAGTAAAAGCACAGTATGGGAAGTTTACCTCAGAGGTATGGGTTTCTGAACTACTGCATACCCACGTGTGGGGTTTGCTTACATGAGAGCAGGTTCAAATCAGAATGAGCGAAACAAGAGGCAAGTCCATTTAATTTTGAATTTCACTGTGCTCTAGATAATGTGTAGGGGCTCATCTGTTTTCCCCCACAGTGCTCAGGACAAACTGTAACTGCCTGTGTTTCTAGTTATAGAAAGCAAAAATCTTGCAAAATCCCATCTTAGCTATTTACAAGTAAGATTCTGGATGGATACACCTGTCATTTAATCAGACATTTAGCTGTGTTTAGAATAACATCTGTGTTTTGAAGCAGAGGTAAAAAAAAAAAACTATATTAATGTCCTTTATATATACACGTTGTTAAATGTGTATATTAGCTGCCACTGAAACAAGTACTTGAATGCGGATGTGACAAATCTGTCTTTGGTAAATAATTCAGGTCATCTAAGCTGATCTCAACTAAGATTGGACTTATGTCCAGGTACTGAACTTCCCTTTCCTGTGTTTTCAGATCACTGTAATTTAATATTCCAGGATGCGCATGATTTACCAAGCAAGAAAACCTATTTGTTATTGAGACCAATAATTTTAAGATACCACTGAAGGCTACAGGTTATTCTTTTCTGAAAAACAGAATTAATGCAGTTCTTCATTTCTGAACTGAAGAGTTCCTTATTTTCTCTCTTACATAACCACCCACATTTAAAAGGATGGAAAAATAGGAAAGTGGAGAGAATAAAACTTCGTGCTTACTGTTTTGGAGACGGTATCCTTGCCAGATGACTCAGAATTCAAGGTACTGCTCACTTGGCATTGCAAACTGAAAGTCAAGTACTAACTTCAATAATGTGAAAGAGGAGACAAGACTGAATTGAAATGCATTGCCTGGAAAGTGAGGTGGACCTGTTTAGTTGTACCCTGACAACCAGTACCATCACTATTACACGCTCTTTCTACGCATTCCTCCAAGAGATGCATCCTGTAACATAGATATGGAGCATGAAAGGAAAAGCATGCCTAAAAATTGTAATAATGAGAAGAGGGAGGAGAAATTTTGAATGGTTAGTCTATTGGCTTTCTTCCATAGCCTGCAGTTAAATATTTAATGCTCTAGCTAAGTTACCTGTGAAGTTAGAGTTCTGACTGGACAGTATGATGATGCCCTGAGAGAAAACAGATTTTGGCATTATTTCACATGAAATCCTTGGAATTAACTGGGGAAACATGGTCCTTAGGAAACTGAGTTGAGAGAAAAATAGATTATCTCAAGATAAGCTGATATCTGGATGTTGTTCTCAATGTTTCAGCTTGAAAACAAGAGCAAGTTGGATTCCTCATAGGTTGTTTTTTGGGGGTTTTAATTTTTTTTAAACAACGAATGAAGGAATCTGATCTCTGGCCTTTGGATATACAGTAAAAATCTGAGTTCACTGGGTGTTTTTGGTCAGTAAGCTTAAACTGAAACTATAGCGGTAGGGATGGATACTAGGAAGAAAATCTAAAAGAAAAGATGATAAAATACTGTCTTAGCTGTGGAGATGTTTAAGAATAGGAAAAACATCAGGAATGACAAGAACTGAGCACATGCTATGTAACTTTCTGAAGTGCTTTTCAAATTTCTTGTTGTATAGTGCAGTAAATTACACATGAAGGATACATTTGAAAAGCTATGTACAAGTAGTACATTTATGGAAAGTTAACTTCTAGTTAGCTGAACCAAAAGTGAAGGCTTCTTCTCTGAAGAGTTTGGAGAATACTGAATTGATAATGATGTACTGAGTAATTCTTTTCTACTGCACCATCAAATTAACATGACTGCATCTGTCAGCCATATGCCATTCCAGTCTTTCCTGTCCCAATTTCATTAATAGCACTGGGCCGGACTGGGCAGAATTCCTGTTTGTGTAGGCAGGTGACCTGTCTCATTAATGTCGTCTTGCTTTCTGTTTTAGTGAGTTTAAACTCAATAGTATGACACTTCAAAATCATGTATTTCAAGAGTTCCTGGGTGGCAGAAATAAAAATGCACTGTTTATTTTCAGTCTCCTGCCTCTGGCACCTTACGGAGACCATGTTTATGCTGTGTTCCCCCTGTCTTATTTGTTCTGAACCATGTCCCACACAGCAGGGCTGCAAATCCTAGGAGAAGCTGCTGTAATACAGACAATGATCTCAGCTGACATGAATATGAACTCTGTGTTTTGTCTGAAAATAATTATTCTAGTGAATTGATCCTCTAGTGAAGTGATGGCTTGACCTTCCTGTGCTGAATTATTCCCTTAGAAAACTGTGGGACACATGCAGGAAGCTGTTTTTTGTAAGGCTGGATGATGGTTCAGAGATATGTGAGGTGATTGTTCTCTGGCAGAAAGAAAATCTCAGTGACATAGATATGGTAATAAAGACCCTTGCTGCTTTAATGAAAAGGCACCTAAATGCTGCTGTGTTAAGAAAGCTTTTAGAAGACAAAACCAAGGCTATCTAATACAGACAGCTGAACAGTCTGCATACAAGTGCAGTTTGGGTATGTGGATGGGGGCTGTTGTGTCTGAAATAGTAAATAATTGTCATGTGTTACTTTATCACCTGTAGCAGAAATGCTAAGTCAGGGCTTGAAACAGTGATTGAGCACCAGATGGGGAGGCAGGGCCAGCTCAGGGGAGCTCAGGTGCATGCAATGACCCTGAGTGACTGGAAGGGGTGGAGCCAGGATCCATCCCTTCCCAGACCTCATTTAAGGGCTGGCAGTGGCAAGAGTATCTTGTAGGAGATCCCTGCATACTTGAGGTCTTCCAAAGCTGAGCAGATTCCTTGCTTTGTTACTGTGTCTATAGCTGCCACATTTGAATGTATCCTCACCTGCTGCAGCCTAGGACTTCAGCTACTATACTGTCATTGCTATGCTTTCCATTGCATTGCAGTCACCCTTCTAAGAAGGTGTCAGTTCTTAGACTTTCTCCAGATGTTTTACAAATTATGTTCTTTGCCTATGAATATGAGCTAGAGGTCTTCAGGTTCCTCTTCCTAATAATACTTTATTCAGCTGGGCAACACAACCATTACCCTACGAGTGTTCCATAGCTGTGAGCTATAGCTCAAGCAAGGAATAGCATTCTGGTTTTTAAACACTTGGTGAGTACTGGGAAGAGGTAACAGGAGTAGAAATTTTGAGATCTACAGGAAACAAAGTGATGTGCTGTTGCAGAAATTATACAATACAGAGATTTTGTGTTTACAGTAGTACTCAGAGGGTTCAAGTCATGCTGTATTGAAGCACCCATTCCACAAGTGGAAGAGAAGAGTCTGGATCTAGCTGAACCTCTTACTGTGGAGAGTGAAAACCCAATGGCTTTGTCTCCATCCTTATTTTTAAATTCTATTTACTGAAGGGGCTGCTTTTTCCAAAACTATGGTTTTCTTATTTTAACGTTCAGCGTAGTTGTGTTTTTTCAGTCTTTTCACATTAACTTTACTGTAAAGTTAATATGGTAGAATGACTTGCATGCCAGAATCTCTCAACATATTTTATTAAAAAAATATATATGTATATTCCACTCAAAAGAAAATGAATGTTCAATCATTTCAAAACCAATCCAGCTGATATGGAGGTGAGCTATTTTTCTTCAGGGTTATTGATAGAAGAGACCTAGTCTTTACATGTACTCAAAACTAATTTTATTCTTCTATGCTTTCTTAACCTTCACTACCACTTCAGCAAACCACTCTGCATCAAGACTCAGGTTAAGAGACAAGTACAATCCTTTCCCACAGCAGACTGGATAGGACAGGATAGAATAGTTCATTTGAAAGGGATGTTCAGAAATTGCCTACGCCAACTACCTGAGTTCTTCATGGCTAACCAAAAGCTGAAGAGCACTAATGAGGGCATTGTTCAAATGCCTCTTGAACACTGATGGGCATGGAACATCTGCCCCCTAGCTAAGAAGCCTGTTCCAGTGTTTGGCTAACCTTGTGTAAATAATTTTCCTAGTGTCCAGACTGAACTTTCTCCTAGCTCAATCTGTTTATGTGCAGGCTAATTCTTGGAGCATGTTTAAGGATGCTTGAGCATCCTTAAACTCTGAATGGAAATGATGTGTTTTCTGTATAGATCTCTACTTTATTCTTATTTAATACTTTATTCATTGCTATCTAGGGTTTTTTCACTAGGGAGAAAATGCTGTCTACCAACTTTGGTTTGTTAAAAATGTATGTTTGTTTTAATAAGAATGCCTTCCCCCATCCACAGCTGTTCTGACTTCAGAAGACCAATTCATTTCATGCATGGGTCTTCAAGAGGGTTTGCAGGAAAGCAGACAGGGATACTAGACAGATGTTTTATATCAGTAGATCACATGATACCCATCTACAGCAGAAGGAAGTGCACTTCAGATTGTTGCTCATCTCTTGTTTCTGTGCTGCAACCATTGATAAACCATTCACCACCATGGAGCTATCTTCTGGGGTAGGTAGCAGCTTCTAGTCTTCCTCTGGCCTTGCAAGCTTTGGATGCACAGCATATGTATTACTGAGCACATAGTCTCAGGAAAGTCTGTTACCATTTGGGGAACAACTGAAAAAGGGGAACTAGAAATTCCTTCAGTATAAAGGATGAAGTATGCTGCATACTGTTGATAAGTAACTGCTATGCACACAAGAACTCAGGTTCTGCTATGCACACTATCTCAAATGCAGTGGACAACAGGAGGTGGAAAATGTTCATGAGATGGATGTTGATTCTAGAAATATGCGTTCATAACACCTTATGTCTGCAAATACTGGAATATTTCCACTTTTCTACCCTTTTATGCGTAATACCAGGGGGGTAAAATTGGTCTTGTCTCACATACCCGTAGCTCTTCCTACACTATAATGATTGCGGACGGTGTGGCAATGGAGATAAGAGGGCAAGTTCAGGGCCTGAAACAATGCAATCTGAGAGTGTTCTGGTTTCTTCAGATAATTTTCAGGGAAGGAACAGAAGGTTTAAGCAACAGGGCTTATCACAATATTTAAAGAGATGTTCTTTGCTTTCCACTTTTGCATCTCTCCTGACTTTTCTTATGCAGGAAAGTTCTGTTTTCCCTTGACTTCATAATAGGATGTCCATGTGCAGATTGGCCTGCCAATGATCACTGGAACCTCTTTGATTCAGAAGCATGTTTGAGTTCTTGGTATATTGCAATTTGGTTAGACCATGCTAACAAACATAAATGCATCATTTCCGTGCACCAGAAAATTCTGAGAATTATTTAATTAATGAGACACAGCACCAGTATTTCCTTTCTGAGAAACTTTTCTGGCTGTTCCTGGAGAGCTGCAGTGAGATGACAGAATCTATGCTGATATTTAGCTACTGAAATCTGATAGCTTACTGCCGAGAGAAAAGCACACTGAAGCAATTATCTTTTGATTTCACAAGATCCTTCTTTTCAAGTCTCTTCATCTGTTACATGGATGCTTTTGTAGAATCAGTATTCAGATATGTGGTATCTACTTCCTGAAAATCTGTCAGCTGTGTTAAAAGAGTCCATATTCTGAAATCCAGATAAGCTGTTCTTGAGCTATATTTTGTAAATATCTGTCTAGAAGTGGAGTGCTCCTCAACATAGTATAAGAGTAGAAGATAGGCTGCAGACAGGATCAGAATAAAGAGACATCTGGTTTACTGTCTTAGCTTTTCTGGTGACTACAAGTAGATGCATGTGGAAAAATGAATACAGCACAGTCACAGGTAGCCCTGGTATTCTCCCATTTTACAGCTTTTACTGAATTGGGGAATGTTGTATAATAAACCTTTATCCTCTTTTTTTTTTCTTGATCTGATTTCAAAACTTTAATGCTTTTCTTTTTTTTTACTGGCAAAGAGAGCATACAAGCATCCTTTTTCAACTTGTTTGCGAGTCCCTGGATTCTGTAGACCTCTACCATATTGCATTTTGGTCATCTTTTTCTGAGAGAATTTGCTCTTTGCTCTTTCCTTCTCACTTCTGAATCTGCTCCAGACTCTCCCAAGAGTGTTGGGGGAACTTCACTACACATAACATCAATGACACAAATGAACCATGGCATAATGATCATTTCATTTTGTTCTGTTACCCAACAGTGTCTAAACTTAAAGTTTTTAAGTATTACAAATTATTGTGCTTTTGTTTTCACTGAGCTTTTTTATTTCATTTATATAGTTCTATCTGATATTCCTACTTCTGTGAGAGTCCCAGGATACTGCTTCTGAGTGGTACTGGTCTACTCAATGGTAAGGTGTGTCACTTATAAGTGAAGCTCAGGTGGCGTTTATTCTTTTGTGTATTCTTAATCACCTGCAGTGGATTTCTCATGCTTCTTTATTATCCAGACACTCAGCTCTCAGATTCTGCTGTATTTTCTGTTGACCCTTTACAAAAATTCCTCCCTGCACTATTCAGCCCCATTCATGAGAGTGAGAACTAGCGCGGGCCTGGGTCTGAACAGTGACCTACAAGAAATGACCACTGACCTTGAGCTCCTATTTTCTGCTTCATTCAACTGATAAATTATAATTGTTCATAACTTCATCTTTTGTTATCATTGCTTTCTTTTTAAACCCTTTAATAAGAATGCCATTGGCAAAATCAAGTATCACTCTTATCCATAGCAATCCCCACTTTCTTCAAATGCAAGTTTGCAAGGGCCTGATTTGTCTCAAAACCACACTAACTCCAAATTGATCATTCAGATGATTAACTCATTTTTTTAATTAAAATACAGCCATCTTGCCTATTACGAACACCACACCAAGAGGCCTCAGCTCCGTTGAAACTTATTTAAAAATTGATGTCACATTTGTCATATTTTTTAGGTACAAATACAATGAGAGGCTGCATACTGTCCTTGATAATTCAGTCATTTCATCCTCGAGTTCCTTTGAGCTCCTGGGTGAACACCATCTGGTCTTGGCAATTTCATTAAGTTAGTTTTTTTTGTTTTCCCCAGCTTGTTCCATAACCTATTCTACACTCACTTCAGTGTCAGGTGTATATTTGTATTTCAACTGACTCTGTAATCTTGAAGAGGCTTCCTGCTCCTGGTGTACTTCCATGTAAATTTATTACTGTTACATTCTAACAATTGTGACTCAAATTATTTTCATTTTCACTCTGTATTTAGACCTTGATCTGTAGGAGTTGATGATTCTTTCTACTCACCTCATTGGACTCAGCTCCAGATTTGAGGGCTGCCTTTGTTAGCTTGCTATGTAGCAATACTGAACTGCCTTTGCTCTTTAAGACTTTCTCAGGAGATGGTGTATGTTGACCCCATGACTTCAATACGGAGGCTTCACATATCTCTGAATATGTGGTTGTAATTCTTGTAGCCCATCTTCTTTAATACTCTCTGTAAAATAAGAAGTTAATTATCTTGCAGTTAATTGCTGTGAGAAATAATTTTTCAGTTCTGAGTAACTGAATGAGGGTTTGTTGACATTTTACTTTGAAACTTGTTCTGGATATAAGCAATAATTATATATTCAGGTCCTTTGTACATTCCTCCTGAATAATGAAGTGTGTATATGAGTAGACGTGTATGTATGTGTTTATACGTGCATATATTTATGCACACAAATGTAGGTTGTGCTGTAACTAATGCCTCCTATTTATTTCCATGGAAACTATAACTGTTACAAAGAACACAGTAATGTTGATAGTGTTTTGTATCTGAGAATTTTGTTTTTTTCAACAGTCACCACCATTAGCTGTGCATTTTTAATCAGTGCTGTGATAAACAAGAGCCTGCATTCCATGCTTGTCAAAATCTGCATGGCTTGCCTTCCATGTTGCAGTTGCCACTGCTGAAGCACACCACCCACTGCCTCAGTGTGCTCATGTCCACTGCGTGGTCTCCATCAATGTTCAGCAAGTATTGATGATGTCAATGGGTGCTATTTTTTTTCCCACATGGAAGAATTCAATTCCTCACCTTTGTTTCATGTGCACTTTCATGTTAGAGGCCATTTTGTCTAACTGCTATCTATTACACAGCAACAACACATAACAGGATATTGGCAAGAAGTTTCAACTTCTACTACTGCCAGCATCTGCCTCTGACACTGTGGGCCAACATAACGAAATAGAAGGCATTACTTTCCAAGCAGCACCTGTATATGTTAATGTTGTTTCCTGAATTGCATGTCTGTATGTGGGATTAGCTAACTAATTTTCGGTCGTTTTTACTGCCTCATATAATAAGGGAGGTGCTGATGAGCTTCTTCTATAACCCCATGATTTGTTTTGTTAAGTCTTCCTCACTGGATGGTAATAACTGCAGTGAGCAGTTTAGACAGCTCATAGTTGCTAAGCACCAAGCAGGCATTCAATAAGGAAAAGTGTGAGGATTTAAAAATACATGAGAAATTATTTTAATCCCTAACAGCATCACTTACTTTGAAGTTATTTATTGCTCTGCAACAGGCAACTGGAGCGAGTGGTGGTATAATCTGACCTTTACTACTTCTGATTGTCTCAAAGCATATCTTTAGGGGAGATCTTAACATAAATCTAAGGTTACTCAATGAGACTTCCTGCTTGTAGATTAAATATTGTATCAGTTATTAAGAAACACAAGCACTGTTATCAGCTATTGCTAGCAGCAATTGTGTGCAGGCATCCTGAAATACTCCTGTTCGAACCAAAATTGTTCTGTGCCTTTAATATTTGTGATTAAAACAACAGAGACGTTGCATCTTCTAGGAGTTCAGCAGATTTATTTGTATGTCCTTAAATCTTTCCTGTGGAAGACAACAAATGCCAAGAATTGAGATAAAGATGTGCTGTTGTCTTTTCAGCATTACTTATAATGCTCTGATCTTAGTGGCCCATTATTGACAAACATTATGATCTCTGTCTGTGCGCTAAGTAGTCCAAATACAAAACTTTGGTATGGAAAAACAAGTCTGGAAAGTTCATCCACCAAAACTAACTTTTTCTTCTGAATCTGTTAAAACAATCTCAGGAAGATCAAAACACAACTTGTGATAAAGTTGAAGAATCTTAGTTCATTTTTTTTCCAGCAAGCTCTTTTCTTACATAAAAGTAGAATTTCTATCACTGAATGTTTGAACCAGTTTTTAATGCTGTGCTCTACTGTGCCAGGAGAGTAGGGTGGGTGTCACACAAAGGACATCCACTGCAGGCACCCCTCTGAGAGCAGCGCTAAACCCAAGCAAATATTCCTGAGTCCCTCCAGCTACTGCTGTCATCTTAGAGAAGGGAATATGACTGTTCCCTGTAAACAAGTCTTGACACAGTATGACCAATACTTTCATATATGTACACTACATTATGTAATACAGTGTGTAGGCCTTCATAGAAAACTTTAATTTACTTATCCCTGTCAAATGTCAATTTATAAGGACTCTTTGAACTCTTTCAGTGATGGCTGAGTCAGTACTTACCATTTATCTTGTGCTATAATTTGAGTATCTATAAATATTGGTGCAAGGAGTAGTTCATTTTTTCAGCAAGGTTGTTTAATTTCACACTGTCATAATGGCTTGCAGCTGTTGGAAAAACTAATGTGAAACTATGCTGCTCAAGTATGACTTGTAGTTAAGTTAGACATGCCTACTCAGTAGTGGATGCACTAAATTTGAGAAACTCTTTTGACTAAGCTTCATCAACTAAGCATGTTGGTTTGGACATCTGTAGTTGTTGCACAGGGAAAAGTGTTTCCAATGTCTGATTCCTCCCATATGCTGAGAATTTCTCCACTTGGATGTGACAGACTAACATTCTCCACAGGATGGGGTGTTTTTTGTTTTTTGGTGGCTTTTCTTTTGTCCATCTGCAAATAGCTTTCAGTTGGTTGTATAAAACTAGGGCTATATCTGAAGGACTATGATTTCTGTAGTACTTTAGTAGGATTAGCATATGCTAGTAGAGCAGGAGCCCTCTAGTTGTGTTTGCCAGCTGAATCATGTTGTTTACTTCAGCCTATTTTAATGCTATGCTGCCTTTTTAGTTTTGATCTGTGTAAAATCAGTGTTACCCATTGCTCTCAACATATAATCTAATAAAGGCTTCCTACATCTGGTTCTGTCAGCCTTATCCATATGCAAGTGGTTATTTGCTAAGTATAGAATGCCCAACCATGTCAATACATCTGGCTACTTCAAATGCATCATGGCTCAGCTTTTCTGAGCCATTTTTCTCTTCATAAAGTGCTGAACTGCTTCTAGACTAAGGTTCTACTGTTCAAATGAATAGACTTTCTGAGAGTATTAAAAGTTTTAGCATTTATCTACAAGGACTGATAGCTAAAATATCTCTTCTTTACAAAGCAAAAAGACAGCAAGTATTCAGGGGCTGTGATATTGAATGAAAATCATGGGATTTAGGAAGATCCCAAACTTTGTTCAAATTGAAAGGATCTGTCAGTGTGAACTGGTGGATTATGCACATGGTTAGAGGCTGCTGCTTGAGAAAAAGAGGTCAAATCATTTTTACTGTCTAAGAGACATTCTAGAGGGGAAAAGTGCACCTTGTGGAGTCATATTTCCACTGATTGCTTCTGCTGTGTAAGCTTTCCATAAAGAAATGCATCTTGGCCTTGAATACATCATTAGATTCTGATCTGTTGCTTCTACAATCTTACTAATCTCTTTCCCTCTAGTCCTCAAGATATTTAGTGACGAAATCATCTCTTTGTGTGCCTTCAAAGTTAAAATGCTGCAAACAAGGTAATTGGAAAGAGTAGGCAGAATGTGTGCAACGTTTCTATCATAAGTACTTGGTTTCTCATAAACATGGAAACCTTTTCAGCCTCTTGCCAGTAGGGATTACAGAATCCAATATGATTGCTGCTTCCTCCTTGACACAGCACTAATTAGGAAAACCTGCAAGCACCTGAAATGTTAAGGAAGTTTCCTTTCTCCAACAATAGAAATCCAATGACTTCATGGAACTTGTTGATTCTGAGGATTATCATTCTTTGCATTTGAGTTTTAACAGAGGTGAGGAATCATTACAAGAGTGCATTTTTTCTTTCCATTTCAGTATTCCCAACTATGTAAGAAACAACTTTTTGCAAGTAGTTCTGCTGGATAGGGGCTGGTATGTCTAATTACACTCTTTATGTATTTATTTTTTACTTTTAAAAAAGCACCAAAACCCAAAGGGGACAGTGTCTGTAGTCTCCTGTATAGACCTGTCTCAATAATGAGGCTAATTAACTGTAGAGAAACCTCAAAAACAGAAAGGCAAGTGTACAATAGTGCAAGTGAAATTACTGCAAAGCAGATATCATCTCATGCACAAGTACTGTCTGCAAGGCATGTCTAGTTAGTAAGTTTTTTTTAACAGTCTCTTAATTACAAAGAAATTGCTGAGAAATTATTTCTATTGAGTTTCTGAAAGAGGCATTTTCACTTGCAAGTGGTAATTATGAAACATAATTATACTTAATTTAATTTACATGTAAATTAAATTGTATTTCAGTTGTGACTCAAATCACTCTTGCAAGATTATTACTAAGTGGGAAGAATGAGTCAGACTTGAAAAGGGAGCAGACTTGATGAACTGACAATAAAATTCTAAATTATATTTCAAAATTTCAATTTTAACTAAATAATTGGTGTCATAAGTGCAAGACAGTTGAGAAGACAGCAAAAGTTTGCACTGTAGATCTTTAATTTTCCATTCACATCTTTAGATATTTAACATGAGCAAAATCTGGCTTATTTAACTCCTTTTCATGAGTTAATCCCTTTTAAATTTAATGGGTCCTACTTGGAAAAATGTGAAGAGGATTTAGCTGGCCTGACTATGGACAGCAGACAGCAACTAAGTTCACAGAATGCCCACTCACAAGACAACTTACACATCAGCATCTCGGAGCACATTATGTTTTCTCTCCAGAACACATTAAATCCAATAATAATCAGGGAGGAGGGAAAATGTGTTTTTATTGTCTTAAGATCTTTCTTGATCAGTCTAATGAAACAAAAGCAAATCAGCCTTGTGGATTTAGCATCTAATGGGCGTGTTTCCATCCTAAAGTTAAGGGGAATATACTCTTGTTAGCCTGGTACTTTTTTGCCAGATGTCTTTTAAAGTAGTAAGTGGAACACCTTTGCTCTTCTCCCTTCAGTTACCTCTTGAAGTTGCCTTGTATATGAGTATTTGCCTTCTTTGCCTCCATTAGCGGATCGCTTACCCTAGAACTTCTATAACATAGCTGCACTGGTAGGAGAGCCAATTGCTTCAGTGATGTGTTGGCTTTGTGTGTCAGTACAGTCTGTCAAACTGATGTAGCCTATGAGACAGGGCTTGGTGAAATTTAGGTTGGCCTGTGAAAACAGCCCCATACAATTCACTCCACAGCAGTGTAATTGGGCTGTATTAAACATTCCTTTTCTTTCAGAATTTTCTTTAGTTGGAAAATGGTTATGGAAAAATTTCTTCTTGCTCTAAGTTGGGTTTGTGCTTTGATCAGTTTGGACTCCCCACTAAATAGCAGTTCTTCGTGGTGCTGGAAGACCATCACAGAGCTGCTCTGTGTCAAAGCTTCTGAAAGTCTCTGTAAGAGGCATAGATGTTGTAGCTGTTGCTAACTACAGTCAACGGGATTCAATGAAATGCATTGGTCATCACTGATTTCCAGCAGCAGTCTTCGTATTGTGTAATGACAATTTTCACAGGTCACCATAGTTTAGTTCTGGTTCTCACTTAGGTAAGAGGCGGGAAGAACCTCTTGATTTTTAAGAAATCACCGGGCAAAAAGATCAAGCTGATGAACAAATTGATTTTTTTAGGGACACTTTTTAATTTATGCTATCCTATTCATCTTTACACATAGAAGACTGTATACATATTTTCCTCCTCCCTTTTTAGTGAAGAGAATTTTTTTTTTGTGGCATGTTCAATTCTTAGTTGTTCTTTCTACTTCAATAAAATACAAGTACAGCATATATAACAAGGATATTGTATAAGAACTTAATTTCCTTCAGTCTTCTGGCTAACAGGTAAAATAAGAACCTGTTCTGTACATCTTAAATAACATACCACTTAAATTTGTCATAAGCTTGTTTTCAATTTTTTTTAGTGAAATATAAATGGAAATATACTCCCTTGCTTTCAATATCTTAAAAAGTAGGAAAAGCAGGAAGGAAATGTAACATTTTAAAGTGGACTTCTAGAAAGTTGCTTTTATGGTTTAAGTTCTTGGTCTGGATGGCTCAGTATGTACAGGGTCAGATTTCTCTCAGTTGGCAAGCACCTGCTTTTCAATTAACAGGAGAGACAGCTCTTCTCATGTTTGGATATTTTAGATCCTGTGTTCCTACACTAACAATACTTCTCCTAATTGGAAGCTACCGGGGAGCTTGGTTGGACTAGAACTAGGACTGTGAATCCCTAAGGTGACTTGCTTTTGCTGACCATTGCTTACATGTATGATAAATTAGCCCTGTCATTGGGAAATATTACAACATACGAGTTGCTCTTAAATTGGGGATGCCGTGAATATGGTAAAATGTAGCATAAAGAAATACATGTGTGTATACACATGTGCAGTTCTCTGTTTAACTTGTGCATTTACTTTATGCCACCAGTCAGAAGATCACTTAGAATTCCCTGGTTCTTCCTTCCAGCATTCATCCCAAGTGGGCATTCTTGAGTCTTATGGGCCTTTCAGCACTTGTGCTCTATGAGAATTTCTGTAGCAATCCAAATCGTGAAGGCACTGGGGCATTTATTTCCTTCCTTCAGCTGAATGTGACACGTATGTGAATGTTCTTAATGACATCAGTGAATAGAAGTTTGCAGCACAGCAACCATAAACAGATTAAAGCTTGATTTTAAGTTTAACCGCAGTTTCACTTTATATTTGTCAGCACAGTGAAGACAACAGTGTTTTTTCTGTACAGTGTGTCCAAGTTACTATTAGTAGTCACTGAGAAGTGACTTCTCTTGTACATTCTTTGACCATCACCAGTACTGTAAGATTAAACTTATTTGTCCAAAGGCAAACCGAAGCTGTGAGTTGATCTTGTCTTAGTTTGGTTTTCTATTGAAGGTGAGAGCCAGTGTTTTTTTCTCACTCAGTTTTACCAAAGGAAGAGCTATCTGTATAAATGACAGGAAACAAATGAGTGTTTTGAGATGAATTATCTACTGGTAATAACATAATAATAACATAACCATCCCAATAGTCAATACTAACAATTTTTCTATTAAACTGACTCAAACTGTACTTAGGGAAACAAGTCAAGAACAGTATGTGTGTTTTTTCTTGATGTACTTCCCTACAGCTTTATAGAAGAAATTGAATTCCTAATTTCACTTTAGTTGGTGCATATAATCCCACTGGTTTTCATTTTTCAGTATGTTCTTTAAACCCATTGGAGATGAGATCTTATGCGTAGGATTTTGTTAGTCTTAGATGACATTGAATTGAAGCAATGGAAAATGATTCAGAGCTTGTTTGAGGAGTCATATTGAATGCTCAGTGAGTTTTGCTCTATTTGCCAAAAAAAATCAGAGTTGGCACTTCAGCTCAAAAAGCAAGGGCAACTGGAAAAGCTTCAACTTCTATCTGTGCTAGAGAGCAGATGTTTAATTGCTCTCTATAGCACCTACTGATAGCAGAAATATTTTGTAGGACAGAGTTGATCCTGAGTGCCCACTTGTCCCAGAAGAATTGTGCCTCCTGGTATCAGACTCATGCACAATGTCTGTGCAGCTGTGCAATTCTGCACCAGCATGCCTTGCTTCCTTTGGAAGCCCTGTGACAAAGCCAAGCCTCTTTGACTGCAGCCACTGAAGTGTTGTTTCCTTTTCTCTGTACTGTGTGGCACATTGATTTGGTATCCCTTTGTTCAATGCGACACAACAGTAATTCCAGTTAATAGCCTGTTTCTGAAAGCCAAAGCTGTTACAATTGGATAAACTGAAGTCTGTTTATTGTTTTTGGAGAGATTGATTTAAAGCTAAGCAACTCTTCACAGTCGTTAAGGAAGTATGTGAAGTGTTCTTTGTTCATCTTGCCACTTCATAGAGTAGATACTGAGATACAAAACACTTTCATAAATATTTCCAGGGAACTTGTATTTTTTCCCTCCTTTACAATACTGAAGCCGGAAGCTTCAGTCTACACAATACCCTATTCTTTTCCCCACTTACTTTATAATAGAAGAAAATATGCTTAAATAGTATAAACAGAATCATTCAATTAATCATTCAATTTTGTGTAGTTTTGGTGGTGTTTATATGCATTTTTGCAGATAGAGACAACAGATGAATGGCATTATGATATTATCACATTTATTCTTCCTTAACTGACTTTGCTATTTATGAATTTCTTTGTGATCCAGTTGCAAAAAAAAAAAAAAATTTCTAAGGTTGTGTATCTCTGTATTGATAAAGGCCGTTTAAGAAAGCGTGCAACTAAATTCGTAGTATATAAATAAAGCAATAAAGCAATATAGCAATAAAGTTAGAACTTTAGGTACATGCAAGCATACAAACAGCCCTAAAATTGTCTATATACAAGTCTGGCTTTCTCCAGCTGCAAATAAAGTGTTTGCCATACTCCTAGGCATGTGCTCATTGTACTAATACATTTTCTGGTGGGATGAGATTGACAGCAGAACTGGAGAACTGATTAGCAAAACCTGGTTGCCATCCTGCTTGCCATTTACTGCTACTAAGGTATGCTGGTATAAACTCTGCAAATATGAGCTGAGTAGCAGCCTCCGTTTTACAAGCTTCAATGGCTGTGTAACTTCAAAGCAGCTGTATGTTCAGGATTCGAAGCTTCCCTGTTCGTGTTCTTTTTCCAACTCTGAAAAGTATATTGCCTTGGGAGTTGGGTGCTATCATGCTCTAGGCATCTATTTTTCTGGTAGGGTTTAGGGTGATATTTTTGTTACAGTTATCGCTGTAGTGAGGCACCCAGAAATGAACTGTGTGCAAACATAGAAGGTCTTTCTAACCTTGTGCACTGCTTTTATCCTAGATTTTACAGCTTCTGTAAAAGAAGATAAGCAGAGCAGAAGAACTATCTGTTTAAGGAGTTGGTACCAATTTTCTATTGTTATCAGGGTATGCTACAAATGTACTGCTCTATGTATCAGCAATGAAACTGAAAATCTGCTAAGACTGTATCCCCTTTAGAGGGGAAGGGGTGGAAGGAGAGATCCTAATTTTAAGAACAGTGAGTGAGCTCATTTTTGTTTAAACTTACCTATGGAGCTTTGACATTATCGTGTTACAAAAACAGTAGAAATGCTGAGCGCTCCTGCAAGAAAACCCCTTTTACCTCTCATCAGCTGTACACAGTACAATGTCTGTCTTGTGTATTAGAGCTATCATAGAACTCGAATGATGAAGTTAAACTGAGGAATTTTCCTGCTGTGTCCTGAAACTGTGGAGGAGAAAAGATTGTCACACTCCATCTCTTAGGAAAGAAGTTGGAACTAATGTATGTTAATGCTGAAGAATCTGGTTAATGTGCATGGCAAATTCTTTTCTTACAGACAACTACATAGAGGCATATTATAAATTGAAACTAATATCCAGTCCACAACAAACACTGAGGTGGCTGGGAACAGGCAGTCGGCTGAGAACGCAGCAAGCTGCTAATGATATACTTCAAATGAACAATACGTTACAGCCTTTTGCTGAAATGTCTCATGCAGTACAGATCTCTGAGGAGAAAAACAGAAACAAACAGTCGACATCTCAGTATAATCAAAACCCCTGATCTAGGTGAGAACAATATTCAATTGTAAAGCATTTTTTGCCCTTTCCTGGGAAGATCTATTCACGTGTGTGAGTTTTGTTGTCCTTGTTCTGTTCTTTGAGATGTCAGGCTGCAGGAAAATTCAAAAGCTTGGTTCAAGTTAAATGTGATCATAAAAGGCAGTGATACCAGGATCTCAGTGAAACGCACAGCACAGGATTTGAGGGAAAGTCTGAATTTCATACATAGTACTGAAATGTAAAATTTTCAAAGTACTTCAGTCTTGAGTGAGACATGGATTCAGATTTCTTAGCCACAGCTTGAAGAGAGACAGAGGTATTTGCTCTCTGATATGTCTTTGGTCACTGATTTGTCTGCACGTGGAAGGAAATGAAAACAACTTCCTTAGTTCAAGGTGAGCTGCTGGGTTCAGTATGCTACATTTTTCAAAATGCCTCCAAGCACAAATTTAACTTGTCTTTAATTGTAGTTTTTAATGTCATTTTGATCAGAAATTTGACTGTTTGAACAAATTGGATTTACAGTACAATCAAAGCCTCCTCAAGACAAACTCTGAGCCCAACATCTGTGTTTTTAGTTCTGTTTAGATGAATGTAACTTAGTAAAATGCATCCAACGAACTTGTGATCAATTTACCTTGCATAGGGTTACTTGTTTTTTCCTGCCTATTGCAGTTTTTCCACTATTTTTCTATTAGAAATCACATCTAATGACCTGTCACACTTTCATTTTCTCAGCAGTAGTGAAAATGCCTTGCGTTTTACAGGTTTGTAAAATGCTTATGCTTTCTAGATGCCTTTTTTTGCACCAGGCTTCCAAGTTAGTGTGCATCATGTTAGTGAATAACCAAGAGGTACGAAAGTATCACAGCTGGAGTAAGAGGAAACTTTAGCTATGAAGAAACCTTAGATCACTACTGTGCTTTCTTTCTCTGTTTCAAATGACAAAAGACATTCAAAGTAGCATTACAAAATTCTCAAATTAGATGCAGTTCAGACCCTAAAATACACTCTGTCACAACACTGTCAGTAGGCAACCTCTGTAACCTCCTTTTATGTCATACTGGTTCCTGTACTGCCTCTCTACCCTTGAAAGCCTCAGCAGCAATGAGCTGGTCTTCCTGAGTTAAGTACTACCACCAAGCCCAAAAAAGAAGCTCCCTCATTGAAAGTTGAACTGTTTGCCATTATCCTTAATCTCTTCCACCATTTTGTGAAAATTTTGTTTTTTTTAACATCTGGTTCTCTCCCTATCTTGTTAAATAGCAAAATATATATATATATATTCTTTTTCCTCAGAGTTCCTAAGGAAGTGTACTCCTTTTACCTTGTAGCTCCATTACTGCTACAGAGAGCAGTAATGATTTGGGCTTTGAATCACCTGCTTATGTTACCTGAAAATGCATTCCCTGGCCTATCTGGGGGGAGCAACCATGAAAGCCAGAGGAGATGTCATATCATTTAAGAAAACTTCTGCTCTGACCCTACTTCTCATCCTAGGAATATCTGCTGATTTTTTTTTTTCCACTGAGATTCAATTTCACTCTATAAAGGTCTGTGTTTAGGAAGTTGTGACCTTCAGCATTCAAAGGGAAGGACGTTAATCTGTAATGCTGCTTCAAAATCCTGTAGGCCATACAGATATCAGAATTATTTGGGCTTTTAAATAGAAGTGACAAAATGGAATTTTGCTTCCACAAGGATGAGGGACAGGGACCAGACCGCTGCTACTGTTGCTAGAGATTCGGGAGGCAGTGGGAAAAGAGGAGGTAAAAAAGAAGAATGTGATTTTTTTTTTTTTTTTAAAGAATGCTTCTTAAGAAACAGATTAATCTTTTGCTGGTGGATCTGTTCACTGGACTCTTTGCTTAACAGCAAACATCTTCAAACCTGCAGCATAATTCATGGGACAGTCATTACAGGGCTACCCTGGGGCAGAAAGAACTGGGGGAATTTTGATCCTCAGTCATGGTGGAAGTACGTGCCATGGAAGGAGTATTTGTCTCTTTGCCAAAGCTTCTCTCCTTTTCTCCCAAACTTGGCATGTACTCACACTTGGGGCCAGATATCTGAGCTTGCAGACCTGTTTTCAGTTTCAAGAGTAGTCAGTATCCAAAATTCATCTTTAAAGGATTCTCAATTCATTTAAAAATTCACCTTAAAAATTCGCCCTTTCTCTCTTCTGATATATCAAGAGCTTTTCCTTGCTAATCCTTAAAAGATAATGTCAGTCTTAGACATTTTTATGTATTCTAAGTGGCAGTGCAAATGACTTTATAGTGTTCTGAAGATATTTTCTTACTCCATAGTTTTCATTTTGTGTATCCTTTTAACAATTCATTAAGCAATGTGGTAAGCCCAATTATATCAATTTCTTCACTTCCTCTTTAGCTTAAAATATATTTAGGAAGCTTATTTCAGAAGAATGGCTACTGTTCTAGGAAAAGGTTGTCTTTCAGTTTTTAAGAGAGTATTTTAGACTTATTTGAATTAGTATTTGCATTACCATGTGATTGTGCTACAGAAGACAAAATTCAAGATATGTACGTGTTTGATGTGAGATTTCTTTCCAAGTTCATTTGAGAATAAAGGTCTTGTCCAGTTTAAGACCAGCCTTTCATGTCTAACATGACAGTGTCATGAAATAAGAGTTGCTGCTCTGACATCACTTATCTTTAACTGATTTATAAAAGCATGTCTTGTAGTCTTTCTTTCATGTTCTCTGCTTTTATTTAAGCTGACCTTACATAATACAGAAAAAATAAAAATAAGAGCCCAGGCAGTACCTCCTCGGTAAACATACTGACCAGATGCATGAAAGATTTGTATAATCATTTCATTGTATCATCCCATTCAGCTGACCTCATGTGATGACATCCTGGTGCTTTCTGATGGGCATCTTGTTCACAAAAATCTAAGGTTCCTTTAAGAATTCTCTAGAATCTAAGGTTATTCTTTTTGTTGACCATAACATATTCTCTGGGATGCCTGAGTGCAACAAGTATTAGCAGTGGCTTTAGGGTCCTTTATTCACTTGTATTTTCAGGAACCTGAGAACAGTTTTGCAGAGGTATGAGCTGCTCCATTCATTGTAGTGTCCTGTCACGATGTTTCAAATGCCGGTCTCCTAATGTGTCGCTTCTCTTAGCATATGGAAAAGCTTCATCTTCTTGCAAACAGTGACTTAATTGTAGCAATGTTACAGAAGAACTTTCCTAATGATCAGAGGATAGTGATTATCTCACACTTAAAAATAACTAGGCATTTCTCCTCTTCCATCATTTCTAGTTGATGTGTGTCCCTCAAAGCAGGTTTTGTTCTGTCCCAAAGTGAATAAGCATTCTATAAGCATTCTATGTGGAATGACATTTACTCATATAATTTCTATTACTTCAGTCTGCAAAGTCATCTATTTCTATCAATACAATTGTCTAAGCCTATTACATCTCTGTGATGCTTCCTAACCTCATAGAGTCAGCAAACATCACCAGCATGTTCCAGATACTAACAAGAACATTATGTAAGTTAAGATCAAAAGACCGGTTGCCGTGGAGCTGCTTCTCTTTCTTTCCCTCCTGCTTGATACTCCTTTCCAACTTGCCCTCTTCTTTAGCCAATTTCTTAAAGCTTACAATTCTCATAAGTATTCCCTATGCTCTCCAGTTTAATTAATAACTTCCTATGTGGTAGTAATTTAAATAATTTTCTGATGTTCAGATAGATTAGATCAGCCATGTATTTCCCTGTGTGAAAACTAATTATCTCACTAGAGGGGAAAAAAGTTTATTCTGATCCAACACTGACAAGCTCATGTTGTCTTGTCCCATTTGCTTTTTACTTCATCTGTAATGACTTTTTCAAATTCTACCTAGATTTTTTTTTAGTAATAGCAAAGCCAAACTAATGACTCCACTGCTGTGAGCATAATGTACGTCCCCTTTAATAGATAATGGTATTGTTTGTTGTTTTGCAGACAGAAAAAATTACTGACCCACATCTCCCATTTTAACCTGGCAACTTGGATGCTTTCTTCAAAACCCTAGGGAGCAAATTGTTCTGTGTCTTCATTTCAAATGCACTGATTTCCTGAATATGTTACCTTGTAGATGGCCCATGGTTGCTTCATCTCTGTATGTTGACTATTAGTCTCCCATTCTTACTTTTTCTCACTGTAAAGCTGAACAAAAACATTACAATTTGGGGACTATAGTTGAAATGTTGTTACTCTAAATGGCTTTTGGAAGCAAGCTGAATGTTCCCTGTGAGGACCTGGGAAAGCCTCTATACCCTGTAAGCACCAAGTGAGCAAAAGGGAGGGCTTCCAGACTATGGATTTAAATAGAACATATCTCTGAGGAGTTTCCCAGAGGAAACAGAATTCAATGAAATCATTTATGGGTGGAAGAGATTCTTTCTTGACTTCACACAGTATGAAAATAACTAACCTAAAATGTAGCATTAACTGTTCCTTTTACCAAGTTTTATGAGACTATCCTTGGCAAAATATGCATGGATTTGTAGACAGCAAGAGCATGTGTGCAGACCATTCTTGATCTTAAACGGGGGGGGCAGAGTAAAAAATGAAGGAAATAATATCTTCTCTTTGAAGGGGAAACCAGTTGAGTATAGATGCTGTCTCAGTTTGGGAATGTGCCGTTATGTCTTTGTGCCAGTCTCAATGAGAGACAGTAAGTGCATCTGTGCCACTAAAAATAGGTCTACAGTTCACTTTTTCCACAATTGCGTAAGCATGAGCAGAAGCTGGAATCTGTTCCAATGTATAGCCAGTAGAGACTTTCCTGGTGTTCTCAGTACTTATGCAAACTGATCCACACATCTATCATCCAAAGTTCAGGCAGAATTTTGCAGTACTTAACAGTGCAAAGCCATGTGTGAGTACAGTGTTGTATCCTGTAAAACCTACTTAAATGTGAACAATCACAGATAAATTGAGCTTTCATCTTACATACAATCTACTTAAAATGATGCAAAAAAACATCAAATTTGTTTTTATTTTTTGCCCAATATCCTAGGAGGGAAGAATATTGGGAGTGGGCAATCTTTCTGACATCCTACTGAGACTGAGTCTCTTTGGCATCAGACTGAGCACTAACAGGTAGTGCTCATCTTCATGGTACTGCAAGTGAAGCCAAAAGACCTAAAGAATTTTGTTGCACGTTTTTATTTTGTGAAAATGAAAAGATTCAGTGAAGTAAGAATGAAATGCAAGACTGTAAGTAGAGAGAGCACCACTGATGGCCAGTGTGCCTTCCCTGAAGAAATCCATGTTGCACTTGGATTAACAGCTTAACTGTGTTACTGCAGTTTAAGATTAGCAACAAGACCATGAATTTGGTCAAAGCTATGGAAACTAGCACTTTATTTTTTGTGAAAAGTACTGAGACACAACTGTTCTGGAAAGACTCTAGTTCTTCAGAGTTCTGACTTTCCTAAATAAAAGTAGCTCCTTCCATTTTATTTCTATCTTAACCTGTGCTAGAAGAGAGGAGGAGGAGAACTTGTACATTCTTCCTTGAAGACATCAAAGTAATAACAATTCAGTATTTTCAATAAATGCATAGAGTCTCAGCTATCACCTTCAAAATGAATTATTCTAAACACTCCAAAAGCAGTTTGGCAACCTTTGAGGCCTGCGGAACACAAAATGACTTATTTTACTGTCAAGTTAAAAATCAAGACTTAGAACAGATACAGAATAACAAACTGCTAGCAAAGTGACCTTTTTGTCAGCAGATAGGAGAGCTTACTCTGCTTGACTGAACAGACTGGACAGTCAAAATACTTCTTCACTGTAGGAAATTAGAAAAAAAAAAAAACTTTAATAGAAATAGCAAAAGACTGTTTTCCTGAATTGAGTAGATAGATGACAACAAAGTTCCAAACAAAGAAGACATTGGTGATATTAAATTCCTCAGAGCTGTCTGAATCTGGAGGAAAAACATTTAATAGCTTTGAATTGACTTGAAACTGCAGGCCAAGTTTAATTGTGATAGAGACAGATTGTTTTATTATTTTTCTTCAGTAAATTATATAAATATAGAAAACAGTATGGGATCCTCCATGGTGAACACTACTTTGTCCTCTGAGTCTCTGTTTCAGCACTATTAGGTAGAGGATCTATGTGCAAATGCTGCTTAAAGGCAGATTTTTTTACAGCTGTGGAGACATAAATCATCTGGGTTGACTTTCACAGGGGAATTTAGATTGGATCTGTTTCCTTGGCTTTCAGTAACCCAGATCACATATGCAAAGTGGATGAGTGTGCACAGGGGCATTATAACACTTTATGTCTATGGCTCTAGAAGATGCATTTCCTGACTTTGAAAATCATTTGATGAATGTTTAGGGGATATGTGAGGAAAATAATACTTGTGAAGACAAACCTTAAAAAAAAGAAATCCCTTTGCATATGTTACTTATGAGGCCAGGCATTTAAAATGAGGCATGCCATTTTTCTCTGCTGTTTGTGAGTTGATCAGTGTCTCTGAAATGTCTGTAGCCTTGGCATTAAAATGACATTTCTTTTATCTCCAACTATTTGAATCTGCAAACAGCGCATTGCTACTAAAGTGGTGCTATCTCCAGAAGTCTGATACTAGGGCTTCATTATAAAATATTTTCATAAATATTAAGTTTGGGAAAATAAATGATTCCCCTTGACTCTATTAAGATTTCAAATTAATCTAGAAAATCTTTTTATTTCTCTTCATTCAGTGCAGAAAAGATGTATGGCTTTGTTGACATATATTTCGCTTTTATTTCCAAAAATTGACAAAGGCAGTGTGCTCTCGAAGCTGTTAAGAGATTGCTCTGTGACTGACTTTAAACTTCTGGTGGTTCTCTTTGCATGTTTTGAGGTTCAGATAAAACAGACAGCTATTGCCATATATTGACGCTGTGCGATAAGCTGTAGTCTTGAGGAGGAAGAACAAATCCTTTTCTTGATTTAGTTGCAAGTTATGAAATGTTGTCTGAGCTAACCTTCACAAGTAAACAAAAAATTGCCTTCATCGTTCTTTAGCCAATGTATGATCTTACCTAAAATGATAAGGAAGCCACGAGGTTTCTGCAGTGTTTGTTGGTAGCAAGATGAGAGAAACAAGCAGAATATCTAGTGAATAAAAGTTGAATCCTTTAAAAAACCGTATAAAAGTAGTCGAGAAATACGTTTTATTTACTTAAATGGTTGGTAGGTCTCATATTTTAGCCTAACTTAAGGCTAAATAAAGGCGAAGTATAGCATAAATGCTGTATTAATTCCTGTTCATGAAAGATGATCAGACAGTCTTTTAGTTTATGACAGAAGAGTTGAAAATGAGCATACCTTTGAAAGTCTGGATATATGTACAGATATTTGCAAGTTAATCTCAAAATTATGAAAACTTAGATTCAGGTTTTTTATTCCTATATTGCCCTTTTGTTCCTCTGGTTCAGCGTAACTCAGATTTTCAGAAGAATAATAGTCTCTGTCCATTACAAATATCACATTTCCTTGAAATTGTCATTGGTTTCAGTTATTGTCATCTTAGGAATAGTGAGCTGCATATGTAACTAAAACATAATGGAATATGGGAGGTAGTCTGTGTCCGCACAGATATCTACATTCTCTAGGTGGTATCTGGCTGCGGAACTGAACCAGCTGCAAGTGAAGATAGCCTTTCTTGCAAGACTGGTGCCTCATAATAGCCTGGGAAAAAGAAAAGTTGAAGAATGGTGTTCTCTCAACAAGATTAGGCTAGGTTAGACTCCTAGTGTAGCTAGCTGGGAGGCAAAGATGGCTTTTAAAAGGTGAATTGGATCTTCAGTGTATTGCCAGTGAGTTTCTCCTCTCAAAGAGGTATCCATATTACAGAGTATAAGCTGATTACATGCATAAATGAGGCAAATAAATAAATAAATAAATAGGGCTTCTACAGCAATACAGAGTTAAAGCTGTGAAGTGGAGAAATATTAAAAGTAAAGAATAATAGATATGAGATGTCTAATAAAGTTGCATCCTACTCTGTGGCTTTTTTTCTCCATCTAGTTTAATTGTACTACACCATGAATTGGGGCTCATTCTTTGAAAAAAGAAATAGCTTGGAGGTTGTTGTTATTAGTATAGAAATTTTACATTTAGTCTTAACAGCTTTGCTTTTAAATGTTCTTAATGGAAAATGCAAATCTTGGATTGGAAAACATTTTTCAAATTTCATTAAAACCCTGCTATCCAGCAAAGTTGGATTTTGTTTGGTTTTGTTTAGATTTTCCAGCTGGCTTTGAAAGTGAAAATTTAGACATGTTTTTTTAATTAGTTTGTATTTGCTTTCTATAGTTCTCCTCTCCTACCACAAAAAAATACTGTTGTCACATATTACTGCTCACCTCTTAAGGGAGATTAGTGCTTGGTATAGAATGTAATAGAAAGCAGAGCCAACCTCACTGATATGTGAAAGGAACAGTAGGTTTCTGAAGCTTAGTCAGTGCTGAAATCAACAGTCTGCAGGTTGTCAAACGAAGTTGGCCTCCTCTACTTGTGAATATATTTCACATAAGTGAAGTCTCTTGTAAATGGCTACATTATTTCCTTTAGCAGATTTCTAACAAAATATGTTTTGTGGCTAATTTTTAATGAAACATCCCCAAGGTGAAAGAGAAAACAGGATGCATGAGAGTAGAGTATTATTCTTAATGTGCCACACTTCATCAGAAAATAAACATATCTTGTAATATAACAAAACAACTCTCTAAAAACTAGACTCCAAGACAAAAACAAAGGGTCATTGTTAATTAAGACAGAAAATAAGGAGGAATAAAAATAAAATCCTGATCAAGGATATAGTTATCAGTTCTGAGTTTGTAAGGAAGTACAGTGTCTGGATAAAACCTGCTGGCAGCTTGGGACTGGGATGCAAATACTCTTAAGAGTTTTCTTGTACCTCTTTGTTTGGTACTTTCTGTTTAAAAATGCAGTAATTTCTTTTAAAGAGAATGCTATTATATTTTATGTACTAGAATATTTTTAATGCTGTGGTGAGATCTCTTCCTTTTTTGAATACTCCAGATCACAATTTCTATTTTTTTTCGTTCAAAAAAATGTATGCTACAGACCTAGGTTTATTACCAGAGAAAGGCTTTCAGGTTATTTTCCATTCCAAACAAAAGAAGACACATTTCATATTTAGAATTGACTGCTAGCAAACTTTCCGCATATCTGCAGGCATTTAGTGTGTTGATATTCAAACATAATCTACTGTAAGCTTTGAGAATTCAACACAGAGATACATGTCTGTGTAATTGAACACTTAGAATATGGAGCTCTTCCATTGAACAGACTACAAAACAGATGTCAATACAGGTCCATCAAAGCAGCACACAACTGGTGGATGTCAAAAGCACAGTATCTGTTGAAAAGAATGGATTTCCTCACAAAGATTTTCTCACCCTTGAAAGAAGAGTGATAGAAATATTGAAGCCTATTCTCAGCAAAAGGTCTAATATTATTTTTGAATAATCTCTTTCAGTCCAGTGACATCCCAGCTCTGACTCACAGTTCATCTTCAATGCTTGAAAGAATAATAATCTTTCTTCTCTTAGAAGGATATGCTTTCTGGATAACAAGAACATATGAATAAAACCTAAAGAGATACCTTTAATCCTGGCTACTGAAGTTCCACCAGGTCCTTCATAGCCAGTGATTTATTCTTTTCCTGGCAGGGCTGCCAGCTGTGGCTTGAAGTTTTTACTTCTCTGCCCTGCCCTGCCCTGGACACAGGTACAAACAAGAGAGATGATGCTTCTTCAGGTTACCTTTACTACAATAATCCTCTCCAATTCCATAACAAGTTGTGATTTTACAAGATTGACTCATTTGCTATTGACATTGCTCCTTCCCCAGGCTTTAGTGGGAAAATTCCATTCAGCTTTGAGTTGACTTAAGACTTGAAAATTCCTATGCAAAAAAAGAAGAAACAAGACTTAAGATATTCTGCTCAAACTGTTGCCGCATCTTCATTCTCATTGGCATCTGGAGATTTGCCTGTCTTTCAGCGCAGGCTGAGAAAGCACAGGAGAAATTCTGCCCCTGCAGCTTTGAAAAAGGTGTATAGTGCTCCCCTAGTGAGGGGGTTGGCCAGTTCTGTGCTGCCTCAAGCTGCTTCCTTACAGCAAAGTTGCTTGTACAAAAGTTGTTGTTGCTGTGCTCTCAACTGCCTTATGCTGGCAAACAAGGTTGGTCTCAAGCTCTAGATTTCTAAGCATCCTGCTGACACTTGCAGAGGGCTTTTAGATGGCAAAAACCCAGCAAAGGTTTACCAGAAAGTGTCTCACATTATTGAGACTTCTGCTGTCTCATGCTCGTAAGTCATGCCCTATCTGCAGAAAATGGGTAACAGAACAGATTGCAGTGATGCTGAGGGGAAAGGAGAGAAATAATGAAATCTGATTCAGAAATAAGTCTATGAAAAAGCAAGAGGTTCTGCTAAGTCACTTTCTGGGTACTATTCCATTTTATTTTTTGCAAGAACTGATATCATTTTTTTTTCCCCGTGAATTACAAAATTTGCCTGCTACAATTTTTGCTATTTCTGGGCTGCCATCCCCGATATCTGAGGTGATCCTTAAAAAACTATGCAGTGACTGGCCACAGGCCATTGCTGTCAGTCATTTAGAGCATCACACACAGTTTTATCAGGGGTTGATGTAAGGTTTTACACTGCACCATTGTACCTGTACAGCAAGCAGAGGTAAACTAATTTGGTGGAAGCACAGTTCTGCTCCTTACAGTTTATATTTGCTCCACATAATCATAATCAAAGAAATCTTCCATCCTCTCTGGTCTGAACTGTATCTTCAGCGCTGGTACTTACAGTAGAATTCTGAAACTGGGAGGATTACGAGGAAGGTGGGACAGGGGCAGAGTGAAATTGGAACCTCTGCTCTTGTGGTCTTATTGCAGCATGCTATGAGAGAACCAGTGAGAGCTGGTTCTCTGCTGAAGATCTTATAACCATTGGAGAAAAAGGAGGGAATAAACAGGCTTTGTGTTGAATATTGCTGGAAATGGAAAAGAGCTCTGGTAAATTACTTGAGGACTGAGATTTTGATGCAAATAAGTTTGAAAATTTTAAAATGTGTTTAGAAATTTTCTGGATTCCTGACTTCTCAGAAAGTGCTGAGTATTTACAGCAGTAGAAAACAAGATTCTTTAATGTGGCTAAGCATGAATTCAGTATGGGACACATCAGAAATCCTCAGTTTCTTTCATGAAGCACCAGATATGTATAAAGATTCAGATTTAAAATATAATACAATCCTAAACAATTATTAGTGCTGTTTTAAGCAGTTCTCAGTGGTTTTAGCAAGGTATTAAGAGTTGTTTAGATAGAGATAACACACTGACAAGAAGTCATTTTGGGACAGAAGATATTTCAGTCTTGACAAACAACTACAAACTGCCTTAAACTTAACACCCTCCGGACTTGAACTTCAAGATCTGCTCAGACCCAAAGCAACAAACCACAGCATGTGCTATGGAAAATAGCAGAGCCAGCAGCCCTCAGAGCTGATGTGCTGCTGGAGGGGAGGCCAGAAGCATGTCATCATGGGTCATGCAGGTCATGGGCTCCATAATTGGAGGAACATGCTGAATTGGAGCAAGTCATACCACAGCACTTCACACCAGCTTGAACTGTCAGTGTCTTACTGGAATCTTCCTATAAAACACTAGAAGTAGGTTGGCTGTCAGGCCCCAGACTAACAGGCAGCTGTGTCTGTGGCTTACATTGAGAAAGGAAGGTTGACTGCATGGCTGATACACATAGTAGCCATAAAGCAGGAAATGACTTCTGTAAAATACTAATAAAACAAACAAAAATCGAGGGTCAAAGTTTAAAATATGTATGCAAGCAAAAGAAATGTGTAAACAAAAGGCAACACATTGCTGGCACTCAGTGGATAAACAGGCAGCCAGTGAGTAGCCCACTATTACTTGATAACTACTATTAGAATGGAGCTTTCTCCTCTGTGGCGCTGGAGGATCTGGGTTGATTCTTCTGCACTAGAGTATTATGTGGGAAGGGATCAGCAACCAGTAAGGAGGAATCATCCTTACTGGTGAGAATGTGTGTCATCTCATGTACAAGCAAGGTAGGGGCTTACAGCCATGCCTATTTCTGTTTCTGGTTTCAGAAGTTGTAGGGTGTGCCCTGTAGTCCGTGCACTTAGTGAGTCTGTGGGACAATGTGCATGTGCAATAGGGCAGAAGACATTCCCTAAAGACATTCCCTGAGATGCAAACTTGGAATGCAGTTCTTCATATATGGCAACCACTGCAGAAACTGAATGTGCTGTGCTGCCCCAGATATGGTGGTGCAGTGAGTGTTTATACAAACTTGTACAGCTTTATTTTAGAATTCCTGTGCTCAGTGCAAACTGTTTTTGAAAGATTGGATATTTATGACTGTCATAACTGAATCCGAAGTAACCCAGTTAATACACTCAGTCTTAAATGGAAAGGCTGTGAAAAGCCCTACCTCACACCTACTAGAACTGCAGGTCTAGTTCTTTGTTGTTGGAGTCAAAACTAATGAATTCAGCTTTATTCTCTGCTTTTCTTTCTGTGCTGTGGTAGTTATAAAGATGCCAAATCTCCTTGGAAGAAGAGAAAAAAGTTATTTTCAAAAAGCCATTTAAGGTTTAAAATTTGGTGATTGTAGGTAATTGTGGAAATTTGCTGCTTAACTTAAAATGAGCAGTAATGTCAAAACTGCAGCTGTGGAGTGCCTCTTACAGAGTGCTTTTAAAGTCAAGGATTCTCTTTTTCCATCCTTTCCAAAGTGAAGCCACGCACAAAATACTTAAAAATTGGCATCCTTGTTGCACAATATTTCTAAATAAGTGGTCAGTGCTTTCAAAAAGTCATAGTTAAGTGTTGTTGCTTGATGCAGGAATCACTGTAAATGCAACATTTTAAACCAGCTTACCTTCTCTACATGTTTTCAAAGTTTTTGCTCAAATGCTTTTGATGTTTTATAACATTTCACTGACTATGACTATCCGAGAAGGTTGAAAGTGTTGTGCTTGTGGCCTAGTGCTTTCTGCTGCAGAGGGGGCAATTTAAGGCATAAAGAATGGTGACAGGTTTTCTTTTGGAAATTACTTGTATAGAACACAAGTCACAGGGGCTACACTGAACAGGCTGGATTAAAGAACATTCTGGATTGCTCAGAAATACTGCTTGAAAGATGGTGATAACAGACTAATTAAAAAAGCAGCAAAGCATTAAAGGATTATTTAATCTGAAGCTAAAAAATGAATGAATCTTTACAGAAAAAAAAAAAAAGAGAGAAAACGCTTATTGTAGGGAAAGAGAAGGCTTTTACTTATAATAACTAAATCAAGTTTTTATATTACTCTTTTCATTTTGTCATGACTTTCAAAAGGAGAGAGGAAAAAAATAACAACAACAAAAGCAACCACCACCAACAAAACTGAACTGGAACAATATAAAATCCATGCATTTCTAATTTCTGAACTCCCAACCTGGATAATTGTTACTCCTGCTGGTTACTCTTCCTCAAAAAGAGCAGTAGCCACATGGAGCCTGGAGCACCAGTTCTCCATCTTCAGTACATACACCCCTCCCTCATGCTGCATGCATGTGCATTTCCTGACTTCCACTTAAATGCATTATCCTTAATTTCTGGAAAAGGAGAGGAGTTCTTTCTAGATGAGCACACTATACAAGTGGAAAGTGGGACTTCTGTATATGTTTCTTTAAAAAGCAGCTGTGAAGATCTACAGCTGAACACGTACAGCCCCCAGAGTGTTGGCTGGTGCTTGTGCTGATGAGATGTTTTTTAAAGAAACGGTAATGGTTGATTACTCGCAAAGGGAAAATGAGTCTGTAGCATTGATATGACCCAAAGCAATGTTCTCCTCCTAACAGCTGTCTACTGAAAAGAGAAAATGACAGATTGTGTCATTTCACTGTTCCAGGTTTTCTATTCTCATCTGTCTGATCCTGGATCTTCCCTCTCCTTCTTATTCAAAACAGAGTTATTTCCTCTGCTTTTGGTCTGTGTTTTCCAACATCCACACCATCTCTTTGGTATATTTCTATGAGAAAGCTGGATCCCAAATCAACTTTTGTCAGAAGTGAAGAATCTTTGCTTGATACTCAATTTCCATGAAAACTTACCTATGAAAAATCTTAGCAATAGCTTTAAATATTTAATATTGTTGCTCTTTTTGTGAGGGTTATAAACACTGCAAAGAAAGATTGCTACTCAAAATGCAAATCCTTGAGCATTTATCTTAAAAGTTAGGAGACTTGAAACAAATAAAGGAAAAATGTCCTCTTTTTGAAAAGGAAGAAAAACTTGAATACTCATCTTGAGAAAAATCACATTATGCAAAATCTGAAATTATTTTTAAATTTAATACTAGATGAATTTGAAGTCCTTCTATGAATACAAATTTAAAAGCAGGCCTATTTATTTAATTTCTCTTCAAACTGATATATAATATGGCTGAGTGGCTGGGTTGCTGGCAGCACAAGAGAGAGGGAGCTTGTTCTACTGACCCTTCACACCTCAGGGACTTATTTACAAAAGAACAGATCATTGTTTCTGTTTGCAGTGGGTTGGTATACGTGACTGACAGTTGTTCAGTAGGAAATACAGGTCTGCCTTCAATAGTTTGTATTCAGATAAATTGGTTGCTGGGAAGGAGATGTCAGCAACTGTGTTTTTGAATGAAGTGAGAGTACCTTTCTCAATTGTGTTGCCAAATCTCAGCTGAACCTTTTACATGACAACCCTGCTGGTCCATGCCCAACAGAAACTTTTCCCATGAAAGTTTTTTGGTTTTATTCCTTTCTAGCAGAGGATGAATAAATTAACTATCTAGGGATTATGTGTTCTCAGATTTAGGTCAAATATACGGTCATATGCAATAAATAAGCTGTATTGTACCAGAGAGGGCAGACAGCAAAAATATTTCTAAAATGACAAGACCCATAAAATGCACATGTAGGTTTATTAAAAGGGTAGGGAAACTTGCTTGCCAGCTGGCCGTTTCTTAGTTTGCTTCATAATGTTGCAACTGCAGAAGAAAGAAGATTCCTTTTTTATGTGTGAAGTTATGGCAGAGTCCCTCAGCAGGACCAAAGCCGGCTAATCTCCCAGCCGTGTCCTGCTGGCTGGTGCAGAAACCAGAGCAGAAAGGGAAAGTGTTGGGCCTCCTTTGCAGGAGAGCTGTTTGCATTCCTTTCTAACTCACAGAGCCTGTTACCTAGATGTACTTGAGATAAAAATACTTCAAAATGGCTGGAAAAAAAACAGCCCCCTTCCCTACAGCTATTATGAGTGCCTTCCATGGGTGCAGTTGCAAAAACATAAGCCTCTGCTCTTAACCATTCAGGACAGGACAAGACTTCCCATGATGTGTTTTCTCACCACGTTCTGCTGCTGCATGGTTCAGCACCAGTTCACTTTTGCTTTGCAGTATTCAAGAGGAACTTCGGATCTGAGATTCTGTTTTGGGTGCACTATGTGATAGGAGTTCAGAAGATTCAAAATGCACGAGTAGTCCAACCACTGGTGTATATGCTGGCTGCTCAGCAATTAGTATTTGCCGTTTTCATATGCACTAAGTTTGAGCCAGTCTAAGTTTGAGGCAAGAGTCTATTTGTTATGTACCATGCAGATAAATGCCTGTGTGTAGGTTAGGTTCTCATTAAATCTTACATTAGGTAAACACCTAATGCTAAGTGCCTGCAGGCTCATAGAAGAAATTGGAGAACAAAGGATAAAAATGCGTTCCCTAAGCTTTGCCTCCTTTCCTTTTATTTTACATTCTCCAGTGCTTTATGACAGGACTGAAGAGATGACATCATTCCCTAAGATAAATCAATTTAGATTCTCACCAGAAAGCTGGCAATCATTTCTAAGGAAAAGAAAGGGACTGCAGGAGGAGTGGGAAGGCCACCATCTGCACAATGAGACGACTTGTGCCAAGTGAGCCCAGGGCTAAAGGAGGGAGATGGGAGAGTATGGACGCTGCTGTCTGCTTTTGTTGTTTTCCGAACTGTAGAGGGGATGTGCACAGCCTTTGGAAGTTGTTGACTGTTAGGAAAAGAGAAAGGTGGAGAATCTGGGTATAAAAGCATGTGGCAGAAATTTATATTGGGTACAACTTGCAGTGTCTAAAAATTCACAGTTCACTGGATTACATCAGTCTCATCCTTCTGAGTGCCTGTGTTAGAGAGCTGGGGAGTTCAATGTTTCTAAACATTCAAAGAAAGGGTTACTTCTTCATGCTTTCATCAATTTGTTAACTGTCACTTCTACAAAAGCATTATTTTCCTGGTCTGGAGAATTCAGGACTATGATGATGCGTAGGAAATATCATGATCTTCTTTTCTCTGTATAACCTCATTCAGTCACAAGGAATCTGGTATCAGCTGGAGACTGCTACTGTCACATCTTCAATTCAGACACAGGCTATTGCTGAGGAGATGCAGGCTGTGCTCACCCACAAAGTATTTACTTTTAGCTTCTTTTGTTGTTCCCTTTCATGTAAAACAAGTATTTTTGAATGTAAATATAAGATATGGGCTTGTATATGGAAAATGTGATTAGTGAGTGTGCACCTACAAGCATGCATATTATTTTCATTAATCAATGGTGACAGTCATTTTGTTTTCATGGTTTTTGGCAATCTGTTTGCTCTATTCTGAGAAAATGGTATCTAAGGATTTTGCTGGAAAACAGAATTTTGCAAGAAGACACTGGAAAGTGCATTTATTCAACCAGCTAAATACTGTCATTGACAGTTATCCTTACATTGTATGCAAACCATGTGCGAAAACCCAGCAGAAACCTTACTCTCCACTTTTGACTGTTGGGGGCTCATATTTCAAGAGGATTTTTTTTAACATTTCTAAAGCAGGTTTCTGATTTTATCAAATAAACATTTGTATTTTCTCTAATAATTATTATCAATACAACAAAATAAATCATGAGTGATATTTAAACTTGTCTCAGTGCTCTTCCCAACCTATCACCACTTATAAACTAAATCTGTTTTCCTGCTGAGGAGAGATGTCTGACTTTATGGCCATGTCATTAGGCTATTAACCTAAATAAGCATATGTACAACTGATATGTCAATGGTAGATTTCTCGTTGATGAAAACCAGATATTTCATAGTATTGATTTTGCATCTACTCTTGGTTATGATAATCATAAAAAAAAAAAAAAAAGTTTCTTTTTTTTTTCCCCATCAGAAAGTTAGTTGGCTGTTCCAGGTCAATTGTCTAGAATCTTTCTACAAATAGTAGAAGCACTTCTTAAGAATTGTTTATTTAGTCTTATCTTTTCCCATCAGCCAAGGTGATATTTATATCACAGTAGCAGAAATTTAACATTTACATGGCTAACTGTGTAAACAAAGGGCAGTAGGCAAGTCAGCTGGGATACAGTCTTTATTCTGCTTCTTGCCCAGCTGGGCCAGTTGAAAAGTCATATAGAGCTAGAGCTGCAAAAGGACTCACTCACCTTCTGGATGCCATGATTCTAATGTACAATTTGAAAACATGGCCTTGAATCAGGTAGTAGAATGGCTACAGCTTTGAACCTCCTCTCCTTCCTGGGGAAGCTGGCCCTTTAGTGGGATTTTTCACTAACTTGAAAATTCAGCTTGTAAATAGGAAATGCTTCAGACAAAAATTTGTATCTTAAATCTTACCCTTCTCAGTAACAGACAGCTTCACTTGATATAGAACCCCAGATGTTAGACTATTTAATCTAATAGCCTGGAGTAGCAAATCACAGAGCTGGGATCCTAAAAATTTCACAAGGCATAACTACATTTTTATTTAAAACACTCATTCTTGAGAGAGTCTGAACTAATCTCTGTTAGTCATTATGAAAAATAACAAATGAATAAAATGCATTAACATGTCTTAAAGGGAGTCAGACTCAAGTTACAACTTGAAGACTCTGAAAGCTTAAATTTATTTTGCTGACCAGTGATTTCACATCTGTATAATGTAGGAGCACATTCAAGTTAGGATGGATGTACTATGTAGGCTGTAACCTGGTAGTTTGGAAAAATCTAGAAGAAAGATTGAGGAGAATCACCAAGACTGAAAGGCTCCAAGTTTTGTATTGTGAACTTGTTCCTTGCATTTGCTATTTCTTATCCCTATTTCTTATCTGTAATTTGGATAGAACGACATCTTAAGTATTAGGAGGATAAATTTTTAAAGGCACAAATTTAAGATTGTGTGGCAGTGGGAGCCTCATAAGCACTCAAGAAATAGGAAAAAAAATAAAAGAAAAAAAAAAGCCTGAAGTCCTCACTTTACCCAATCTCAGAACTGCTTTATAGTATTAGGTATATCATTCGTGACAGTTTTTGAATGACTTTCCTGCTATAGGGTTAGAATATTTATTCTAAATCCAAAGAGTATTTTGGCATCATACACATATTGAGGCTCTCTTGCACTTTAGATGAGGAGCAATAAAAATGATATGAGGCAATATAACAAAAAGAATAAAGAAACCAATTTCTTATTATTTGTCCCTTACAGTAGTCTGCTCTTCAAGTTTGGTCTTCATTCTACTTATAATACACTTACAGAATTTAAGAGAAAGGAATAATATTTTCCAGTATCTTATTGCATCCTTAGAGTAGCGGTCAGTCTATTTCCTTTTATCATTGTAAGTATATTTATCTCACACTGCTCCACCCAGAGACCAGGCCACAGCTATTTCATTGAGGTAGTGTGTTTCAGTCTGTTTCCCTTTTTATTCTGTAACCTTGTACCAGATGTCAGTGGTGACTGCCAGAGTTAGAGATAGTTTTCTTAATGGTCTTCCTTTAAATCTTCCCTATTATCATGGTTTAGGGACTGAAGCTGTGACCTTTCCTATTCTCCAGTCTCTTAAGATTACAGGAGAATCTTTCAGAAGATGAAATGGCTAATAATTTTGTTTGGAATATATACAGTAGTCATACATATAGTCGTACATAGAAGTGAACAAAACCCATTGCACCAGCAGAATGGCTCATAGTCCCAGTCTGAATAAGTGCTTGGCTTACTGTGGGTCAAAAATCTGCCCTCAAAACATTCCTCATGAAACTCCAGCTCCCCCCATGATGTGTGTAAGGCTCAGTTGTGTTGACTGGCTTCTCTCCCTCTAGTACTACACTGCTGGAGCACTGAGCATCCACGCAGGCTTGACATAGCCAGGCTGTGCTCCCCAAGCAAGGCTGACCCAGCCTCATTAGTCTGTTCTTGTCAAGGTCACCAGTCCAAGGGCATGGAACAAAAACCTTTTCAAGCCTCCTGTCTTTCACAGATAACCTTGTTATTGAGTAGAGTTTTTTTACTACCAACATTTATCTGCTCGTTAATATAAAAGCACATGGCTGAAAGCTTCTTGTTAATGCTAGTGATTTAAATGAGTATTTCTCTCAAGGGCCAGCTATAAAGCAGTGCATTTTGTTTTTTAGATGTCTTCATGGCAAGTTTTGGGTACATGGTTTTATCTCACTTAATAGCTGCCCTTAGCCCGTGTCTTTTTAATTTCTCCTGCCATTAATGAGAATCCCTCACACTCCCAGAGCAGACACAAAGCCCACTGATGAGCCAAGTATTCAAACACTTTACAATATCCACTGTGATTCTACTTTTTCTCTTCATAGATAGGACCAAATTCACATTTGGTCTGATTGTATCATGGCCAACGTAGTTCAATAAGAAATCACAGTCAGATATTCTCAGTGGAAAGCCCAGAAGTGGCAGTTAATAGAAATGCTGACTCCTAGAGCTTTTCCTGGTGCTTTTAGGAGAGAGAGTAGAAAGAAAATCTTTGACTTAGGATGTTTGCAGTGAGCATTTACCTTTCTGAGTGAAAAATAATGACCAAATTTTAAAAATAATTTAAAAACCTGCGCAAAACTATATGCAATCTTTTACTGGACTAGCTAAAAATAAGTGGTTGGCTTTCATTACTATTGGGAATTTGTAAAAGAGTGGGAATGTGATTTACTTGATAATGTTATTGAGCTTCTCTGATGAAGATGCACTCATCAATAGTTTTTGTGATTGATTTTTGTGTCTCTTAAAAATACCTACATATTTGCTTTATTTATTTTTTTTTTCTCAGAGGTAGTTGCTAAGACAGTTCGTTTTAAGAAATAATGAATTTTAGCTTATAAGATTCCTTGAAATTTCTCTGAATAAATTAGAAGGCCACTTATGTCATCTTCTTTCCATTTCCCTTTCTCATACTTGTGTGACTTCACCTATGAAAAAGGAACTGCAGTCCCTTTCTGCCACAGTAGGGCACACTGGTGTTGGTAGGGTTAGCCCAGCTAGGCACAATTGTGCCAGGGCAATCAGTTACCAGCTGGTGATTTCAAGACTTTCACTATGGTTTATGGAGGGGATTTACTACCCCATTGGATCACCATCATGCTTATAATACATGGGGCAACAAACAGGTAGGTGTAGAGAAAACAAAAGAGAGCCTCACCCCCTTTCAAATAGCAGCAGCAGCCTCCACACAGAATGTCCCCTGGGGATCTAATATCTACTAGGGGTTAATGAGCCACAGCACCCTTTAGGACATTAAGTCCTCCCAGCTGGTTATCAGTTCCCAAGGAAATGTTCCACACCTCAATCATTATTGTCCAATTACACCCACACTGCTGGGTGCTACAGCCTGGCTGCAACATTGCATTTCTAACGGCTGTGTTTGGTCAGCCACTAACTAAAAGGCTGTATTCCAATTTAAAATTCAGCAGAGGCAGAAGAACATCAGGGCAGGCTGATGAGCAGCTGCTGTCAGTCCTGTGTGCCTCTGTAACAGAGCGGAACCTATTGACAGCAGATTCAAAGGGAGAGAAAAGAAAGCAATAGTCATGCTGGCTCTGGCTTAACTGTGGGCAATGATCAAGGCTGTGGAAATCAAAAGGCTGCTCTAAGCATCTGCCCTGCAGAGCTCAACAGCTGAGGTCAGCGCTTCCCAGGCAGCCGCGTTCAGAAACCTGACTAATGCACTGCACAGGCAAATCTGCCTTTTAGTTTTTTTTCTGGGGAGCCTCATCTTTTGCATTTCCTATGAATAGACACTGTGCAAATGGCAGTGTCAACATGTTGTCAAAATGTTTGCTTTTGGTATTACGAGGCTTTTTTTAATATTATTAAATCACTAGGTCCCTTTAGTGTCTGTATATATTGCATGCATATGATAGCTCACTTAATATTTAAACACAGAGCGAATCAAAGTGGTAAAGTTGAGATGAATTGTTCTCATAGTATTGAGTTGGAACGAGAAGGTTTGTTTGTTGTTTTTTTTTTTAATAGGGAGAGTCTAAATGAATCAGTGCTGTCATTTTACTGTGAATTGTGTCAATTTTAATAGAACTGTCTCCTTAATGGAAATATTATTCTGTCAGAAATCTACCAACCAGTTCGGTACCCAGCAGCAACTGGTGAAAATGCCAACTCTGGCTCTGAAGGCTGTCCTGCTGCTGAGGGCAGCCAGGCTACAAGCTCATCACAGCCTTCTCCTCTTCCTCCACGTGAGGGGTGTAGCCAGTCCCTTGCCAGCCCCATGCTGGGATCTGCTCCCACATGCCACCTGGCTGTTGACTCTCCAGCATTTCTCCTCCTCTGCCACTTTGCGGGTCTATATCATATACCAAACCACAACTACTCGTTTTCAGGCAGACGAGCAAAGTAAACACCACCACCAAGGGGTTCACATTCCACTCAGCTTCTCACCTCCGAAAGGGCAACCAAGGAGGTGCACCTTCCAGGCCCTGGGGTTATTTTTTATTTGCACTTTGTGTGAAGGCAATTTAATAGTGTTTTGCTATAGTCTGTGTATAAAGTGGAATGAGCTAAGATTAAATGAATAGACATCTTATATCTGGAAAAAAGAGTTGAAGTTTCAGAGTCACAAGCACATGGGATGCTAATAGCATGGAGTTTGCAAAGCAGATGGCTATTTGTTGGCGTAAAGTGATGAACTTGAAAAACAAACCTCCAGGGTCGTCCCAGTTATGCCAAGAAACTTTAAATTAATTTTCATCCACAGAGAACTACATCTTCAAGCACATTCAATACCAAAAAACAAATCTGAAAGTGTCGCTTGCTTTCCTGCATAAAATTATGGGTAAATTTTAGATGTTCGTGGGGACTTCAAAGCAATATCAGGCTATAAAGTTTAGGGAACTAATCTGGAAAGTTTTATCCCAGTTGATTTTTGCAAATGTAGGTATGGTATCTATATCTTCTACACTGCAGGAAAGCATGTGTGTTAGCTGCATTTAGTTGGAAAAAAAAAGAGATATTTGGGCTGCAGGAGAACTGTTGTACAGGGTATTTTTTAAAGTGCAATTTATTAAAAGTTTTCACACATGCAGCATTATACCTTTCGTACTGCTACAAAGATGACTTGCAAACTCTAGAGGGAAGGTAGCATGAATACTAATAATAAAAGATTTAATTTAAAAGCAATATATTGAATACAACAACTATAGAGTGAATTTCAAACAGTCTCAAAATAGACTTTGATCTTCCATTCTTATCAGTTGCATAGATAGAGGATGTTGTTACAGCAGAATGCAAATAAGGAAGATAGTCTTCTGCTCCCTACCAAACCTTATAAACCTCAAATCTACTTGTACTCCTGATTCGTAGTCAGCTCATAAAAACCAACTCTTAAGAATAAAGAAGGATAATGAGAAGGTGCAAAGAGCAGCGATGTTTTATGGGAACCCTGCCATGTTATGCAGACACTCTGATATTGCCCTACTGAAGGAACATCAGGGCTTTACCACAGGCAAAATTTGGTGGTGGTAGCAATGGCAATCCATGGAACATGCACAGCCTCTGACGGGAGGATGGGGATGCAGAGCAGTGCTCAGACAGCTGCTTCTGTACACATTCCAGAGGCCAAACACCTTCGATTTTCTATTAGAAAATACTGTTTCTGCCCACTATTTGCTTTCTCTTTCCAACATTTACCTTGAACCTTGCAGCTTTCTGTCCCTCTCTGCATTTGAGCTGGACTGCCTAGAAGGTACCAGGACAGTACAGCTCAAGGCAGGCCTCAGTCCCAGGTACATACCCAGCAGATCTCTGCATCCTACGTTATGTTCATTACTATTCTGTTAGCAGTTCACTTATTTTGCATTTGGTACAAATATGGTTTACAGGGCTGTGGTTACAACTTTGAGTAGAGTGGCTATGAAAAGTGCTCATAATGCTGGTTCCTGCATGTTACTCCATGTACCCCAAAAGACAATCTCAAAGTTTTCAGAACCTCTTCAGTGAGATTAAGATTCTCTTCTAATGTCAGTGCCTTCTGGCCAGTTTCACTTCTGTCATTTCATTTCTTACCACCGATCCTTAAATAGAATTTATGGTTGTCCATTTTACACTCACTTTTCTCACACAGTCACAGATGTATTCATGCAGAATGACGATGGTCTGGGGAAGTAAATGCCTCAGGAAAAAGGAATTTAGGAAAAGATGAAGGAGAAATTTTCTTTGGGGGAAGGAGTAGTTTTTCCTAGCTGCTGTAGACAAGAACAAAAAGGACTGAGTAACTTTTCAGTCTTGCATGTATTATGGCAGCAAGTTTACAGTTAGTCTCACCATGGCCAGTGAGAGCCAAAATATATATACTTCACCTTGTCACTGTGGATCTTTTATAAGACATCCCACCTTTACTTACTGTCTTGGATCAACTCAGTTCATCACATGGAGTACGCTTTGATATGTTATTTCAATGGTCCCTCTTTACCTACACTGATGCTCCAGTTTCTACCTTGAGGTCCTCTGTTGCTGGGGTATTTGTGAAAAGCAGCTCTAATCTGGTGAGCCAATGAAATATTGGCGACAGCACACAGTGCCTTGAATGTACTTTCTGTAGTGAGATTATATACCATCTACAATGCCACCTGCAAAGAAAAACCTACACAGACTAATGAAGAAACTAAGAAATGGAGAGGATCTGACCAGCTTTTCTGTTTGTTGCTTTTTTTTTTTTTTTTTGTAAAGAATCAGAACATGGTCATGAATAATTTCATTCAAATAAACTGTGTGAGATTTTTCAGAACTTCATTCATAATGGAAGGTATTCTCGTAATTGCCCCAGAAATCCAACAATGCAAAACTGTCTCAACAGATAAGTACCTTTTGTCTGATCTCAATGTTTTCTGCTAACAGACTGAGTTCAGTGCGACACCAGGGATTTTACATACTCAAAACTGCAAAAGAACTCACTCTGAAAAGACATAGAAGTTTAAAAATTTAGCTTCTTCTTTTGAAGAATTATGTAAAAGTAATATTAAGTAAATTAGTCTTTTTTTTTTTTCTCCTTCCAACCTTAGCTCTTTTGCATCTCTTCAGTTGCTCGTACTTAGAGCTAGAATTAGAACTGCCAGTACAACCATTAAAACATAGAATTATAGAATGGAAGGGACCTCAGGAATCATCAAGCTCCAATCTCCCCACCACAGGCAGAGCTATCAACTTCCATATCTAATACTAAACCAGGCTGCCCAGAGCCCCATCTAGCCTGGCCTTGAACACCTTTAGGGTTGGGGCATCCACAGCCCCTCTGGGCAGCCTGTTCCAGCACCTCACCACATAGTTGGTGAAGACCTTCTCTCTGATATCTGACCTAAATCTTCTCTTTCTCAATTTAAAACCATTTCCCCTTGTCCTGCCATTATCTACCCTTGTAAAGAGTTGAATGAAAATGTTAGACAGTCAGGTCCTGTTTCAATTGCAATTGAGCTCTGAAGTACAAGTGGAGCCTTCAAAACTCACAATTTTCCATGTTATTTGTTGGACAGAAGGGATCCTGAAACACTGTCAATAAAAAAGAAAATAGGAAATGCACTTTAAAAGATGCCTTCTCTGTCTTAGGTAAGGCTACTGATATGAAATAGCCTACCTCCTCAGAAGAAAGGATTACACAAAATCTTGCAAATATTTGCCCTCATGAAAATTTCCACTTTTTCATATATATATGTAGCTGAATAACATAGGTTTGAAACACCTACATGTGGCAGTACTTAAAGTGAAGGATCTGGAACTTTTTGAAAAACTTCACACTACTTTCACGATCAGTAGAGGGCTGCAAAGTGAAAGGTTGACATATGGGTCACTTTTGCTGACACACTTGCTAGTTTACAAGCAGCTTTCAGACAATATATTTCAAGGATACAGAAACCACTGAGTTACAGTAAGAGAGATGCAAAGCATCTTGATCTGCAGCTCCGCTGCAGGAGTGCATACCTAAGTTTGAAAGTGGTCTCTTTCATTATACAGATGGAAAAACAGCTTTATAGATCTTTAAGGAAAAATGATTCACTAATTATAAGACATTTTTATTCATTTCCTCTTTGATGATGTGATAGTTGGACCCAAACTGAAGCGCATAAAAAATTCACAAATATAAATTATTTCTAAGAAAATAAACTTCCTTCAGAAAACTAGAAGCTGTTTTTCAGACAGGAAACTTCTCCTGAACAACAATTTATATCCTTCACTGTCATTATATTCTCTGCCTTCTTTGCTGTGACAACTGATTTCTTTCATGGCAGAAGTTTCCATGTAAGATTTGCACTGTTTCTTTTGTTTTTGTTTGCATGCATTGCGTGGACAGCATAGGATTTGCTTATGGTTAGGAAAGCGGTTGGTACAATTTGCTTGTAGTTCTTGCTGAATGAATCTTCTCTACTGACATATTTTTGCTGCCTAAAAAGCTATTAGTAGTGTTCTCATTTGTAAAAGCAGCACAAAGATTGGAAAGTGAGCTGTGCTATCCTGTGATTCATTGATTAGTTGCCTTTATTTGATTGATGGTCGTTATTATTATAGAGGGCATGACTTTGTACTTGAGCATAGGTTTGCAAAGCTGACAGAAGTCTATGAGAGAAAGTAAAGGTAAAACCTGAACTAATAACTGTAAAAAAAAAAAATAATAATAATAATAATTAAGCCTTTCTGAAAATACAAAATATGTGGCGTGTAAGGACAATTTCACTTATTAAGTTTTCCCACTGAGCAGATTTTTTTTTCTCTCAAGGCATATAGACACCAGGAGAGAAGATTGTTAATGACAGATTCATCTTTTCCTGCTGTGTATTCCTCATATACACCTCACTCTGTAAAACTGCAGTCATTTTCTGTGGTGGTTGTGATGGTGCCATGGAGAATAATGACTGCAGCTGACAAATCAGGCATGGAACAGATGAACTGCAGCAATAATCTTGTTTATATCCCTTCAACCCCCTTGCAGCCTTGAAGCTGGGCACATAGCTAGTTTGTGTAATTTCTTTTGCTTAGCTTGGTTAACTTAGATTACTTTGTATTTTATAACATCTCAGTGTTGTGCTGGCTCTCTTCTCAGATGTTCTGCCACCACATTCTCAAAACAGAAATCTTCATCTTTCTCCAGTTTATTATTATTATTATTATTATTATTATTATTATTATTATTATTATTTTCAGGAAATGTAGCATCTTCCCTTGTCAATCTGTTCTTTACAGTGCTTCTCCCCTTGACCCAGAGGCTGCATCGGGGTTTTTCCCTTATTCCCAGCATAGCCATCCATTAATTGGCTGCCTCTTCTTTCCCAGTTGCACAGATAAATCTCTTGTTCACCCGCTATGACTTGAAGGCTGTAGCAACAGTACTTTTTTCTGGCTTGTCAGAACTGTCTTGAAGAGGGTGGAGAGGTTTCGTTCACTCTTTGAAAGAACTATTCAGCCAAAGAAAAATTATCACAGAAGTGCTTGTTACCTCAGCTATATTCTGCTACAAAATCTTTATCTTCCTTTCTGTGCTGTGAAATGCCTGCCTAGACTGTCACCTTGTACCTGCCATTGACCCTTTCCCTAGGTTTGCCAATAGGATCAGTCTCCTCTTATTTTCCTCTCATCTAGAAGAGGCCTGCAAAAGTAGCCTTCATTCAAAACTGTTTCTTGTCTCAGTGTTGACAAAAATCATACGCTTGTTAAAATTCAGGCAGCAGACGGAGTTGCTTCCTTTCAGGCTGACTAGTATTGAGACACTGTTATCTCTCTTTGCCCTCCTCAGCAGATATTTTCCGTTCCTTGCCTTACATTTAGGTTTTAAATTCCTATATAAGGCATATACTCTACCTTGAAGGATGAGGCCTACATGCTGAATTAGTTTCTGACAGCTGTGTTAATACAATAACAGAAGTGATGTGTTACTATGTAATTTCTGGAGAGTGAGAGCTGCGTTTGTAGGCTTCTCAGTCTAATGGGCACCTTTGACAGCTACCATAATTTGTGTTAAAATAGCTGACATGGAACAAATTCCTCATTTTATACTGAAATATCTAGCAAACACAGATAGGAAGGCTCAGACATTACTGAGTCAGAGGAAAGCCATTGCTGAAGCAATGTTTCGTGGTCTTTGACATATGCACCACTGACAAAGCATAAGCATGGTGTGTTTGGAGATTGAGGGGAGGCCAGGGGCTGCATACAGTTGTGCTCTAAAAAATGTTTCTAGACTGAAATATAAGCACAAATGAACAAACTTTCCACAAGAGATGGCTACCTTTTTTTTTTTAAAAAAAAAAAAAAAGCAAACAAAAAAACACTTTCATAAATGTAAAGACAGCTTTCCCTCTACGGAAGAAAGCCTGTAAGACTATCTGGAAGAACATCAGTCCCTTCCTAGCACAGAGCCTGAGCAGGCTCAGCTCCTCTCAGAGTATAGGAACCACCAGGAGAAGCTTTTCCTCTCAGCAGCATTGTGCCTTGAACTCATGGGCGAGCCATGGCTGAAGCCCCACGGCGTACCCTTTCTGCCTTCCTGGGCTCTCTTCCTTGGTCTATCTGAGAAGCCATGTTTGGGTGTCTGAAATGCTGTGTAGATGCTGTCATGTGGGCACAGCTCAGCCAGGATACGTCTGCTGGGGGTAGTCCAATGACTACCCTCTGAGCAGAGATGAGCTGAACAGAAAGATACAAACTACAAAATGCTTTTGAGATGCCTCAGTGCTTCATGAATGTGCTGGGCTTTTTATTTTCTGGTAGTGTGAAGAAACCATCTTAGATACAAACTACCAATCCAGTGCTGTCATCTCCTTGCCAACACCCATGTAAATCAGATAAAATAGTATAACCAATTATGCCTCCAGAGGCTAATCTGCACTGTCATCCTCTTTTCACTTTGCTAATGTCTAATGTCACCCCTACACGTACAGTGTTTCAGCTCGACCTTCATCTCAAGTTCAAGATCTCATCTCAACCAGCTTTACAGCTGTCTCACCAGAAATCTTTAGTTCAGACATGGTCTGCGTCCCTACTTCTCTGCCAAAAGTTCACTTTTTTATACATCAGGTCAGAATTTCCATTCTTTTACTTTGGCATAACTCAGTCATTCTTAATTGAGTTACCCTTGATATCCATCAGTTGCGAGAAAGAGACCTGGCCAATCATCTTTACTTTGTCAACTGTAATTCTCAGATATAGTTTTCTTAAAGCTATCATCCTCAGTTCACTGTCTGTTTCAGAGCAACTGTGGACAAAGCTCAATTTGAAAGGCAAATGATACATCAACAGTATATTAGACTATTCCCTGTGGGAGCACCAGTCCCCATTGACCTGGAAGCTTCTAAATATTCCAGAGATCCTCTGCACTGGAGGAATGAGAGTTGCCATAATAAAGAAGTGGAGCTGTGGAACTTCTAATTTGCACAGTTTTGCATAGAATAAAACTGAACTGATACCATTAAGATTTGACATGGTATTTTCTCCTCATGGCAATATTCTTCCTCTCCACACCCACTGAAGTCGTCAGCAAGAGCACCCTATTAAACATACCTTATATCTCTTGAGACTTGTTACTTGCTTTTCCTAGAAATTCAGTTCTGTGAAAATGGTGTCTGTAAGGATTTTTCACAGAATTTCTCAAGCTTTGTAGAGAGCTCATCTGATGACTTTGTATTTCCTGAGAGAAATAGATTGGGAAAGACAAAAGTAGTTAGTATTTTAGCTCTTACAGATTTCATAACACAAATATTGAACAGATGTAGAAAATATGGATTTTTATGCATGCTTACCCTGAGGAATGTAAACAGCTGATGATTTTATTTTATGAAGACAATAGAACAAACAAGCCTTGTCAGAACACAAATACATCATCCCAAAAACCCGCACTTGGAAAGCATCATTAATTTTTCATCAAATGGCTCAGTATTTCAGAGGATTATTTTGTGTATCCGTGTGTATACAGATTCTTGTATCTTAATGCAAGCAAATGAAAGGATATCTTGCAATTTATTGTATTACAATTATTCATTATGCTTTATTGGTATGTTCCCTTTGTTTTACACTAAATAACTGAATAACTTTATAGTAAAAGCTTTCAGTGTGATATGCTTTTTGAAAGGGAAGGTTAAAACTGCTTAGTGTTCTAGGATAAATAGACGTAAAACAACAGCAGCAATACAAGCATATAGTATTTTGATAAGCAGCTGCAACTGATATCAGGATGAGAGATTCAGGCAAAATAAATATGTTATTTTAAACAAGAGATGAAAAATAATCCTCCAAAATGTAAGTTCCAAATTTGTTGAAATGTGTGTCTAAACATGTATCTTAACACAGGCACAAGTATTTTTACCAGAATTTCATAAGCTTGAGTTTCTCTGATATATTCTGAAAGAATGGCAAAACTGAGGGAAAACACCATTAAAAACAACAAATTTCCTTACACTCAAGAAATTTTGTTCTATGGAGTGCTGCGATCTCTTTCATTCCTGTGCTGCCAATGTTTGTGCATATGTTTGTCTTTATTCCTCTGAACATTTGCATGAAAATCTCTAAAACTGATTACAGTTTTATAGTTAACTATGGACATGGGAGCTTGCAGAATCTGATTTGTACTTTATCCTTCCATTCTTGAACTACAGCTAAAATGTTCTAATTTCTACCTTTAGTAGAGTTCTTCTAGTCCCTTGCAATAACTTGTAATTTTGCAAGTCTACAAACAAAAGAGCAGTCTCCAGTTCTGGAGCTATATTTACTTAAGTATCACATTTCAGAACACTGTTAAGTTTAGAATAATGCATAATCAAAGCTCAAAATTATCTTCTTCCTCTAAATTTGCCTCTGTGAAACTGTAGACCTCAGTATGCCTTGCCATATTTTATGTAAAAAAAAAAAAAAGGATTTTTTTTTTCTTTGAGTAGAGAAGTAAGCCTTTTTTATTGCTCTATTTAAAAAAATATCTTAGATAACAAAGCAAAAAACTTAATTCAGATGGTGATATACTCAAGAGGCAATATGACCTGATAACTCATAACAACTGTTGAGGAAACTGCAGCCTATATGATAGTACAGATGTACTCTTTATAGCAAGAATCCCTAACAGGGAGCTGTTTATGTACTTTCACTTGAATATTATCAATACTGAATATATATTTTATATATGTTTACGCATATATATATATGTATGTTCTCATATATGTTCTGATAGTATTAGCAGTCTGCAGCTAAGATACATGCTGGCATGATATACTCTCAGTTTAGACAGAAGAATTAATACCTATTCATAAGAAAACTCTAACCATGAAAAAATGTAAGATGTTAATATAATTAGTGTGACAGCACTGACAAGATGATCTGTATAACATCACTATATGGATCCAAAGCAATGATATCTGTCCATGGCTAATTGTCTCTGGAACAGTTCTTCCTTGGAAGCGTAATCCTCAAAGAAAAGGTTATTGTTTCTTTGTCCTTAGCCTGCTTTATGCTGAAATACTTTACACTACAGAAAACAGAATAAACCTGTTAATATCAGAGGTCATTATATAAAAATTCCACTTATTTACATGGTTTTCATTATGGCTAAACCCCTACTTCTGTCTTCTAGTTCTTCTGTTCTAGATCTAGTGTGAAGAGTACATCACCTTCAACTTGGCTTTTTCACAAAGTTTTCACACTTCTTTTTGTAAAAAAAAATTCAGAAATTCTTCCTACATTAAATTTCTAAGAAAGTACCTTTCTCATCCTCCCTTGAGAAGGACCTTTATCTCACATCTCAATCACTTCTCTCTGACAAATGCAATCTCAACCTCACACTCATCCACCTTGACGGCTGCAAATGTCATTTTCCTGATATGACATTAACCATTAAGATTTCCCTGTGCACCCCATCACTGGGCTTCCATTCTGTGTTTACTTGAACAAGGTGCTTAATCTCCTTTAAAGCTACCGATGCCCATCCCAGCCACATGCACTTGTTCTTATTTGTTATAAAACTCCTGGTCTCCAGCTATCTACAGTGATAGCTTCTGCCTTTCTTGTTAACCTTCAAGAACAGCATCTTTGTGTTCCTCTCTGGCATCCTTCACTCTGAAAAAGGCCTGAAACATCACAGAGCTGCTTCATTTTTTTCTTCACCATCTTCCTTATAACTTTGCTCTCATGGATATAAGCATTGTGCTCAGAACATATGTTGATCAATAAAACTATTCATTTACTCTTTCATTAGTCTGCTCTCTTAGCCTAAGCTCTCTGAGAGGAAGATGTCTTTGGGGGCCTCTTTTCACAGTGCCAAGAAAAACAGGTCCTCATCCATCATTAAGGCATATCACAGCTATGATATTCCTTACCAGGACGTCACTAGTTATGAAACAAATAAATATGATTTTGGAGGCTTTAATTAGAAAATAATGTGTTCTAGAGTATTTTCATGCTAAAGCCTTTAGAAAGTGGCATGACTGACTTTTGTCTTGGGATTTCTCATTCTGTATTTCTACTTTATATGCCCAAGGAAACCCTCCTCCACATAGTTCGTCTTGTTCTCTGAAAAATGCCAGCTACTTCAGAGAGAGATTAGGAAAACTCTGTAAGATTTCCTGCAAATTATGGTATGCATGATGTTATTCTGCTCTGGGGATTTTAGAGAGAGATAAGTAAAAGAAAAAAGGAAAAAAAATAGAAAAATATCTTGTTTTGTTATGCATTTCCTCATTTTCACGAATCTCCTTTCATTAAGAAAAAGCAAAGAAGAGAAATGGACAGTGACTTTGGATTAGAGATTGGGAAATAAACTGGATATTAATTATTGCCAAATAGTGAGAGTAATAGCAAAAGGACTGTGATATTAACCTGGATGAGTTCAGTAAGTGGAAGATATGTGCTCATGTCATGAATAGTCGTTGCTAGTTCCTGCAAAATAGAAAAGTACCCAAGGCAATGATGGCTTAGAGATTCTTGTAAAATAAAAATAATAAAAAATAATAAAAAAGCTTTTTTTTTTTTCTGTAAATGAACAGAATGCTACAGGGAAAAGCATGAAGCAAAAGCCAGAGAATGTATAGAAATAAAAAGAAATGGCTATGTGAATGAACTCTGTTGAGTTCTCTAGTAAGCAAATAAAGAGGCTGCTGGGTGTAAGAGGGAACAAATGCAAAACGTCAACACATTGGAGAGATTTTTGGAAAAAAAAAAAGGACTTGAAGACGTGACAATCAAGAGACAAGTTTGCTACATAAAATGTTCTAAGCCAAAGCTAAAAAAAACCCCTATGTTTAGAAACATGATTACCAGAAGAATATAAACGTAGTATAACTCTTAGTCCAATCACTTTAGTGTTAATTAATAGAAACTAGAGAGAAATGACTCCAAATGTTCTCCCTCGAGTACTCGAACGTGGACAAATGTCTTTGTATAGAACAAAGCAAAAGCAAATATTTTAAAGACAAATCTGTAAGGTAGCTTTTCTTAAAAATACTTTCAGAAGTACACAGGGATTCTGAACTTTCTTGTGTCAATAACCATCCTCACACACGTTTTATTTCATGCTTTCATAACATGAAGTGTCTGACGTTGTTTGACTACATATAACCTAGCCATATATGATGTTGTTGGAAGGGTTATGCCATTAAGATAAGAACAGTTTAGGGACTCTCTGAGCTAGAGGTACTATCTTTGACTGTGCCAAATAACCTGATAACTTGCTAACAAGAAGTGATAATAAAACCCCTCCACACTGGAATAAATTGCTGTGGTCAGTGTTATCTATTGTTTAGATAATTGCAATAGTATCACATTCTGCTCTTGAGATTCTTAACTCTGTAGGAAGGCATCCAGAGTTGCAATATCTGAAAACCCTAGACTGCCTGTCTCCTTACTTACCACAGCAAACTCTGGCACTGAATTCACCTCAGGAAAACACAGTGTCCCTGTTTAAGGAAGTACAAGATTTCAGACATGCTTTTTCTTGCTTTTTTTTAATATATATATATATATATATATATTACATAATACCTGAAATAAAGAAAAGTTATTTGAGATGTCATTTATGGAAATCCTACCTCAATACTGTCTGTATCCTGAAATCACTGGTGATAGAAAGTAAAATTCCACTTGAGGGAATATGAGTATCCTCACTGATATGTCACATCATGGTAGTCAATAAATAGGTCCCTGAATGTTCTGGATACCTTGCAAGTATTGAAGGAAAGAACACACCAAGAATGATTATGGCCACCTGAATGTCAGCAACTTTTTAAGATTCACACCAATATACATCCAGTCTTTCTAATTCTCTTTTGGCCATAACATCAGTGTTTGTCACCCACTTAGGTACAGCAATCACATTCCACTAGCATGGGGAGGCCTCATCATGCATTTGATTTGGATGCCAGATTGGAGGAACTGATGAGCATATAAGAAACTATTATATTACCAGGGCGTTACTTTAAAATAGGATGTTCTTGACGAATAATTTCTGGCACCATTCTTAGAGGCACTATGTTAAGAAAGGAAATATATTAATATGATCTATATTTTTAGCATGCTGTCTTAGAAGAAAACTTAATCATCAAACATCCAAATGCTGTTCTGTTAAGATAAATTCATGTTTACACTGGGGTTGCTTAACAAATTTGATAATTTACATTAATTTTGCTGCTTATTGACAGTTTAGCTAATGCTTCTTGCATCTTCTGTGCAGTTGTTTGACAACATTTCTTTATGACTTTCCTGAGCTGTCAAATGCACTGAATCTACATCTTCACATGAGCATGCATGAATGGTTCAGTAGCTTCTGTGCATATGAAAACCAGAATGATGAAACACAGAAATACGGTTAAAGAGATAGATAACCAAACCCAATTACTCTGCATATTTTGCACTCTGTTGACTCTGGTAATTTTGACTGTTTTCAATCACAAACAAGACAAAGGTCAAAATCATTGTGAATCATACTGTGTCATGTGGTTCTTACAGACTTACAAGTTTGTCAGCATTTCTGGCATACAGCAGCTGCATGATGACAGCAAATGTTTTATGTCTAAAGCTCATTAGTTTTTTCTTTGCTCTATAAAAATAGAAATGTGTGCATACTTTGAAATAGAATGCTCTGAACTCAAATTGTACATCAGACTCAGTTAGCTTTTCTTGAGATGCCTGCCTCAGGTAAAGCCATTAGCATATTTATATGGATCCATTTTTATTATAGAATGAGGAAGTACGTTAGTTCAGTGAAAAGGGATCTATTTCTCATAGCAAGAATCATTCTGATGGTTTCTTTGAAAATTTAAGGTAGTAGAAGTTACTGAGTAAATGTACACAGAAATATCCTAGCTAAGAAAAAAGATTTCTTATATTTCCTACATCACTGCCCTCACTTTTAAATATAGCATATTCCCACTAACTATACCAAGGTTTCAGCAACCCTATCTATAAAGAATGACCAAGTGAATGAAAGAGACAGAAAAAAAAGAGGTCAGGGATGTTAGCGAAAATGAAAATGCTGTTAGAAAATGTTATCAGGATAATTTCCTTTTTTTAACTTTCAAAATTTACATATTACAATAACAAGTGTTTCAGTAGTTGACACATAGGAGGACTTGCCACAGATCACAGTTCATAATCTCTAGTTTTTTTCCCCATGACATTGATTGTGCACAGTGTAGTCATATAATTAAAAGCTATTGTAAACTCTTCTAAAATGTTGCATTTGGTTTGCTTAGGTTTGGTTTGTTCAAAACCTATATTCATGAATGGCCAGAATGCCTAGATGGCCAGGCTGGATGGGGCTTTGAGCAGCCTGGTCTAGTGCATGGTGTCCCTAGCTAAAGCAGACAAGCTGGAACTAGATGATTTTAAAGGTCCCTTCCAACCCAAACCATTCTATGATTCTATGAATAGATTGATGACACAGTATGCTAAATAATGAAACACTGAAACTCCACTAAGACAAAGCCAAGGAAATGTTTATTTTCTTCCTCTACCATGACAGGAGCAGGATGGCTTTCTGGCAGGATAATGAACACAGATACATTGACAAGAATGTCCTTATTCAGAAGTTTCTAAGCTACTGAAATAATTTGCAAATAAGCAGTGGCAAACTGAGGCAGTGATGATCCACTTCTGACTACCAGTGTATAACCACACAGACTTTCACAGCTGGCAAGACAGGGGATGATTTTTTTTCAAAAAATCCAAAAAAATTATGAGTGTCAGTTCAATATCTCCTTGAACAATAAATATTTTAATTTAGCCTAGGTAGACTTTGCAATTGACTGATTTGACTTAATACCCATGCTGTCTCTGTGGAAAATACCCTCAGGGTGCAGGGAGGAAGTGACTGCAATATGTTTTCTCAGTGTATGATGTCTGTGCAGTGTCCATTATGTTCAAAACTTGAATACAATTACTCCTTTAACTGTACTGTGAGAACATGCCATTCTTATTTATTAGTGAAGAGACACTGATGTACCAGAAGGCTAGGAACTGTATATTTAGATACTTAATTCCTACTAACTGCATCTGAAAAAGATAACATCAGTTGGTTAGAGGCACCTTTGTAGTCCTGAAGATTCCATTGAAACATTTTGTCCAGGGTTACCACAGACGTATACAGGATCAGGGGAAATGTACCTGGATTGTATGCTCTAACTGTGGATTGAGACTTTCTCCCTGATTCTTTATTTCCAGTATCTCACTATTCTTCTCCTTATGTATTTAGTGTTAGGAGAGACAATAAGTTTATTTACTGGCCCTTCTTTAAAAATCCATTTGGATGTGGTGCTCAGGGACATGGTTTAGAGGAGAGTTGTTAGAGTTAGGGTAGTATGGTTAGGTTGTTGTTGGACTTGATGATCTTTAGGGTCTTTTCCAACCTGAGCAATTCTATGATTCTATGATTTGAAGTCTACAGCCTAGCCTGAGTGAACTTACAAAAAGCTATTATTAACCTAGCTGTGTAAGTGTATCCTTACCATTTGGACTGGGAGATATGCATCCTAGCATCTGCACATGTTACATTACCTCTTTTCATTTCAAAACCTATGAACTGGAATGAAACTGACCTTGTGTTTAAATCAGTCTTTAGTGCAGAAGCACAGCTCAGTAATGGGAGAATTTTTTGGGAGGGGGAGGGCAGGGGAAAAGGGTTGGGCATATGCAATGCCTACTGTTAATGGACTTCGCCTTAGGGCATTGAAAGCTCAACAAAGCTTTGTTCACATTTGACTGCTGTGTAAAGGGTTCTTGCAGATGAATGGGAATCTAACACAGGATAATGAAGTGGATTCTGGCTACTAGATTTTTATTTCAGCTTCTGACTCACCTGTGATGTACTTCACATTTCCTCTTTTGCTTTGAGTATTTCTCATGAGGCTGTTCATAAGAGAACTATTTTGTCACTGCTATGACTTTTTTGGACTGCTTGTGACCATATCCAAAGGCTTGAAAATCCATCAGTAGTGTTCAGTGAACGTTCACTAGTAGAAGCTGGAATGGCATCTTCCCTTTTGTTCATTGTATGTTGTCTTGGGTACACCTGAACAACTTTCTTGCTCTGCCAGCCATCCATATTAACATTTATTTTTTTATGAGAACAATTGACTACTAGGACACCATTAACTTTCAGCGCAAGGAAAGGTTGCTTTTGTATTTGGGAGCAATGATTTTCACTGTTTTCTTTCCTCACCCACATATTTTCAGATGAGTCTAGTGTACAGCTCAGTACAATGCTCGAGTTCATCAATGTTCAACCCCTTGTCCTTTAACAGATCGTCTTAAAGATAGAAGCCATCTGTAAAATCTGGATCTCTGTTGAAGCTTCCTCAAAACTGGTACCATTCAGTTCTGAGGTTTTGATTTACATGACATACTTCTGAATATTGACATTTGGCTGTGTCAAAAAACACTAGTTAAGCCAGCCTAGAGCTTTCCTGTCCACCTGTTTGTATAAAGCTGCCAAGAAGAAAAATTAAATGCTTGTATATAGAAATGGGATAGCCTGTTAAAATTCCTGAACTGTTAATATCTGCAGTCAGTTTTTTTTTTTTTTTGCTCCATCATCTAAAAACATTGATAGTGTCTCTTGCTAAATCTGGATTGGTATTGAGTATGGTGAATGCCACCAATCTGACTTCCTTTTTTGGGACAGAGGCCCACAGATTGGCAGGGGCTGGAAGGCACCTCTGGTGATTATCTAGTCTTGCCACTGCATGCATCTCTGTAGTGGAGTCACCTCTAACTATCAGAAATTCCTGATAGCGTAGGTAAAAGACTTCTGTATAATTGTAACAGTAGTGTTGGGTGGACTAAGCCAGTGGACAGGGCTTACTTACCATAATTTAATAGTTCTTGAGGGCTTTTTTGGAGCCAGTTCTGCTGTGTCTGAAAATATGGGGCAGGCTGCATCTCTCTTACTTTGTCTAATTTTAGGCCAGAACATCCATTTTACTCTCCAGCAAAAGAATACCACATAGGAACATGATGTGATGGCTATTGGAAATATAAGGAAGGAGAATGAGTACTCCTGCTTTTGACAGAAAAAGACAATTATAGCCAGTAGCAGGGAAATATCTCTGCCCATCTCCTGCTTTTCCTCTGGAGCAGCTCAGGGGGACACTGACCTCCTCCATAACCCCATCCCTGCCCTGAACACAAATCTAACACCTGATGGACAAGTAGGAAACCGAACTGATCAAATACCTCCCAGTGTGCGCCAGACATTCAGCACAGCTGTATGTTTGTCACTAGAATATTTCCTCTGCAGAGAAAATCAAATATCATTTGTTTAATTCCGACTGGACTGATAATTCACATCTTGCTTTCAACTCTCTGATCTTCAATCTGTTGACTGCATTTCACTCCATGATAATGAAGGAGCCTGCTGAGGAGCCACAAAACATGCAGGAGCCAGGGAAGGGAACTACATGGCCCTTGGTTCATCATAATAGGGACTTAATGAGGCCTCCGGAGACCCATACTTGAAGAGGTTGGGGAATTTCTCTCAGTGAAAATTTTTATTTCCCTTGAAGAAATTGCAGTGTATAGCAATAAGAGAATTATGGCAATGCAATGCTCAGCCCTTGCTTCACAGATGTTCATGCACTGACCACCAAATAATGGTGCAGATCATAGGTCTTTTGACTGAGAAACAGAATTTGTCAATGTTTGTAATTTGAAAAGCCCTTTTCCGAAAGGCAAAAATCACATCTTTGCTACTGCTTTCTAAGATGGTGTTTTTGGTTCAAGTGGCCCTGGTGTTCTTTTTAGACTGCTTCCATTAAGCAATGCCCACTCAAACACTTTCTTCCTTTCTTAGAAGTGAATCTGTAGAACATGTAATGTGTTCCACTTTGTCTCAGAAGTGTTAAACTTGGTGTCTCCCTTCTCAAGATGAGGTGGCAAAAGGCCAGGATAAATTCATCCCTGTAGTAGATACCTCCTTAGCTTGAAAAAAAAAAAATAGCAAATTCTGCAAAACCTTCTCAAGAGAAGCAGTGTAACATTTGGAAGCATGAGAGCCTATGAAGAGACAGCATTGCCCTCTGTATGACATTCACATCCACAGTGGAAATGTGTCAAAGTCTGAAATTCACTTTTAGGAATTAGAAAGAGAAAGAAACAGATGGAGAAGGTGTAAGGAATCAGCTCAGTATATGTTTCCTTGATGAGATGGAAATTCTGGAAATAAGACATCTTTTACTGTTTGAAAGGAAGAACCTTTAGGGGCAAAGATCTGTAGGGGATAAAGACCTTGAAAGGAACAGGTTTTGGAAATCATTGGGAGCATTTTGCAGAGTTCATGACAGCACACAGTCAAGGGAAATTTTAACTGAAATAATGTACCCCCCCCCAAAAAAAAACTAGCAGTTCTTGATGTATCCCCATCCTCTCACCACTGTCACCAGTACCCTGCAAGCCACCCAGTCCTATCCTTCTAACCACACTCTTGCAGATCCTTGGTTCAAACACAATTTGACTCTTCCTTTTCTGCTGCAAGGCCATGACACATATTTCGTTCTTCCCAACCACTTTCTAGATCTAGATTTAATTTCAGAGCTATTTATTCATTCAGGCTTAGCTCTCCATAAATGAACATTGATTTCCATCTTCCTATTATTCTCTTAATTAATGCTTATTCACTGAGCAGAGTATTGAGAAATGTTGAATGAAAGAGTGCTGCTGCATGGCAAATGAAGCTGGGGGGCAGTGGTGAGAAGGGTTGGAAGCAAGTAGTAGAAGGCTTCCATATTTTTCCTTTGTTGTATTTCTGGTATCTCCTGTTTGCTACAAAAGACAGCAATGGTGTGCTGAGGCCAGTCTCAAGGGAGAGGGAAGAAAGTCAGAAATAGACAAATATCATCCATAAGAAGCTGAATGGTGAAACTAACACAGAGAAAATATGCTTATTTTTCCAAGACAGTTTAGCTACAGGCTGTTTCTAGCAGTCCTTTTCCTTCTGGATGCACAGCTTTGATGCTGTCTGCAAGGAGTGCCTGGAGAAAAAGTTGTTTATGTTGGGTTAGAAGAGAAAGGAAATATGAGAAAAGAAAGGAGGGGAGACGGTCCAAGCTTCTCTCTGCTCTCTAGCTGCCTCAGTCTCAGCTCTGATCTCACAGTCACTGGTTTCTGACCTGCTGCACCCTAAAATACTTTTGTTCATTATGGTTTTCACCCAAGCAGCAGTCATCTTCCTTTTCTTGGCTGCTTCAGTAGAAGCACCCCAAATAACAGTGTTGTCCACAAAGCCTCAGCTTGCAAACCAGCAAACTCCTCCAGGGTGGCTTCTACCTTCCTGTCTTCATCCTAAGTCCCAACACTGTTAGGGCAGACCAGGGTCCCCCAGGGAGTCCACTGACAGACAGAACTTATGCCCTAACTGAACACTGGTTGGAAATCCAGATTGTGTTATCATAGGATCATTAATGCTGGAGAAGACCACTAAGATCATCGTGTCCAACCCACCCCCACCACGCCCATTAAACTATGTCCCTCTGTGCCACATCTACACATTTCTTGAATACCTCCAGGGTTGGTAAATCCAACACCTGCCCAGACAGCCCATTCCAATACCTCACCATATGTCCTGACACCAATATCTGAACCAGCAGACAAACACTAAGTCTCAGTATAACAAGTTGAATAATGTGCTTGAAGAACACAAACTCTGGATGGGTTTAATTGGCAGTGAAGCATCTTCTGGAGAGGTGCAAGCAGCAGAGGTCAGTGGAACACAGCATTCTCAAGCATGGGCAACACTGTGCATTGTTATACTGTCACATGCAAAGTTATTCAGTCAGAAATTGTCCAAATTTGGTGTTACAAATCAAACAGCAAGCAGAAAAACTGGAGAGAGGTCAGAGTTATGAGGATCAAGTGGAAACAAATCTTGGAGAGAAAAACTGGAAAAACACAATACATTCAACTTGCAAAAATGGACAGTGACTTGATCAGTCTGTAAGTAAGAAAGTGAAGAACAGAGATGTAGTTATATGGTCCCTGAAATCTAGCAGATAAAATCCCAAGAGAATGACAGTACCAGATAAGTTCCTGATCATTCATGAACATAGTTCAGATTTTAGTAGAAAAGATATTTGTTAAAACATATTTTATATGTTGTAATGTATCTTTCATCACTAAAAAAAATTTTAGTCATTTTCAGACCCTTTTTTAATAATGGCTTCTAGAGTAAGCAGAATTGAATTCAGCTCCTAGCTTCTGTTTCATATCATGAAAGCACGCTGGTTAATTTTAACATGAGAATTAATGAATGCGTATTCATCTCATAGTCCTGGGAATATGCTTTTGTTATCTGGACTTCAGAGAGCAAAACTCCTACTTATCTATCCTGAAACTCTCAGACCATTCAGAGAGATGCTCTGAGGTGGAGTCTGAGCCATATTATCAGGTGATTTTAGGAAGTTATGTTTAGGAACATAACTCAGAAAACCAAAATTTCCTCAAAACCTTTGGAGGAGAAAAGATGTTGAGAGCTATTTAGGGCTGTTCTGCTGCCACATGTCACACGTTATGACGCACTGTGTGAGTGTGGTTACACAACACCACCAACTCCTCAAGCACAGCCTCCTTTCCACAGAAGGTCCTCACCCCTTGCACCCTCAGACCCTCACCATGCTGCCTGTAAACTCATCAAACTGTTCTGACTTGTATCAGACCACCAACTCTGAAGCAAGAATGTCTTCCTCTCTTCCTAATGACTTCCTGTTTTTTCTCTAGCACACAAAATCCTTGCTGTGATGAAAACACTATTCTATTTCTTTTTTATTAATTATTTTCTGGCATTTAATTCAGTGTTCTATAACAGTATTAAAGGATGCTGACATTGTATGTGTGAGAATCAGTCCAGCAGTTTCCAGACAATGTGCATGTGAATAAACTGCAAGGACAGGTGTTGAATGCAGTTCCCACCTAGGAATAGCCTAGGTGAAGCCCTGGGTCTGTTTCAGCTACAAGGGTCCTGGGAGTCCCTGAAAAGCTGCTTTGCAGTAGTGACCAATAGAAAACATCATCAAACATTAAACCATGTCTTTGGTAGCCAGCACTAACCAGAAAATAGTATGGAGATAACTTCTCTCTGTTGTTTGTCTTGTTGTTTTTTTGTTTTGTTTTGTTTTGTTTTGTTTTGTTTTGTTTTGTTTTCTGTGAATTTAGAACACTCAGCTTAAAATATACACTGCTGCAAATATGCTTTCTCTTTAAAAATGTTTCCAATCGTTAGAGAATAGCATGTGTTTACATAACAAACTCCTGGCATGATTTACATATATATAGATACCAAGTAAGTCTACCAGTAATCTCTAAGTGCAAGTTGCTCAATACTTTCCAAAACAGGGCTGGGCCTTTCAGTTTTTATGGATGTGCCAATTTTTTTCCCATTAAGTTCTAGTATTATAACATGAGTGTCTTCTTTTGAATAAAGGTTGGGCAGAGGTGAAAGGATGGGGGTAGGGACACCTTGTGTCAGAGAAGATTTCCTACTCTACTTTCAACCATTCCATTAAGAAACTCAGACACCACTGTGTTTCTGGGGAGCTAATTCAGGAGCAAAGGTGCTCTCCCTTGAGGAAACTCTGCTCAAAGAGAAATTAAAAGTCTTTCAAAATGTTCATTATTCAACAGAAATTTTTTTTTAGGATTACAGTTAAACAGTCTGTCACAATGAGAATAAAACAGTTTGGGACTCTGAAGCTAAGGGAAATGCCTGACTTTGCTCTTTTTCCTTCATGAGGTGCTCTGGCATTAGTCATGGGAATACAGGAACCATGGGAATACAAGGAGCAGAGAGCAGCTGACTCTACTCTTTTCACCAGGCAGTTTGGAGAAAAAAATATGTGACCTGACTCAAGTGCAGATGAAGGGAAAGTAAACAAAGCATAAGGGTAAGTTTAAAGGTGGCTGGATGAAAGATGGCTTTGAGTTGAGGCCAACGTTGACTGTGAGGACTGAGTTAAAGTTCCACAAGTGAAATTAGTGATAATGTCAATTTTGCAAATTTCCTATTTTCTGGACTGAGAAATTTCCCATTCACTGAGTTTGAGAACTTTAATCAGAATGGAACAGTCAAAAACTCTTGGGGAAAAAAAACAAAAAACAAAAAACAATGCATATTTCTTATGTAGACTTTTTTCTTATTTGCTTTCTCTCTCTCTCACACACACACACACAAAAAAAAAAGGGATGGGAGGGTGAAGAAGTCCATGCTGCTATTGTTTTGATAACAATCCATGAATGTCTCCCAAGACAAGACATGCTTTCTTCTTAAAACAGCTTCCATGTCTCTCACAAATACAAACACAGCAAGCTTCTCCAGAGCCAAATGCCAGATCTGACACCAAGACCTGTGCCCTCTGGTCAATTTTTCAGAACCTGCTAAGAGTTTTCCATCATTCCAACGTGGCAGGAGCCCAAACTTGTGGAAAGTTTCCAGTTTTAAATTTCTCGGTGCTGCTTCTGCCCAAGTGCAATATCACAGAATCACAGAATGGCCAGGGTTGGAAGGGACCTCAAGGATCATGAATCTCCAATCCCCCCCCACCACAAACAGAGCCACCAACCTCCCCATTTAATACCAGACCAGGCTGCCCAGGGCCCCATCTAATCTGGCCTTGAACACCTCCATGGACAGGGCATCCACAACCTCTCTGGGCAGCCTGTTCCAGCACCTCACCACCCTCTTGGTGAAGAACTTCCCCCTGACATCCAACCTAAATCTTTCCTCCTTCAACTTCAAACCATTTCCCCTTGTCCTGCTTTTATCTACCCTTTCAAAGAGTTGACTCCCCTCCAGTTTGTAGGTTTCCTTCAGGTACTGAAATCAGTACTTTGCTTCAGATACTTTTTGTTACTCTCTTAGCTTGTTAGTTATCCTTTTAACAGAGAGGTGAATACCATTCGGAGGGGCAGCATGTATTTAATAACACTTACCTGAGAAGTGGAAATACTGTGAAGTTCAATTTGAATCCCAGCTATCCAGACAAGCTGATGTGACCAGTGTTTTCTACCTTCCTTTGAATCCATTTGCCAGAATGGCAAATGGAATTGCTTATTCTGAATTGCTTATTCAGAATTGCTTATTCTGGTCTTGCCTTTATATGGCAAACTTATTGCTGGTGTTAAAGGATTATGGGAATATGGAAGCACTCACAGAAGCCAGTGAGTTGAGTCTCAAGCCACTGATAGTAAAGTGATATTTTATCACTCTCAGCTGCATAATTTTCATTTTATCTCCAAAAATATCAATATCTTAATAACCTTGCAGAATGAAACACTAAGTTTCTGGCAGTCTGCTATGATATTCAATATCACCATGGTCTGGCAATAAGCTTCCTGAAAGTAATTCCAAATTATGCACATCCTGTTCTCATGAAAGAAATATAAGCATTTAATAAAGAAGCACATAGCTATTGCCATGGTTTCATTGCACTATTTGAAAAATTTCTCTATGATTATGCGTTTTGTAACACTTCAAGTGGTCGCAGGCTATGGGAATCTCACTGTTATGTTTCATTTTGGAAGAGTTGCTCTCTCCAATAATCTTTGTATGGTGAAGCACAGGTAAACCTGAGTTGCAAAACGAGCCAAATCAGTGAGATTTTCTCTGGCCCTTTCTTCTTCCAAAAGAAAACAAAACATGTTCCAGGGAATCTTCATAATACACTGTGAGCTGTTATGTTGTTCACATAATTTTTGTACTAGTTCTCATACAGAGAGTATCAGTACAGTACAGAATCATAAGACAGATTGAGTTTGAAGGAGATTTAGGCAAAGAGTACTTGCTGACTCATGGATCAGTTATGTTATGTTTTGTTTAGACATTCATGATATTTACAAACCAGTGCAATAATTTCATAATCATTGGTGGCAAGAACATCCTTTATATATTATCAGAAACAAATGGTAAACTGCTAACTATTCGATGCTTACATTCATTGGGTAAATTTGGGTTTGGAGATGCAAGTCATTTGCTACTTAAAAATTCTCTCTCTGCCTACTGGAGGCTCTATATATCTGCAAACCAAAGTATTTGAAGATTCAAATATTTGAGGTATAAGATGCATTCTGACATGCTTTGGAAATTATTCAATTCTGTAACAAGTTCAGAGCTCAGCTGAACGGGAGTTCAATCAGGCAAGAAATATCTTTGTGTTTCTTAGCAGTTCAAGTATTGCTTGCTTCCCCAGAATTATTTTATTTGCTTCTTATTAGGATAGTGGTTTTATGAAATTAGGGATTTGTTCATCTAGCACTGTACATGCTATTAGTGTGAGCAGGCTAGGGTTTCTGGGTCTCTGGAACCAATGAAACGAAACATCTATTTGATAAAAGTATCATAGAATCATAGAATCATAGAATCACAAGGTTGGAAACGACCTACAACATCATCTAGTTCAACTGTCCTCCCATTACCATTGCTACCACAAGCACTAAACCATATCTTGTAGCTCCTCATCCAGATGTCTCTTGAACACTGCCAGGAACGGCGACTCCACCACCTCCCTGGGCAGCCATTCCAGTGCCTGACCACTCTCTGAGAGAAAAAGTTCTTCCTTATGTCTAACCTCCTCTGGTACAACTTGCAGCCATTTCGTTGGGTCCTTTTTATTGCCTGGGAGGAGAGGCCAAAACCCTCTTCACCACAACCTCCCTTCAAGATATTGTAGAGTGCAATGAGGTCTCCCCTGAGCCTCCTCCAGACTAAAAGCATCCTCCTCTCAAGACTAAAGTAAAGTACTGGAGAATAAGCTTACTGAAGAGTCTGTATCAATGACATCCACTTACTATCATTTTGCTTTTCCTAATCAATGTTCTTAAACTTTAAGTCCCAAGGTCACATCAAGAAATTGAGTAGGAAAGGGAAGAAGTGACTGTGTCTATCTATGAGTAACAGTATTAATCCAAAAGTGTACACCTCCCTGGTCTGGTCCTCTGCTCCAGAAATTGAGATTCTCTTGATAGAGGTCCAGGAAAATGCATTTCTGCTATGTAGCCTGCACTCAGGCTTTCTGTCCTATACTTTCTGTACTGTACTCAGAACAGAAGAAGTATTGAGGTGTTAAACTAGAGTCTGAGAAGAAGATACTGTGTGATTGACCTTAAGAATATAACAGCTGAAAGTACTGGGATCCTGATGGAAACACAAGGGTATGAACTGAAGCAAATGAAGCATCCAACCATTTGATGATTAAGAGACGTTTGTAAAATTGCCTGTGTTAGTAGCACGTCAGCAAGAGGATACTCTTCTATGTTTCAATTATTGTTCAGTCTTTAAGGCAGTCCTTGTATTAATTGAGGTAACAAGGCAAAAAAAAAATTCCTACTCTGCCAGAGTAAGAAGTGAATTCTTCATTTACATTACCATTACAGGAGCATAGGAGCATCATGGCCATAAATAAAGGGAAAGAGCTCATAACTGTGATTTTTGTCATGGTGTATCAGGAAGGTCTGGGATCTTGCACTATATCTCCACCTTTCACTATGTGTTCATAATGAAGAGGGAATAGAGTAGAAGTTGATGTGAATATGACAGCAAGCAGAAGTGTGGAGAGGACTGCTAAAAGCAGCAACACATTCTGGATTATGTAGGTGGAAAGGCAGCCTTAAAACCCTCCCTCATCATCACAAAACCAGAATAACCAAAGTGTATTTTATCCAGGGAATACATTCTGTCCTCTTTAAGGAACATGACATAACCTCAATGTCAGGCACTACAAATCAGAAAAATGCAGTGTGGATACTTCTGTTCTGAGTACTGCAGATACTATACCAATGTATTAAAATCCACAGTACTCAAACTTGGCACACAGACACATAAAAATATCAAAAAAACATGTTTAAAAGCAAACTTACTGTAGCAAAACTGAAACTGGATTTAAAAAAAAAAAAGGGGGGGAAATGTGGCTACAGAAACACACTGAATGCAAAGATCCTGTTCACCTGGGAGTTGCATTGCAGAATATTCCATAAAACTCTGTAACTTGAGAAAGAGGTAAGAGTTCAATGCTCTCACTGCTAAGCGCTGATTTGTTTTAAAAACGTAATAGTTTTAAATTTTCATTGGGATTCCAATGTTGAGAGCATACTTATGATACTCAAATGTTGTTGTTATCTCTGTTAGATGGTAATCTCCTAAAACTCTGTTAACAAAAGGTCAGAAAGTCTTCTTCCAAGAAGGAAAACCACTCAGACACAGTCCTGCCACAATTGCCCTGTGAAGGAGCTTCTCTCTCCATTAATTTCTGCTTGAACTTAGCTAAATTTATAATGACTTCTAGGATTTCACTCTGAAGTAGTAAGGACAGGGGCCTTATCAGAGTGCTCAGAAATGTTTGTTTTATGGTCTTAATACTGCGACTTTATTAGAGATGTTTTCCTTTCTACTCCAGGAAAATTTGTATTTTCTTAAAATCTGTGGCTGGGTAGGGCTCTTTTCTCAACTTAAAATGATTTACCTGTGGGGAATTTATGTAAATCTTTGGAAATTAATATCAAAAGCTTGGAAAATTCGTGCTGCTCTCATAGAATATATTTTAAACAAACACACAAACAAAACTAGACCAAACACATCTAAAGCCAGAAAAGCATACATTCAATGAAACAAATCTGTTCCTTTGGGCCAAATCTTTGGCTTGTGAGAACTGACAAAATTTCCAAGTCTTCTGAGTGTAATAATTTATACTAGTCAGCTGTCAATTTTCAAAATACAAATGTCCTAAGCCATATATTACATTTTGAATAATAGTTAATTAACACATCCCAGTCCTCAAACCAGAGTTTTACTGAAAAACTTGAAGAAAATTTGCCACTTTTTAGGCTAGATTAGTCAAAATGTAATTAATGTGATGTTTCATGGCATACTGAGTAGAGCATTCATAAAACCAACAGAGCAGGTCTTTTGTTTTATATAGGAGTAAGAGAAATATGTTATGGAAATAATGCAGATCAGGAAATAAAATTATGTGCACCATTCAGCTCTGCCAATGCATCATTTTCAAAGGTCAAAAGCCTTATTTAATATGAATATTCTCCTCAGCCTCATTTTTCTCATTATTTTTTAGTACATACTGTCCCCAGCATTTCTTTTTCTAAATGGACCTCCCTACAGTTCATTTCATCCTCCACTGATCTACATCTGCACATCTTCTTAGAGATCTGTACTTCTCCTCTAATTTGTTTCTTTTTTCTTCATATTTTTCTTTCTACTTATTTGCATGTTACTCTTTTCCTTTTTGTCTTTCAGTCCATATTGCCCAAAACAAAAACAGGGAAAAAACTGTAAATCCACCTTTTCATCAATGAGAAATGATTGCCTCTGGTTGATAGTGTGCCATAATTTACCACAGAAGTAAGACAGGCTGGATGTACTATCAAAAAAAAAAAAAAAAAACACCTATTTTTTGGTGTTAGCACATTGAACATGTCTAAATATAGGTAGAATATTTACTTATCCATAGAACATAGAATTTAGCCATATTTCTGTTGTGATCTCTGAACCTGAAACGTGTGAGAAGAACAAGAATGCTTTCAGCAGTAAAGTTCTCTGTAGTCTACATCAAAAGATCAGAACATTTTTTCATTAGTGTCTTTATTACTCTTCTCAGAGAAAACTATCCAAACTACATTTTGAGAACCCTTTTTTTTTCTTGAAAAAACAAAGGTCATCTCTTTTCTATGGATACAACTTCAGCTAGGGATTTCAATTGATTTAATGCTCCTTCTATGTTATACAGAATTCATTAAGCAGATTATAAATTAAAACATGTCATGGTTGATGAGACATCTTCATTAAACCATCTATCATTAAATGTTTGTATTTTAGGGGACATAAATATTCTTCTGTACTTTCATTTGCTTAAATGTGAATACTCTGTAAAATTTAGTAGAATTTCACCTGGCCTTTTCTGAGTGATGTCAGAATATGAGAACCAACTTGTGAAATTTCTGGTGTGTTTCTCTTGAAATCAGCCTCCCAAAAGAAAAATAAATAAATAAATAAATAAATAAAAGGAACAAAAATCAAGCTAGTCTTCACAGATGACTTCTAATTTATTTTAAAAGCGCTGTGCCAGCCCAGGAGAGCTCAGGTGCATGCAATGTACCTGAGTGACCAGAAAGGGTGGATCCAGGCTCCACCCCTTCCCAGACCTCATTTAAGGGCTGGCAGTGGAGGTGAGGGTATCTCATCTGGAGATTTCTGCCTATCTGAGGGTTGTAGTGGTGGTCCTGAGCAAGTTCTTTTCCCTATTTCCACGTTTGCTCCTATTATACTTCAGCAGGCCATTCTTTGCTTTAGACCAAGACCTTGCTGCTCTGTCTTCTTGTAACACTTCTTAATGAATTGTTTACTTGCCTGAGTTGTGCATTATATACAAAAATATGCAAATCCATGGAGCATTTTACTGGAAAGCTAGATGAGCTACTCATAATTTGTAAACCTATTCCCGAATCTCTTTTCAGAAATGTCAGATCATTTTTGTAAGAACAGTGGTAGCTCAAATCAATTACAGGATGGCCCAAAACAACCACAAAATTCTTTCAGTCTCTACAGTAGCTCTTCATCTTATAGTTCAAAAGAGAAATTTATCTCCATTGACTGTGAAAAATATATAATTTGTCTATTGGACAGTCTGGGTGAGGCCCTTCAAAGAGCAATCATTCTTCCTCAAGATGCCTTGGTAAGTTTAGTCCCTATGTTTCCATGAAACCTCATAGGGTGAGATGATAGTGTGGAGGTGTTTAAGGCTAAGTTGGATGGGGCAGCCTGATTTAGCAAATGATAACCCTGCCTGTGGCAGGGAGTTTGATCTGGATGATCTTTAAAGTTCCTTCCAACCCAGGTAATTCTATGACCTCATTGTCTCTCCCATACAATAGTATGTAAAAGCTGCAGAGGGAACTAAGAAATTTTGGAATTAACTTGTCAACACAAATTAATCGTCATTAATATCACTAAAATAGTAATTTCCCAGAACTCCCACTCTGATCATTGCTTTTTAGTTTAATTTATGCCTCTGAAATTCTCAGCTGGAGAAAGTCTTTTAAAACTGAAATTTGTAGTGTAAGTGACTGAGTATGACAAAAGCTTTAAGTATCTGAGAAAACAGTCTTTAACCGAAGTGCAACGCAGCATTCTTCAAACGTGCTCACCCAAAGGTAAGTGAAAACACTTGCTCTAGCTAATTTAGATGGATGCTATGATAAGAAATGTGAAGATAGGATTATTAGTAACTACTGTATTTGGTCCCAGGAGCAGCATCTCAAAATCTTGTTCTCCTTGATGGAGGAAAAAAAAAACCAGCTTGTTTTCTAGAAGGGACAAGTAGATGGTAGAAGTAAGTACCAAGATACATTGCAAATTTCTGCATGGGCTACTTGCACTTCTTGAACTGCACTCAAATAATTCATAACTGTATTTCACTTCACACTTACTTGCACGTAATTAGCAATAAATTGCATATTTTCCCTACATTATCTTCATACTGTGGCTACTCAACAATAACAAACTTACCCTTTTTTTTTTGGAGTGGGAATCCTGTTGAGACAAAGGCGCAAAGGGTAAAGGTTCATGTGAAAATCAGTTGCATTTTGCAGAGGAAGATATATTTTAAATGTAAAATTGAGACCTAGTAATTTGTCAAGAAATATGAGTTTTGTAGTGGAATGTTTGTGTTCTGTTTTTTCTTGTTGGTTGGTTCTGTTTGGTTTATGAAAATTGCAGTTCCCTTTCCTATATGTCAATGCCACAAATCTGAATTTCATTGTTTTTGTAGTAATACAAGATGTAAGACTTGGAGAATCTTAGACATCTAGAATGAATGAATTAAAGATAAGCTGACTATACTACAGTAATCTGTTCCTTTTGTTGGTATAGAATTCTGGCCAGCATCAGAACAATAGTAAAACCTAAAATAATACAGAGCAAATTAAATATTCATAAAGCAGCTGTGCATTTTTAAATTGGACATGAGGAGTTTTGAAATTCCAGTGAATGCTCACATCCAGATTTCATATGGAATCAGATTTCATTTCATCCCTGTAAATCCAGTGGTGTCATCAACCCTCCAGCTTTATCTCTTTAAATGATGACGGGATCATATTAAAGATCAGTGGGCACACTTTCTACGCATAATGAAACTTCTAGGGACTGACAAACTATACGACGTAATTAGAAGAACAATATTCCCATATAAAGGCTTTCTTTACTCTTATAAACTACCACCAGAAACACTTAGTCTGCAGAACTTTAGCTGGGTATTCTGTCTTCATGTATTGTAACTGGTTTATCTATAGTCATTTGATTTTTCTTAAGGATGTACAGCGCAGAATGGTATGCATGTCTTAAGACTAAGCTGAATTACAATAGACATAGATCAGTCACCTTTGAATAAGACCATATAATGCTGATGCTTTCATTTGGCATAATTACAAACACAAAGAAATCAAAGTAAGCAGCCTAAGATCTTGAGATAAGAACATAATGCTTCACAGATTGTCCTGAAATGACCTAGTACATAAGTAAAGCCATCGTATTTTATCCTTTCAGAGAATTTTTAGCTTGTAGAAACACCTATTAACAATTTACGAGCTTGGTATTCTGTGTGGAAGGGCTATTCTTCCCCCCTTTTTTTTTTTTTTCTTTTACCAGTCTTAAATTTCTGTACTAAGGTCATCTTTGCGTTATTTTGAAAGTTTCTGTTCCTCTTCCCGAGTATACTTCTGTCTTATTCTGCTGTCTTTTAAATAACAGAATGATACTACCCTGCACGAAATAGCTAAGCAATTAAAATCCCTGTGGATAGAAGCCAATAGCATTGTGGTTTTTTTCCTGCATTTGTAGATGAGAGACTGAGAAGGTATTTATATGTGAGAGCTTGATGAACATTAAATAATTGTATCTAAAATTATAGGTGGAGAAAAAAATAAAGGTCATTCAGGCAAGTTATTAATGGCTTATTTTGACTTAAATGAAAGAAGTAAACCCACCAGCCATCACAGAAAATTTCCCTTACTGAAGTAAGAGATATAGTGACTCAGAGAAGCAAAAGACTCCATTATTGTGGAATGTTCATTTATATTTAAAAATAAATAAGAAATAAATAGCATTGCCACTATATGGTGTACTTTTTCTGCAGAGAAAAGAAATAGATGGCAAGAAATGAATACATTATTACAGAAGAAAAGTGTTTGAAGGGTAAGAAAAGAGGACAGATCAACCTATCTTTTTAAAATAGAAAATGGTTACACCTAAGAAGACAATAATGACAATAATAAGGAAAAAAAAACCCTGAAACTTATTAAATTTCCATTATAAGATTCCTCTCTTCAGCATGTTTTCAACAATATGTTATCCATCAGTGAAAATCTTCATACATTTAAAATAAATATTTAAATGTATTCCAAATTGAATGGAAAATGATGCAGAAGATATACTAACATCATTAAGTCCATCCCACTTGTAGAATTTTTTTTTATTATTTTTTATTTATTTATTTTATTTTATTTTTTTTGCAAAATACACAGCAAAAGGAGATACATGTCTGTTTTACAAATGCCAGAAATTTAGGAAGACAATGTGTTTTTTTAAGGAAAGTTTTTGTTAACTTCTCATTGAGCCTAAAGTTAGACTGATATATGGGAATCAGTATTTTTTTGTTTTGTTTTCTATTATTCAGTCTCTAAATATAACTGTAACATAATTTCAAGTTCTCAAATTTACTTCAGGTAAATCTTAGTTTCATTTTACTTTATTTCTAATATAAAGAGATATCTCTCAGCAAAGCTTCCATAGCAGTTTATCAGCATTTTGCTATATACTTCCATGCTCAAAGTCACGTACATGAATTAAGTGTGCATCCTGACATGAACATACATCATGCCACAGAGATCTAATCCCTCCAGCATTTTCTTCTTCTAAAGACGCTTGTATTTTTCATGCTTTGTATTTGTCCTATACACATCTTAACAATTTGTGTACTGCCAATAGTGAGTGACACAAATGGGTGACTTCAAATTAGAACAAACTGAAGTGAGTACTGACCAAAAAATTATGTTTTCATATTATTAGCACAACTTGACTTTGTGGATAACTTATTAAAATTTTAGGTATCAAAACAGTTGTTACCCAGTTTACATAACTTGACAAAAATTTTCAAGTCTTATGCTCTGTTCTTCTAATTAACTCTAACTTTTGAATAAAATTAATGTACTTAATCCATGCTACATGTAGTGCTGAAATTTTCTCTATGTGATTTATTGTTTTGTTGCAAGAGGACTGTGTAAAGTTTTGTAAGCAGAAAAACTTAGTAGTGGGTAATGGAGCTGAGCTGCTTCTTGAAATCCTGCAACAGTTAAGAGTCCCATTCCATTTTGAGGCTGATTTTATTTCTCTTAATGGTCATTCAGATGTTTACAATTAAATAATTTAATTAAATAAACCTTTATTTTGTTTTTCCACTATTTAAAATCAGTACCCTTAAATTTGTTTCATTTTAATACATATTTTCAGTGAAGGACAATGCAATTTTGTTAAAAGGTGTATTCCATTTTACAGTTGTTCAGCTCCAACTGAAAATGCACAGAAGGGCTCCCTCAGCCCCTGGCTTTTTAGCATATTAGCTATAAAAGCATCACAGCATACTGTGTTGTGAACATAATGAAAACACATTGTTTTAACAAAGTGCAGAGTCCTGTTTTCAAAAGCCTATAACTCAAGCAAATCAAAACAATTTTTCACTCAATTTCAGCTTTTAACTTCTCTCTAGTGAAGTTGTATGGATGTTTCAAACAACACTGCTTTTTTTTATAATGACAAATGTTTGTATATTTTCCCACTCTGAATTTCTGATTGAAAAAATTAAAAATTTTTTTTGGGATAGAAACCAAGTAAGGAATATTCCAGCCATAATCTTTTTTTCCCAAGTTTGAGAGCAACTGGATAAAAAGGGAAATCATTATGCCTTAGTTGACAGTTTAATCAAATGACAGTCTGGTATAACACAGTGAGATTGCCTAAGGAATGTACTCACTGGGGGGTGGAGGGGAACAAGAGTATAACTGGTTTTTTGTCTAAGTAAAATTGTAATGTAGGGTTAAAGTTAGAAAAATTCTGATAGTTATCCATGTTGTAGGCATCTACAAAAACATCTCCTAAAATTGTAGTACTTGCTTATTCAGCATTTTCCTGCAGGCATTGATATAGAATGTATAAGAATACTAAATTTCTACATTAGTTCTTGTGAAAACCACAGCAAAGTAAAATGAATTCAATGCCTATGCAGAAGTGTTTTATTTTCAAATACATATTTGAAAGATTTAAAGAGGAAGTGAATGTAGGGAAAGGATGGCTGAGGAATTGTTTTGGACCTCGTGGTGTTAAACTTCCACTCCAATATGGAGGCTTTGTGCCAGCATTTTCTTTATATTACATTCCTATATGACCAGCAACAAAGTCTAAATCAAACTCCAGACAATTTTTTTTTTTAAGGCAAGAGAATAATTTCCATTCAGAAAGCATGAACATATTTATCATGGCATACATCCATACCTTTATGAGCCCACATTTATTCTGAAGTGCTGTGAACTTAATGTTTGAGTTGATGTTCAAGATTGCAAGAAAACAGACTCCAGAAAGAAACCCCAAGAAACAAGCAATAGTAGTAACAAAACCCTATTAGATGAGCCTTGCATGCTGTCAGATGATAATGTATTTTGAATGCTTCTAGTCATCAATTCATGCTATGCTGTAATATAGCACTCAAAGACTATATTGTGCCCAAACAGTGACTAATGGAATATTTCTGCTCCAAATTCAGACTAGGTTTAGGTTGGTATGTTGTGAGCTTGCTCACACCAATGCTGAATTTATCCTCCTATGGCGTCAGAACCTATGGCTGGTATTACCAGCTTTGAGTCTTCCCTATTCACTGTGAATACTCTCGTAGAGAAGAACTTTGTTTAGAATCAATTAAGGCTGAGTAAGTATGACATCCGTGCAGAGAAAACTCTTGAAAGGAAGAAAATGTCAGATTACAGAACTCCTCCTTTAAGAAAGGCACCTCAGTGCCCACACAACATATTTCCACTGACATGAGTATACTTCACACCTCCCCACAGAACTTCCTTCTGCTTCCCAAATATGAGGGATCCCGTCCAGCTCATTAATTTCACACTATAGAATGCCGCATGCTATAAGCCGAGCTCAGAGCTGATTATTTCATAAAGTTTGTAAGGTCAAGATGATGTGATTGTGTGACGTTTTTGAAATAAAGAAGAGATGGGGGTGTTTGAATTTTATTTATGCTTCAGATTTGTAGTTCAGAGCTGTCCAACTGACAGCACTCTTTTTAAATAGAATAACATGCAGTATCTATTTCTAAATCTGTATTTCGGACTGCCGGTTTGGAAGTTTCTTCAGTCATATAACAGGTGAGGTGGTAACAGAGCAGTTGTTCCAAAGATTAAATGAGGATAGTAGTAACTGAGAAGAGTTGTTAGGTTAAGAATATGAATTAAAATGTGCTAGATTGTTGTGGTTCAACATGGCAGGTAGTTAAGTACCATGCAGCCAGTAGAATGAGGGACAGCATGGGCAGAAAAAGTAGAATTTGTAGGCTAAGAACTTCTTACTAAAGCAGAAAAGGAAGAGAGAAATAGTAGTAACGGTAATAATATTACATGAATATATATATTTATGAAAAAAGTGATGCACAATGCATTTGCTCAACACTGATGCCCAGCCAGTCCTCAAGCAATGGCTACCTCTCCCTGGTCAACCCTCCACAATTTTACAATTTTTTTCATGTTATGGAATATCCTCTTGGCCCATGTGGGTCATCTGTCCTGGTTCTGTTCCCTGAAAAGCTGATAAATTGAAATATCACTGTCTCTGTGCAGCGCCATTCAGCAGTAAGTGAAAAAACTAGTAAGGCAATTGATTCACGTGTCTTTCATACACTACCATCTATTACTACTCCTTTTGTTTTTCTTGTCACCTAATGTCTGTATATGAAGCAATCCAGAATACAGCCTTTATAAGGGCACTTGCCTAGAGAAGTAAGTTCACATTAATGTTGAATGAAAATGTAAACTTAATGAGAAATGAAGTAAGCAGTAATGAAACTTTAATCACACAGTCACCTGAAAATTGGTTCCTTAGACTCAGATTAAGGGAGCGATTTAGATCTGGATGCAGACAGGCAAGTTTATATGATTGCTCACTTTCGTAAACCCCCCTCAACAAATGTCTAAATTGCTTTGAAATTTTGGTTTAATTTTTCTTTTTTTTTTTTCAAGTTTTGAATGGTATCTTTGATAGAGGCAAAGGAGAAGTGCTACTTGTAACAGTTTTAAAGGAATTCTTATGCTCGCTTGCTGTACAACTAACAGATCAGAGAGCAATTCCTGTTTTACTTTGAAGTGTACCTAATTTAAATATAAGCTGGCATTTTTTAAAGTGCAGGTGTTCCAGTCCAACCCCTACCAAATCAGAAGTGCCTGGAAGACAGGAAAGTTGTGAAAGCATGGTCCAGAAGGCATCTACTGTAGCTTGAGTAATCCTTACTAGCAGAAAAGTTTTGAACTGCAGAGAAAATTAGAATTTTCTTTTTTGCTTTTGCAATTGGAGTGATGTAATGAAACTCAAAAAATGGAGACAAGCCTAATTTACCAACAGTCTTTAAATCCCATGGATTGTTCTAAAGAATAGTTGATTATAGGTGAATTAAGAGAGTGTGGTAACAGAAATATAGAGGAATTGTGCAATAAATGTCAGATTTGAGGAAAAAGAATAGGGAAAATAGCATAATGAGGGGACAATGAAAAGCATATATGCACCTTTCCCATTTCTGGAAACTGTTGTGATACCTTCCTGCAGGAGAAGATGGGAAAGAGAGCATTTTTGTCATTCATTTTTCCATCTACTGTGGCACAATCTTGTGATCCTTTTAAGTATCCTTGATCACAACGTATTTTATTCTCAGAAAACTGTCATCTTTCAGAAAATCATAGAACTAATTTGGGAAAAGCAAATGTCCTTGTAACTGAATATTTAAACACTTAAGATACATTTGAATCACACTTTTAAAAACAAAAGTGCCTGAACTTGAAACACAGTAAGTAGAGTTGAAAAGATGTTTTGAGAAGAAACTGCATTCAAAAGTTGTTGAGAACATCTTCTGCAAATGTATTTTCAGATATTTTCAGATATCTATTTTTAAAATATGCTCATCTTTCATAAGAGCGTAAGTAACTAAGTAGCAGAAGTTCATTTTTAGAGTTTTGGTAGTTCCAGGGTTTGCTTGGATTGGAATGAATACAGGTTAAAGAATTGAGAGATTTTCCTGTAGAAACCTCTCTGAAACCTCAGACAAGCTAATGTGCTATGCAAAGGTATCCTGTTTCAAGAGAAAGGACCAGGATAAATAAGGTCCTTTCTCTCTACTTGCTTTGTGAGACCACAGTTTAGGGGTTTTACCACTCAGGTAAACCTGTGACTTTGCTGCTGTCCTGGAGCTCTGGGACTTGTGTGATCATCAGAGGGTTTGTTCTGTAACTAGTTGCAGTAACTAGTGTTATGCAAATAGGACTATGCACTATAGTGATTTAAAAATGTTTTTGCAAAGTGGAGTCACTTTGCAGTGAGAGCAGATGACACCAAGTTGGGAGGAAGCGTTGATTGCATGGGGGTATGAAGGCCTTACAGAGGGATCTGGACAGGCTGGATTGCTGGACTGAGACCAGTGGGATGAAGTTCAACAAGACCAAGCACTGGGTTCCGCACGTTAGCCACAACTCCAGGCAGTTCTACTGGCTTGGGGCAGAGTGGTCTAACAGACCTTGGGTTGTGAGTCAACACTCATCTGAACATGAGCTAGCAGTGTGCCCGGGTGGCTGAGAGGGATGATGGCATCCTGACTTGTATCAGAATGTCGCCAGAGGGAGCAGGGAGGTAATTATTCCTCTGTACTCAGCATTGGTGAGGCTGTGCCTCAATTTTTGGGCCCCTCACTACAAGAAAGACTTTGAGGCCCTGGTGCATATCCAGAGAAGGGCAGCAAAGCTAGTAAGGGGTCTGGAGCACAACTCTTATGAAGAGCAGCTGGGGGAACTGGGATTGTTCAGGAGACCTGGAGAAGAGGAGACTCAGAGGAGACCTTATTGCTCTCTACAACAACCTTAAAAGAGGTTGTGGTGAGGTGGGGGTCAGCCTCTTCTCCTGCGTAACTAGCAGTAAGATTAGAGAGAATGACCTCAAGTTGTGCAAGGTGAGGTTCAGGTCGGATGTTAGGAAAAACTTTTTCACTGAAGGAGTGATCAGCTGCTGGACTGGCCTGCCCAAAGGTGGTAGAGTAAGTGTCCCTGGAGGTGTTCAAGAAGTTTTGATGTTGTAGTAAAGGATGTGGTTTAGTGAGGAAACATTAGTGGTAGGTGGACGGTTGGACTGGATGAGGACTAGAAGCAGATATCCATGTGCATTTAGCTTTATCATTATGCCTAGGAGTTTTGGAATCACACAAGCTGGGCAGGACCTCTAGAGGCTAATCAGTCCTGCCTCCTGTTACAAATGGGGATAAATAGAACAGATTGCTCTGGCCTTGTCCGGTTGACCTTTGATTATCTGTAAAGATGGGGAGTCTGCAAAGTCTCTGAGAAATATATTCCAGTTTGACCACCTTCATGGTAATAATTATTTTCCTTTTATTGAAGCAGAATTTCCCTTTCTCTGACCTGGCTAAAGTTCTCATTTAGGACAGCAGAAAGGTCTTTCCTGAGCTTTCTCTTCTGAAGTCTGAACAAGCCTGAATCTGCCAACCTCTCCTTGTATATCTCATGCTCCAGCACCCTAATCATGCTGTCAGTCCTCTGCTGGAATGCTCCAGCAGACTGATGTACTTGCTAGCTTGGACAGGTTTATTAGCTAGGATGTGGAACTGTATGGAAAAACCAGTTGCAGAAAGATACATCCAAATATCAGTGTGTTACTGGAAAAATGTCTTCAACTGATGCCAGCTCAAGGATCTCTCCAGTAAATGTCACTGTCTTACTTCTCCTACAATCCCAGCCAGAGATGAATCCATATTCTCAGTGGTGTTAAATTAGTCTGCTTTCATCTGTTCAGACTGCTTAATTTTTTTTTGTTTTGTTTTAAGAAATCAAATTATTATCAGTTTTACGAACTGATCAGTTTGCAGGCCTTGCAAGAGAATTAAGACCAAGCTCAGTCTCAGAAACTCCTGAGGAAAATAATACGACACTGCTGCCCTTAGTGCCACAGTGAGTTTACTCCAAGGCAGTGCTTCCAGACATCAGGAGAAAAAACATGTGAGGGACAGTCTGAGGCATGGTTTATGAAAATCTGAGGATACTATGAAGGAGAAATTCTAAATTAAGGCAGAGTTTTATTTTAAAATGGTCGGTAGTTTTGTTTCAAAAACTTTCATGCCTTTATCGTAGTAAATCTCTACAGATTTTATTTTAAAATATTATTCAGCAGAGGAAACCAAATATTGCTTGCCCTGCAAGGAATACTTCTTCCTTAAAGAAGCTTTGAGTGAAAGAAGAATGAGATCTGTTTAGCATTTACCCTTTCACTATCCAATTTTTCCACATAAATTTCTGCATATGAAATATAATCCAAAGATTTATCCCTTTGTCAATCCCAAAATGGTTCCTGCTAAGTCTTCACTCTTTAGTTTCAGACTAGAAATGCCTAAGATTGATGCCTATAAGAAAAAAGAAGGGAAATTAGTATTCTGTTTTGTTTTCTAAGAAGCACCTGCAGTAGTTCATAAACCACTATCTTGTCCCACTTCTTCATTCTGAGATATTCGCACAGAACAGACTCTTGTCACAATGAGGCAAATACACTGGTTGGTCATCTTCTTGTATTTTATATACTGCAGGAACTGCTCTTTTTAATAAACAATTTTTAAAAGGTGAAATGTTAAGAAAAAAATGCAACTTTTCCAACCTCTGAAACTTCAGAAGATTTCAATTTTTTTTTTTTCACCATTAAAATTATCCACTGTGGAACATTTGATACATGGTTGATTTTCCTTTGCTGCCAAATTTTCCATGATTTTTCAGGTGCTTCATCCAACCTCTGCATTTAAAATGGCTCTTAACTTTTGGATATCTTGTATGAAAATTATGTACTTGAATGACCTAAGACTCCAAATAATTAGTTTAGCCCTTTTTGAAAGTCTCATTGCATGCTAGCCACTGAGTCTCTGGTGGCAAGTGCTATGGCTGTGCTGTAGGCAAGGTCAGCAGGTTGGCAACTTATCTGTGCATTCCTTATTTTGAGGGTAGCAGCACATCCCCACTCAGCAGGAGATTATGTAAATTATTCTGTTTCTTGCAGTACGCTCAGACACTGTAGTGCTATAAGCAGTTGATTCTTCTCGAGAATCACGTGCTTATTTGCTTCTTGCTTCCTGAATTCTTCATGCATCCTTTTAGTCTAAAATATTAAAACAGATTAATATTTAAAGATATTCAACTTTAAAGTAAGAGATCATATGTAGTTATAATTTAGAAAGGAAATTATTCTTCTTCAGAAATCATTGAGTACACTGCTTCTTTCCAGTGATTAACCACTGAAAATGGTTTGTACAAAGCAAGGCTTTCCAGTCTGAAAAAGATGAGTCTGTTTAGGCATCTACAGTCTTTGGAGAGTCCTTCACTCACAATTGCCACTCAGAGGCATTCAGAGCACAGCCAGTCTACAATGGCAGCACTGTTCACGGTGTCAACAGCAGTAAGCAGTAAGATTTCTATGAGCAGAACTGAAAACAACCTTCACAACTGAAACTTTAGAGGAATGTAGACAATAGACTTGGAAATGGCATGAAATAATGTTTCTCAAGAGCAAACCAGCTAAATTTGAGACTATTCTTGGCAGTTTCCAGAGGTGCCTGATCTCAGTTTTTGCCTTCTATGTGAGGGAAAGCTTGAAGTTATTTCTTATTTCTCTATTTCCAGTGGAGTTACCTCTGTTATGCAGAAGGTTATGATCCTGGAATATGCTCTGGAATTTTAGGAATAGTGAGGAATGTAGACAATAAAATTTGTCTATATTTGATATTACACCTTCCTTCCCCAAGATGGTATTAAGATGCATTTTTCAAGAAAGCTACATATTGCTGGATATGGTGACACATCCTTCATCCATTTTCCCTTCATCATAGCTATCAAATGATGTATTCTGACCACTGAACAGCTCCGTCAGTTCTCTTTGTGTAGTTTTCAATATATTAATAGACATTTTTTTCTCACATGAACATACTACACTGTTTAGAATAACTTTTAAATATTACATAAATAGATTTTTCCTGTTTATCTTGTTCATAATGGTAATAATGTTACAAAAATATACATAATACTAATACACTTATGTCTGTATGATTTTATTTATATCTTCTATTGTTCAGTTTATTTATATACACAGACATAGATTATGGTTCAAAACACAGGATAAAGAATGTCTCAATACTGTAGAGCCCTTTCAAATGTATACAAGGTTTCCTCAGAAAGGAGGAGAGGCCAAGCTGTAAACCAAAGGCATTAAAGTCTGGAATGTATGTTTTTGGATAAAGAATTGGAAAGGACAGTAGTGAAAAAGGACAAACAACGTATTCCATGTTTTTTTTTTCCTGAGATCTGCTTTCTTGGAGAGGCAAACTCCTTCTGTGTTTAGCTCTGACACGGAGGAAGCACACTGCCAGCCCTTCCAAGTGCTGTCTATGGAACATGATGGAGCAGATGGCTTTTCTAGGCTGGAAGCCAGGGGCCTTTCCTGTAACCTTCTTGGCCAAGTCAAACTCCCAGCACATACGCAGCTGCTGTAGGTGTGCTGATGATGGACTTTTCTAAGCCTGTAGCAGAAAAGATGACAGGGCTGAGAGAAACATTACAAAGTCTAGACTGGATTTGGTCGCTGTCACTACTAAGGCCATCTTCTAACAGTACCTTTTTTAAAAAATATAGGCACTTAAAGTATTTTTCTTACCAGACTTGATTTGATGGTTATAAGCCTGTGGAAATGTTTCTGAGGCAATAACTAAGGGAATCAATGTTGACACATAATATTAGTCCTTCTCCTGAGAAAGTCATGTGCAACATCCATGCTATTATTGACACAGTTTTTTAAAGTTTGACTAGCATGGTGAGTTCACTCCAGGTACAACTGGGACTGTTTTTTTGTTTTGTTTTTTTGTTTATCTTTTTAACAGGAGTGCCTATTTAAATACATATACCATGCCCTTCATAGCAAGGGCAAGGCCTTGCTCAGTTGTGCTGGTTAATCGTCCTAATGGTTTAATAATAATGCTACTTGTTTCAAAGAACTTCAGGTTTTCTAGATTGACTTATGAGTGTCATAGTACCTGAAATATATACTGGACTCTATCACCACGTAAGCAGCAATTAATATCAGCTCAATAATCTCACTGTGAGATATTCCATTTACAGTGGTTTCAACTCTGAATTTCCCACCTAGATAGAAACTAGCATAACTAGCATAGAAGCTAGCATAGATAAAACTAGCATAACTTCTGTCCAAATCTGTATACAAGAAATGGGCATTTTTACTATAATATTACTCTGAAGAATGCCAGCATTAATTTTTGAGATGAAAAATACAATATAAGAATTCCTGCATCTTAACATGCTACTGGTGTTATTTTTTGATAGTTCTGTATATACTCTTCACAGGTTCTTCTGTATATATTCTTTATAGCCTGAAACATTAGAGCAATAATTACTGGCTCAGGGTACTGCTAGAGAGATACAGAAATGTCAGGGAAGTTGTACCTATTAGCATTTGTGTATCTGGTATGTTGCACATGCCCTGGTTGTGCAGATAGATGTGGATACATACACAACTGTTCCGTTCCTTAACCACAACCTAGTATTGACATCCTTTGTCCTTTTGCAAATTCTTAGTTTTATCATGAGACTTATATTTGGTCTTAATTTTGAATCCTTCTGCCTGGAATTACCAATAAATGGCAATGTGCATTGCTTTTTACTTTAATAAATAAAAACATACCTACCCCTTGCAATTGAAAGAAAAAAAAATGAAAAAAAAGACCAAAAAACCATCAAAGGATGAGTACAGTGAGTACAAAGAATCAAATTTCTCTTTTCCAGTCATAACACACATAAGAAGGTGTGTTATCTTTTAGACAGGGAAAGCTGTTATGTTAGAATTCTATTAAGATACTAAAACACATGGTTTTCATTAAGCACATGAATGCAATCTCTTAAGTGCTTAAATGTCAGTCTATGATTTTATATTTTGCTACATCAATGGTAGTATATTCATTTTATAAAGGAAAATTTTTAATACAAAATATTTTCAAAGAAGAAAATAATTATTACAGTATTCCACTTTGGTACTCACTTAAAATATAATGATCTGATTCAGAAGGAATATATAATTCACCTTTTAATGAAGGTGAAGTAACTACTACATTGAACAGCTGTTTCTAACAATAGAGAAGTCACTTAGACAATTTTTTTTTCAATATTGTTTACATATGAGAACAATACTCCAGAGCACAGTATGTGGGCTAGGGAAAGCAAACACACGCCCAATTTGTAAACTTTTAATATGCTTGTTTTAACATAAAAATAGTCCTGTAATTAGTTCCCAGGAGTTTTGGTACAATAAGATGAAGTCTAATTTTATACAATAAGATGAACTGAACACTGTTGCTTTAGCTGAGACACAGACAAGACTGCCAGGACCAATAACGCGAATGGGAATGTTCCTACATATTTAAATGCCTTTACATCAGATAACAACATGAAATTGAGAGTGAAGATTCCCAACCCTGTACAAGACAACATTATATGACTAAGCAAGAGAGTCACCTTTCCTTTCTTGAGTCTCTAAGGTTGCTGTGTAAATACAAACAAACTCTTGAAAAATAAACAAGATAGAACAGTGGAGTAAGGTTTTATTCTTATAAAATGGACGATTTGTTAATAATGCAACTGAAGGAGAGAAAGAAATTCTAAAAAGCAGCAAAGCTCTAGATCCAGAAAAGTACTGTAGTATAAAATGCACTTGATTTCAGTCTTACTGGATCTAGACTAAAGGTCCCTTCTGTAATGAATGATAGTCATCCTCACATGACTGCCAGTGTAAATAAGATATCAAATACAGCAAGCTTGCAAAATTAGATCCAAATCATAACAATCTATGGTGGGGCTGTGCACACATAAATTACTTTTAAATGTTTAAAGTACTTCTAGCAACTCAGAAAAAGAGGGGATATCAGAAGGGAAACTGCAGCCTTCATGAGAATATTTGGTGTAGGACAATCAAATACCTATGTATTTGTATAAAAGTTCAAAGGTTTTTCTGCCAAAGTCATTATAGACAGTTATAGTTTTTAATTATTTTTCTTTTTTTCTTAATTTAGGTCATCAGCACAATGTTGCAAAGCTAAATTGTCCCTTTGGCAATATAGACATGGTCTGATCACATCATTTTCCCTCTTGTCAAAAAAATTTGGGATTCTTATACAATTTTTAGGAACCAAAAAAGACCTTGAAGATTTTTCTTATTTTGTGGTATTTTAATTAGGTCCTTGAAGATGTTACATACCTAAGGTCACTTCAACTCTATATTGTCCTTTATATGCAGGGATATGCTTAAAAATAAAAATAAAAATAGTCCATTCCTGCTCCAAAACAAGTAGGACTGACTCCTGTTGCTGCAATGTACTATACAAAATCTTTTACAAGCCTTTATTTTCCCATAAAATCTCAGGCAAATTTTCTGAGATAATTCCATTATCTCTTTCCTAAGCCACTGAGTTATTATCATTGCTACTGTATTTCTCTCTCTTCTTATTGCTTTCTTTTTCACAAATCTTTTGGTATACGCCTGTGTTCCCTAACATGGCTTTCAAATTTATAACACGGATATAAGCTCTAGAACTAATAAGTCTGGTAGCCACTTACCTTGTCAGGTAATGGACTCTGACTGACAGAGAGGGACTAGATTTTCTCAGAGGAGGCCACATCATTCTTTATAACAAGGTCTTTAGCTCTATCATGCCTGTCTAGTTTGTGGTGTTCTGTTTCAAAATGGATAGCTTTTTTCTTGCTTGTTATTTGGTTGGGGAGAAGAGAATGTCTTGTACTAGTTTAATCAAGGAAGATTATTACATAACATCTGCCAGATTGACTTGTACCATATGGGCCCTGGGCCATCTCCTGTAAGAGAACTTACGGAGATATCTCAAAATGTCTGTGAAAATATAACATATTTTTAGAATTGTAGAATATCCTCCTACACTGCCAAATGAACCTGTCAAAAGAGCATCTTGATCTGTTCAGCTTCTACAGTTCAAGCTTGTTTGCAGTAATGATATTTATTGACCAGAGGTGGGTGGAAGAGGTTCTTGGTATCTGGTTTTGCAGATGTGGTATTAACAGTACAGGAAACTTTTATATCAAAGTTTTCTAAAAGTCTGAAGCAATCTCTTTTTTTTCTTCTATGTGAGAAGATCAAGGAGCAAGGAGGACTCTGGGAACTACAGGCCGGTGAGTCTCACCTCTGTGCCTGGGAAGATCATGGAACAGATCATCCTGGATGACATGCTTGATCACTGAGGAAAGGGCATGTGATCTGTGACAGCCAGCACGGCTTCACCAGAGGAAGGTCATGCTTGACCAATCTGGTGGCCTTTTATGATGGAGTGATGGCACTGGTGGACAAGGGAAAGGCGACTGCTGTCATTCACCTGGACTTCAGCAAGGTTTTGACATGGTCCCCCACCTCATCCTTATCTCCAAACTGGAGGGATGTGGATTTGATGGGTGGACCACTCGATGGATAAAAAACTGGTTGAAAGGCCACAGACAGAGGGTGGTCATCAATGGCTCTATGTCCAGGTGGAGGCTGGTAACAAGCGGCGTTCCCCAGGGGTCTGTCTTGGGATCGGTGCTCTTTAACATCTTTATCAATTACATCGATGACGGAATCAAGTGCACTCTCAGCAAGTTTGCTGACAACACCAAGCTGAGTGGTGCAGTTGACACAGTTGAAGGAAGGGATGCCATCCAGAGGGACCTCAGCAGGCTAGAAAGGTGGGCCCGGGTGAACCTGATGAGGTTCAACACGGCAAAGTGCAGAGTTTTGCACTTGGGCCGGAGGAATCCCAGGCATCCATACAGACTGGAAGGAGCAGTCCTTGAGAGCAGCCCTGTGGAGAAGGATCTGGGGGTCTTGATAGATGAAAAACTTAATATGAGCCAGCAGTGTGCCCTTGCGGCTCAGAAGGCAAATGTCATCCTGGGCTCCATCAAAAGAGGGGTGGCCAGCAGGGACAGGGAGGTGATTGTCCCCCTCTACTCTGCTCTTGTGAGGCCCCATCTGGAGTACTGTGTCCAAGTGTGGAGCCCCCAGTACAAAAAAGACAGGGAGCTGTTGGAGAGGGTCCAGAGGAGAGCCACAAAGATGATCAGGGGACTGGAGCACCTCCCCTATGAAGACAGGCTGAGGGAGCTGGGCTTGTTCAGCTTGGAGAAAAGAAGGCTGCGGGGTGACCTCATTGCAGCATTTCAGTATCTAAAGGGAGCCTACAAACAGGAGGGGAATCAACTCTTTGAAAGGGTAGATAATGGCAGGACGAGGGGAAATGGTTTTAAGTTGAGGGAGGGGAGATTTAGGTTGGATGTCAGGAGGAAATTCTTTACAGAGAGAGTGGTGAGGTGCTGAAACAGGCTGCCCAGAGAGGTTGTGGATGCCCCGTCCATCCCTGGAGGTGTTCAAGGCCAGATTGGATGGGGCCCTGGGCAGCCTGGTCTAGCATTAAATGAGGAGGTTGGTGGCTCTGCATGTGGCAGGGGGGTTGGAGCTTCATGATCCTTGAGGTCCCTTCCAACCCTGGCCATTCTGTGATTCTGTAACCAAAAAAAAAAAAAAAAAAAAAATGGAAAACATACACATGGTGTAGTATTTGTGACTATAATCCAAATGCGAAGTTAACATGTACCTGACCCCATTCACACTCTTGCCCTATTCATGAAAACCCTTGATTTTCATTCGCAGCAAGTAGTAAAATTTTCAAATCAGAATGCTTATACTGGGGGTGGCAAAATATCATCTCATGAGCTGTGTGGGGCTACCAGAGCTGGTGGCAGGAGAATGGGGGAAACAGCCAGTAGGAGAACTGCTTTTCTTTCTGGGCTAAGAGGACTTGAAGGTTGCCAAGGGGAGCAGGAAGGAGAACCTTTTAGAAGCATGGGAAACCATCTAGTGGCTCAATATGTGTCTTTTTCACTCTATGTACTTTATTTGCTTGCTAAACAGGCAGATATTTCAGATAGTCTTTGAGAGGAAAGTTATCCAATAATTGACTGTTAAAGTCATAAGCAGTGGGATATGAATTCCTAGACAGTGTTGTGTAACAAGTGAAGCCTAATTACATAGGTCACTCTGAAATTAATGCCTCCAATTTATTTCCAAGGACACTACCAACAACTACAAAGAGCACAATAACACTATTTTAATAGAGCAAATTCTCAGCTACAAAACACTATTTTTCAACATAGTCATCACCATTAGCTGTGCATTTTTGCCAGTAATGAGTAAGAGCCCACATGCCAAGCTCATAAACATCTGCACCACTGGCTGTAACCCACTGTTTCACAACTGCTATCAGGACAATGTTGCTTGGAAAGTGTTAAACATGGATTCTATCTTTCTGTTTCTCATTTATTAAAGAGGGTACACTCTCCTTTGCCTGTTTCTTCTGACCAGTGTACATAAAGAATCCCTTCTTGTTATTTTTCACATCTCTTGCCAAGCTCAGTTCCAGCTGGTCATTGGCTTTCCTGATCCTATCTCTGCATGTCTGGATGCTGTCTCTGCATTCTTCCTAGGCCACACACCTCTGCTTCCACTGCCTATACTTCTCCTTCTTATACCTCAACTTGACCAGCAGGTCCTCGCACAGTCACACCAGTTTCTTGAGGAAGGGAAGGACAAAGTACTAGCATCAAAAGTGACAGCTCAGTTAATGCTTACCCTCATGGTAAGAGCTGCAGTGCACATGCAGAGGAGTGCATAGCTGTCCGAACTTCTGTCAAATGAGCTGGTAATGACAATACGGTGTAGAACATGTGCCAGCATGTTAGTTTAGCCTCAGGAAGCAGTCTGGCTGTAATAGGAAGCCAATGTGTGTGAATTAATAAGCTTTACAGCTCAGCAAGCCTAATGAGCTTGGGATGGCACTGTACTGATACAACTATGATGTGGGCCATGCTCCTTTTGTGCACTATGGACATATCCTTTTTCTCCATCTGCTGACATCTGCTAGCAGACTTAATTCTGCTTCAATCTCCCAGTTTGAAAGCTGCTCAGAGCATTAACTTAATTCACAGCCTGGAAGATGCTTAAAGATTTTAAGTTGGTAGAAAGAGAGACTTGGAGCATTTTTTCAGAGCATACCTCATACATGTGGCACGTTCCATACCTCCTAGTTTGGCACAAAGCCTCAATATTTGAAGGGAGCATATGAACAGGAGGGGAAATGACTGTTTACAAGGGTGGATAATGATAGGATAAGGGGGAGTGGTTTTAAACAAAGACAGGGGAGGTTTAGGTTAGATATTAGGAGGAAGTTTTTCATTCAGGGGGTGGTGACACACTGGAACAGGTTGTCCAAGGAGGTTGTGGATGCCTCAACCCTTGAGGCTGGATGTAGTTCTGAGCAGCCTGGTCTGGTGGTTGGTGACCCTGCACATAGCAGGGGGGGTTGAAACTAGATGATCATTGTGGTCCTTTTCAACCCAGACCTTTCTATGATTTGACACTGAGGCCTGACACTTATTACTAAAAAGACTGCATTCTGACATGTAGATCTGAGTTGGGTTATGGGCAAATGCCATTAATAAGTATTAAAACTTGTCCCAGGAATGAATGTCTTGTCATGCAGATGCTGAAAGAGAGCAATAACATTGTAATCTCAAGAATTAAAATGGGGAGATGTTTAGGATTATGGTGTGTACTGACTCTGCTCACTGTTCTTCTCATCTGCCTGAGTAATCCTGTCAGCTTCAGGAACTTGCACTGTCCTACATCAACTCTCACTGAGGAACCAGCAGCTAACAGGCAGTCTTTTAAATTGCCTCCTGATGCAAAAGGCCATGTTTGTTTGAAGGCAGTGCCTTTAAAGGCTTGCCTTAAATTATTGGTACTTCGCACTGAAACGCAGTGAAGGAGAAATGTTCATATTTCAGACAACAGTCATCTGGGAGGACACAACAAACACCTGAGCTTTACAGGAAAAATCTATCCCTGCCTGCCAGACTGTGTACTGTGCGCCTACTGCTCAAGGGTGAATGCTGCTTGTCTTGATTCACACAAAAGCAGATGAGAGGAGCAGCAACATGGTTAAGCGTTAGCAGTAAGGAAGCAATTTCAGCAAAGACTTTTTGCAACTAAAGCTTCCATTTGTTTGAGGATACACACGGCTACCGCAACATAACTGTTACTGTCTGAAAGGACAGGTCAGCTTAGTATGCTAAACATATATTTGGTTCTAAATAACCCTGTCATGACCTCTATGTAACTGAATAGCTAAGCAGATAATATTTAAAATCCTTTTGGAAGTGGCCTGAATGCTGCTGCCAGTGTATGGAAAGGCAGTGCAACACTCACCAGAACACAACTGAAAAGCTTAAGGAAGCCCAGTGCATCACTGTGAGATACTACATGTAAGGCAAGAGGAACTCAGCTGCTGGTCACAGGCTTCTGGTGCACTGTCCAAATTTACCACAGCATTGCAAATTACTCTGCTGTAGCTGTTTCTGAATTTGATTCTGGTCTGTATTACTGGATGGTGAAAATTCACTTCAACTTCATTCCTACATGCTTAGGCTAGGGGACTTTACCACTGTTTGTCACTGCTTTGACTCCAGTGCATAATGCATCTCATCTTAGTCAATGAGATTTATGGGTTCCACATGCCTTAGCTTTCATAAGTTATACATAATGCTTGTAGTTTGGTTGTTTTTGTGTTGGTTTTTTTTTTTTTTAAACTATATTTGAGATCAATAAGGAAGAAGAAATCAACTTGTGTAATGCCTGTAATGCAATCATAGATTCCTACTTGGTACACAAGGCAGTAATCTGTCCTGTGCAATTGCATGGGAGTCCAACCAGCATAGTACTTGCCAATATCCATCAGGAATCAGGCAGCTTAATAAAGAGGTGTTGCCCTACACTTACAAATAGTCCTCTCAAAATCTCCTAAAAAATATATTGCTGTATCTTCTGGCTCTTCAAAATACATTTGGATGGTAGTGCAGGCAGCCACCTATAAGACTTGTTTTTTAAAGCCATATAAAACATAAATAATGATCATAGAAAATGTAATATACTAATACTGCAAAAGTGGTTGCCTGTATGCAAAAGAATGCATGAGCTTCCCATGCAAATAGTCCTGGATATTACGCAAAGCAACAGTGACTAACTGATTCTGTTGACATGAACTATACTGTGAATATAGAGAAGTTAGAAAAGGACCTGATGCCATTTTGCTTCTCATTTACCTTCACAAAATGAAATGGGATCAGTAGGATGCCTGCACTGTGCTCCCAGAAGGATAACTGTGGACCAGATGCAGATGAAAAGCAGTAATGGAATATTAATATGAAACAAGTGCTCAGTATAACATATGTTTCTTTTTTTAGCAGAGATTTTTAGCTTCAGTTTGATGCCACGCTAACGTGACTATGTGATTTACAGAGAACTTGGAGTACAGGCAAATAATACTTGAATATATTTATACCTGCTATGTAGTCACACAGTCAAGAATGCACCTACATTTACTTTTTAAATTTCCACTGCTGTTATGTAAATGTATGGTATATCTGCATTGTTTCAGTAAAGACAAAGTCCACATCTGCTTTGAAGATAGCAGAAAGAAAACATTGCTGGCTAGACCAACCGAGAACTTGAAAGCAGCATTTGAAGTCAGTTCTTACCTTTGAAGTAGCCACATACATACCAAAACACAGATATTGTCTGATAGGGAGTTACAACATCTTGATTTATTCTTTATTACAAAGAAGATTTGAATGCAAATATAAATATTGCCAAAGCTCACTGCATAAATGGCAGTCTTCTTATGTAACTCTGGATATATGTCTTAGGCAAGCATTTATAGAAATTCAGCAAGTTTCCTTCATTAAGCAGAGATTAATTCTAGCTGATTTTTAGCTTGAGCTGCTTCAGGGCCAACTAAAAATGAATCTGCAAAAACGTGTATTTTTTCATGTCAGTTTGAAAGCATCCAAACCGTTGATCAAACAAATTTGAAAGATTCCTGAAACTTTCAGCAAAGCAAAACAATCACGTGCATTTCTCAAGCATAAGTTGGCAAGAGAAAAAGGTCGTTCTATTGGCAGGCTGCAAACAAAGGGCACTTTTTTTTTTGGCAACTGCAAATAAAAGTCACCATTTCTTCTGAACTGTAATATTTGAGATCTTGAAATGCAATTTCACAGCAGGCAAAAGTCAAGAACTGGTTCAGTCTGTTTGTTCCAAAGATGTCCTTTGTGCCTATGGTCCCCAGTTCTCTTGCCTTAACATCTCCTACAAGAATGGTAAAGCATGTACTAACTAAAATTACCGGTATTCAGGCAGATAGTTTGCTGTTTTCCAACTCTTCATCTGTTGGCTTCTGTTTATTTGCTAAAGTAACAAACCTAACAAACCTCATTAGGATAAGAGTTGGAGTCTACTAATAAAATCAGTAGTGTTTGTACTCTGAAATTATATTTTCGAATAAGATAAATTGATAATTTGGATAAATTGAGCCCACACATCATAGAGCATTGTTTTAGGCTACAGCATTGACTAACAACACTATATCCATAGGCATTTGATCTGTTTTCCTTACAGACATACATATTTAAAAAAAGAAGAAAAAAAAAAAAGACATCTTAAAATCTGCAGAAGGCAAAGAACTTGCTTGTTATCACAGAATCACAGAATGGCTTGAGTTGGAAGGAACCTCAAGGATCATCAACTTGCAACACCCCATGTCACACGCAGGGTTGCCAACTGTTAGATCAAGTATTAGACCAGATTGCCCAGGGCCCCATCCAACCTGGCCTTACACCTCTGGGAATTAGGACATCCACAGCCTCTTTGGGCAACCTGATCTACTACCTCACCACTCTTGTAGTAAAAAACTTCCCTCTGACATCTCATCTAAATCTCCCCTCCTTAAAACCATTTTCCCTTGTTCTACCATTATCTACCATGTAAAAAGTTGATTTCCCTCATGTTTATAAACTCCACTTAAATATCAGGAGGCCACAATGAGGTTTTCCCCACAGCTTTCTCATTTCCAAGGGGAAAAGGCCCAGTTCCTTCAGCCTAACTTCACAGAAGAGGTACTTAAATCCTTGGACCATCTTTGTGGCTTTTGTAAAGTACAAATCGTCTGTTTAAAAAGTATATCCTCCTAATATTTAATACAAGGAAAGGAAGTTTCCCTAAGTTTCTTCTTTTTTTTTTTCTTTTTCTTTTTTTCTTTTTTTTTAAATTTTCAACAGAACACACACTGTGAAGTAGAATTTACAGAGCAGTGAATGTAGAAATGACACTAGTCTCTTGGTTTATTTAGAAATATAAAACCTATGCACACAGATCTGGGAGGTTGTTCAGCCTCAAAATTAACTAATTTCCTTACCAAATGCAAGACCAAACTCAGGAAACTCTAAAGATAAAGTATTCTCTTTTTCATATTATGAGAAATCTGGCTGTAATGTTGCTCTTACCCATAGGACTGCTGAAATTCTTTCACTGTGCAGAATATTATGGCACAGTACAACTTAAAGTGAATTCATCATTTGTCATACATAAGTTTTCCATTAAAAATTTCAGACCTAGATCATTATGCATCCTCTCACCATCATTAAGTATGTTCTTCATGGGTGACTAAAGTTAGCAGAGACATGCTAATAATCAGGGAGTTATTACCATTGAGAACTGCTAATACCTCTTTCGATGAGGAAAACATGCTGACTATGTCCAAGCATGCAGTGGCTGTATCTTCTTTCCAGCTCCCTGTGGATACCAGCAGATTCACAAATTACTGTCCTGCCTAAACCCTGTTCTTTCTGGAGAGTTATCTGAAATAGTGTTAGGTGGCTAAGTATAGCAAAATACAGAGACTTCATTTTATTTTCTCTTTATCAGACTGTACAGATTAACAGAATATTAAGCTTGATGGAAGTTCTCCAGAAGTAATTGTCCAGATTTTTTAAGTCTTCTCACCATTAACCATAAAGTATTTCTGACCTACACAGATGTATTTCAGGGATTTCACTTTGACAGGGGATTCCAGACTGCTAGAGAATTAATTATTTTATTTCCAGAATTACCAACTGTACTCTCTTTTGACCCTTTTCTTGTCGAGTGAATTATACAAAGAACTCAGGGGAATTCCTTTAATTTATAGTCAATTTCATGTTTCCAATGCTTTTTCATTAAGCACAAATTCCTAGTTTCTTATTCCGTTGCCAGATCTGACAGCAAAGGACAGCTCTGTGAAGTTTAGTAGTGGAAAGGCAATTGGAGGAGCAGGTAGTTTTTTCTGCCCTGTTGCTTGACAGCATATTAGCTTTTACCTCTTCACTGAATTTTGGTTGCAAGGTAAGAGAGAAGCTGCTTTTAAGATGCTGAGGATGATCAAAGCCCTGGGCAGCCTAGGACAGTGCTGCTTGCAAGGCAGCCAGCAACAACTCCCGTTGTTGAGTTGTTGAGTCAGCTGCAAGCTTAAGTCAACATGTGTATCAACCAAGCTTTCTTACTCTCTAATAAGGGAGTTAACTGCAACTCTCAAATTTGAGCAACTACAGAGTTACTCCTCCTTAATTTATATTTTGAATTTAGTCATACCCAGTGGCAGGAATTTCTCACTTGAGCAATCATAGCATTGGCATGTGCAGCCCTTGAAGATCTGAATCTCATATCCTCCAGGACATGATGCCCTGATTTTTCAGAGTAGCATTTGATTCACTCTTTTCTTTCTTGTTTTGATTTACAATCTCCATAATAAAAATATTCACCAAACCTGATACTCATAAAGCACGTTTTAAAAATAAAAACATACATACACACAACACGATAGTATTTGCATGTTTTGGAAAAAAATATCAGTAATGCAATATTTCAGGCAAAGAGAGTATAATAATAATAATAATAATAAAAAAACTTGTGAGAGTACAGTCCAGTATTCACTCTGAAGGCTCAACACATCTGCAAAGCAGACACATTATTAAAGTTATGAATGTGAATAGTCCTGTTAAATCTGCTCTACAGTAAAGAATATTTAAAGAAATCTGTGTATGAACAGAGTTTTTTTTAAAAAACTTATAGACTTAGGAGTTTTTTGTAATCCAGTCTTGAAATACTGGAAATGTTTCACACAATTCAGTTTCTTTGGACCCAGTGAAAATGTCCAACAAATATCCAGGAATATAAGCCACTTGAATTTGAAGTGTCTTTCAGGATTCTCATCCAAATATTAAAATGTTTTTTAATGTCAGTTACTATGTTTGCCAAATATGTGCAAATCTTAACATGGTTTCTCAAACACATATGAACTATACAGGGAATTTTCCTTGTTTACATTACTTGTGAAGTGATGACTCTTCACAATCATTTTTCAGAGGTTGGTAAGTGCTTGCTTTCATAGATGAAGGGAAATTTCAGAATTTAGACAAGAATTTCAAAAACAGAAAAGTTTCTTCACAAGGGTTCAGTCCCTGTTAACAATAAATAAAATGAAATGATTATAAATATTTTAAGCAGAAACTTAGTCACATACCGGTTAAAGTACCGCAGTGACATTGAGAAAGACAAAGTAAAAATGTAGCTGGTTTCGTTGTAGAAAGGGAATAGGCAAAAGACAAATACACTACTTGTGTGAGCTGTGCCAGATGTATGAATAACATCATGTCCAGGGAAGACCAAGGAGTCTGATTCTTTGTGTTTACTGAAGGCAAACAATGGTATATTCAAAATAGAGTTAAGAGATAGTCCAGGTCTTTTATGAAGAGTGGTGACAGGCTTACCTATTAGTATCAAGTGACAGTACCTAGAATGGTGTGATGAGGTAGTTCACAAGAAACGATAATTTCAAAATTTCTCCAGAATGCACCGCAATAAAGCAAAAAGGACAACAGACCTCGAGGAGGGACAAAAAGAATGGACAGCTGGATAAGTGAGAAAATGGAGACTAGCCAAGAGTGGATAACATCTGATACTGCTCTTGATGATTACCTGATATGTGGTGGCAGAATAGCAAACATTTTTGAATCTTTTGTTACCTGTTACTGGAAAGTGCTCAGATTTTATGCAAATCTACACAGTAAATTCTTTCAGTAAAATCTTTCATATAGTCCAGATTTTTCATAAAACTTTAAGTGTTAATACTTTACCCTTGGATTTCCAAGTAGCATGCATTTCTTTTACACTGCAGCAATAAAAGGAACAGCTGGGGAGCATGATTGTTGAGTAAAAAAAATTAAGAGGAAAATGCATAAAAATATTAAAGTGGAAGGTTACATGATCCTTTGCATAGTTCTCACTCATGTAACATTTTAAAAAGTTGAAGTCAGCTGAAGCACTCAAATTCACAATTCCTGTTCATTCTGACAGGAGCTGAAAGCACAGACTTCTGCCAAAGGATCTTCACTCCTGAGATGTGTTTTCCTGTTAATTCACTGGAGATGGAAGCCACTGACCTTCCAACTTATGGTATTTTTTTCTTCAACTGTGTATTCTGTAACATGCAAAAGAGATGTCCAGCTTGTTCTGACTGAGGAAAATGTCATACCTTAGCACTATTTATTCACAAACACTACACAATGCACACGATTACTCCAGAAATTAAATAATATTACGTAGACTATGGTCTTTTTCTAAATATATAAATAAAAGGAATGTATGAGAACTATTGAGTCACAGTCTGAACCACTGGTTGATCACCTGAAGAAAGGACTGAGTCAGCCTTGAGAGCACAGGTGAAAGCAATTCTAGACCCCATTTAAGGACTGACTGGCACTGGGGAAAGATCTCTTACTTGAAATCCTTTCTCTGTGGAATCTTTTCTGTGAATCTAGATCTTTGTACACAGGTGAGCATTCTTTCCCTGTTTGTTTCTTTTCCCATTTTCACTGTGGTAATCTTTCTAGCTGTAACACCAACTGTAATAAGGAGAAACTTGTTTTTGTTTTTTCCTGATTTCTTTTTTTCTTTAATTAGTTTTAGTATTTTCAGGATAAAAATAAAGGACTGCTGATTGCTCTTGTTATATTTCAGAACATGTACTTTTCCCATGCATGCTTTCACTGGTTGAACCATCCTGAAGGTTTTGGGTAGCAAGTACACTGTGGGAATGTTTGTTCAAAAAACTACTCTTCTGAGTATTTGGCGGCTTCCTGTATATAGTGGTTTTAAGGGATTGCTAAAACACTGAGAGCTGAGGAGCTTTAAATTTACTTCTGTAACTGAATGTAACTAACATTGCATAATATAAACCATAAGCTTATGCTCATATTTAGTGAAACAAAATAAATAGCTTTAAAAATGCATTGCTATCTGGCAATAAACATCACCAGAATTTCCAGTTTTAAGTTTGAGAATATATATGACTATATGCAATAAGAGAATAACTCCCTTAAATTTGATATAAGGGTTGTTTATAAGATACATGCTTTTTTTTTTTTTCTCTTTAAAAATTTGCTGTTGTCAAACTTTCAGACAAAAATAGTCATAACATACGAAAAAAAAAACCTCCATGTGACATAAATTAAGACTGCCCTTCAGATATGAATAGCTATTTTTGATGCTAGCAAGAAAATGTCAGGGCCTCAGGTGCACTGCCAGCCTTGACTGCCCGCCCCCAAGCCCATTTTCCCCATGCCAGCTCAGAGCTGTCAGCCCTTTATCCCAGTGAAGCTGCAGCAGTACCAAGCTCCAGCTCCCCAAGCCCTGCCCCACTGCAGGCCCATGGCCTGGCCTCAGCTTATCCTCCTCCCCAGGGAGACACCTGGTGCCAGACTCCTGGTGAATGCAGGAATGGGCAGCTGTAACACCCAAAATTCAGCCTAGGTTAGGGACAGAATTTAAAAAATGTATAGACATGTCTAAAATGGGAATTGTCATATACAGTGACTAATATATTTTAACCTGTCCTGTATATTCTGTGCTTTCCCTACCCATTTGCCTTGTACCCATTTTTACTTTTTGTTTAAAAATTATTTGCCTTGTTTATCTTAAATTTGAGGGAACTAGCATTTTCTTTGTGAAGTGTCAGCTGTTGTTACATTTATCTCCTATTTCACTGGCTGAGTGGGATGGAGGAAGACACGGAAAGAGGTTCTTCTACCATGTTAGAATGAAGTAAAAATCCTAGAGAGCTCCCTAATTCTTATGGTAAATTTTCCAGTTGTCTTGACATCTGAAACTTCATTTCACAAGTGACCTAATCAGATCATTTAATGACATATCTGGCATTATTATTTCTGAACTGTGTTAATAATGTATGTATATTCACAGAAAAAATGGTAGCATAAATGAAAATAAATGCAAAAGAAATAAAAAGCCTGAAATTCAGTGAAGCGTATGCACTTCTAGGATCCTCTAGCTTCGACATCATTAGAAGCAAGGCCTGTTTGCTTGCTTTTAAGACTTGCAGTTTATGTAATTTTGCTTTACTTTTAAATAAGAAGAAAACTACCAGTGAAATACTAGTCTTTTCAACCAAAGACTAATGCTACTGAAGTCTTAACAAGTACTTGTCTAGATTGCTAAACTACTTTACGATAGGAATCTCCTCCTGACTAATGTGTTGTAATTACAATGACAGTAATAAAAAATGTGAGGTTTTTTCTTGTGGAGGATAGTCACTTAAAATGACTCATTGATGGAAGATCCTGTCTGAAATGCTACCCTTTGTACGAAATATTGTATATAAACAGATAATTAAATTTGAAGGACACTTTTTTTTTTTGAATTTGCAACACAATAATTCTGTTTAAGAATGGATAAATTAGTTTTGTCCATTATATTTTAACTTTAATTCATTTAGTCCAAGAAAATCTTTTTCTCTTGGCAGACGCTCATACTTAGTCTTAATTTAACTATTTTATAAAGTTTGTGTTGATTTCACTTGTAATATTTTGCTGCCTTTTAATGGAGACAGACTGTATTTCATATTTTGCTTCACTCTTTTATGCCGGTCTCAAAGAGTAGTATGTACTTGTACTATAATTGATTGGATACAATAAAAAGTGTATGATGAATACATACAAAGCAATTTTCATTACTCAGTAGAGTATTAGTCCATAGCTTTTCTATCCGGATGCTTCATTTAAAACCTGTTTAGGATGTATTAACATAAAAATGAGAAATGAAGCATTGCAACAAGAAACTGTGTTCTCATTTTGTAATAAGTCAAAAGCAGAGGTTACAAGAATCTCCATCTCTGGAGGGGCAGAAAAAAAAAAAAATGGACATGATCATGAGAAACATGATCTAACTTTGGAGTTGTATCTAGCTTACAACCAAGAGGACAGCTGGACAAGGTTACCATGAGAGGTTCCTTCCAACCTCTTATTCTGTGTTTGTATGTTTCTGCAAAAATGTTTTGAGTACTTCTCAAAATAGATCCAGTTGCAGAAGAAGTATGACCTCATGCAAGTAATAATCCAAGTTTTGTAGGTGGTTGTGTAATCATATCTTCTCCAGACAAGGAAGGTGCATGGATAGAACTGAAGGGAAAATAAGGTTAATTATGTGTTGAAGTGATGGCCTAAGTCAAGTTAAAATTAGAAATTCCTCAGCATCATAATTTGTAGTCTCACTTTGACAACTAAGGGTAAAACTGTAGCATCCTGAGTTAATTTAAATATTGATGCATATATTACATGTTCTTCTTATAAAAACTTGCAGTCCACTAGAAGTATCTGAGAAAAGATTATATGATAAATATGCAGAGATCAAGAACTCCAAGATGCTCCAGTATAAGTGAGAGATAAACACTGTATGATGAACTCCTACACAAGAAAGTATCACAGAATCAGAGTATGGATAAAAATAAAGTTAGGAACAGAAAAAAATGACAAAGAATCAGATCCAAAGTATGGCACATACATGGATTTTAGGAGCCTAAGTACAACACTGCACTTCAAACAACATATCTTAAGAACCTAGCCCTGCCAGTGCTTAGTTGTGACAAGAAAATGAGAATTTTAATTCAAAAACTCTGCCGTCCACCTAATGAGTAGATACAACCCAGACAAAGATATCAGGGAAAGAGAATCAATCCTCTACTCATTTGTTTGTTTTTTTTCCAAGAAGAATGCAGGTGCTAGGAAGAGGTGATCTCTGCAGCTTGCAGAGTATCCCTTTGAAATTTTGAACCCTGCTCCTAGGAATTCTTTGTGCTCCTTGAACTAGAAAATCATCAACAAAAAAGAATACTATACCATCGAAATTTCTTGTTTTGATTGCGTGCAAGATTCCTTTAAAGGGTTGAGGAAAGTGTTATAACTAAGAGCAGGAGACTAGAGTAGGTGCCAGGGGCTGAAATACATCTGTTGTTAACAGAGAACTGGCTGAGGCTCATGTGAAACGTGATATAAAAAGCAGAGGAAATTGACAGACCTGATGGAAAAAAAAGAGCTGTGCATCTTTAGTACAACATAAGAACAAAATTAAGTGTTTGCAGTGGCCAAACATATTTGGATGAGCAGAAAAATAAATTACTCCTTCAGAAGACAGTAATAAAAGGAAAGGATTGGCTGGTGCCAAATCAGTCAGACTGCTGCTAGGATGAGTTAACCTTAGGTAGTGAAGACATAACTAAAAATAACAAAAGTAAATTTGAAAACAAAACAGTTAGCAGTAGTGATAACATCTTCCTCAAAGATTTCTTTGGCATAATTTACTTTTTTTCTATTTGAAGACTGATAGATGGTTGCTTAACTACAACAGGTTTTGAAATAACTGTATCTTTAGTGAAGATGAAAATAATATGTAAATACGTCAATAGATAATAAGCATTGAATGTGTTTTCATTAGAAACAGTACATTTCTGTGTACATTTAAATAACTGACAATGCCTTTGTCTAGTCCAAGCTGAAAATAGTGGAACAAAGGTGTATGAGTTACTCAGGACAATGCATGATCTCTCTTACAAGTCTCATGCTTCTATTGCATAGGGCTGTTGTCATTCGTTCATTTTGTCTCAAGTGCTCCTCCTTGCTAATGCATTGTGCGGAGCTATTTGCCTTGTGTCAGAGACTACTGGTATCTGCCAGCTGGCAGATTCACTCTGTTTAACTGGTGATGATATCCTAAAATGTTTTCTAAGATTGACATACCTTTTTCTTTTGCCACACTCTTGCTCAACACACAACTAGATTAGCACCTGTATATAACTACTTCTACTAGTAATGTAGATTAATGCTGAGGAGTCCTCCTGGCTCATGTTCTGACAACCAACATATAAATTTGTCACCATATTGGCTAATCGGAGCTGAGCATGCAGAAATCTTGGTGCAGTCCCTTTAGAAGTAGGATGTGTCCTCTTTCTGCCTTGCACCCATACATCATAGTGGCATCCATATGCTGAGTGTATGCTGTCATATTGTTCCATGGATCTTTAATAAAATGGACCCATAATCTGTGAGCCTGACAAAAACCACAGTGGTTTCCAGATGCAGGAGGAGCTCATCACATGAATGCACGCATGGTCAATTAGGATGGATTTACAAAGAGGAGACAGTTTATTTCCAGATGGAGTTAAGGCATGTGTTGTTGTTATAGCTCTTTTCTAGTGTCTGGCCAGTTACATGTTCCTCATTTCCTTCTTGTTTATAACATGTTTCGAGTAAGCTGCAGAAATATTGAAAAGTTCATCTGTAGGTTGAAGTCTTCCTTCTATTTGTCACCAATTCAGGTTAATGGGGGAAAAAAAAATTGCAGATGTTTGTCTGGCAACAGTTCGTGGTCCCAGCAAGCAGGAAAGACTCCAAAACTCACTTGAAGCTGTGGCGATGCTGTCCTATCCAATGATTTTGAGAAAAACAATGTGAGTAAGATTAGTTCAAATACATTTCCTAGCTTCTTTCTATTTATGGCAAGGAAATGTTTGGCTAGGTCTCAGTCAGTTCTGACACTGCAGTGAGTGACTAAGCACCATTAAGAAGTTTTCAGGAAAGCTAAGCATCTTCATTAGTCTTCAAAGCCTGGGTTGATCAACTGTCAAAAGTTTAGTGAAGTTACAGACCAAGCAGGGGTCTTGAGGCCACTTCATAGGATTATAGAATGGGGTTGGAAGGGACCTCAAGGATCATCAAGCTCCAACTCCCCTGCTGCAAGCAGGGCCACCAACCTCCATATCTAATACTAGACCAGGCTGCCCAGGGCCCCATCCAATCTGGCCAGGGACTTCTGATGGTCCTTTCATCTTCCATGCTGAGCAAAGTACTATGGTGTGCCAAATACCTACATGACTTTCTCTGAATATAACCATTAACACTTCTGGGCATATTAATGACAAACACTGTGAGTGGACTTGTCCCTTTACTACCCACCCAATCCTTTGGGATTATTCTGCCAAATCTTAGCAGATGTTATAACCAAGTGAGGTTTTGTGATTATCTTGAGGCTAAAGACCTGCCAAATAAAATCAGACCTACATCATCTATAGTCCATGAGATTGCACAGGCGTGTGCCCCAACCCTGTGTGCATTATGCATCAAACACTTTCAAGGAATAGTGGTTGCATATGTAGCACCTGTGGAAAATGGAGAAAATGGATCAAGAAATGAGCAAGTGGGTTTTTCTCCATTTTTAAGCAGTAAATAACAGGATCAGTAAGAAAAGGCAAGCAAAGAAGACCAAAGGCAAACTTAGTAGCAGGGGTTTGTGTAGACTGTGAAGATGTGTTGCTGGAGGCTGACTCATGAACATTTAACTCTCTCGTGATTAAACCCTGCCACAACTGAGCACAAAGATGTTGCAAACTAGAGTTTGCTTGCTTCTTCCTCAGTCGTGTAAGACACTTAAGCCTTGGACTGGGGTATAAAACACTGGCAAGAGATTTCAGAGATCAGAGTCCAGAAGGTCCAAGCAGGCAACATGAAGTACAGAGGTTACACAGAATCAGCCTCATTGGTAAACAGGATGTGGTTATCGGGTAAGAGCAGGAGGCCTCACAGAAGCTCTGAAATATAGCAGCTAAATCCAGGGATAGTGGTGATGCTTGCTGAACTATAAAATGAAGGTCCTACTACTGCTCTCACTGATGTCCCACTGCAAGAGAAGGTTGTCATTCATTTTTTACAGGAGTTGTTTTTTTGCATGGTGTCAACTAAAAAGCATGAAGGAAGAGAAATGCTGCTGTATCAACACTGTATATATTGTAATATCTATTTAGCGTAAATTTTTGCAAGTATTGGTGCAATGTAACAACAAGAAGTGAGGCCCTCCTTGTGTTCACTGCTGACCTGAACAGAAAGTGAAGTTCAATCTCTTCTCTAAAAATGTATTATTGAGGTAAAGAATGGATTCAAGGGCTGAGTAGAAAAAAAAAGGGCTAAGGAGAAAAAAAAAAAGTGACAAGTACGCAAAGAGTGCTTATGGTTTTTAATCTGTCAGCAAGATCTGAAGTTTGTTGTCTGTGATTAATATTACCATAATTAATGAGACTAGTTGTGATATGAATGTTATAGCTAGGAGTGTTTGAAGGACCTGACCTGACATATACTGATAACAGGATTTAGATGGCTTAGTAGTTGCAATCTTAAACTCATATGTGTATGGATTATCTTTACCTGCTACAATCAATGTTTATCACTTAGTCTAACGTAGTTGAGTTTCACTAATTCTCTTCCCAACTTAATACATTGCAACGAGCATGCATGAATAGACTAAAAAATTACACATTAGAACTTACAAACTGTTAGATTAAATATATACAGGATAATCTAAGACACAGAAATTTCTCTTAAAATGAAATTAATTCTTACGTGAGATATTTACCGAGTCATTCTTAAGTCTACTTCTAGTTTTAGAGGATTCTTGCTATCTCTGGAGGTATACCTTCACATGTTCACCACAATGAGTGGAGGAAGTGCCCAAGAGAGCCGGTAACACAGATGGACAGCTCATTGAGTTCATCACGCAGTCACTTCACAAGAACATGTAAGCTGTCCTGATTGCCTTCCAGCATCCGTACATCACATATGTGTGTGTAACGCAGCTTTAAATTGGCGTGGGATTTACAGGTGTAATCCCGTGGAAGTTTTACTTTTGAGGTTATTATTATGGCTCTGTTGCAGCACTTTGATTGCACTCATCCGTCTGTGTGCACTGTTATGCTGACAGTGCTAACAAAGCACGCCCAGCCACCAGGCTGAAACACCCCTTGTAAACACGGCTTTGGCTTTGCTGGGCGCTGGGCTGGGACGTCCTGAATCACACCTACACAAAGCTTCCTCCAACAGTGGGCATTGGCCTAGTTTGTTTTACTTGAAAAGAAAGTTCAGGAAACAAACAGTACCTTCAGAAACATCATGACTGAGGTGCGAATAATAACTGTGACAGGAACAACTGAATAGATTACACAAAAAACGCACTCGAATATTAAATGCGAAGCAGAATACGGGCAGAACAACCTGAAGCCCCGTCCGCCAGCGGAGAGCAACGCTCGGCAGCCGCTGCCGTGCCCTAACGCGGCCTCGTAACGCGTGGAGGCGGCTCCTCGGCACCGTGTCCGCGCCTCTGCGGGTCCCCGCCGAACCGGAGGCGCCGGAGCCGTCCTGCTAACGCCGCTCCGCAGCCCCGGCCCCTACGCGCTCCGCGGCGCTGCGGGGGAGACCGCGCAGCGCCACATCCGGGTGCCGGCCCTCTCTGCGCGCATGCGCGGCCGCCCCGCCGCTGTCAGGTTGGGAGCTGCCGCCGCTCCTCCCCAGGGCGCTGCGCTTCCACGTTGTCAGGCAAGGGGGGCGAGCGCGGGATGGGTGAGGGGGGAGGAGGGGGAGGAGAACGGCGGTGGCGGCGGCGGCTGTGGGGGCGGCCGCCGGCAGCATCCCGCCGGTGACTGGCTGGCGGCACACGCAGCTCCGAGGAGGCGGATGGTACCCGAGCCGAGGGGAGGGGAACGAGACTGCGGCGGGAGGGAACCGGCACACGCAGCGCACGGACAGCGCGCGCACACACACGCACGCACACACGCAGGGACGGGTGACAGCGGCGGCCGCCACCATGTGAGGCGGGGGGGGGGGGGAGGTGCGGACGGGCGGGCGGCGCGGTGGGCTGACGGGCTCGTATCTGCTTGGCTCCAGCCTCCGTCCCCCGATGCGGAGCGGCCCCGCGCTGCCGGACTAGCGTCTGGGCCCGCCGCCCTCCCCGCGGGCGGGAGAGCAGCAGCGCGGCCGCCCCCGCACCGCCTCCCTCCCGCCGGGGGCTCGTCTGCCGCCTGCGGGGCGGGCGGCGGCGCCGGGAGCGGCGAGGCCAGCGGAGCGGGGAGCGCCGCCGGCGAGAGCCATGAGGAAATTTAACATCAGGAAGGTGCTGGACGGGCTGACGGCGGTCTCGTCCGCCGCCTCGGCGTCGTCCGCCTCGCAGCAGCAGCAGGCGGGGAACCGGGAGAGCGACATCCAGGAGACGCTCCAGTCCGAGCACTTCCAGCTCTGCAAGGTGAACGGCGCGGCTCTGCGGGCCCCGGTTGGGTGCCGGGCTCCCGCCGCTGCGCCGGGAGGGAAGGAGGGAGGGAGGGATGGGGCGGCGGGTGCGTGTGCGCGGGGCGACTTCCCGCAGCCATCGCTCCCGGAGAGCTCCGGGGGCCGTCGCCTTTCGGGCTGCATGATGCGTGTGGTCGCCGTGTCACCGCGGGATGGCTGCGGGCAGGAGCGCTGCCCGGCTGAGTGCGCTCGGTGGTAAGGCGCTACCGATGGGCCCGTAGGCTGTGTACCTCCGTGCTGTTTGGAAACGCTTTCGTGCCGTTCCTTCGCGCCTGGACAGGACCGTGGACGTTCGTGGCCGTCTCGCTGCAGCGTGTTGCCGGGCGGCCGATGCTGCTGTTGCAAGTGCTCTCCTGAGACGGAAGAAAAGTTCCTCTTTTTTTTTTTTCTTTTCCTTTTTTTTTCCCCCTTATTTGCTTGTGTGCGATACAAGAACTGCAGTTGGTGGCTGCACGCTTTGGAAAATGATGCAGCGAATTAATCCAGCAGCTGTACCTAGAGGAATAAGAACTGATTTGAATATCAATACACGTTTTTTTATCTTCGCAGTGCACTCGCGGCCAAGCGTGATATGGCTGAGCTTGTTTGCGGTTTCTCCTCCTTGCTTTCTGTGGTATTGCAGGCGCTGCTGCCACTTTTACAAGTTGGTCTTGAAGGACGTGGAAAAGAGCAGAGCTATTACCTCTAGGCTTTATTCACTGCGTGAAATACTAAGAGTTGTGGGCTATATCTGCAACTTGGCTGAAGAAAAGAAACATAGCAGAAGTTTACTATGCATTGATGAGGTCCTAAATAACCCCGCTTTCAGTGAAGGTTTTGAAATGGAAAAGCTGCTGTTTGTGTGGCTCGCACTGTACACCTGTGAAGGAAGGAAGAATAGGTGGTGTTCCTATTGTTCTTGATTCTGATTGACTGCAGCCAGAGAACTGCAGTGGAGTTATTGCTTGGTCAATTACCAAATTAGTCTTGGCCAATCAGAAACCTAAATGTGTGAATAGCTTCATTTTTATTTATTTATTGATTCTAATTCCTTGGCTAACGGGTTCTTGCTTTGTTTTGAGGGGTGGGGATTTTGTTTTTGTCTGATTTCAGGAGGTTTTTTGGATTCATTAATTTTGGATGGAAGCAGAGGTTTAGGAATGTGTGGAGGCTGGGTTGCTGGGTTTTTTTTGGGAAGGTGTTGAGAGGTTGCACTGTCATATGGGGCCTGTTGGAGTGAGATTGAGGCAATTCTCTGAAAAGCGAGGGTGGTAATTTGTAGCAGTTCTGATGGCAGATCTGGCTTTGTTTCCAAACTTCCTAGGAACAACTCAGGCTTTAATTGTTTAGTGCCTTTGTTAGGGCTGAAAATAGGAATAATCGGAAAAGAAAGTAGATGAAAAAATAAAATGCCTTGCTGATACAGTCTTTCTACAGTGATAATGCAAAATTAACATTGTTTCAGCAAGTGAGTGACTGGATTGATGTAAAAATATATATGTATATCTTTTATAGTTCTTTCTTATAAGACAGCAGTTAGTCTGTTATTAAAACGCTATGGTTCCTTAATTGTCATTGACACTGAATCTCATTCCCTAACATATGATATTGATTCTGTTTATTTTTGGTCTACTGCTTGTTCCATCATCGCTACGGTGCACTGACTTGTTAGACTGTACGCCATGGTTTCCCCTATCAACCTTCAGCCCTGGCATTTGATCCTGTTCAGAAAATACTGGCCATCGGGACCCAGACTGGAGCATTAAGACTGTATCCTTTCCTGTTCTGAAAAGGAAATCTGTGTACCTCACACAAGAGATGCCTTCATCCAGCTGCTGGAGTTGCTCAAACGTGTTGTGGGAGCCAGGTATGCAGGAGGGGAAGAAGGCCTGTGTGCTGTTCAGAGGTGGCTTGACTCTTCTGCTTATTCTATATCAGTTCAAATTGTGTTTGTGTTGTGAGAAGTATGGCTGCTTAGTTCCCATCATCTCAAGCTAATATATGCATTTTGTAGAGGGCTACCAATGCACTGACAATTCATGGCAGCTGACTATGCATCTAAAGAGAGGTTTGGTCTGAGATCTTTTTCACTGTGTTGCTTTATCCAGTGGAATTCTAAAATTCCATGTTCCTTTTTTTTTGTTGTGTTTTTTTGTTGGCCTTACTCTTGAGAGAAGTGTCACAATACTGTGGTTACTTATTACTACTTCTGTGTTGCAAACATTGGCTTCAAGTGGGATGCTAGGGGGTGAAGAAGTGGTATCTCACTGATGGTTTGCAAGCAACTGAGGTGAGCAGACTGGATTTATGGAATAAACCAACAGTAACCCCATTTCTTTCTGCACATTAAAGTGCCATATGTTTGTAGCCATATGGTAACATATCCATATGGTACTATCCAAGCCACCTAATAACATATGTGTTTCAACTTCATTTTGAAAGAAGGTGCCTTGTAGACTCATTAATCTACACTGCTATTGCCTAAACTTCTTAGCAGAGTAGAATGAGTTGAAATCTCTGCTGTCCTGAAGCTGTATGAACTCTGACCTTTTTGGAAAAGGCTTAGGCCATCTTGCTGGAAAAATTGAGTTAATCCTCTTTAAACTGCAGGTAAATCTCATAATTCTCTTATTCCTTGCACTTATATTTCTCTGCAAGTAGATATTGTTTTGTTTGTTTCCTTCTGTAACATCACCATCCTGTCTAAGGTTAATTGTATTGAAAGAGTTGTCTTTTACAAGTTGAAAAGGTAAAACTTCAGGATTAAATCAGAGGCTGAACTGAAGTATCTTGTATGATACTGTATGCTATGAACTCTCAAGGTCTCAACATAAAACTGTAGTGACCATGCAATGCTCTCATTGCTGTATCTGAAACTACAGTTAATAAATTTTAGTTCTTTAAAAGGTGAGGTATTCCATTTAAGTGGAAAAGGGGAGGGTATGTGGTGTTACAGTTGTTAGTCATTCTCATACTGGTAGAGTAGATGAGAAAACAAAAAAAAAAAACTTAAAGGGAGGACTGGTGGGAGAGAACAAAATGCAAGAATCATTTGCTTGCAGGTAGTTTAGGGTGGTATGACATTGCAGATTGGCTAATGATGACTTGATTAAAAATCTGTTTACTGGCACTTTGCTGTGGCTACACCTATGATTTCCCTGAGTGTGAATTGTTTTTCAAATAATCAAGACAAGTCCAGCAGGATCGTGAGGGAAGCAACAGAGAGGAAGCAGCTGCGAGACGAAGCAGTGTAATTAGTAGCAGAAAATTTATTTCTGAAGGGAAGAAGTTTCACACAGGTTGCAATATTTGAGTTCCCTGTTGAAGATGAGTGTCCTCAGTACCCACTTTTAGATTTGGAAGAAATGTTTAAAGCTTATAGTTTAGCCTGATGGGTTAGCATAGTAAGCCATCAGTGCTGCAGAAGTTGTATCTTCTGTGGTCACTTACTCTTTGGGAGGAGGGAGAGGTGTGGGCAGAGGGATGGATTCAGGTAAACTTGAAATGTAAAACCAGCCTCTCAGTTTCTGCCTAGTGAAACCTAGAAAGAACAGCCTTTGGGAAGGAGTGAAACTTGCAGAAGCTAGTTTTTTTCATCCTAGTGCTGATGGATAAAAACAACGACAAAGTTCTTGTTGACCCATAGGGTAACTTACCAAGTTTTTTACTGACAATACCTTTTATGCAAGGATTCGTTACAGTGGGAGCCACTTACTGTTCAGAGCTGTAGAAGTGTGTCTTATGAAGTGAGATGTGCAGTAGAAAGACTGTGAGTCACTAAGGAGATATTCATTGGGAACTAAATCCTAAAAGTGGAATGAAAGTCAATCTTCATTTTCTTCTGTTATGAGTATATAGGAGTAAAGGAAGGATAGCGCTTCATTCATTGCCTACCAGCAGATGGGAGTTGGGTATTAATGTTTTCCTTGCATCATCAAGTATAGACACATCAGGCTTTCAGGTCCTTTCTATTGCAAATAGGTGGTATGATCAATTTTGGAGGAACAATTACAAGTTCCCTTTTTTTTTTTGAGAGAGAGAGGATATTGAGTATATTATGTTCTTAAATAAAGTAATGCACTAACTTGTTTTAGATTTCATTAATATGTAAAGAAATCAGTACTACAGTCCTGAGCAATTAATGACCTAACCTCTTTATAGAACTTGTTCTCTACATCTGAGCAATTTTCAATTCAGTCATTTTAACTTCAAAACCAGTATTGTTTGAAAAAGATTCATGTGAGCATGAATTTCCTTAATCATGCTCCCATCTCATTCTTAATTATGAGGACTCTGCAAGTGTTTGTACATAAAAATGCATTTTTCTTTCACTAATACTGTTATCTCTACTATTGGTACAGTGACTGTAACATCAGAACTAAAACTTTTTCTAAAGAGTGAAGATCTGTTGATAGACATACACTATTTTTGTATATTTGTCAAACAGAGGCAAGTAAGGACAAAATAACATCAACATAGTATTGAGCTCTCTGAATCCATAATATAATTGTGCAAGTGCAAATACTAAAGTGTGGAATGTGTGTTTAACCAATCAGACTGGAAGGACAATTACCACTTCGTTAACATTTTGTCCCTGATCTTAATCAGTTAAATTCAGTGGAGAGCATCGTGGAGTTAATGTACTGAAGACACAACTTTGCCACTGCATGCCCATAAACAGCAGTCTTAAGAGGTGGAGAAGTCCCTAAAAGCACCAGGAAGAGACTGTTTGTAGCTACTGTAAGCTTGTGTGTCATCAAGGTGATAGTCTGAATACTAACTGCCCATCTTGATTTCACTTCCAGAGTTACTTAGAAATATTTCTATCCAGACTTTGGTAGGAGACTTAAAAGCAAATGTTTCTGAAGCAGGCTGCTGTTAGTTGAATATTATCTGTAATAGAAAGAAAAATTTTGAGTTATTAGTATGATTGTTCTTCCTTTTATCCCATTTTTGGCTATAAAGGAAGATCCTGGTTCATTTGTTTTATGTTGAGAAAAGTTAGTGTGTAGCTTAGTAGAATACAAACCTGAAGATCTATCAGATATCGGACCCACTGCACTTGACATAGAACACCCAGCCGCCATGAGCATTGTCTCTGGTATTAGGATCCCTCAAAAGTAATTGAGGAGCTTAATTTTGTTTTCTGTTTCACAGAGAAGATTGAATGATGAGATAGGAACAAGAGTAGAAGCACACTCGAGTGGCATTAAAAACTTAAATTTACTTATCTTGCAAACGCAATTATCTGCTCACTGTGATCTACTTGTTCTTCTGAGCTCATTGTGTTGACTGAAGGGCACTCATTCCATACGGCTGAAGTGTTTGGAGTCTTGGCTGGTGGTTTGGTCTTTGTGTGGCATTTCAGTCTCGGGCTTACTTTTTTTCTGGGGGGGGGGGAGGGGTCGTATTCCCTGCGAGGAACAACTTTCTCACTGTTTATCGACGTCAAATTTCAATAGTCAGCATAAGTTTTTGATAGCAACACTTGTCACTGTGGGTATTGACTTCTCCGTATGTAAACCATCTAGCTGGTTTTAGTGTTGCTATCACCTTTTGGTCTCCTGCTCCAAATATGTTAGGTAGAGAGCTGCAAAATGTTCATCTGTTTCTTTCCTGGACGTATTTGAACCATGAAAGCAGGACACATAGTCCAGAGTATCTAAGAGGTTTCATCCATAATAGTTGTTTGTGCTTTGTTTTCCCAGCACATACTCAAAGCCTCCTAATGAGGCTCTAGGTCTAATGTACAGCACAGTGCAGTTGGGCAGACTCCACTGCATTGCACCCTGATGGCTTTCAGTGTCAGTGGACAATGACGTCTGCTTCTGTGTTGTCAGTTACTGTTGTTCTTTCATTTAAGAGTTCCTCTAGAAGTCAAGCATGACCTGAACACATTAGCATTTAAACTGTAAACAAATTTGAGAAAGGTTAAAAAAAAAAAAAAAGAAAAAAAAAGCTCTTCAGGATTTGTCTGTCTTCAGGATGTTATCTCCTCAGATTTTACATTACTAATTTTACAGGGCTCTGGACTTGAAAACAAACAGATAAGATCAGATGACTATGATAGGAAGTAGGATAAGCTTTGAAGCTAGAGCAGATAATTTGAAGGAAACCTGCTGTTTAACTACTCCATCTTAAACTAGATATTTAGTTTTCTATGCTTCAATTTCTCGACAGCAAAACTAGGACAGTGTATCAAGTAAGTCATGTTTTGATTGTCTGCCAGCATGAATGTGGTATTTTTATTGGTACTTCATATCTTAAAAAAAAAAAAGTCATTTGCAGCTTGCCTCTCAGTTTCTCTCATGAAAAGAATTCTAAAAGTAAGACTGCTTCCACTAGAAGGCCTAGAAAATAAAGGGGATACTAGTAGAGTAAGTGTTAGGTGCCTTCCACACTGACTAAACTATGGCTAGGACATTTTACTTTCAAACAGAAAGGGCTATAATCTTGTTGTTTGTTTGGTTTTTTTGTGGTGTTTTTTTTCACATTGCAAACTCAGTTCACAGGAAGGAGAAAAATGGAGTTGTTTGTCATTTTGTCAGTAAATATCTGAAAATTTCAGTCATTCTGAATGTCAGCATCTGTTCATTTCCCCCCATTCTTTTCAGCAGTAAAAGAAGATGGTTATATAAGCAAATGGCTGAAATTTTCATATGAGGCATGTAAAACTTGCTTTCTGTAACTTCTATTCTCTGGCCTTTGTGAGAAGAGCTTGCAACTGTTATTCTTTGATCAAAATATCTCAAAGCCTGAATATGTGAGTCCATGCAGTTTCTGATGAAATGTTTGTTAGAGCATCTGGATAGTTTTGCTGTAGATGTATACCATAAAATTCAAGCAATTCAGTGAAATCTCTGAAGCTGTAAGAAAATCCTATTTGAAACTTGTGATTTTTATATCCATTAAAAATACTTTTTCCTTTGAATTGTTCAAAGACAGAAGGAAGTCTGATTGATTGGTCTCTATTTTCTTTCCCTTCATACTGAAACATCAAATAGTTTTTATTTGGTTGTTGTTTTTGTTTTTTTTTTCCCAAGTACTTCTTTACCTGCTCTTTTTCCCTTCTGTAGGGAAGGGATGCAGGGCACCTGAGCAATGCCTGGAGTTCTGTTTGCATTATTCAAAGCAAAGCTTTCAGTTTTCCAGACCAAGCATCAAACTGTACAGTTGACAGTGCTTTAGGTGGGAGACTAGAGCAGTTGAACTTGAGCGAGTCTGTCTAGCCTAAATGATTCTGATTTTTATCTATTCTGTGAATCTACTGAACTCAAACTATGCTATTTTTGTGTGTGTGTGTAACAGGTATTTGGTTTGTTGGCATTTGTATGCTGAATAGTTTCAATCCATGCATGTACTCTTCTGGAATTTGAACAAGTTTTCCTGTTTTACGAAGGGTGCATCAATAAAGCCTCTAAAAATCCTATAGTAGTGTCATGCCAGTGCAACTCTGTGATTAACTATTAATAAGAAAACGTTCACTGACTACCTTACCATCCAGTTCATGTAGGGGAGTAGTTTAAAAACAAGATGTACTTTGGTTGTAGCATACGTTAGTCTTATCACATTTCCGTTTCTGTAAATGCAACATATTTCTTATCACCTCCTTCAACTCCTATTTCACATGACTATCATTAGTGCTCATACAGCTTGCTTTCAGTGGGGAAAAAATCTCCCTCTTCTTAATGAAGAAAATCAACTGACCTCTGAATATGCTGGAGTGAAATGAGGCCAAAATGATGGTACAGTGTGATGCCCAGCTCTTAAAAAGGCAAGGATTTATGGCAAGTTAATCCTACACAGGTAAAGCTGACTGAATTCTTCATAATATGTAGGATAGTGTGCTTCTTAAATTAATAGTTACACGGTGATAATTCATAAAAGCAAGTAAATTGCATGTGTCTCCTGTTTGAAGCATTATCAGTTGTATTGCATTTCTACAAAGCAACAGATTGGTATAACCGTTATTGTTCCTGAGTATCTGAAGTATAATTGCATTGAATCTCATACTGTAAATTATGAAAATAAATCTTAGAATGAAATCTTTTTTTCTCTCTTGTAGCTATTTTACTGACAAGGTGGATACCTAATGCAGCTAGAAACTTTCTGGGCCATAGTAACCTTGGGGAGGAGAATGTCTTTTGGAAAGTGTGTGAAGTTTTCAAGGCTGCAGGTTTTGGCATTAATGAAGTTTGTTTCCTTGGATCTCCAAACTATTGATAGGTGTATCACTGAGGTGATACAACTTTGTGTTATAATATTTGCTACCCTTATAGAACTGTGCAGAATTTTAGGGTAAAATGTAACAGGAAATTGGACAGCTGGGATCCAGCTTAGGTTTTCAGGCTTTTGGTACAGCCCCCAGTGAATTGGACTCTTAATTCATAATTTCACTGGATTTGTTGTTTCTCAATCACTGTAGAAGGGCTTTTAGAACTGAAGTAGCATTATTGCTGCAGGAGAAGAAATGAACAGTTACAGTAGAGTTGTGGCTGGAAAAATAGAAGCGGCTCATGATTTGAGATGTGATAAAGCTTGAAAGTACGAATTAAGATTGTAAGCCTTCCTAACAAAACTTCCTGTTCAGCAGAAATATGTAACTGCATTAGATTTCTTTTAAAAGCCCAGTGCTCTGTGTTTTTATAAAGGCTTTGTAAAGCAAAGCTGAATGTTCTTACAGAGTGCCTTTAGAATGATCAGAGGTGCACACAGTTATTACTTTCTATGTATCTTTTTGCCCCTCTGGAGTCTCAGAATCACACAATGTTTATTTGTTTCTTGGTTTTCTGGAGCAGTGAAACACATTACTTATCAGAGTTCCCACAGCACGTTTATTTTTGTAGGGTTATCTCTGTAGCATCTCATTGGAGAAAAAAAAAAAGGAATCATACTTTTAAATTATTGCATTCTATATTAACTTAAAGAAAACTGGAAAACTTATATTTTAGGAACTTTGTCCTTAAATTTAGCTATCTAGTTTTGCATTTGAAGGTTTAAAAAAAAAATCCTAAGTAGTTCTGAGAGAATAAATGTTGTGCTAAGTTGGTATCTTTAATCTCTTGAGTCTCCTCTTTTCTACTTGCTGTTCTTGATGTTGCCTATCTTGGAGTGCATCAATCATTCTAATTTCTTTGAAAAATGCTACTGCTTAGGTCTGTGAAGTGCATCTGGTTAAGCAAACAAGACTAATTCTCCAGAGATCTAATTCTTTGACAAAGTGTATTTCTGTTTGGTGGTCTGAAAATTAAGTTGATGGTACCTGTGCTCATACACAGTCTTGGTTTGTGTTACGTGCAGGCAATATGCATTCAGTCAACTTCAGAAGTTATTTTACTGAAACTATCTTTGAATTGCTGTATCATAGTTGATACCTGAATGCTATTCGAGGCTATGCCAAGGCACAGCTTCTTAGTATTCAATTGGTAGTACTTTAGTTACCTTAGAAGTGTTGACACTTCTGTCATGTGCACTTGATAATAATGCAGCTCCTGAGTTTATCCAAGAGGATACTAAGTTGCCACTTGTATTTGCACTGGAAGTCAAAGCAGTAAAGTTCTACTGACATAATTTAAACTTCTGGCAGTGATACTTTTATTGCTGAATTTAGATGCATTGTAAAATGATTCTTGTAAGTAGGTAGAACTGAAATATTTCACTAATGGGAACTGTGGTAGAATGATAGAGTTCCTTAGATGATTATATGTATGAGAGTATGTAGCAATTCTGTCTTCTAGAGATTTGTGCTGCATCCTGATTCATCTTGATTTTTACAGTGCTTTCATGAAAGTACTTTTTCTGTGGCTATTGTTTAGCCTGATCTGACATTGATGTCTTGTTTAAGACTCTGCCACAAATGAGAACTGTTTAGTCTTGCAGTTCAAACCTCTCCTGGTAAGGTATGCTTGCTTTTCTGTCTGAGTTCTGCACAGCTTGGTAATAGCCTTGATTTGCCTAATAATAATTTTGACTTCATCATTTCCTGCAAATACCTAATCTATTGTGAATCCATAAGCTTCTCCTTTTTTAAAAATTACACTAGGTATTAGTGCTTTTATTAAGGTAGCTATATCAGTTGATGAATTAGAGCAATTCTTAAACATTATTAGATGCAGTTTTTACTTCTATGCAGTTTTCACTAGTCATTTGTCCATAGTAATTATGCCCTGCATTGGTGCTCCCATACTTCAGGATTTTTTCTTTCACTTCAAGCTGTGTCTTAAATGTCAAGAGCAATGAAGGTAGGTGAAACTTCAAATGTGTCCTCTGTTAGCACAGAGAAGAAAGTACAAGATTAAATGTTCTGAAGATTGTTAGGTTATGCTGACTGAGCTAATTGAAGCATATGAAATGCATTTTTTAAGTGAGGCTGGGCTTGAAATACTTGACAAAATACTGTGTAGTCTGAAGTGTTGCTGTTTGCAAAATCCTCTACCTGATCTCTGTTCTATAGAGAAGTTTCTTTTGATGGGAATAACTAATGGCTACTTAGTGTCTTTTCTTTATCTGTTAATTTCATTGAATGTTATTGGATCTTTATTTCATAAATGCCTTGAGAAGGTAGCAGAAAATCTGTCCTTTTTTTTCTGGGCAACTTGAAGCTTCTTTTCTTTTTATAATTGAGATAAAATAATTGCAGTGGCTATTCCATGTCCAGAACAATTCTTAATGAGTCTCATTCAAACTAGGCAGCATTCCTGAGAGCAACACAGGTGAGGGGTGAGAGAGGTGCTCTTAGGTTCTCCACCAAGAAGGCTGTAGCTCACCCTTTCATGAGGCTTTTCCCATGGATTTTCTAAGAATGAAATGTCTTGTTCTGCTCCCGTATTCTCTTGAAGTATTCAGAGGAGCTGCCTTATCTTTGGAAAAGCAGGTAACTGATTGAAGTATGCAGTGCAAGCAAGGCCTCTGCCTGGTGAGCCAGTGTCTTAGTTCATGTGTTTCATGCTGTTTCCAGCAGAGAAGTGCATTGCATAGCCTCTTGAGGTTACTTCCAGGCATGTACTCTGTATGTGTGTGATTAACACTAGATCTTTGGTTCATGTTAAAATGAAATATTTAATAGAACAGCCACCTAAAAGGGTGATTCAGCTGATCCTGCCTCTTTCTGGCCTTGTAACACCAACTCAGTCAGCAGCAGCAGATGGACAAAAGCAATTTGATTTTTTTTTTTACTTGCTCTTTAGGCAAGAAGAATAGAATGCTAAATTTTGTTGATAACTTAATGTTAAATTGACAGGATTAACTTGCTTGTATTTGTTTAGCATATGCTCTATCCAGTCTTACTACCTCGTTAAACAGAACAGATGTTCATCTTCACAGTTGAAAAACATTCTTGACTGAACTTTGTAGTGTTGGTATTAAAGCTTTAGTTGTGCTTATTAATATACAGTGAGCTGCATAACAATAATCTGTGCAGCATTCTCTTTGTAACTGTACAAACTTATGTAGTAACCTGGTACAGTGAAATTCGTTTCACAACCACCTTTAAATGTCAGATAACAAGGAAAACCACAAAAAATAAGCAAAATACAACTCTGCCCTCTGCCTTTCCCTCTCCCCCTTCTCCCCACCCCCTCTTCCCATCTCAATCTTAATACATTTCCATTTAAGTGACTAATATATAGAGAGATTTCTTGCTGGTAGGATGAATATCCCCTCATTTGTTAAAATGATTAGGTGAGAAATGCAACGTTTTTGGAAGAAATCCCAATGAGTTGCTAAGCTCGAGAAAAGAGATTAAATAGCTTACCTCTTTAAAGTAAAATATTGAAATACTAATGACATTCATTTAGAATACTGCTTTTTAGAACAAAACACCTTGTTTTGTACTTTCTGTTAGAAAGCATGAACACCCGCAGCCACACAAGCTGGGAAAAAGGAAAAAAAAAAGAAAAGAAAAATTTAAGTTCCAAACTATTAAATTTTCTACAGCGTTTCTGGCTGTCTTGAAATTGAATTTGAACCTACTCTCTACCTGTTTTCTTTCAAGCATTGCCTGTGGAAGTATAAAAGTTCTGTGAATTACTTGAGTAGTCGAAGGGATTGTAAGGAAAAAAAATAAAAGGAGTGGGTGGTGAAAAATTTATATGTGCTGTAGAGGATGCTTGAGGAAGAGATGGGAAGAGTTAACTTATTTACCTTTCTTCCTTTACTTAAGTAGCGAAGGACAGAAACTTTTTAAATTTAGAATGATGGCAGTTTAAAGGAACCATCTGTTTTGTTTTCCATATGAGCATTCCGTCAACAAATTCCAGATCAAATAAATGCTGCTCTTAGGCAGTAGATGGAGGTAAATTGTAGAGAATGCTGGCACTTGTTGAGCAAACTGCCCTGACTTTTGATGATACATTCTTTCTGCTGGCAATTCCCAGTGGGAGAAGTATCTCAACAGAAGGTGTTAACAGACAGTTCCCTTCAAAAAATAAATAATTTTTAGAACTGCACTTGCATTTTAGTGTATAATCTGAAGTTGTTCCACTAGTTTGTGATGGACTTGTGTATAACTGTGAATTCTGTCATTTCCAGACCATTTTTCACGACATTTGTGCAGCCTCTTTACCTCCTGTAGTTTTCTATAGATCAAATGGAATGAAACTTGGCAAAGACATGAATGGAATGTGGTAAAGTTACTTGTAATGCATACAGTGTAGTATTAGTGCTAACAGCCATAAATGCTTCTGTTACTTCAGTGTGAAAATACAGCTCTACAGCGCTAATTAAAAAAAAAAAAAGTCTAACCTGTACTCATCTGCAATTATAGCTCAACACAACTGGTGTATTTGAGGGTTAGTTGTTAGTAAAACAAACAAACAAAAAAACCACCAATAAAAATTAGAACGCGTTATCTGTTTGATCTCATGCTTTGTGGAACAGACCTGTGTTTAGAGTGAAGTTTTGATTTAAAGCTAGCTCCTTTTAATATCTGCAATTACATTTCCAAATTTACTAGAAATCGGTGTTGTATAATTTAAACATGAGTATTTGATAGTCACTAACAATTGTAATTTTAATGAGTTTGCTCTGTTCTATGATAGCTAAAAATGACGCCTTTATTGCTATTGCACCTGAGGGTCAAGTCATCTACCTTGGCATAGTAAGCACTGTGGTTGATCACTGTAAACATTTCACAAAATCGTAGTACATCACAGATTGGTAGAGAACTATTAAAAGATCATCACCAAGTCCAGCATAGTTTCCTCTAGGCAAACAGGAACTGGTTGCAAGAGAAGTACCTGCTGCATTTCATTTCAGTTCTAAAAGTCCTTGCAACTCTGTTAAAGTTATGGACAGCCTCTCCTCCCTGAAGTGCTCAAGGATGGCCTTATCTTCCTTAATGTACCCTGACCTAGACAGAATAGAGAGTTTAGGTGTTACCTTACTGTGACTCTTTTTAATCAGACCATTTTCTAAAGCAAGAAGAAAGTAAAGGCATGCTTGCTGCGTATCTACAGGCTTTCAAAACTTGGCTGAAGCTGCATTGTCCTTTATTATTGTAGTCTTCCTCTGTTTTCAAGATTGGCCAGAGGGGAAAAAAAAAACCCAGCAGCAATCAATTCCCAGGGAGACTGCAGAAACTTTAGAGACTCTACTTCAATTCCAAGAACACTACTTAAGTGTTCTATCTTAAGTATTGAATATAATTCAATAGTAATTCACCTGTCTGAATTCAACCTAATGTTTACTTGAAGATAGCATATTACATTCTTTATGTTCAGAAACTTATAATACAATAAACTGCTAAAGCAAAGTAGGATTGCATTAACAGGGCTTTGCTGACATGTTCTACTCACAGAAGTTGTAGTACGAAGCTCCAAATCAATGGATAAGTCAATGTATTTTATCTGTATGAGCTACTGAAACTTGGTGTTTTTTGGATTTGTTACCAAATCTGCCCAATGCACACACTCAGAAGAGTATGGTGAACAGGACAAAGCATTATTTGGTTGTTGTGTAAAACAGAGGTGCATCCACGTTTTGAATACTGTGTTTCTTTGATTTCTGCATTTTAAGAAAGCTGACATGGGTTTAGAGAAGGAAAAACTGAAATGACTGTGTAGAGTGACCATCTTACAAGATATTAAAAAAAAATGCTTGGTCTCTTCAGTTTAGAGGAGAGAAGGGAATAAACATTATCAAGATTTGTAAAATAAGGAGGAGAGTGAATAAAATGTGTGTCGCCTGTCATTCAACAAATTCCATGATACAAAAACTAGGATGCGTTCACTGACATAGTGTTAGACATTCAAAAGAGGTGCAGGAATCATAGAATGGCCTGGGTTGAAAAGGACCACAATGATCATCTAGTTTCAACACCCCCTGCTATGTGCAGGGTCGCCAACCACCAGACCAGGCTGCTCAGAGCCACATCCAGCCTGGCCTTGAATGCCTCCAGGGGTGGGGCATCCACAACCTCCTTGGGCAACCTGTTCCAGTGTGTCACCATCCTCCGACTGAAAAACTTCCTCCTAATATCTAACCGTGCTCTGTCTCAGTTTAAAATCATTCCCCCTTATCCTATCACTATCCACCCTTGTAAACAGCCCTTCCCCCTCCTGCTTATACACTCCTTTGAAGTATTGGAAGGTCCAATGAGGTCACCCCGGAGCCTTTTCTTCTCCAACCTAAACAAGCCCAATTCCCTCAACCTTTCTTCATAGGGAAGGTGCTCCAGTTCTCTGATCAGGAAAAAGCACTTCTTAATCTGAGTGTGACATTCAATGGAATTTACTGGTATGGGAGTTGGTGGAGACAAGTTGTACCAGTGCAGGCAGGATGGGTGTGGACAAACTCAAGAGTTGATGTGTCTGTAAAAAGATGCTACAGGGACTAGACAAGGATTTATCTATAACATACCAAATCCAGCAGTAGTGGTTGGTTGAGAATGTGAAGCGAATGGACTGCAAGAAGTGACCAGGCTTTTGTGCTCTTAAATAGTACAATTGATGTTGTAGGGGATGGAGCTGTGCTGGGTGCACCTCTGGTCTCAGTTGGTACAGTGGTTCTGTGATCTTAACTCTGATTCCTGTCAGAGGGAGGAAGTCATTAGCTGGGGTGTTTTTCAACAATATGGTTATGCAAACTTAATTTCTACTCAGTACTTCACTCAATAATTTTTATAAGCGCAGTTTAAAATAAAGATCTCTTGTTCTTTAGCAAGGGAATAGCCCGTGCTGCTTAAGCAGAGTTTGTCTCATGCCTGAAGAGCTGATGAAACAATTTCTGGTGTATAGCGTGATAAAATACCAAGGGTGTTGTGTACTGGCATGAAAACTGGAGTGTGATAATCACAGTGAGATCTGATAATGTTCCTGTCTTCAGTTTTCTATCTGTAGCTGAAGTTATTGCAATTAGAATGAGTGTTAAGCAAGGTTGGAAACCAGTGGTGTTGAGTAAGTCTAGAAGGGAAGAAGTAATTTCTTAAACTATCATTCTTAAAACACTATCTTATCTTATTATAGCAGTTGTATCCGATTATAGCATGAAGACTTTAGTAATGCTTGCTGTTCTAACAGAAAAATGATTGATGTTTTTAGGTAGCCAGTCTTGCCTGATGTAGGGAATCTCAATCAAAGAGATGATTCTCACAAAAGATTCATGAAATAATGTTTGGTGTCAAACTTAATTGGCACATTTTGGTTACAATTATAGGTGTTACAAATGTACTTAGTTCTGGAGGAGTTTACTCCTAATGAAATTAATCTCAGGTATATTTCTTGTTAGTGTTTTGTGTTGGGTTTTCTTCTTTTACATCATTGTTAGAGAATCTGTAAAGATTATCAGTATAACTGTACTCTGAATAAGAGTCTTTATAAATAGCGTCAGTTCCTAATAAGAACTTTGTTAAATATAAAGCTAAAATATCTTAGCAACTCAGTTTTGGGCTTATCTTATTTGTGTTACTTATTTGGTTGCCTTTTTGTGTAGCCATTTTATAAACTTGTCATTTGATATGTTGTTTTTGTTCCTGTTTGACTGCAAGGTCTGTGTCAGTTCAACCCAAGGGTCTTTAAATAGTGTCTTTTTTCACTTGTATTTGTTGAGATTAGAATCTTTCTTTAATAGTTGCTATTTTGAATGGCAGAGGAATATTTTGGTTAATGGTTCGTGAATGGCCTCTTCCAATGCAGGTTCATTCTTGGCCTCTTATTTCAAGCAGTTTAGATCTAATAATCTAGCTTTCTTGTTCATTTTCTGGCTCAGGAGGATCAAATTTGTGTATGCATGCAGTTTGTGAAAAGAGAGAGGATTTAGTGACTGAAGGAACTGGGGCTGTTTAGTCTGGGGAAAAGAAGGCTGAGGGGAGACCTTATTGCTCTCTTCCAGTATCAGGGTGCTTACAGCGAGAGAGGGGTTGGTCTCTTCTCACTGCTGACAGGTGACAGGATGAGGAGAAATGGCCTCAAGTTGTGCCAGGGTAAGTTTAGGTTGGATATCAGGAAATACTTCTTTACAGAAAGGGTTGTTAAACACTGGAATGGGCTCCCCAGGGAGGCAGTTGAGTCACCATCCCTGGTCGTGTTTAAAAGCCATTTGGATGCGGGGCTCAGGGACATGATTTAGCAGAGGTTTGTTAGAGTTAGGGTAGTATGGTTAGATTGTGGTTGGACTTGATCTTTAAGATCTTTTCCAACCTGAACAATTCTATGACTCTGTTTAAAAAAAAAAAAAAAAAACAAAAAAAAAAAAACCTTTTTCCTGCCTAGGCAGCCTTGTTTCCAGCAGAGTCATTTTGTAAGTGACTTACTCTTTGTAAGCTCTCCCAGGTTTAGTTATGCAGACCTGGAAATGCATGTGGGAGGGGTGGGGGCTTGTTGGTGACTCTTGATTAAACAGCCATTCTCAGAAGCTGGGACCTTGGCCAGTCATGGGAAAACTAGAAGTAATCAGACATGTTGTGTTAACATATCAAACAGGTTTTGTTTGTCCTTGGGTGCAAAAGTAGTTGGAATATTTTGACTGCAAGCAAAACGCTTCCTAACTTGCGGAGCTTGTCCGTTAATCTGCATGCAGTTGGCCTAAGGAAGTTTCTTTTTGTAGGGGGAAAGCAATTAGTTTTTTTCTTAATACATATTTGACTCGAGTGTAGTTCTGGTGGAATTCTTTACTGTCAGGAAGGCTAATTTTTTTCTTGAAACAGTTTTCTTCAATTCACATAGAGCTGCTAAGAATCATACATGTACAATGAGGTTATCTGTTTCTGCTTAAATTGTTGCCACTCTACTATGCTAATATCCAAAAAAGTAATAAAAAGGTCAGTCTTGAAAATAGAGGATGACTACATTTGTAAAGGACAATCCAACTTTAACCAAGTTATGAAAGCCTGTAGGTAGGCAACAGACATTCCCTTTTTTTTTTTTTTCTTGCTTTAGAAATTAGTGTGATTAAAAAGAGTTGCATTAAGGTAACAGCTAAATTCTGTAAGTACCTTTTATAGATAGAGCTTATTCTCTGAGATTTTCTACCCAAGTTGTGGAAAAACAGTTTTGCCTCTTGTTTGTTTTCATTATGACGTCTTAAAGAACATAATCACGGGTTATTTAGTATGACAGATATCAAATGAATACCTTCTTCCTGAGCATACATTGGAGCCTCCTGTGGTTTTTACTCCTTATGTAAAACATCTACATGTTGCAACTTCTAGAGATTTCAGTAGTTAGCTAAGAGTTGCATCAGCAGTTTTGTGTTGTATTTTTTGATGGAAAGTGTTACAGAAGTGAAATTTCAAAACTAATTGATTTCACTTTTTCATTATTTATTAATGAGTAGTAAAAATAATGTCACACTAAAAGCATTCAAAACATTTTAAGCAGTAAATTATACTATCAATGCACGTTATCCTGACTTGAAGCAGAAGAGCTGGCTAGACTAGATTACAATATTCAGTTTAAAGGTTTGAATTTACTGCTCAGAAACAATTTTGAATTTGAATGTGGAGTCCTGTTCCAGAAAATATATTTCTCTTATCTGGACCCCTGGATATTTTCCTGTTATGGCATTTGTGCTCCCTTGCTTTCCACAGCTGGACGTTTCCTTAGTGAAGGTGGAGAACCTCCTAGTTTGGCATTTGTAATTCCAGACTTTGATATTAAAACCTCAGGAAAGCTCTAAACTGTTTTGATAGTCTACCACAAACAGCAAGCATTTAATTTTGTGTATATTAGTACTGGGATGAGTGACAACAGTAGCAATTGCTCTTTTTTTAGGATTGCTAATTTTTGTAATAACTTGTAACTGAGTAAGGATTGTTTTGGTCTTTTGGCATAGTTCTTGGAGGCAAATGAGTTTCTGAGGAAAGCAAATCTTTGTACAGCCTTGCTGTTTATTTTGTCGTCCTTCTCTTTACCTTTTTTTTTTAAAAAAAAAAAAAAAAAGTGGTGGGGAGAAAGGGAAAGAAGGAGAGGAAATGAAGATGTCTCGTCTTGGTGTTTGGGGAGCTGAGTGGCAGCAAAGGACAACAGTACTCTGTGTGGAAAGGGAAAGCTCTAGTCTTAAAATAAATCAGGTTTTAAACTATCAAATTTCAGTGCAGACTTGTTTAAAGACAACCTCGTTCTTGCAGAATTCACACTTCAGTTAAGCTGCAGGGTCTTGGAAGTGCCAGGGAGCACAAATAGGTATAGTTCTGCATCTTGGAAGGGCTCAAAACCATAGATCACCGTATGTAATGTTTTTCTTTGGATCATTGTATGCAGAGAGGAGTTCTTCTCTGCAAAGATATTTTTACTTGAAACAGTTTCAGTTATAGGAAGTGAGTTAAAGGATGTGGATATTCGTTTTTATCTGGAGAAAGGAAGCTGAGACACTTCATCTGTGAACCTTGGAATCGTATGACTCTCTCTTGTAGTAGAATTACCCTGTGCGGTAACTATAGAAGTGTTTTCTGTGACTGCACCATTTTATGCAGAGACTCTATTTTAGGGTGTTGAGGTAATGCTGTCCCTTTTGGTGGGATATGTCTAATCTGGGTTTCATCTCTTCTCAGCTTCCTATTTTTGTAAAGCTTACAGCAAAATGTTATCTGCAGGACTTCTTTCTCTCTGTTAAACTTGAACAGAATGGCTCTTCTGTCGCAGAAAGTATGAGCAGATTACAAGCAAGTTAAACCCTTTTAATAGCAGGGCATTAAGTATCGGGCATTGCTTGGAATCTGGGAAAGGATGTACACAAAGCTAAAAGAAGAGCAGATTCTCTAAAGTATCAAAAATCCCCTCACTTGAAGCTAGATTTGTAAGATAGTAGCATGCCTCCTACCAGTAAAATGCAACTTAGAAAGAACAGCAGGAAATGTACTTTGGAAAGTTACCTTGGATTCTGCTTTTCTGTTGATGTTCTGGTTTCCATCCATTTGTGGTCTTAAACTGGCAGTGGGTACTTTCATGCACACTGTGCTCCCTAGTCTTAAAGAAGCTCTTTGTTTGACATCCATGGCCTGTACAGAGCTGTACTGCTGCATTCATGCTCTCACTGAAATTCTGTTCAGTGAAGAGTGATGCATTTCTGGTGGCTGAAAGACCCACCTGGAGTCTTCAAGTATGATGAGAGCAGGATTTAAGGTGCCACCCACAAACTTTTAAACTAAGATCTGAAAAAAAAAATAATTTTATTTTTAATGGTATACCTACATTTAAAAAATACTAAAGAATTGCATACTTTATGCCAATTTTTATCTTGAAGCTTAATTTAGATTGTTCTAATGATCACCTATTCTTTGACTCTATTTAATAATACAACTTAAACTAAATAAAGCAAAGTGTTCACTAATGAAGTTGAAATGCTGCATAAGCTTATTTAAAAAAAAAATGTATACAGCTATTTTTGTGATATGAAGTAGATTCTGTAGTAGCACAAATCTGGAAAAAAGGACAGGTAGAATTGCATTATGACAAAGTATTATAACCCTTCACTATATTTGCATGTAAAGAAATTATATTTCTAAATTCTATGAAAAATACAAAAAAAAAAATTAAAAGCTGACAAGTTGGGGTATTTCTTACATATTAAAAGTAAGTACTGCAGCCCAAAGGTAATGATTTGTTTATATTGAGTTTCCTTTTTTTGATTTTGGTGGAAGAGTGCCATCTACTGAATTGTTTGAATTGTACCTTAACTTTTTGTTTGTGGTGGTAATATTGAGCTAACCTCCCGTAAAACTGTCACTACTACTTTGATAGCAGCAAAAGATTAAAATTTTCTCATCTTTTGGTGATTTGCAGAACTAGAGATTATGTTAATGTGGAATTTGTAATAAAATAGAAGTATTTTTAGATCATTCTGTCTTCCCAAACATGGGGCGTAAGAGACACTTCTAGACTTAGTGGTGGCTTTATAGTCAGAAATTGGCATTAATTGACAGTAATTGATTGGGAAGGATTGGCTATATCCTTTAAAATCATTAAATTGTCCATCTTATTAGATAATACAAGGTTCGTTACGCCGTTGTAAGTTAAACTAAGTAGGCATGTGAAAAATCACTTAACATCTAGTTCAACACATTACATTTGCTAATGCTGCTGTTGGCAACTCTGTATGAAATATTTGGACACTGGGAGAGAATTTGTTCTTCCCCCATGTGCTGCTCAGCTCTAAGAGCAAAAAATGGCTCCACCTTTGGTTGTGGCCTAGAAGCTAGGGATATAAGAAAGAGCCTGGTTAATTATTAATATTGTGATATAGTGTATACAGTCAGAAGGAAGGAGGAGGTAGGATGTTCATAATACATTAAAATTTGGCGTTAAAAATAAACTGGTTGGATGGCAGATGAATAGGATTTGGAAGCGTGGAAGAGAATGCAAAGATATTTGCCTCTGAATTTTGGTGAAGTTTCTTCAAAGTATATAATTATTTGCTAGTTTTATATTCCTGTATATAGTCTTTCTAAAAAAAAACTTTGAGTTAGCAGTTACAAGCCATTTCAGTACATCTTGTATAGTCAAAGGAACCATTATGCAAATATATTTGTATCAATTTTGTTCTCTCTCCCCTTGTGTTCTGCTATTCTCCCTCCCTCTCATCCTACTTGGAGAAAAAAAAAAAAAGCCAGATGAATCTCCTTTTTTGTGGCTTATTATTGAAAGCCTGTAACCTGTCAGCTCTGAGAAAAATCAACCGAATATAACCTTTATAGAAAAACTTGCTGGTACTTTTCAAAGCTATTTGGAAAAGACTGTGTTTGTGCTTGTTTATATAAGTAGCTTTGAAGCTTAAGATCTGTTTTGACTCTTGGCCTCTTGGCCTTTTTTTTTTTTTTTTTTTTCCCCAAGGGAAAAAAAAGATGAAATAACTGCTGAATACCCACTGCTGATCAGTTTCTATGTAAACTAGTTCAGTAATTAATTCTTTTTCTTACCATAAGAAGTTTTTATGCTTTAAAATTGCTGAAGCTGCCTATATAGAGAAACAAAATGATGTCCTTAAAAGAGCTATGTACTCTAGGATTATTCTAAACAGTTGACATTGGAACGGTTGGCTTCTGGTGTTTAAAAAAGGTGAGCGCTGTTTTATGAGCAAGGTGAATATGATGATTGCATTTATGCAGAAGTAGATCTTATCACTGACTGATGCAGAAGTTGAGATATTGGTTCCAGGGGCTTGTGTAGTCATGAGTTCAGTGGAAGCAGCAATAGCAAACGGCACTAATTGGTTGCTGTAGCCCGTCCAATTAATATGACATTGGTAATTATAAAATTAATATTTTAAAAATCCTGTTTAAAAACTATGCATCCTCACAGAGTAAGAATGGTTGAAGTTGATGAGACTTCTGGAGGCCAACAACCTGCTCAAGCAGGGCCATTCAGGGTATTATCACTCTCTTCACCCAATAATGAAAACTCCTGAGATCAAATGGTATCAAATAATTTTGTGACAATGTACCTCGTATAGTTTTATGGTCAAGCATAAGTCATCCAAGTGGAGCTTCTTAGCCTTCATCGTTTGTATTAAAACAACTGCTGAACACTCAATGCAGTTGCTCTCAAAAATACCTGAATTTTGTATAATACTAAGATTCCTAAAAATTGAGAAAAGTGTGTTGATTTATCAGTCTTATCAGTGTATAAATGGTCTCCTTGGAGTCCATAAATGTATGGGACCTACCTTTCTTCGTGTTGTTTTTATTACTATTATTATTATTATTATTATTATTCCACTCATTTTTCCACGTTTGGAAAAACCAGGACTGAGATTCTAGTCTAGTCTTCCATTAGGTGCCTTGCATTTATTTTCACCCTTACAACTAACAGAAAGAAGCGGAATGTAGATTTTTTCATTGCCTGGAAGTTATATTTCTTTACTCTCTAGGGACACATGTGATGGCTTCCAAATACTATATGTAATGTTGGCTCTTTTTCTGTGCAAGTAATGAGGTCAAACTGCAGATATCAGCCAATTCAGCAAGTGCTATTTTTGATGTACAAGCATTGCAGTCAGTGTCTTCTGGCTGGCTGTATCTGTCAATCTTCCTTTTCCTTATCCCATTTTCCTGAAGTCGGCTTTCTTATCCTCTCCTTTTGTCCTGGCAAAAGGAGAATACATTGTAATCATCCACCTAGAATCCTCATAGTAAGCTGTTGCTAGTAATTTGATAGTATTTCCATCTGACTAACTTCAATATCAGTTTTAAAAGCTAATTGTATTGTGAGGTAGATGACAGCACCAGACTTCTCATAACAAAGCAGTAAACTGTGCAACTTCTGAAGAGGATTGCGGCTGTGAGGTGTGGCTGCTCTTCCGAGGAAGAAAGTTCGATCTAACATAGCCTGAATTGTATGGGCTCTTATCATGTGTCCCACTGCCATTTCTGGTGCCTGCTCCTGCCCCTTAAAGCTTTGCTTTGTGCTGGGGAGATCTGTGGGAGCAGAGGTGAGGTGCTCTTGGTGTTGCTGGAGGAGTACTGGGGGAGAGCTGGTGTGTGGCCCCACTTGGATTAGAGAGGGAAAAATGTCTGCAGATACAAGGGCAGCTTCCCTTGAATGTAAAAAGTGTTTGTAAAGTTGCGTCCTTCCTTGATTTTTGGAAGACAGCCATATGCTTTAAGACTGAAGAAAAAGAGACCTGCTCATTGACACAAGATTTCTTTTTCAGATTACTGACTGTTATCCTGTGTTGCAGCTTTATATGTTACAAATTTTATTTTGTGGCACTTTTCTTAATTCCACAGTTGTTTTTATCTGCCAAGAAAAAAGCTGCTTCTATATATATATATATATATATATATATAAAAAAAAAATAATTAAAAAAAAGAAAAAAAAAAGAAAAAAAAAAAGAAAAAGAGGGAAAACAAACCAAAAGACTGCCTTGGGTTTACTTTGTTAGTACCTCTGGTAAGGTTTAAATGTAAGGTTTAAACAAAATTTGAGAGGGTTTTTAGTCACACAGATCAGTGATCAGAGCTGTCTTCTACTCCATCCTCTGGGATAAATGCTATTTTTGTCATTTGCAAGGAAGTCTGATATGAGGACGGAGTAGAAGAATACTAAGTGGACAGAAGGGACATCCTGCCTCAGTTCACCAGTCTGCTGTTGAAACCACATTCTTAGAGCTTCTTGTTACCTGGGCAATTTAGATGCATATAGGAAAGGGGACAGCTCATCAGTTTTCACAGTAAGGCTGCAAATTGGACTAAGATAAATGTTCTGCAGGATGAAGAAATCTAGGAAGTCTTAAAGGTCTTTTTGGAGCTGTACCTGACCTCACATTTGTGAAAGCAGACCTATATCTTTCAAAAATGTGCTTTCATTATAGTTCAGTTTCTTAATGAAGTTGTAGTGTTTGCACCTTTCCCTCAGTACATTAACCAAGCAAATGGAATGTAGCTGTTGCTCTGCCACTAAAGTTGGAGGACAAAAACATCAGATCTGGAGCACTTTGGGGACTTGTTTTATAAAAGAAAAATGAAATATATGCAGGAAATGGAATCTGTATATTCAATAAGTGTCGTAATTCTAGCTAAAAGCTTTAGCAGCCCTGGATATGTGAAAGTGAGCTCTGTCGTTTAGAGATGTTGCTGTTTATTTTCCTGATTCCAGGTGCATTTTAAGCTGTAGCTCCGTTTACATAAATAACAAAGAGGTCCTTGTTTGTTCTTGTTTTGTATTTGTTTGTCTGTCTGATGTTGTCATTTACATTAGGAAAGTGGATGTGAAATATTACTGAATATTTTATGCTTTTTCAGGCATAAATAGTGAAACATAGGGAATAAAAAAGACCTGCTTATGTGAGAGGTGTGAACACAGCAGGTCTGAGCAGTTATGAAGGCCGCAGTTTTTGGAAAGAAATTCTGTAATCTTTCTGTTCTTGAAAAATGGTGGTATGCTCTCGCCTGTGGCTTGATGTGAAGTCTAAAACTCTCTCCAAAATGTTTTGAGACTTTTTATTTTGTCACATTTGTTGGTATTAAATGAACGTGAAAGGTAAAAACTAGTTTTGTAACACTGTCAAGTGTGCCACTTTGCCACTTTGCAAATAACTCTTTTACTGTCTGTGTGTGTTGATGCACTGTTCTTTGAAAATGTTTCTGTGAGAAATCGTACTTCTGTATGAGAAAGCGATAGTACTGATCAGATCTAGACACAGGTAGGATCATCTAACAGTTAGGTTGAATGAATCAAAGCTGATCCTCTACTGCTTCGAGGACTATACATCACCAGGAGTGTACATCGAATTTGAGGCTACCATAAATAAACTACTTGGTTTTTTGTGTGTAGTTGGATTGCATCAAGACATTGGCAATGGTGAGTAATCCCAGACTGGCTTGTAGTTATTATATGCTCAGAACAGTTTGGAAATCTCACCATCTTCGTATTTTTCTGTTATGGTAATTCTTGGGGGCCGCAGTTGAGGTACACACAACACTGTGTGTGAAGTAAGTGGTGATTTTGCTGTCTAGAAAAATAAGTGGGGGACAGACTAAGCAAAGTGGTAAAACATTGTTTAGAAATGGCTGTTTTAAAATATGCAAATGTAATCTACAGCGCTTTAAAGCTCTGTGCTATAGACTGGTAGACGAGGGAATAAGCAACCTTACTGATTTGTGCATATTTCAGATCAGTGGTATGTATCTTTCTCTAGTAGATCTGTATTTTGTATCACAATTGCCAAATGTTTATATACTGTGAATTGTTACTGCTAGAGTTTTGAGGAGTATCTGGTAACAAATTTTAAAGGTTGCTAGTTTTGTATTTGTCTTGTAATCCCAAGCGGTTGGAATGGTGACAAATCTGATACAAGAATACAGTCCATATCTTGTGCTGTACTATCAAAACTTTATTGCAGTGTAATATGAAGGTGAGAACAATTTGAAAGGAAATTGTTATAAATATGATTCTGTATTCATGAGCAGTTTATGCTAGGGATTGAATTGATAGCTACGGCTTTTGCAACTGTTTCCAGTGTCAGACAGGTCAACCACATGTGAAGAAGCAGCCTAACATTCAAACAAATATGAAAAAGAGCTACATGCATGACAGAAGTAAAAAGTGAAAAGCCTCCTGAGGCTTTCATATGTAATCTGGAATTTGTTTTCATTTTCAAAAAAAATTTAGGCAGATGTGCACAGAGTTGTTCCCATGCAGACAAGCTACAATACTAAGATTTTTGATTTTTGTTTTTTAAACAGAATTTAGCAGCATTAAAACACAGTAACAAACTATAATGCTTTGGTTCTGTCTGTGTGGAAAATTGAAAAAAGCAAGGGTAACTCTGTGAAACATCTATGGCAAAAATACATTTTGGAACTCTTGCCACAAGTTAAGGTTGGTAAGGTTATATTTGTGTGTTCCTATGCTTTTCTAATATATGACCTGTGCTAGCTGTTTGGGAAGTGAACACTGATGTTAGTTCATGAGTACCTTATTGCTTCCTTCACTTGTCCAAGCCTTTTGTCTTTTGTCTTTTGCTTGCTTTCTCGTAGAAGGTGCACTAGAGACAAATGCTAGTGTTCACTGGTGTCAATTTCCTTATCACATCGGGGAGCACAGAAGCAATAGCCCTAGCTACTGCTGAGAAGCTCTTAAACTTTTTTGTTCATATTTAGATTAATAGACAGAATAGCGATAGTGGGAAGAAATGCTTGGAAGCAGAAGAGAAAGGATTGGTATTTGATTTAAAAGAAAACAAACAAAAAAGCTGCTCAGAGCATACTATTTTTCTCTACAGCAACCGTAGGCCTTTGGCAGGGAATTTTTCCTGTCTGTAGAATGAAAATGCTTTGCCTATCTTGTCATTATCCATTACAGTCTCTGCCTGTTTCAGGAACTGCTGTGTGGTAAAGTCACTGCTTAGTATGGTAAGTTCTTGTAATTGAGCACGCACACAAAAAGATATGGAGGAATTGGACAGGCTCAATCTCTGAAGGTCCCTTCCAAGTGAACTTTTCTATTCTCTTATCCTTCCACACCCAGTATTGAAGTATTGAATTCAGAAAACTGGGAGACTTTGCATTGCTTTAGAAAAGAAGATTAATGATGGTTAGGATGATGATATTAATTCAAGATGAGAATAGTAATTCTAGCTACCATGTTGAAGAAGTGAAGGCAACATAATCCTTGGTTGAAAGCACTAAATGGACTTCCTGCAATGACTGATTTTATTTTTTTCATAACGGTAAGTGAGATAAGAGATCTGAAGTCTGTTTTTCAGATCTGTATCTTTTCACTCACTTATCAAAAAGCAAAAACTTCCTCTGTATGTTTAAACTTTTGTAAACTTGTAATGTTGCAAATGTATTGATTTGTGGAAACTGGTTCATATGCCCTGGAAAATGCTAAAGGATTTTTGGTCAAAAGTTCAAGCATTCTTACTGTTGAAAATTATATTAACTGGTAACAATGCTTCTAGAAATACTTGCAGGAGACAATTCTTGAAGCCAACATGTGAAGGATAAAATTTGTGAAGATTGGAGTAACTCAAAAAATCTCTGGATTTCTGTGTTTTTCTGGGTCATACTTCTCTTGTCATGAGGCAAGGTAGCTATGAAGGTTCAACTCCAAATAAATTGTGCGTGGTGAAAGAATAACTGTTACATATTTAAGTTGGAAACTAATTTCTGGGGAGATACTTGGGAAAGCTTTTGTTAGAAAACTATTTCAAAGGAGATTGACAAGTCTTAAAATTCAGTTCCTGTATACATCTGAATTTCACCTTTAGAAATTGCTTGTCTTTTACTGCAAGTAGTTATCAATTCAAGTGAATGCAGAAGTGTGAGCATGGCTGAAGTAAATAGTCTGAAAATTTTGTTCGTCCTTGTGGGGATTTTTTTTTCCAGTCTTTTTGCAAAAGCATTATTGTACATTAAAAGTATTCTGAGTTTGTAAAGGAAGGTATCCTTTTGGGGAGGGAGAAGTGTTAATTCTAAGCTTATTTATTTATTTTTTAAGTGCTATTAGCTGGCAGTGGAACACAGATGACTTCTTTCTACAGAAACCAAATTGATAAGAATGAAAAATACAGAAAGGGGAAAAAAAACAGCTGATGCAAGCTGACTCTTTAAGCCTTTCCACTCGAAAACAAAATTAAATTACTGCTTCTATTCAGGGAAGAAAGCTGGAATTAAGTTTACTGGATTATTCAACATCTGTTTAATATCTCTCTCATCACTTGGCTGGATGTTACACAGATTCATTAGGTTAGGAGAAGAAAGTAGTGGAAGTTTAAAAAGTAAAATAGTGAGGTGTGTTGAAGCAGACTTCTTTCCACTGTAGTTCTGCCTGCATTTTGTCTCACTGTTCAGACACTGAGCAGGAGATGCTTGTGATTTTTAACTTCCATCTAACCTAATAGTTACTTTTGCTTTTCCACTGTCTCTAGTATGAAGGCGTTTATCTGTCTATAGCATATATAGATCTATTGATAGATGTATTCACACTAGGTATAGGTAGATGTGAATGTCTGTATATATATGCATACGCACATACACATATAAATGAAATAAGTAACAAATACCTTTTTAAAGGGTATTTGTATCCACTTCAATTTGATCAACAATTTCTCAGTAAATGGAAGACTTGAAGGCTGAATGAGAATTGTAATGATTTGTTAATTTCTAGTGTTTAGTAACAGAACAAGTTGTATGTTTTCAGTGATTTGCATATGTCTTTGAAATGGTTTCCATTCTTCCCAAGATGTCTGCTTAAAACTGTAGGTGTTCAGCTCTTCGGCAAAATATTCTCCAGGAACCCTGTTTGTGCTGTAATGATTATATACTGACCGTTTTACATAATTCATTTGGATGTGTGTTATTTCTGTTCTCTCACCTAGAGGTTGGAAAGCTGCCTTAATTTCATGTCTGCAGAAAGAGGATAACAAAATTGAAAATACAAAGTATTTGCAAATCAACTATGGAGATTAGGAAGAATCTCTTGTTACTTCTGTTTGGTATTCATTATAAAAGTAAAGGACTGATTTATGCATGAGAGGAAAAATGAGCACACTTTTGTTATCTCATAGTTGGTGTGAATCCAGGAAATCTTCATACAGATATCCTGGAAATTTACATTATACATAATTTACCATTGACTCCTCCATTTTTTGGCTACTGATTTTTATTTTATCTCTGCCATAGCACATTTTCTTTTAATATTCCTTGCATTATTCAACTTTTCTTTCATTTGTAAGTAGCATTTCAAAAGCAGAGAAATCTCCTTTAGCACTTAAAGAATTTGATCATTTGGTTATGAGGCTTATTTAAATAACTTTCTTTCATACTAGTCCTGATATTTAACACTACTAAAATAACTGCCTCATCATTCTCTATTGTGTTATCATTGACAAAGGATCCATTAGATAAATATAAGTTGAGCCTTTATATGTAATTTTCTTATTCCGTGGGGATAAATAAAGTGGACCTTTCTACTCCTTATGTTACTATGTTTATGAATGGATTTTTTTTCTTGATGTTAAGATCTATGTGGTTAAACATCTAAAGTGTATAAGCTAGAAGCAGGATGTTAGCCTGTTTGTCAACATCAGTAATACTATTCAGTGTTTTTCTTTCTCCTACATTGCACGCATCAATTTTTCCTTAATGTTAACAATTCAGCTTTGGTCGGCCAGGAGTTGAATGTTACTGTCAGCATGACAGTGGAGCTGCAGTAATCCAGCTTCAGTTCCTGATTAATGAGGTTAGTAAATTGATGTCTGTATTCTGTAATTTAGAGAAGATGCATTATGTGTTCCTCAATTTCTCACTAAGCAAAGATCAAAATACAGATACCAGTCAAGCTAAGAATCACTTGTTTTAAACACTAATAACAAGGTAACTTTTTTTTAATCGTAGACATTGCTTGACTAACTTTTGAAAATGACTTAATCTCTACAGTACTCCTGCTACAAGCAGGAAATTTTGCAGTAATATATGTATTCCTGTCAGTAAATATTGCAAGTCATCCCTTGAAGTAAAGTACTTTTAATAGTACCAACAATCTCAGTGGATTGTTAACTTTACTTTGATAGCAATCGTTTTAGATGTGAGCTGAGAAAAGATCTCTGATCCCTCAGCAATTTCACATTTATTTTGAAAGACGTAACAGCTGAGACCTGGCAGCAGTGCTGTTCTTGAGCTACTTAGGGACCAGATTTTTAGAGGGATCTCTAGCTCAGAGGGATGCTGAAGTCAAATATCACTAAATTTGTCAGCATGTAGATGTTAGCTGCTGAATTTATTACTTTATTTCTCTACAGTTATGTGCATGAGGAAACTCATGCACTCCAGAAAAAGCTTCTTCCCAATTACTCTCCAGTATAGCACAACAACGAAATGTTACCAGGTTGAATGCTGCGATCAAATCAGTTATTCTGCTACTACTATATGAAACTTATCTGTGCTATGATTTTAACATGCATGCTTGTAAATATTTTAATATCGGTAGCAAATTGCAATATTTCTTCTATGATGTTATTAATAGTGTTTCTAGAGTTCTAGAAATAAATTCAGTAAAACTTTATTTTAAACAGGGAGCTCTTGTGAGTGCCTTGGCTGATGATACCTTACACCTGTGGAACTTACGTCAGAAGAGACCTGCTATACTTCATTCACTCAAATTTAATCGAGAACGGTAGGGGTTGGATTATTGTTGCTTTGCATGCCACTATCACTCTGTGAAAATGAAAGATTGGGTTTATTGATGCAGTACAATTAATAAATTGTTACACAATTGAAATGTACATTGGACTTGAGTTATAGACTGTTATGATCAAAAGTGCTTATGAGTATATGCAGCATATCTCTGCTAAATTGATGGGTTTTTTGCTGTTTTTTGCTTGTTTGCTTTTTGTTAACAAGTTTTTGGAAGTAGTCCTTTTTTTTTTTTCTTTTTTTTTTTTCCTCCAGAATGAGTACAGTTTCAACTGGAATGCTGTGCCAGCTTTTAAGCTATCTGCTTCTGAGCTGGACTTGTCAGAGCTCAGAGATGCCTAGCAAGAACACAGAATAGTCTGACTTGCATCTCTGCTGAATAGGGCAGGAATAGGCTTTAATAGATAGCAAGAAGGAGGAAAGCTTAAATATTTATATAAAACCTTCTAATGTGTTATCATACAAAGTGCTTGGACAGACTGCTGGGTGGATTATGGAGTAACCTTAGACTTGAAAAAAAGAGCAGGTTACAAACAAATTTGTCGGGACTGACATAGATGGAGATTGTTTTCATGGGGTAGAAGACTAAGTGATTCCAAGTCTCTCTTGAAGTTGTTTTTGTGATCACTATGTATAAACTATTGATCACAAAACACATTGTGCATACCAAGGAGGTGTCAGGGTGTATGTAGTATAAATGAAATTCACCTCTAATTTAAGAAGAGTTGTCCATCCATAGGAGATATAGTGGTGTATCCAAACATAATTCTCCCACCTCATCTTTCTTCTTGTTTCTTAAATGACTTTTCTCTTACCTCTGTAGCTCCTTGTAAAGTGTAAATGTAAAATTTGTCTTTATAGCCTGAAGAAAAGCATTGGATGACAGCTTCTAACTAAAGCTTTAAAATGGGTATCTGAGGAGGTGATTCTGATTATGTGTAAATCTGTTGGAAGCTGGTTTAGAGTCTGAGATGTAAGGATATCTTTGTTTAAACCAAGAGGAATTTTGAAACCATCATTTTGCTCTGAATGCATCAATCTGCTTTCTAGTTTAAGGAATGCATTTTCTTTCCCAAGAAAAATCAGTTCAGAGATCGTTTGGGCAAACCTGATTTCCACAACTTGGCAGGTTGGGAAGATGGGTAGAGACGGAACCTCTTGAAATGCAGTGAACAAAGTGCAGAGTCCTGCACCTGGGGAGTAATAACTCCATGCACCAGAACAAGGGCTAACGTGTTGAAATATAGCACCATGAAGAAAGGTGTGAGGGTCCTCACTGACAGCAAACTTACCATAAGCTAACAGTGTAGCCTTGCAGTCAAGAAGGCCAGTACATACTGGCTTTACTAAGAAGAGTGTTGTCAGAAGACTGAGGGAAGTTCTTTTCCTCCTCTATTCAACCCCAGTGAGGCTGCATCTGTGCTCTGCAGAACAAGAGAGACATGCAGCCCTTCACTGGACACTCTTCGGGAGCACCAAAGGTGATTAGATCATCTCTCATATATGAGGAAATGCTGAGTGAACTGGGCCTCCTCTGTCTGGAGAAGAGGAGGTCCAGGGGGCATCTGATCAGTGTGTTCAAGTATCTGAAGAGATGGTTTAAAGAAGATGGAGCCAGACTTCTCACTGGTGCCCAGGATGAGAAGGAACTGACAAATTAAAATGCAGAAACTTCTGATTGAACATGAGGAAAAATTTCTTTACTGTGAGGGTGAGTAAGTTCTGGCACAGGTTGCCTAGAGAGTTTATGGAGTTTCTCTGCTTGAGGATCTGCAAAGGCCACATGAACATGGTCCCAAGCAACCTGCTGTTGGTGGCACTGCTTGAACAGTGGGATGGGACCAGATGACCTCTAGAGTTCCCTTAGATGACCTTAGCAATTCTGTGATTTTGTGAAATGTGGTGTTCTCACTAGCAAAACCTATCACAGGGAGTTGAACTGTGTGTGTTCTTAGCAGAAAAATGACCAGGAAATAGTTTAGTTATCTGCGTCACTTCAGTGGAAGTGCTACTTGTTAATTTGAGTTTGACTACTGTATTTCCATGAATGGCTTGCTAAAATATGTGGTGGAAACACCATATTATCAAGAGCAATGAAAGTGAAGTTTCTGAGACAAAGGTTTATTCTTGTAGTAATTTTCAAGTATCTATCATCATAACTTATAGAAGTAGCTGGGACAGTTAAGATCCCAGAGCCATACATTGCCATAGCTGTTTACGTCATGCTTGATAACTGTCACCTGTGCTTTCAAATAGTCAAGTCAGTATTCCTTTGACTAATTTGTAACATAAAGCTTTATAAAATAAAGCGTGATCTCATTAGAAGGCAATAAATTTTATTTTGAACTTAAGAGAATTGAACAAGTTCGTTGCTGAATAATTCTGTTTAGCTGCTTTTAATAGCTTAGAGCTCTTACTGTTAACTGCTTCTAATGGGTGTGATGTTACTTGAATTTGAAGTAGTTAACTTTGGGTCAGTTTTGTGTTGTACATTAACTACTAAATGTAAGGAGATAAGTATTCTGGAATATTGCAAGGATTTTAGGTACCTTGTTAATTATATCCTTTAAATAACTTATGATTTGTGGTTAAGACGTTCTCATAAGAATAACTAACTAATCAAACATAAATTATTAAAATATTAAATACTAAAACTGAGCCTTGTGGTAATATGATGTAGTAATGATTCTTCAATTTGCCGGCTTGTACTTTGTAGGAACTTTCAGTATCTTTCAAATTAGTTTGCATAAAAGAAAATAAATAATTGAACAAACTGAAAAAATGCTCTTCATGGAGAAATGAAGTCAAAATTTACTAAAGGACTGAAGCAATTACCTAAGTTTTATCAGTATTTTCTCTAGAACTCTATATGCTTGGGTTTAAAATTGCATACCCAATTGGAAATGCCTGGAAATGTCTTGATAGAGAAGAAAAGCAGTATTTGCATTGTACTGAAGAGTTGAAGTCAAAAGGTCAGGGCAATTTTTCAAATGATTTTGTTTTCAAATCCAATCATAAAATAGTTTGTATTGGAAGGGATCTTTAAGATCATCTAGTTTCCACTCCCCTGCTGTAGTCAGGGACACCTCACACTAGACCAGGTTGCTCAAAGTCCCATCCATCCTGGCCTTGAATACTTCCAGGGAGGAGGCATCCACAACCTCTCTGGGCAACCTGTTCCAATGTCTCATCATTCTCACCGTAAAGAATTTCTTCCTAATATTTAGTCTAAATCTACCCTCTTCCAGTCTAAAACCATTTCACCTCATCCTGTCGCTACATGCCCTTATAAAATGTCCCTCCCCAGATTTCCTCTAGGCCCTCTTCAGGTACTGGAAGGCCACTATAAGATTCCCTGGGACCCTTCCCTTCTCCAGGCTGAAGAGCCCCTATTCTCTCAACCTGTCCCCGCTGGGGAGATGCTCCAGCCCTGTGGTCATCTTCATGGCCCTCCTCTGGACCTGCTCCAGCAGACCATGTCCTTGTTGTGTTGGAGGCTCCAGAACTGGATACAGTACTCCACATGGAGTTTCATGAGAGCAGAGTAGAGGGGCAGAATCACCTCCCTTTACCTGCTGGTAACACTTCTCTTGATGCAATCCAGGATACAGTTGGCCTTCTAGGCTGCGAGCTCACATTGCTGGCTCATGTTGAGTCTTTCATCAACTGTTAAAAAGATTTAGTAATTTGATAGATACATAACCATTTACAGCCTATAATACCACAGATAGTGAATAATTTTAAACAAGTCTTTTATGACCTGGTGACTGGTGAACATGTTAATGTATAACAAATCTGTTGAAATCAATGGCAGATGTCAGAAGTGCAGTACATAACAAGCTAGTTTTGTAAGTTTTCTAGCCTTTTGTTCTTGTCGCATTTGTGTGGGTTTCGCAGCTGCTCCATGTTCTAGTTACTAAACAGAAGTTAGAAGATATTAAACCAGTGTAATGACAAGCTTGGCCACTGCTCCTTAACTGTGAGAAGGAGACAGAGGAGCAGTGTGTAGGGGCCTGAAAAAGAATACAAAATGATATATACGTGGGGTTTGTGTTTGCGTGACTTACTATACAAGTCAGTGTCTTTGTACCTCTTTGCTAAATATGCGGTTTAGTGTGTGAACTAGGTTTTGTTCATTACTAGGATATTTTTTCAGTGAATGACAGTGCAGTTTTTGTCACTTGAATAGACTTGAAAATACCTCAGCTTTATGTAGAAAATGGAAAACTTGTCTTGTGATTAAAGACTTGCATCTTTTCTCAGAAAATGGTTGTGATTCTGTCTTATTGCCAAAATGAATGTTTTACTTGCTTTGTAACATAGCCTGAAGACGAAAACAAGAAGCATAGTTTAAAAATAGAATCAAGTGTTTTGTGTACTGGTGCTTTGCATATCGATCACTGAATGCATTGATAGCAGTTTAATTTTTAATATCTCAACTTTTATGCTGTGGGATTTAAATAGTCTTCCTCAGCATGAAAGTGCACAATTTGGAGTTACAAAACTGTTTTAAGTACTGTTGGTTTTATACCCCGCTATCAACAGCAACTTGAGCATTGTATTTCAAACACAAACCCTGCAGTGTGTGTGGAGAAATCCCCTTTGTATTTACTTTTTACTAGCACATAGGATTTTTGACTTTTATGACACAAACCTCATTTTGTTAGATTCTGTAAATCTACCCACACTACATATTAGCAGGCATTTGTTGCAAGGAGACTTCTTCTTCCTTCCATGTAGCTGAATTTATAAGCTGACCAATTCTGCCACTTTGTGGATAATAGAAGGACATACAGGATATCTTGTTTTTTCTTTGAGAGAACATGATCATCAACTTCTCGTTTCCCTTTTTTTGTGTACCAATACCACTGTTTCATTTCCAACTTCTATTTAATGAGCTTTTTTTTTTTCCACTTTGTGTGTTTTGGGATGAGATTATGGTATAGCTAACGAAGAATCCAAATGATACTTCTGAAAAGTTAAATATTTCTGTTTTTGTAAAGTCAGTAATACACATTAATATGTGACACGTAGCTATCTCCTTATGTTGAAAAATAGCTTATTTTTGGAGATCAGAATGAAGTAATCTGGTCTGTTTGCCTTTACAATTTCATATAATACTTTCCCCTGTTGTCTTGAAAATGTTGTTCAATGGTGATTCACTAGACGGCATATTTAGGAGTTCTATTTTGTTTTGATTAGTTAGCAAGAAAAAAAAAAACTTCTCAGTAGTCTTGATTTGGTGCGGAAGTGAATACTTCATTCATACAAGATTTAATTCCTTACAAATTTTTTCGTTGAAGCTGTACGATGCACTGTGAGTCCCAACTTACATGTGGTTGATGGAGATACAACTGCATGTTTTCTGCTGCTGCATTTGGTATTGAGAGAGAACTGAAGTGCAGAGTCCTACTGCCCTGGAACTTCAGATTACTATGAAACCTGTCTCTATTTTCTGATTAGCTGTTTTCTCTGTACATCAGTGATTTTTACAGAACTATGAGCCACATAATGGCCAGCTGTCACATTCATGGGCATAATTCAACCTCTAGTCTTTAAGCCTTCTCAGTATGGCAGACTTTCCACATTAGTAATGATAGTAATGATTTGTCCGTCTCCTGTGGGAAATTTACATCTGTCAACTTTTGTTAAGTCCTGCTACATAACTTGCAAGACCGAACATTCAGCCTGAACTACTTAAGGCGAGGCCAGATCAAGCCCTGGGCAGTCTGGTTTAGCTGTGCATGTCCCTGTGTCCTTGTTCATTGCAGGGGAGTTGGACTAGATCATCTGTAAAAGTCCCTTCCAACTCTAAGGCTTCTATGATTCTACTTGTATTAGAGTAAGCTACTTGAGTGTCTTCTGATGCCAAAGGGTGGTGGTTATTCCTTGAGTTTTAAAAGATGTCTGACAGGAACTCATGAATCTAGTTCAGGGGACTTTATCAGTGGCTGGGATCCTCAAATCCTTAGCATTTGGTATGAATTTCTTCAGTATTGGAAAATTATATATAACAAGGCAAACTTGAGTTGTTTTTTTGTCAACATTACAAGCAGTGAGTCAGCCTTTTTCTCTTTGTATGTAAACATAAAGAAAATAGAATGTATTAGGGATATTATTTTTTGTAAAAACAAACAATTAAAAAGAACCAAACTGGAACATCAAAACAAAACAACAGCCAAAAGGAAAACCTACAAAACCTGGGAACTGAAAGAATGTTCAGATGGCCCTGGTATTTGTTGCATCAGTGATGGCAGTGTTCAATTTTATTTCTGTTCTCAGCTCTTGCCTTCCCAATACTATATTTTGTTACTACTAATATATGCTAGAACTCTGATGTTGAACATAAATTCTTCTCAGTGCCTTCAGAGGCAGCTCTTCAAGTGATCATATTTGGAGAAGCATCATTTAGAGTGTTGTTATAGGATGCAGATGGAGTTAAAGTAGCTGGTCCAGTTTGTATGATATACTGTGTCTTTATCCATATTGTCTTTCTAGAGACAATTTTGGGAGGCATTGAAGAAGACTTTCTCTGCATGTGCCTCCTGCCTCTTCAGGTCTTTTCTTCATACACGTAGATATTTTAAGTTTTTGCTGTTACTCGTAATCTGGAAGTAGCTCATTTACAGCAGTATGGGAAAAACACAGCTGCTGCTTAGTTCCATCAAAATGGCTTTTGACTTTGTGCTCTTTGAAGACTTGACATGGGGGCCATGGAATCTAGTCTAACATAGGACTTCAAACTTTTAAGTTTCGATGTTTTATATGGTGGCTATCCTAAATGTGAAAGCTTGAAGAAAGTCTGAAGTATGCAGAAGGCAACTTTGGTAGGTTAACATTGCTCTTTGCATCTCTGGTAATGATTTGATCAGCTAATGTAATAACAGTACATATAATAACATCACAGAATCACAGAATCACAGAATCACAGAATCGTAGGGGTTGGAAGGGACCTCCAGAGATCATCGAGTCCAACCCCCCTGCCAAAGCAGGATCCCTACACCAGGTCGCACAGGTAGGCGTCCAGGCGGGTCTTGAATATCTCCGGAGAAGGAGACTCCACAACCTCCCTGGGCAGCCTGTTCCAGTGCTCCGTCACCCTCACTGTAAAGAAGTTCTTGCGCACATTGGTGCGGAACTTCCTATGCTCCAGCTTCTGGCCATTTCCCCTTGTCCTGTCTCCGCACACTGCTGAAAAGAGTCTGGCCTCGCCACTTTGCCCCCCACACCTTAGATATTTATAGACCTGGATCAGGTCCCCTCTCAGTCTTCTCTTCTCAAGGCTAAACAGACCCAGCTCACTTAGCCTTTCCTCATAGGGGAGATGCTCCAGGCCCTTCACCATCTTTGTGGCTCTCCGCTGGACTCTTTCCAAGAGATCCCTGTCTTTTTTGTACTGGGGAGCCCAGAACTGGACACAGTACTCCAGATGAGGCCTTACCAGGGCAGAGTAGAGGGGGAGGATCACCTCCCTCGACCTGCTGGCCACACTCCTTTTAATGCACCCCAGAATGCCATTGGCCTTTTTGGCCACAAGGGCACACTGCTGGCTCATGGCCAACCTGTCGTCCACCAGGACACCCAGGTCCCTCTCTGCAGAGCTCCTCTCCAGCAGGTCATCCCCCAACCTGTACCGGTGCATGGAATTATTCCTCCCTAGGTGCAAGACTCTACACTTGCTTTTGTTAAACTTCATCTGGTTCCTTACTGCCCAGCTCTCCAGCCTGTCCAGGTCTCGCTGAATGGCAGCACAGCCTTCGGGCGTGTCAGCCAATCCTCCCAACTTCGTATCATCAGCAAACTTGCTGAGGGTGGCCACTACCCCCTCATCAAGGTCATTGATGAAGATGTTGAACAGGACCGGTCCCAGCACCGACCCCTGGGGAACACCGCTGGTTACAGGTCTCCAACCAGACTCTGCACCGCCAATGACAACCCTCTGTGCTCTGCCAGTCAGCCAGTTCTCAACCCACCTCACTGTCCACTCATCTATCCCGCACTTCCTCAGCTTCGTTATAAGGATGTCGTGGGAGACAGTGTCAAATGCCTTGCTGAAATCAAGGTAGACTACATCCACTGCTCTCCCCCCATCCACCCAGCCAGTGACAACATCATAGAAGGCTACCAGGTTGGTCAAGCACGACCTCCCCCTGGTGAACCCGTGCTGACTACTCCTGATAACCTCCTTTTCTTCCAGTTGTCTGGAGATGGCATCCAGCACAATCTGTTCCATCACCTTTCCAGGGACAGAGGTGAGGCTGACTGGCCTGTAATTACCTGGATCTTCCTTCTTGCCCTTTTTGAAGACCGGAGTGACATTGGCTATCCTCCAGTCTTCAGGCACCTCCCCCATTCTCCAAGACCTCTCAAAGATGATAGAGAGCGGTTCAGCAATCACCTCTGCCAGCTCCCTCAGCACCCGTGGATGCACCCCATCGGGTCCCATGGATTTATGAACATTGGTGTTGCCTAGGTGCTCTCGGACCGCCTCTTCCCTGACTAAAGGGAAGTCTTCCATTCCCCAGACCTTCTCACTAACCACCAGGGCCTGGGATTCCCGAGGGGGAGCTTTTTCACTGAAGACAGAAGCAAAGAAGGCGTTCAGTATCTCCGCCTTCTCAGCATCCCCCGTTACCAGAACACCCCCCTCACTTAGTAGGGGACCTACATTCTCCCTAGTCTTCCTTTTACTGTTAACATACTTAAAAAAACCTTTTTTATTATCCTTTACCACCTTTGCTAGATTCAATTCCAGGTGGGCTTTAGCCTTCCTCGTCGCATCCCTGCAGGCCCTGACAACATTTCTATATTCTTCCCGAGTGGTCAGACCCTTTTTCCACATTTCATGGACCTTCTTTTTCCCTTTGAGTTTGTGCATGAGCTCCTTGCTCATCCACACAGGTCTCCTGCCACCCTTTCCTGATTTCTTGCTCACAGGGACGCACCGATCCTGGGCTTGGAAGAAGAGCTGTTTAAATGCCAACCAGCTCTCACAGGCCCCCTTACCTTCTAACACCCTAGCCCACGGGATAGCTCCAAGTAGGTCCCGGAAGAGATCAAAGTTGGCTCTCCTAAAGTCCAGGGTAGCAATCCTACTTTTTGCTTTGCTCCTTCCACTCAAGATCTTGAACTCCACCATCTCGTGGTCACTACAACCCAAGCTACCCCCAACTTTTACTTCCTTAACAAACCCGTCCTTATTTGTGAGAATAAGGTCCAGTAACACCCCTCCCCTCGTTGGTTCCTCCACCATCTGCATCAGAAAGTTGTCTTCGACACATTGCAGGAACCGTCTGGACTGCGCATGCCTGGCCACGTTGCTTTTCCAGCAAATATCTGGATAATTGAAGTCCCCCATAAGCACCAGCGCCTGGGATTGCGACGCTACTTTCAGTTGCTTGTGGAAGGCCTCGTCAACCTCCTCCTCCTGATCAGGGGGCCTGTAGTACACACCCACAACGGTGTCACCCATACCAGCCTGCCCCTTGATTCTCACCCACAAGCTCTCCACTGCTACATCACCCTCCCCCAGGTGGAGTTCAATACATTCTAGCTGCTCTCTCACATAAAGAGCAACTCCACCACCCCGCCTCGCCAGCCGATCTTTCCTAAAAAGCACATAGCCCTCCATGACAACATTCCAGTCATGCGAGCTGTCCCACCACGTCTCCGTGATCGCAATGAGATCATGGCCTTGCGACCGCACACAGATCTCCAACTCTTCCTGTTTATTTCCCATGCTGCGCGCATTAGTGTATAGACACTTTAGGGAAGCAGCACCCCCCTGCCTCTCTCCATCCCTTTGAACTCCACCCTTTTCACCCATCGAACTCCATTTTGAGCCACGAACTACCCGCTCAACCCCAGTGGCCCTCATTCTGTCCCCTTCCCCCTTCATACCTAGTTTAAACACCTTTCAATGAGCCCTGCCAGTTCCTGGGCTAGGATCCTCTTACCCCTTGGAGACAGGCTACTTCCATCCGCAGCCATCATGCCAGGCGCAGAGTAAATTGCCCCGTGGTCAAAAAAACCGAAGTTCCTGTGCTTGCACCAACTTCTTAGCCATTTATTTATGAGGCGGGTTTTTTGGATGCTCTCGGTATCCTTCCCTGCCACTGAAGGTAGGGAAGAAAAAACCACCTGCACACCCGTTCCTTCAACTACCCGCCCCAGTCCCCTGAAGTCTTCCTTGATAGACCTCAGGCTTCTCTCAGCGACTTCATCGCTGCCAGCCTGAACTATCAATAATGGGTAATAATCAGAAGGGCCAATCAGACCAGGAAGTTTCCTAGCAATATCCCTGACCCTTGCCCCAGGGAGGCAGCACACCTCCCTACGGGTAGGGTCAGGCCGACATATAGGGCCTTCCGTTCCTCTCAGCAGGGAGTCACCTATGACAACCACCCTTCTGTCCTTCCGGGCGGAGGCAGTCTTGAGGCGTGGGGTCGACCGCTTCGCCCGAGGCAACCTTACAGGTGGACCTCCCTCCACCCCCTCACTCACCTCTCCCTCGAGATTCAGGGCCTCAAACCTATTTTGCAGAGGCACCTGGGGAGCCGAGGATGGTCGGGATGGAGGACGCCCACTTCGCCGAGCTGGTATCCTTTTCCACTCCTCCTCCTCCCTTAGATTGCCTTGCTCTGCTCTCAAATTGCCTTGCACTGCAGCAGGAACACAGTCTACCTGCCGGTTCCCCTCTACTACCTGTTTGCAAGGCGGCAGGGAGTGACACGCTCCACGCAGAGCCTCAGCTGTGTGCCAAGATCTCGGGGCTGATAGGGACTGGCACCACCAATCAATCTCCCTCTCACATTCCTTTATGGTCCTTAGCCTCTCCACCTCCTCCTTCAGGTTGACCACAAGGCAAAGTAAGTCCTTTAGCTGGTCACATCTTACACAAGTGCTGCCTCCATCGCCTGGCACTGCAAGGGCCAGGCTCTGGCACTCATCACAGCCAGTGACCTGCACACTAGCATGTTGTTTTGGGACCTCAGTCTGCACCTCTGCATTCTTCTTGGCAGTCTTTCTTTTACATGTGCAGGGGGCCTCTGTCTGGGTCCCCACATTATTTTTAGAGACAGTAGCCTTCCGCCGGGGTGGAGCCATGGAGAACCTGAAGACTAATTAGCACAACTAGAATAGCCTTAACAGGGCGTGACCGATAAGCCCCACCCTGCTGCTGATAGTGCTGGCTCTGCCCTCGCCCCCTTACCAGGTCGTTAATGGGTGACCCCGCACCTGCCACTTACCTCACAGTGATAACGCCTCTCCTCTCCGCCCTGGTGGGCAGCGACGCGTCCCGGAGGTTTTTTCAAGGCGTTGCCCTGGCAACGCCCCCGCTGCGTCAGCCGCTCTCGCGAGATCTGCCGGGCTTCTCTGTTGTCTCGGGGACCCCCGGAAGAGGGAACCGATCGAGATCCACGTGTTCTTCGCGATCAGCCGCTGCGACTCTGGCTGAAACAGCTCCGAAGCGGCGATCCTCGGCGATCAAGGGTTTCTTCAGGGTTTGCGCCCGTTTAAATCCCATATATACATATATATACATATATACATATAACATATATAACTACAGACATATAATGATAGTGTGAGGTTATAGAAATAGTTCTAATTATTTAAAAAGAAAACCTTTTATCAGTGTTTCTCATTCATCTAAGGATTTGATGCTGTGCTTTGTTAAAGCTGTGCAAAGTTCTGAAGAACATAATACTTAATAATGCAGTAGACTAAGGGAAGGTAAAGATTAATTTAGAAGGCTGTTTATTGTCATAATAATACACTCAAGATAACGGTCCATCTTTTTGTACTTAATATTTCCCTTAATTGGAACAATTAGCCTGCTTACATATTAATATAATAAACTTTATTCTTTGAGTTTTCCGTAATTAAATTCCAGTGGGGAATACTATAATTTGCTATAATTGATTTTGATATATGTTGTAACACAACCACATTCGAGATTTTTCTTATCTAATTTGAACAGGTTATTGGAAAAGACATGGTCTGCAGTAAAGAAAGCAAATCTTTTCAGTAGATTTCAAAATGGCTGGTTAAAGATGTCTATCATTTCTATATCATTTCTAATACTTTCCCATAAGCAGTAGCACAAATTATATTAAAAGTACAGCAAAATATATGTATTTTTTTGTGAAGTTTAGGACTTTTATCAATATTTTCCACTGCTTATGTAACACTGGATTTTCTGTATAAAATCATTTTCCTGAGAACTATTGGTCAAACTCTGACAAATGTATTTCACAGTTAAATTTTTTCTTGGCTTCTGTTGTTCTTGTTGTGTTTGGGTTTTTTAGGGTTGAGGTGGAGAAGTGGCATTGTGAATGTGTATGCAGTGAGGAGGAAGAATTTGTGCTTTTAGAGAAGTGCAACTACTTTAGAACTATGCTGACTGTTTTGGGTTTGCATAACAGTACCTCATTTTAGCAATAACATTAGCATACATTAAAATCATATTGTAGAATTCAAAATAAAAAAAAAATCTCTTGAAAACATTGCTTTCTTCTATAAAGGGGCTTCTTTATTTGCACAGGGATTGAGAAGCAAAATATGTAGAATAAAGTACTGTGCACAATACTTGCATTATGCCATCAGCGTCACAAAATGTATTATTCTTAATGAGAATTTCTGGTGAGATAATATGATGAATTTGTTGTGCCATGGAAGAACTGCCTGCAAAAGCTTGCTTTCTGTCATCACTTGCTCTCACAGTCCCACTTGAGGTGTTTCTTCAGAATCACAAAACTGATCTATTTTTTTTAATGGATGCCTCCCTCCTGTTTTTTTTTTTGTCAAAGCGGTTTGATGCAGGAAAGAAAATGTCTGGTACTCTGCTCTTGACTGATTGCTGTCAGGCAGTTGGGATTTGTATGTTAGAAAAGGCTTGACAAAAAAATTTTCCTTGACTTCAGTGTATCTGTGATGCTTTCAATCTCTGTCCAGCCATTGTTTGTTGGGTTTTTGGGGGTTGGGGGTGGGGTAGGGAGAGAAAGATAAGAAGGCTTGAATGTAGGAAATGTATGGTACACATAGTATGGCAATTCATACTTTTGTGGATCTTCATATATTAGCTACAGAGTATAGTTTTCTTGTGGCAGAGAAATAGGTATCTGAAGGAAAGTCTATAGTCTTAAGAGAAAAATATATGATGCCCTAGGCCACTACCAAAAAGGCCTTTGGACTTATTTTTGTGCCCTCAAACAAGTTTGTACCTCTTTTAACCCCAATTCCAATTTCAAATAAAACAAGCTGGGTCACTGAATGTTACATTGTATACTGACGTGCTAGTGTGATTTCACTGGTGGTTCTCTGAAGTTCATTTTTGTAAGAGGGCTATAAAATTTCTGACATAGGCAGATTTTAAAGTAGTGTCTTAAGTGAAGTCTTAGTCACTGAAAAAGGAAAGAAACTTGGTACATGGATTGTAATGTAATTCTGTAAGTGGAATGTGGAAATAAATGCTGTTCTGAAATTAATCTATTTAAGTAGATGAAAATGTAATAGATTTATGAAAATTGAAAATAAATAGCAAGTAAACTTATTTGCAAGTGGAGTAAACATGTATTACATTAGGGATGAAATCCTTGTCTATAGTGGGGGTTGGAGCTAGATGATCTTAAATGGTTCCTTCTAACCCAAACTATTCTGCGATTCTGTGAAACAGTGATTCTTTCATCATGGCATGATCCTAAATCCTCTTGGATTTAGCTGGTCATCAGTTCTGTGAGCCATGAAAATTCTAAAGGAATATTTTATTGTTATATAGACATACAAGACTCTGATTATAGAAGGGTGGTAAAAGCACACTTGGAAAGATAAGGCTGGGAACATTGCTTTGTATATACCTGTACTTACAATTCTGAAATCTTGTCAAGCTCCCAACTTAGAGATTTTGTAAATGTTTTATAAAGCTACTTGGTCAAATGTAATTTACTCTTGGTGTGGAAGCATTTTACTGCTTGCTAACTGTTGACAAAACTAATCTCTGCTGCACAGAGAAGACAGTAAATTGAATACAGCTGTATAACGTTGAACTATTCTATAAAGGCATTAAAAGAGCTGAGATGAACACTTTTTTCATTCCATCAGTTGTTGCCCTTTTGCTACAGTAATCACAGTTGCTGCCTCAACTTATATTTTGGTTCACCTTTAAGTGACAAAAAATAGATTAGTTTTTTATAATGAGTGTTGGACCCCTATAGGTATAATATTAACTTACAAATCAATACAGATATACTCATGACCTTACTCCTGAATATTCTCTCTGGCTGCTACGCCACAGATTTAGATCCAGCTGATGTGGCTGCCAGCTTCTTCTGGCAGATGGAATCCTGGCAAAAAAAAAAAAAAAAAAAAAAAAAGCTACAGCACTGCAAATTGCTGAGGGTTTCTTTCTCCCCCTTTTCTTCTTCTGCCTTTCTTTTTCTACTCCATTACCTGTTCATAGTGGGAGAATATGTTACTGGACAGCAGTATTTGGGAGGCCTGTCTAATAGATGTGCATGTATATGACTTAACTTCAAATAAAATCATTTATGTCTTTTAGCAAGTTGATTATATTCAAGTGTTTAAGCAGCAGTGCTTGCAAATTACTATATATAGTAAAAATGTTATGTTTGCAGGTTTACTGAATTGAGGCACTTAAAATCTTGTATGTAGTCCTTTTTTCTGTAAAACATCAGTGCAAAATGCTAGTGCAACCTTGTGCTTAAATATTAAAACATAAAAAATCAAAAACTTTGAAAATGGGTAAACTGAAGTTTTGCCTGAGCAAACAGTATTTCCAAGTTAGAAGTATATTAGTGATATAGAAAAGTTCCAGGTAACATTACAAGAAAAGCTATACATTTTGAAGTCTGTAATACAAAATAATGTCTGTTCAAGTGTTAGTAGGCTATTCCATTGCTGCTTTTAGCATTTGGGTTTTTTTTTGTTTTTGTGCTGAAGTTAAATAAGTATATAGAACACCTAATGCAAAGGATTTAAGGCTGTACTTTGCACAAATAATTATTAACAGGCTTGTGAAATGATGCATGCATTTGACAAGAAGGGAGTCCAACTGGGAGAGAATAAGAATAAATCTGTAAAGCTAAGGATTAGAGCTGACAGAACAAATTTCCATTTCATAATTATTTTACCTTAGCATCGAAACATTTCTAAACACCCTACTTTTATAGCACAAGTAGTTTAAATTGTTTTCATATTGGACTGTATCAGATAACTGTAAATTCTAAAACATCTTCTAGAAAATTCTTAGACTCTAACTTCTGTATTTCTGTTATGTAGGAAACTCAAATACTTTAGAATCTGCAGTTCCTAAGCAAACTTCATTGCCATATCAATTTTGACGACAATGTAACAAATAAGCAGGATTCCAGAAGCCAAAAATAACCAAACTTTAAAATAATAACATTTTCACTGGAGATAAAGTTTAAAAAAAAAAAAAAAAAAAAAAAGTTATCTGCTGGTGTCTATAGAAATTAGCATATGGATTTTGTTCAGTTATTTCCATCTACCAACAGAGGAAAAAATAAGAAATACAAGGCAGGAAATGAAAACGTGGTTTAAGTAAAATGATATCACCAAATTTAAACTAATTTTTAAATAACTTTTACAATTGCTTGGGTCTCATGTTGTTCTTTTTTTTGGGTTTGCTCTTTGTGGAATGCTTTGGCTCACATTTAAACTTACATTTATTAGGTTCTATTCTCTCTCTGTCTCCTCACTCAAAACCAGCTTAAACAGTAGTGGGTTAATTCTAAAAATCCTCTGTTCTTCAAAACCTGGAATTCGATGGATTCTGAAGGGAGATTTGTGGATTATACCATATAAGTATTGTATTCTAAGTTTAAAATGACAGCAATCTTGAGGAATAACATTCAGTGTGATAATTTTCAAAAGTGGCTGTGTGATTTGTATCCCAATGACTTAGCAGTCTTAGAATATTTTGGTTTATATTTGTTGTTTTTTCTGAGTTTTACATTGTCTGAGAATCTTTTTCATTGCATACTGGTTTTACTAATTTTCTCTACCTGTGTATTGTTTGCTGCATTTCTTCTACCCTTTGGAAATGTGGAACTTGAAATACAGGATTTATAAAGACTTTTCATCCCTTTTTCTGGTGGTGTTCTTTTTCAGGATAACATTTTGTCATCTGCCTTTCCAAAGTAAATGGCTATATGTGGGCACTGAAAGAGGAAACATTCACATTGTCAATGTGGAATCATTTACTCTCTCAGGCTATGTCATCATGTGGAATAAAGCCATTGAACTGTGAGTGTAATCAAGTATTGTCTATTGAGAGGAGAGAACAGAAGTGTCCTAAATGTTGTTAAGATCAGATGCAGAAATTATATTCATACCTGATATTATTTTCAGCACACCCAATACATGGACAAAGTACATAAACGTGTAAATAACTTCTTTTCTCATGAAAGTGAGGTGATAATGTTAACATAAACATTAACATTAAGCCTGTAATGCTCTTACCATAGTGCCTGGAATAGACATAAAAATCTACAATTATTAAAGAATTAGGAAAAATATGTATGTTAAGTATGTTGTGGCTTGTATTAGGGTGTGCAAGTCACTTTCTGCAGTTGAAGGGAAAGTTAAGTTCATATGCAGATTTGTTTTTATATTTGTGAAAACTATTTCTAATTTGACTTCATGCTCTGATGCCCAGGACTCTGTATAACATCAGCATGTCTTCAGAAATAATTGGCTTCAGTAGTCCTTATAATATCTTCTACAGTGTAAAAAATGTGTATTGTGACATTACTCATTTAAAATATAAATTTAAATAAGCCTATTCCAGGAAAAAAGTATAATTTTTTACAGCAGTTATAACGATATAAATAATACTAAGTTCAAGAAATAGCTTTTCTTTTTTAATTTTTTTTCAGTGAAGAATTAATGGTTTAGAAAATGTATTATATTCTCTTGTCTTCAAATGTTCAAAGTGGAAGAAAGAAGAAAACAAAAATGTAACTTTCAAGATAATGTGGGGTTAAAGGAAGCAAAGCTTTATAGAAATAATAGCGTGGGTTTGGTTTTGCCTGTAATAACTATTGTTTTTGGAGATAGGTTGTGTTTAGATAATCTCCTGTGTGTATGCAGAAATACAATAGGATGGAAATAGCTGTATTCTAGTTTTTTAAGAAAAGAGGCACATAGAGTACATATTGTATGAAACACTACTGATGTGGGTTTTTTTTTGTTTGTTTTGTTTTGTTTTAAGTAATACAATGTTTTCCATGCTCAACTTCAGGAGGCTTTTTAGGATTAATCAGTGTAGTAGGGGTAATCTTGTTTTGCTGTGAGAGTACATAAATATATACTGTTTTATATTGCTTGTAATTTTCTTATGAAATGCTATTTTGGACAGCTATTTCTTTTCTTTTAATTGGATTTGTTTATTGTTTAGGTCATCCAAATCTCACCCAGGTCCTATTGTCCACATTAGTGACAATCCAATGGATGAAGGAAAGGTAGGGTATAATTGTAGACTGTTCAATAAACTATTTTTTAAGTAAGATTTTTTTTTTCAAATGTGAATACCACTTTAAAAAGAAAGGATTACATAGCTGAGTACCATACTGGAAACATGAAGAAAAGCTTTGAAAATAGCATGATGCAAGATGCAGGTACGACTGTAGGAAGAATTACTAGTTGTAATAGTTGAATGCATTCTATAATCAGAAATGTTTGAAAACACAGCTGAAAATGTTTAATTGAAAAAATGCTTGAAATCACAAGCAAGGTATGTTACTTATTCTGGTAAAAATTAAAATGTTACTGAACAAACCAAAAATACACCTGTAACCTAAATGCAGAAGTTCCTTCTGAGTTACTAGAATAAAACTTCAGATATTACTCTTTTCTCTGGAAGATCTCTTACAGGGCACATGCAAAAATTATACAGAATGGATGACTTAAGTTCACAGTGAAGGTTTCATGAATTAAATAAAAGAGAAAGCAAGGAGATTAGATTTGAACTCTTATTTTCTGTTCAGCAGCAATTACTGTGGTACAACACTTTCTTTATAGAGAAGGGATGTTCTGCTAGACACATTAATTCAATGCTTTATTGGCTGTGTAGCCAAAGCCTGTTCTACTCTGTTTCTTTGTTTACACTGGGAAGAGACCGTTGTGCTAGAAAACAATGAATTCTTGGCAATTCTCAGGAGTCTGTATAAAGTTATGCTTCCATTTGTGCTAGAACGTATTCTCCATTTTTGTCTTATCCATTTGTCATCTATTTCCCGGGTGTCTTATTTCTGTAGTGTTGTTGCATGTTATGGAATCAATTATACATGATCAAGTGCAGACAGAAATAGATACTATTCTGTAATTCAATTTGTACTTCAGTCATGATTGCAAGACTGAGTTTGTGCTTCAGGTGTCAGACATCTTCTCTAAGTCATAGGGAAGGGATCATATGACTCTTCTACCCTTTGAAGGATCTTGGGCTTGTTTAGCTTTTCTGGCTTATATAATTATTTAGCAAATCAAACTGCAAATTCTGCTTGGGTCCTTTGGTCCACACTGAAGAGTAAACAGGAAGGGTTTTCCTTAACCCTTAAGTAGGATTTGGCAAAGGAATTTGAAAAGTAGTCAATACACATCTCTTTCAAAAGTGCATGGGCCCCTGACAAGAGTATGGTTATAATTTAGCCAGATATACCACAGAGACCTTGATGCCACTTGAAACAGATTGATTAATGACTGCCCTCTAGAGTATTCAGGCATAAGTGATTGAATGTATGGAGGAATTAATTTCTGAATGTCTATTTCTGTCAGTGTAATGGCTCAGATATATCAAAGCATGTTAACTCACAATTGTGAAGAACCTTGAATGAGAAAGTGAAAATATTTTCTTTCTCCTGTTCCTTGTGTGCAGTAGAAATACTATTTTTCTGCTTATGTTCTGTTGGTTTGACAAGTTCATAGTGGATAAAACTGAAGATATAAGGTAATGATGATGTTGTCTCAGCAGTGGTTTGAATAGTAGTTGTAGCTTCTAAACTAGACACACACAGATTGGCTGCAAAAAGAATTTCATGAGTACAGCTTTTCCATTCAGCTGAAACTCATTAAAGAAAGCATGAGTAGCTACTGGGTTTCTCTGCAGGTTTAGGTCTGAATCACATTCTAGAATCATGGACCATAGAACATAAAAGTAATGAAACTATGGTAACTTTAGGAAAGACTAGTGATCTATTTAGTTCAGTGTATTGTAGCCACATTTCAATGCTTAAATATCGTCAATTAATGTTAATGGCTTCTTGTTTTATCAATCAAAATGTAGGTCAGTCTTTTAGAATGACCTTATTGTCCTCTTTCTAATATGAAAATTATCCCTAAAAATAAAATGCCTGTGTAGTTGCAAGAACATCCTGTGTACTCATTTCTTAAAAATTTTTTTGCGCTATTAGAAAAACTATGAGAAAGAGAAGGCTGAAGTTTAAAGTTAAAATAGACAAACCATAAAATATGGCTTATGGTAAGCAAGATGATTTAAATTAACTGCATATATGATACTGTAGTGAGGAAAAATATATGCTCACTTTCACTGGATCAAACTGTTTAGTACTTTATGGCATTTTGGTGCTATATTGCAATGAAATAGAGTGAATATATCATCGGAAGCTGCTTGGAAATAGAACAGAATCAATCATTCAGGTTGGAAAAGACCTTAAGGATCATTGAGTCCAACCATGACCTAACCATACTACCCTAACAACCCTCTGCTAAATCATGTCCCTGAGCACCACATCCAAACAGTTTTTAAACACATCCAGGGATGTGATTCAACCACCTCCCTGGGAAGCCTATTCCAGTGCTTAACAACCCTTTCTGTAAAAAAATGTTTCCTAATATCCAGCCTAAACTGGTGCACCTTGAGGCCATTTCCCCTCGTCCTGTCACCAGTGAGAAGACACCGACACCTCTCTCGCTGTAAGCACCTTTCAGATATTGGAAGAGAGCAATAAGGTCTCACCTCAGCCTCCTTTTCCCCAGACTAAACAGCCCCAGTTCCTTCAGTCTCTCCTTGTAGGGCATATTCTCCAAGCCCTTTACAAGCCTTTTTGCCCTTCTTTGGACCTGCTCCAGCACCTCAATGTCCTTTCTGTACTGAGGTGCCCAAAACTGAACACAGTACTCAAGGTGGGGCCTCACTAATGCCGAGTACAGGGGCAGGATGACTTCCCTAGTCCTGCTCACCACACCAAGTGGTGTGGTGAGCAGATACAGATACACACAGGTTCTCTGTTACTTTCTTTTTGCAAAAGACTGCCAACTTTGAAAATCTTAATACTGAAAAAACTATCCATGTAAAATGTGTAGGTACAGCAATAAACCACATTAATGTAGATCTCTCTGACAACAATGGCATGTATTGGGAAGACAGTGTTTTCTTATAATACGAAGGGCGCTCCACTGGGCACCTCTGCATACATGAGATAAGTTTCTTGAATACTGAATACATCTCTGCAGACATTATTCAATTTCTATATGTCCATGCTGAGGGAAAAAAAGGTTGAATTGAAGGCCTGCTACTTGATGCTTGGAACTACTTTAAAAATATTCTAGAAAGATAGGCTCTCAGAGTAGATCCAGCTACTATGTAATAGCAAGCTGCATTACATTCTTCTACTATATAATGAGTGCCGTCTGTTGCTACTGCCTTATGTTGGCCTTGGTTTGTTTTCATTAGAAGTGTCACTTAAGATACAAAAACAAAACACTTAGATACTCAGTGTGTTAGAGCAATTATTATGAACAATTTAGATCTTTGTTCCTTGCAGAAATGGTCTAGTTTTGCTTCTTGAAAAAGACGATTCCCTTTAATTTCTCTCTAACTTTCCTCTCAAATACTAATATTCTTTGTGTTTCTTTAGCCAATTATCTCTTTCTTTAGACAAATATCTCTATTTTGATTAACAGCTGGAGAAAGTTTATAGTAATGTTTTTAGTTAGAGACAATGAACCATTACCTAGAACTTCAGGAAGGATAATGTGTTCTTCCAGCAAATCTAAGCATAAGAAATTCCACCGAGGAAGGCATACATTAATGAAGAAAAAGTTCTCTCTTCAACCCTGGTTTTCATTCCGAAAGGAGTACAGTTAGGAAGGAGCTTAATGTTGAGCTTTCTGGAACTCAAAGGGATCTCCAAGGACTATTTGGAAGATAAATACTTTTTTTTTCTAATGTTGAATGAATTTCAGTTGCATTTGTATTGCATTAACTGAAAATTTAGGAGAGTGAAATCCAGCGCAAGGTAAATCTCAAACGTTGAAGTCTTCACAGCTTGTCACTAATTTCTGTCATCATAATCACTTTGTAATTACTTCACCTAGTGTTATTCTTCATCTCTTTGGGACAAGATCTACAGGCTATGTAAATGGTACTTTGCTCATCCCTATAAAGACGATATTTTTGCTTATTGTTGCAGCTTCTGATTGGCTTTGAGTCTGGAACGGTGGTATTATGGGATCTGAAGTCAAAGAAGGCTGATTACAGATACACACATGATGAGGTAATTTTTTGTCTGCATTACATGTTAATAGAACATTGTTCACAGTTCTAAGGATAACAATTCTTCTGTTGCCAATGATTTAATAAATATAAGTCTCTTTGAAATGGTGAAAACTCGAAGTGTTCTCTAAAAGAGACGCAGGGTTTATATAAAGGAATCTTCTTTCTGAAGAAGTGTTTGCTGTCTGAAGTTTGTTGCAATGAATGTTGGCATTTCTCTGCCAATTTCTAACGGGGTGAACCTTCCAGCTCTTTTCAGTTGAAAAAGTGTGACTTTCACCTACGTTAAGTGCCTGAGTCTTCAGTTGAAATAAAATGATTTGGCAATTGTTGTAATTTGGAACTTCTCTCATATTCTGAAAAGTGGGGGGAAAAGAAACCACTAAATTTCTTTCACTGAGAGGGTGATGAGGCACTGGCATGAGCTCTGGATGAGAAGCTATGGATGCCCCATTCCTGGAGGCCATCTAGGCCAGGGTGAATGGGGCTCTGGGCAGCCTGACCTAGTGGGTGGCAATTCTGTTCACTGCAGGGGGTTGGAACTGGATGGTTTTTAAGGTTCCTTCCAACCCAAGCCATTCTGTGATTCTGACTTGAGAATGTCAAAGTGAATACATCTTCTAACCATATTTGTTGTTTCTATTTTTCTCTGATGAAGAGGTAATAAAGTACCTGAGGTCAGATCCTTTGGTTAATGAGTTCTCATTAGTGAGAATCAACGTATGATATGATTGCCTTAATTAAAATAACAACAATAAAAAATAACAGCAATTCATCAGCCCTTTAAGTTTTTCTTAAAAGTTGAAGTGCGGCCTATGAGTTCAGATTGCTCTTTAAGAAAAAGACCTCTTTGAACAAAGAATTAATGTATGCAGTTGATTCTCATCTATTCTCTGTTGAATAACAAATGATTTCTTCAATGGGCAAATTATATAAATCTGATCTTCTGAGAGGGAAGATAGAATAATGGCCCCTTTTTGAAGTTGGATTTGATGCAGTTTGCACAGTTTCAACTTCTGTATCTGTGCGTCATTGCTTCTTGATAAGAGTTCTTTTGAATATGGAACTGACAATCAGGGAAGAACAACTTTGTTCAGTCTTGGCATATTTGAAATCTCCTAGTGCGTGGCTTCTTCATACATAGGAAATCCTGTCTTGTGAGAAGTCTCCCTTCTTCCTGACTGAACTGCAAAATAAGCTGCTAAAGTGTGTCACAGAGGGAACATGTTTGGTCAGTCAGGCTTGCATATTAGCACTGTGAAAATATTTTCTGTCTTTAACCCTGTTGAAAATAGATATGCTTCTGATAATACTAGTTAATTGTGTAGTCATATTAAATTCAGTCACCCATCACTGAGAAGGTGAAGCCTAAGTCTACACCTGTTCAAAAATCCCAATGCTCTATCTAGGCTGTGATCTTTGTTGCTGGGAGTTACAGCAGAGCTTGGTGCTGCAGCACAGTTAGATGTGGCTCTGTCAGGGGAATGGAGCAGGTTTCTCTCTACCTGTGCAGTGCTTTTCCAAGAGAAATGTATGGACTTTATAGCATTGCTATGTTTTGAGTGCAGCTGGCTGTTAATTGGTGCCAAGACTTCATCAGATGTCAAAAACAGAATTGTCGAGCACATTTATATTGTGAAGAGTATTTAAAAACCCTGCTGTTGGGTTGCTTTCCTCTGCTCTTATCGCTTTTTAGTTGAAATTAGTCTTCAAAAACCAGTTGGGGGCAGTGCAATCTACCACTATCTTTAACGTAACTTTTTGACTCAAAATTTCACAAATGTCCAGGGGTCCAAATGCTATCCTTTGACTATCTTATTCTGATCACAGACAATGATATCAACCTTCCTGCATGATCAGGGGTTTGTGACAAAATAGCTGTGCTACTTCCATGGGGGAAAAAAGCCCTGAATCTTATTACAGCCTTTTAAACTTTCTGCTTGGCTCTGTTCGGAATTTTCTGACAATTAAAGAGGCTCTCTTGAAGCAAATTCCAATAGTGTCATATGGCAGGTTGATTTATTGCCTGAAAGCTAGGTCAGTGAAATGCTATCCGTGTTTTCTTGTCTGAAAATGCATGCCTACCCATCTCTCTACCCTGATAAATGCAGCACAAAAATAGAAGCACTCATCCCAAAGAAAGGAATACTAAGGGATGGGTAACAACACCACCATTGCATAAAACAGTTTTAACCATATTTCTGCTTAACCTTGGTTGGAGTAGGGAGCTTGAGATCATGATTAGTGCTAGTGCTGGTAGTCGAAGTGTTCTGCCCTGCACAATATTCCAATTTATAACAGGGAATTTAGTTAAAATTTATTCTTGATCTTTTTTGTCACAATTATGATAATGATCCTAAACTATAAGATGGATATACTTTTAATTATAGTAACAATCTAATACAAAGACAGCTCTTTAGAGAATTTATAAAAATGCATGAATGTAACATTCAGAAATTGGAAGATGTGATGTGATAAAACTGCAGCTTTACAGGAACTCGTCTAAGAAAGTTTTCTGCTAAACTTTCCTGCAAACATGCTCTTTTTTTTTCTCTAGGACAAAACTTAGTGGAAAAAAAAAGACTTAATCATTTTTGCATCATTTTAAAGTCTTTTCTGTCCAAATGCTGGAGATATGTCTTTAAGTGTTTTTTTCTTTAGGAGTACAGTTCATACTGCAGACATTTCCCTTTCTATATTTACAGTCATGAAAGAAGTAAAACAAATGTCTCAAATGTAAGTTGGTTTGTAACAACAGCAAGAACAAAATGAAATGGAACCTTTACAATATCTTGTTTTAGTTATTAGTAAGTCTGTTCTTCACATATTTTGTTTGTTCTGATTTAAATTAAGCTGTGATAGCATTAACTCAACGGGTGTATTACTGACTACAATTTTTAGGTTCAATCTTCTTGTACATGACTGACTATAAGAGATTATTTTGGAGCAATAAAAACATGTTGAATTAGCCTGTGGGATTTAAAAATAAAAAAAAAAACTGATGAGGGGAGCACAACCTTGACACGTGACTTGTCAGAAACCAAAGCATGTCTGTGCAGTCTTCATGCACATTTCTGTTGCATCAAAGTGAGCTCCGTGAGATGCTGGAGATTATGCTACAACTGGTTACACCGGATCACAGAGTTTTAGTGGTTAGAAGGGACTTCTGGAGAGCATCTAGTCCAACCCCCTGCTAAAGCAGGCTCCGCATAATAGGTGAAGACAGGAAAGCATCCAGGAAGGTTTTCAGTGTCTTAAGATAAGGTGACTCTCTGGGCATCTTGTTCCAGTGCCTTGTCACCCTCGCTGTAAAGAAGTTTTTTCTCAAGTCCAGTTTGTGCCCATTGCCTCTTGTCCTGTTGCTGTACAACACCAAAAAGAGCCTGGCCACATCTTCTTGTCTCCTATCCTTTAAATATATACAAGCATTAATAAGATCCCTCTCTGTCTTCTCCAGGTTAAACAGTCCTAATTCTCTCTGCTTTGATATCTTGCTATCGCTTTTCAGGCTTGCAAAAGTTGTGAGTTGTGTAATAGTAAAAGATAGTGCTCTGTACAAAAGTTTTTCACACTCCGCCCAGATAATTTATTTGAATTATTTTTAAAATACGTAAAGCATCTATTATGTGTTAAGTAATATTTAACTGCATCATTAGATGTAACCAGATGTTCTTTAAAATTTGTCAGTGAAATCTTACAACCAAGGCACTATTATTCATTTTTAGAATTCCTTCCATCTCATCAGGTTCCTTGCAGAAATTGTGCTAGCAATTACTTCTTCTCTGTGCTCAGTGTGCTCAGTTTATTCAGTCTCCAACATTCAAAAACATTAATATCATTTCCATAATAATAGATTGTTACAGATCCCTTTATCTTGACCTTTTTTCAGGAAAAGTGTTTCCATTTCTCAGTTATTCTTCCTTTTATACAAATTGCCTTTCTGTTGATTCTCAAGATGCACAAATGCATGAAGAATGGCTTACACTGCGGTGACTGACTCCATATAGGAATTGTTCTTATTTATTATATTGTGTAACTTCTTAGTAAAGAGAGATTTTTCAAATGCTGTCTTCAGATACTCTATAATTTCAAACTTGCTAATCCCTGACTTTGGTACTCTATTGGTAAATAATTTTATTTTCAAGATTATATTATATTTCTTTTATAATTTCTGTTTTTATTTGTTAATTAAATTCTTGCCTCAGACAGAATGAGCATGATTTTGTAAATTCGTATCAGGTGTATAAGTTCCAAAGCTAAATATGTGCAGATATGATATTCGTATACTGCATCTGTTTTCCACGATGATTCCACTCAAAACAGGGAATAAGATTAAATTTGAGAAAGAAATGCTAGACTTAATCTGCAGCTATCCAGACCTATTACCATTTTCAATTGAATCAGTTTTTATTGAAGACTCCACACTCATATAATGCAGTCATTTTAGTCTTTCATTGAGTCTTTGGATTCTCCCAGTCACGTTGCTGGAAGCTATCTTGTTCTTCTGTATAACATTACTAAATGTGATGATCTAATCTCTGTATAATCACTTTAGGCGAAACTATCTTACATCTGTCTTCTCTGATTTGCTCTTCACTAAGTAATTTACTGCCTACGCTTCTGTTGGTTGGTAGGGTTCCTTGCAGAGGAAATCCATATGTACATAGAAAATGGAGTGAGTCTAAGGCCTGCTTACAGTTACAGACAGAATCTCTACTGAGGGTATGCATCCAAAAGATGGCATTGTACAGCATATTAGCGTTCACCTATTCAGCTCCTGTTTTCTGTTTACCTAGAGTGTTATTTCTGCCATAAGTATTAAGCAAATCTATTTTCTCAACAGAATCAAAGTTCCGTGTTTCTAGCAGGTAATGCTTCTTTTTGTGCCATTTGAGTAATAGAGAAGTGCTTGAGATTTTCATTGTTTATTGATATTTTCATGCTATAAGTAAAACTAAATATAACTAAATGATTTCATAATGTCTCCATCTACTAGCAGAGATGTTGGAAGCAAAGATGGCAACCATCATTTAATCTTACTTGTTAATCTCTTTGCTTTATCTGAGCTCACCTAAAGGCAGCAACTAGATTTCACTTTATCAGGTTTTTCTGCAGTAAGATTTCATGTGGCGTGGCTAATTATTCCCTTCTTAATTTTATGTACATAAAGACATTTCTGTATTTGTGATAAGATTTACTAGTAGCTTCCTCAAAATTGCTATATCAAAATGCTTACTCGTGCTAATGTTTTGTTTTCATCATCTAAAGCTGAAATGTTTAATTTCTTCTGAAAAATCTTATAGATCATTACTTCAATTCTTGTATTACTTGTATTTTCAGCTGTTGTTTGCCTTTGTGCACATCCATATAGGAATCTCAAAATGATATGTAAAGCTTTAAGTTAATAATTTCATTGAGGTGATCTTAGTATGGGTGAGATGTTTTGCTCAATGCCTAAACGTGTTATTACAATGAAGACTGCTTACATGATGGAGAAAGTCTGAAAGAATTACTGTAGCACTGAAATCTTACTATGAGTAAATTAGTATATACTAAGTGCAATATGATTTAATTAATATGTTCTCTAATTTTGTTTTGCTGCATAATGTCATCAAGGAAGGAGTAAGGGTAAAAGAATACTAAAATACTAGTCTTATGTTGTTTTGTTTTTTATCTTTTTCTTGCATAGGCTATTCACTCTGTGGCTTGGCATCATGAAGGAAAACAGTTCATTTGTAGTCACTCGGATGGTACTTTGACCATATGGAACGTAAAATCTCCCACCAAACCATTCCAGACGATCACTCCACATGGTAAGATTGAAAATGCTTGACAGCTCTTAAGACTCAACAGGATCTTAACTTTAATAGAAACATTTTAAAAAGCCATGTATTAAATTTTGCGGTGAAAGTAAATTTTTTGTCATATGAAGTTCTGATAGATTTCATATGAAAAAACCAAACACCTATACAAAACCTAGTTTTTGTGAAATGGGAGTTCAAATCAATGCAAGGATATCTAAGTCTCTGAACTTTAGGTTGATTATTACACGGTGACATTGATCATAAAGTTAGCTTTCCAAAATATGAAAAAGTTTATTTTTTGCTTGACATTGCAATCCCAGATGTTGTTTAAAATGTGCAAAAATAAATAAGCATCTGTTACATGATTAAATGTATAGGTAACCGTAGAAATTCTTTGAAAGATTTGTAATAGAATAAGACTAGCATCTGGTAATTTGTTCACAATTTTCCAGGTAATTCTGCGTTAATTTTAGTCTAGGAAGTTAACATTATGTGGTGTTTGTGAAATATGCTTCTGCTCTTTAAAGAAGTTGTATACAAATATGAGGTCTGCCTGTTGTACATGCTTAAGTCATGTTTTATCAACTCATTTACCTCAGACTCATAAGTGTGAATGCAATGGTGGAGACATCTCTGAGGTTAGTTGTTTTAAGGTACATCCTGATTTACTTGTCTGAGTCTCCAGCACGTCCCTGCTTAGTATAGTGCTTGAGGATCAGAGTAGAGAAAAGAAGCTTGAGCTTTTAGTTTCCTTGTTATCCTATATTATTTTGGTATTGGGCTGCGAATTAAATTTCCTGCAGAATTTTATATTGCATCAACTTTTATCAATGTGCAGTTAGAACTCTTGTATCTACATATAATTAAAATTTTCCATGGAGTTTGTAAGAATTAAATATGGAGCTTTAGTTGCTAATAATGAAAAGTACAGAAAGAATAACCCTTCATTTTCAAACTCAAGTGTTAGCTCTTAAGGATATTGCTCATAATAAACTTTTAAGCCGAGCAATTTTAATTGCAAAACAGCAGAGTGATATATCTCATGTCTACTATTTCAAATTACTATAAAATTACTATGGGGATTATATTTTTGAAAACCAGCGTTTCACAACACTCAAAAGCTATAAAGTGTATGTGATATGTGATGTGTATAAAGTTTCATGTGATATGACAGTTTGTGATATGACAGTTTTAACAATCTTTTTATGGTATTTCAAGGAATATTCTATCACTGCCAGGTGTTTAATATATGTTTGTATGAATGTTCTACTTTGGAAGTTGCAAAGTGAATTTCATAATTTGTCATCATGATATGGAGCAGTAAAATTAATATAAGAAAAAAAATCTCTTTAGGAAAGCAGCTGAAGGATGGAAAGAAGCCAGAGCCCTGCAAACCTATTCTTAAGGTGGAATATAAAACAACTAGAGCTGGGTAAGACTTGTTTTGTATGTGAAGCTAACGTACATAAAATAAATTCTCTCTAAGAATGTCCTTTATTTCCCAGTTGCTGGGATGTGTGTCCTGGTGGCACTGAGCTCTGGTTAAAAATAGCTGAAATTGTTCTGGTAGATCAGATAGTGCTGAATAAACTGTCAAAATGAATGTGAACACATTACATAAAGCTTAGGTGAAAATGCTGCTGATTTACTGTTTACGTGTTTCTTCTGTGTTATTAGAAGTAACTCCTAGGTATTTTTGCTCAGTCTTCTGAAAACATGTATTATTAAAGAAAAAAAAAGAAAGACTGATAAAGCACAGAACACACTGAAATGCAGAGACCTGAAAAGCTGAACTTTGGAAAAATAGTGGCCTGTTGCAGATGCTCTAAATTCTGAATACGCATTCCTCCCCCCGCATTCTCCTAAAATGTTACTGATGGAGCTGTTCTGGGAGAATACAGTAATTTATGCAGTGAATTGTGCCTAATTATGCACATTGAAAATGTAACAAAGCAGTAAATGCAACACGAGGCTCAGATGGAATTTACAGTATTTTGAGTAGCATGGTTTGTTACCAAGACTGCAATTAGGATTGAAGGATTTCATGAACTGCGTGGGATTTCTTTTCTTTATGGTTCAAAAGTGCTTTAAAATGATTGAGTAAAAGGTGCAATATAAGCATAAAATGTATTTGGAAGCTGCCTAGTTATTTACAAATGTTGACTTTATGTATTGTTTCTGTACTGTTTTGTTTGCTTTCCAGGTATTCAGATCTATAGAACATCATTAATTGATATAATACTGATTTCATATATATTTCAATATACCTATACAGACAGTATCAGTGGTTGCATGTAATTTTATTTGCTAAAAGAGAAGTAAATAGAAATTTCAAGCTTCTGCTTAGATGTTTAAATATCCATGAGCAGTTGAAGAGTCATATTTTGCCAGCAGAAGTATATGTATTTTTCTCAACTGAACAATCAGAACTTAATTTAAGTAATGATATGAGCAACCTAAAACAGTCTCAACTGCAGAGAATTACAATTTTTGCAGTCAAAAGCCTGGTTGACTTTCCAAACAGTTTTAAACAGGTACTTACTCTGGCACAGTTTTTTAGTATATGTAGTTGTCCAGTGAGACCACTTTTTCCTAGTGTAGACTTTTTTCTGCTACACTTCTCATTTTCTGGTGTGCATTAAAATATACAGTTTGGATGAATTTCAATTTCATTTCTCTTTAATATCTTTGGTGGACTTCTAAATCTATGGCACCACGTGTGTTTTGATATTCTTCCAGAACTTTAGTCAAAATACATAATGAATAACAGCATTTTTCCTGTGATGGGGAAGTAATGCACTGGAAATATCTTTTCAATTGCTTTTACATTTGCAGTTCACACTTTGAGTTCTCAGTTCTAGTTGTAATCTCATAAGAATTTTCAAGCTTGGCTAACTGCCTTTCAGTCCTTCCTGTTTCTATAGTTTTTTCTCCTTACCAATGGAAATAGATTAGGTGAAAAGATGATGCAATTGTAATTTTTTTCTTAAGCGCTGTCATTCATTGCTCATGGCTTTAGTTCTGTTCTGCAGAGAATCTCTTTGTTCCTGTCCAGGTCACACAGGCACTTAGGTACTGAAAGAAAATACTTTTGCTTCTATAGCAGTCTGCTCTAACTATTCATCAGAAAACAAAACAAAAAAATGTAAGCTAATAAGAGGTACAATTTAATGAGTACTTAAATTATTGCATATAACTTCTGTATTATGAAAAATAGCAAATATTCCACATTCGCTTCATCTGTGCTCAACATGAAACATTTTTCTGCCATCCATTCTTACCTGCTCTTACCTTACCCAGAGTGATCTAGGATCTGGTTTTGTGTTTCAGTATCACTACATGTAGATAACAATTCATGTTATGTTCCCTGTAATTGTTTTCTTTATTGCTTTCAATTCTAATAAACAATTTTTTTTTAGAAAAGGTGTCCAGAACTACACAGAACAAAGAAGCAACTGATTTTACAGCCTGTACTAGAAGCTATAGACACTGTCCTTTCTATTGTTGCAGCTGGTATTAATACCTTCTCTAACATTTTTCCCCCCTATACACTCAATAACGTGAAGCTGAAGTGGAGGAAACAGGAGGGCAAGCTGGGGGGTCTCTTTTCTTCTCCCACTTCACTGGGGATACTGCCTGTGGACTCCAAAGCCTAGCTTTTGTTTAACCTACAACAATAGTATGTCTGTAGCTTTATTTTTAGAGAATATTATATCTGTTGAAAGGTTACTATTAAGAATCCTTCTGTACCTGGGACAGGAGTTGAAAAGACAAATTCTTAATGTACACTTTGAATGAACTGGGAAAATATTCCAGTTGTGGAATATGATATCATCATTTTGATAACCCTAACTCTAATCCAGCTAATTAAATTTATCAAAATATTCTGATTTTTGTAGTGATGGTTCTTAAGATAGGCTAATATCTGAGTTTTCTGAGATGACTTTGTGTGCTTTTCTGTGTAAAGCATATCCAGCAAAGCACATGAGCTTCCTAATGCTAAATTCCCACACCCCAAAGTCAGTTCTTCATTATATTCATTCTGTTTGATATTAACGTCAGGTAGAATTCCTCCTGCTTATTCTTTACTACTGAAGCTTTGTTAATAGGAATTACAACCTGCAAATATCCCCATAAAAATAATCACAGAGGGCATCCTATTGGTAGCTAACGTTGCGATTGACAGCATCTTTAAAGAAGATAAATGTATATAATTGGGATTCATAGGTTACAAGAATAATGAAAGGTATTCAGATAAGTAAAAGTTGTTGAATTTAGTTTGAATAGTATGATTCTGTGTGTTTTGAACGTGTTGGTTGAAAACAATGCACTTCCCAACATGAATTCATAATTTATTTTCGCTGCTACTTTTAAGACTTCCAAGTTAAACGATTCTTGAAGACTTTTCCACTTTTACAATTAGAGAGTAACTTCTTCACAAAGTGTAGAAACAGTAGAAGAGCTGAACAGAGATCATTCGCCTGCGTTTTGAAAAGTAAACTAGCTGTTACCAGTGGCATGACATCTGTGTATGATGTTATGTCACATCCAAATTACTGATTGTTGTGGTTTTATGATTTGACACTGATACAGATTGCTGAAAGTGGCTGAAGTTTAACAGTTTACCTCTAAAACTGAGCAAAAACATTGTTCCAAGATTGTGAGCTGATCGTGGTTGTCTTGATATGGGAAGATCTAATGTTGGTTTTTAATTTTATTTTTCATGAAACGTTTCCCCCTTGCAAAACGATGTCTTGCAGGATTTTCTCCAAGAAATTCTACGTATTTTACTGATGTGCAAATTAATGTGAATTAATTAATGTTATTGCTTTCATTCTTGCTGAAGCAGAAATTTTTGAAAGAGGGATCTGTATTATCAGCCTCTAGAAATGCTATAGAGCCATTCATTGTAGAGCTGTCTGTTGTGTTAAATATTTTCCATCTTGTTAAATATTTTCTATACTTTTGGGTAAGTAAAATGAGCTTATCTATTATGTAAATTACAATTATTTATATATATAAAAGATTTAGATCATGTTTTTATTAAATATTATTTATAGTGCATTTGTGATACCTTTTAATATGTATCACAACTGAAGGACACTTTAAGCATTTAATACAAAGATGTACTGCTTGTGTTTATTATAAATCTGTGGCTGCATGAAAATATGTAAAGTTAATAAGCAAACCTGTTAGTTTTTCTGGCAGAATAAAGTCAACTTGATTTTTTGATTCATCTGTGAAAAACCTGTGTAATCTATTCTTAACTCTTCCATTCCTTGCTTCATGGTGACACAATCTCTAGTAAGCCTGCCGAAAGCTTGATTAACTTGAGAAATAAAACTACCAGAAACTGGCATGTCATATTCACTCTTATATTTGAAACTTAGAAACTGAAATATATCACTTTGGTTTTGTTAGTTGATCAAGGTGAATCCACAGATCCAGTTGTTACTGCAAATGGTCCTGATGGCATTATTCAAAAATAAAATTAAAGCGTTTTGTGAAGAGAAAATATTCAGTGAATCATAGCAGTAAAAGGAGATACTGCAAGCACATCACACTAGTGATGTCTCTTTGTTGTCACCCTGAAAAATATCAGGTTAAATTAAAGTTTATCCTCATGAAATTACTTTATGGATGAGATTGTAAAAGATTGTATGAGGTTCCAATATGAAAAACTGAGGTGAAATGAACACTTGAAGTTTCAAGGAAAATGCTTGCACTGTCCTTATTCTTTTGTTTACTGCTTTCACTTTTGCTCATGTTGGAGACATGATCCTGAAATCAGTGGACCCATAGTCAAAATTATGGTCATTCCTTTGAGATGTGTTCCCTGGCCTCAGAACTCTTTGATCCTGTTAACTCTTCTCTTAAAATGCTTTCTGAAAGATCAGACAAATGACAAAATAATGAAAAAATGAAAGCTGTCCCAGCCTGCTTTGCCTTCAGTAGTACCACCACAGTGCCTATTTTAGCCAGGCCTTTAAATCATAAGGACCAGCATGTGCATAAACAGAACTCTTCATGTACAGTTATAAAGAAAATATACTAAATCTGTCATGCTCATTTGAAACTCCAGCAAAAGCCAGTTAGATATGGGAAAGATGGTGCTATGTGAAAAGACAGAAACATAATATGCCTCTATGGCCTCACTTTCTTAACAGGGCAGGATATCTTTTTTCCCTACAAATAATCTTCAGCTTGACATATTGACTTTTTCCACTTAAGACAAACACAAATGGATAAGATTCCTGGCCCTCTTAAGTGTGTTTAAAAGTACGTGTGAGGAATTGCACCCTTCAAGTGCCTGGTTTTCCTTCAGAAATATATCCTAGAATTGAATAGTAAGTGTAATTTCTTAAGCATCTATGTACCTGTAAGCAGTCCTTCTGCTTTTTAAAAGGTATTATACCCTATTTTAAACAAATAACATTAAAATAATTGGTGACTTTTTCATAAACAGGAAATGAAGGAAAAACCTAATAAAATAAATATATTTACATCATTTTATTTTAATAAATTGTGTATTATTGCATGTTAGAGAAAATGTGAACACATTTTATATTAAGTTCATGTAAAACTTAAATATATATATATTATACATAAAAAGGGAAGCTAATAACCTCTTCCATGAACACTGGAAATCTTTTTGCTCCTCTCTGGTCAGTCAGATACAGTTGAAATATAGCTTGACACAGAAATAGTTCTGTCAATTCAGTGTGCAGTAATAGGGGAAAAATAGATAAAATGTCTAGAGTAAGTGTGATGAGAGGTATAGGCATTTATTTATGTTCTTCTTAAAACGTCTTTGAAGTTTGCCAAACAGCTGATTGCTTCTGCTAAGTAGCCACGTTATTGTGACTGCGAAATTATTTTGCACTTTTTGAGAAATTATTTTCATTTCAGCCTTTATAGTCATTCCATACAAAAAGTAAAATCCTTGGGATTCTGATCCTGCTGGAATACTTGATGTTATGAATGAATGTGGCTGTTGGCAAATCTGAATCTGCAGTTCAATAGAAGAGATACAGTTATAAGGTTTAACAAAAATAATAATAAACTCATCTTGGCAAATAGTTGCCAGGATGAGTTAAATGAGCAGCTGGAAAGAGCCATGATGAAGAGATGTCTTAAATATGACAGGGATTGTAGCAGGCCTCTAACTTCTTAAATTTTGAAATATACCCTCACTTCTTATTGCGTGAAGAGCTGTTACTGCATGGAGAGAAGTTTTGCATTATTTTTAATGCATCTCTGCATAACGATATCTCTTTATAACTTTATAGTAAAGTTCAAAAACTGACCAATCTCTTTTATTTACATGCTACCTTGGTTTGACGATATATACCTCTTTTTTATTCCAGGGAGCCTTTCATCATTCTCTCAGGAGGCTTGTCATACGATACCGTAGGAAGAAGACCCTGTTTAACAGTTATGCATGGGAAAAGTACTGCTGTGCTAGAAATGGATTATTCTATTGTTGATTTTCTAACTCTCTGTGAAACACCATATCCTAATGGTAGGCTTTGTGAAGATTTTTCTGAGTACTTCAAGCTCTTTTCTCTGGAGTTTTATCCCATCATAATATTCCTTATTATTGCTTTTCTGTTTTACCACTGGGAATCAGAGTGCAGCAGCAACATCTGATATCCCTATTATATGAGATCTGTTTTTCTTTCCACAGCATCGGAGTAGTTTAGAATAAAATCTCTTTTATTTCTAGATAATTACTGATTGCTGGTTACGTGTTTTTTTTCTTTTCCTTTAAACTGAAGCATATGCAGTCATAGCATCATTACAATTTTAAGCTGCAGTTATTGCAGCAGATGTGTTCGTCAATATTACTGTATGTAAGACCTTTCCAGTCAATGCTAAATCTTGATTACCACTTGTGGAATACTCTTAAATTTAGTTTCTGTATTATTCTTTCCAATACTTGCATGATGTTCTTCACTAACTTATCATCTCTCTCCTGCAGAAGAGGATTGTTTTTTTTTGTCATAGATTAGTTAACCGTCTCACATTAGTGCTATGATTTCTGATTCCTATCTTATTAGCTGTCAATTTCCATCAAAGTATTTAGAATCCCATAGATTGGAATTTTAGGTCTTTCTGAAAGACAGCAAGCCAAACCTTGAAAACTTTTGATTTTCTTATTTTAATGCTATGTGATCTGTCTTTCACTCATTACTGCATGTGATTAATTTTACTATTGTTGAATTAGGAAAAACAATTCAAGGTTGGAGAAATGTTACTGTTAGATAATCGTCTCTCTTGCTTATACAAGTTTGTCTGCATGGTCTTTTTCCTGTTATTTGAGCCATTCAAATGGTTCTAACAACCTGAAGAGAGTTGAGGACAGTTAGATGAAGGTGGAGTATGACTTTTCTAATGTTAACTTGGAGTGTTCAGGAGAGTGAGTGTTTGAATGTCTTTACAAACTATGTAGTCATCTAGTTCACTTTTCTACTTTTGATCAACTGCAAGAACCAATCACATGCTTGAGATTGTGCATGCAAAGAGCTATGTTTACCTATGTCTAACATTTTTTCTTGTTTTTAGACTTTCAGGAGCCATATGCTGTAGTTGTTCTCCTAGAAAAGGATTTAGTGCTGATTGACCTTGCACAAAATGGGTAAGAATCCTGTATTCTCTATGTATTTTTGTCTAATCAGTCCATTATTCTGATCTTCAAATTTTTAATCCACCATAATGCCTCTCATGTCCAGAACTTACAATTTTGAATACCAAGTATAAATTTATTTCAGCAGAACAGAATATCGTTTTAGATCAGTTTTTCTTCAGGTAATATGTAGTATGTGAGTTGAGTACTGTTGAATGCTAATGTTTTCCAAACTTCATTGTCAGAAATTACTAACAGATCACTGGTGCTTTTTAATTTCTATAGTTTATTTTAAAGTCTGTTCATAGTGTGATGAGAGGAGGTCGGTTGGCAAAATACTGCACAGAATTTTGGGAAGGGATCATGGTTAACAGTGTTTGGATTGATTGGGTTAATTTGGCTGACACTGAATTTTGTTATCTTGCATAAATAATTGTAACTATTGCTAAATGAAGATTTACTTATTGCTTAGAAGTAACTCACCATAGATCAATAGCAATCAGATACAAGATTTGTATAGAGATATAGTTACAAAATGAAAATAGTAACATCAATTCCCTCTTTTTTTGTGCAGTAAGAGATCCTTTAATGTAATAATGTCCTATGCTGTTATATGACTTTAGTATTTCCTATTAAAAATGAACATGTTTTTCATTATGATTTAGAAGAATGCTTTAGTTTTCAACATAGCTTAATGTGAAATTATTTGTATGCTTGATTTTTTTCGTTTTTTGTTGCTAAGTTTTCTATTAAAGGAATTCAAAGGATTGCCCTCTCTCAAACAAACAAAAAAAAAGTATGGTATGCATTTCACTGGAGAGAAATGTCCTTTGAGCACAGATACATATAACTGTTTGTTTTTACTACCTTTTTTTTCTCATAAATGTTCTATCACTTCCCAGTTGGAGTTGAGGCGTATGTGTGCTTTTTTATTTCTAATTGGTAACCAAAAGTTGCTATCTGTCACTTTCAGAAAGTGACCTTGGAGTTGCAGGCAGGTTATGAAATATGTTGGACAAATTCCTGTCTAGGAACAGCATAATAATACAAAGTGAAAAGTAGATTTTTCCTATTCAAAGAATAGACTGAAGAGTAGAAGTAAGTTTCTAGTTTCTTGTTATTGCAATTAAGACTTGTTGACTTAAATTCTTCCACAAGCCATTAATATAGGAAAGTTTTTAAAATAGGAAACAAAGAGTAAAAGATGCTGGTTCTGTTTCAAGATCCACACTATCTTGATAGTGTATTTGATGAGCAGTGAAGTTGCTTAATACATTCATCCATAATTTTATTTTATATGCTTCTACTGTCCTCTGTACAAGAAGAGTGCATTCTTCAGTGTTTCACTTATTCTGCATTTAAAATAAACTTTTTTTTCCGAGATTAACGGTCTTCTCTTTTCATCTGTTAAAGGTACCCTATATTTGAGAATCCCTATCCTTTGACAATACATGAGTCTCCAGTTACCTGTTGTGAATATTTTGCTGATTGTCCTGTTGACCTCATACCTGCTCTCTATTCAGTTGGCGCTCGACAAAAACGTCAAGGTTACAGTAAGAAGGTACAACATCCAGTACATACGCATGTTTTTTAAAATACAAAAAAGTCCAACTGCTCTGAATAGGATAAGCATGGTGCTTCTATGACCAAAGTTTAATCTGATTAAGTCATCCCATCTTTAGCTAATAGCAGATGCCTGGAGGGGTTTATAGCATATGTCATGCTCTAGTCATTCTTTCCTGGTGTGCTCCCATTGATAGCCAGATCACTGGAAGCTAAGGGACTTCTTGGTGCAGGGATGTTTTCTTATAGTCCTTGTTGGCTTGTCTTTGCAGTAGACATGCCTCATAAATCTAGAAATTTAGGAATTCTGAAATCTGCAGTATCTGTAGCAATTTCAGTGATTTAACTCTGTACTGCATGATATTTTCTTCCTCAGTGTATTTGTTTCAATGTTCACATTACATTCCTATATTTACTTATTTACTCCCTGTATTGTATTTGTTAATCTTCTAGGAATGGCCTATCAGTGGAGGCAACTGGGGTTTGATTACTCAGAGCTATCCAGAGATAATAATTACAGGGTAAGTGACAACACAGTGCAGTAATATGTATTTTGGTCCTTTGGTCCTTGTATAGAAAACTATGTTCCAAGAGATTTAAGAAATGATGTTCACTAGACAATCCATTTGCCTTGATGAGAAAGTCAATCAAAGCATGGAAAAGAAAGCAGGAACTCTATGATAGTAAGTGTTTTACATAAATTATTATTCTAATGTGGTGTTATGAGTGTGTCTGCTCGCAGTCAATATATTCTGGAAGAAACTCCTCCTTTGTTGTTAACTTCTGGTTTGAGTTATTTTAAAGCATAGGAAGTCTACTGACTTGTTATTGATTTGTTGATTTTTTATCTTTGAGATGGATCCTTCTAACTTTACTGCAAGGAGTATAAAGCAGGAGCACCACTAAATTTTGTGGGTTTTTTTTTTTTTCCCCAACAACTCATTTGCCCTCCTGCAGATCACTGTCACATTAGAGACTTTTAGAGTTTCAAGGATAAATAAGTTAGATGACATTTGCTCTTAAATAGTTAATTTCGGCACTGCTTTATGTGCCTTCAAATAAGGTACATATGTTTAAAAACAAAGAAAAAGTCATAGATTATTCTGAACTACTTACAAGAAATGTGAGTAACTCAAATCAGTTTAAAATGGTAAATTAATATTAGTGCAGTGGAATTCAGTGAAGTAACCAGGGAAATAAGTTTATCACTTCTGACTAACTGGGGCAAGTATTTGTAAAATATTAGTTTTCAGTAAGCTGTTAAAATGCTGTGTCATTATAATAAGTCATAAAAATGGAATGTTAGTCATATTTTTAATTAGTTAATAGCAAAGAGGTCTAATGCTCCAACTAATAATTTTCTGATCTAATGAATTTTTTAATATTTTGTAGGCATGCTGATGGGTCAATCAAGTTTTGGGATGCCTCAGCAAGTAAGTTTTTTCAGAAGAGATTTTTTCTATCAAACAGGAGATTTCTAAATTTACAGATTTGTCTAATGAAATGTAGTTGTGAACCAGTCATTGTCGTAATTCCTGCCCCATGTACAGTCAACTCCTTATGAAACTTTGATTCAAATTAAATGAAAATAATGCTAACATAGTTTCTCAGTTATTTCATCTCAGTGAAAATGCACTAGTAGTCCAAGAATTAGCAAGAAAACTTTTGCTTTAATTTCAAAAGTAGCTTATTGAACATGCAGACATGGAGATAGGCAAATGTATTCCTTTTTAGTACAATTAAATTCAAGTTGTTCAGTGCAGTTTAAAGGAAGAGAGTTGTGTTTATATAACACCAATTTGCTGTAACTTACAGCATCTAAAAATGAGAATTGGAGTGTTGTAATTTGTGCTAGTGAAATCATTTAAGTATTTGTGAAGAAAGGTAGGAAAATAGTATAGACTTCTTTTGACCACAGAACAAACCATTTTACCTGTCTCATCGGTTAAAGAGTCAATTGCATCTACTGGTCTATGGAGCTAACAGTGAGAAATTCAGTAAGAATTCAAATTGGAATGGACTGAGTTAAATGTTTTTAAATCATCTGGTTCTGACTAAATTTATTCCTAGGACTTAAAAGCTGTCTGAAACAATCTTGGAACTATTACCAGTTTTCCTTGAAAACTTGTAGAATACTCATGAGATTCCAAAGTGCTCTAGGAGTATGCGGGTGTGGGAGAGAACAGATGCAATGTATGTTTAAAAACTGGGCAGAGGTGTATTTGGAGTGTTGTAGATCCTTAATTTGTTTGGACTGGAGGTGGAACTTGGAAAAAAGAATCGGTTATCTGTAGTTAAAAATAATATTCAGCATGAATCTGTCTAAAGCAAATTATGTTAAAGCCATTTATTATCCTTTTAATAACAAATTACTAATCCCATTAAGGGAGAAGCTGCAGGTATCTTCTATCTTAATTTTTAACAGCAGTACAGCCTTATACATGAACTAGGAAAATTTGATTCAGATGAAACTGTAGAAGAGTAGTAAGGATAAATTAGATTTTCATAAGGCTGTGATTAGTATTGTTGTCCAGTGTTTGGATGATTGACTTGAGACTGTGCCAGTGAAGTTTGAAAGCAACACTAAGGCAGTTTCAAGAATGTTGGAAGAAAGAATTCCAACTGAGAATAATATTACTCAGAACTTAATCTGTTAAAAAATTGGAGGCCTATAAGAGTGCAGTGTCAGTGTTTGCACAAGTAATAATTATTAGGATGAATAAATTGGAATATCAGTAAAATCAAGATCAAATAATTCTTACAGTTTTAAACTGTGGTAAGGACTCATTAGGACAGTTCTGGAAACTGCACTCTAAAGAAAAATGTGGATTCATCAGAAGGTTGCATTTTGTTTTCTGCTCTCTGGTCATTGAAAAAATTGGTGGAACATGGAAAAGAGGCCATGTATTTGAAATACTATAAAGAGAAAGGGAAGGAGCTTTACTTTTTGTGCTAAAGGCTAAGCTAAGGTGTGGTAAATGTCACTAAATATTGTTATTATTAGAGAACCTAATTATAGCTAAACTTGTGAAACTGAGGATTTAGTTTTTAACTTAAGTGTAACATACATCTCTTTTAAATAGGAAATTTTTTTTTGAACTAGCTGATCCTGCATTGGGCAAGTTGTGATGGATGGTATCAACACAGATATTCTCTGCCCTCTTTTGCTAAACAAACTGACGTTTTCTATGAAGCTAAATTTCTAAATTAGAAAAGTTACTGAGAAAAATATATGCTTAAATAGAAATTAATTTTAATTTCTTTTGAATTGTTCCTAGTAACGCTGCAAGTACTCTATAAGCTAAAAACAGCCAAAGTATTTGAAAAATCACGGAATAAGGATGACAGGCCAAACACAGACATAGTAGATGAAGATCCATATGCTATTCAGATCATCTCGTGGTGTCCAGAAAGTAGAATGCTGTGTGTAGCTGGAGTTTCTGCACATGTCATCATCTACAGGTTCAGCAAGCAGGAAGTGACAACAGAAGTCATTCCGGTAATTTATATAAAGATTTTTTTTTTTAATTTTGTAGGATTTGTCTATAATAAGACTATTGTAGCAATTTAGCTTTTCATTGTTTTTCATTGTGTTACTCAATTGTACCAAAAAAATCACCTCAAAGCTAGTAAATTTCTTTTTCTATGGAAGAAAAGTAGTAAATTACCAAATTCAGCAAAAATGAAAATTACGCATCACTATTTTGGTTTTCAGTGCCTCTTTCAGATTTGCTGCTGATAGTAACTCTTTGTTCTTCCTCTCAATACAAAGTGTGGGTCAAAGCTTAGTTGCATCAGAGACAATTTAAACAAGTGAGTGAGAAATAGTCAAAGAATTTTCGAAGACTTCAGTGAGGGAGTTGATGACTTTTTTTCTTGATTGCTAATCATTATAATCTATCTTGGCATACAGATATAGAAGAAGAGTACGCCATACATGCCCTAAGTTCTGTCTAGGACTTTGCTGTCACATTTGATTGTAAGATTCCATGATAAATTCTATTACAAAAGTTCAAATCCTTTGTTAAATCAAACACACATATGCAACTTCATTTATCTGGAATGAATGAGCTGAAAGTTGTTAGTTATCAAATACACTGTGTTCTGAGTGCTGCCTTAATGATAATGCAGTTCTTTTTCTTCTTATTTTTTCCACTTCAGACAAACATCAGTAAAGGAGATAAGGCATGCTTGTTTTTTCCTTCTAGTATTTACTCATATTCATGCACGTTGCCTTCTAAGGGAATGATGTTTTTTCTGAAGGGTTTTTAGAAATCAGCAGTTAGCAAGCTGATTCAGTACTTGGAGTGTTTTTAAAAACTACTGTATAGTTCTTTCAGTCTGATTTAAGTTCTGTTTTGCAAATGTTGAGATTCAAATAGTAGAAGACTAAACTATGATACATTTAATACTAATCTGAAATCATGATGAATTTATTGTTTTAAATGTTATGACCTAACTCGATGCAAGATTAAGCAATGAATTAAGTAGTGTCACTACATGAGCAGATCAGCCAGGTCCTATGGCTCTTCTTAGTTTTAGCTTTCCAAAACAACGTAAAATATGCCTCCTTCATGACTGTATTACATGCATGGAATGATGATTAAATGGGCTTTGTATCCAGTATTTTGTTTCTTTTCAGTAATAAGCAGGAAACTTTTAAATAGTGGAAAATAAGTTAATTCTCAAGGTTTAACAATCACATATTCAATCTTAAGTGGCTAGAATGATTGTATTTCTGAAGACTGTGTGTGTGTGTTTAAAAGGACAGTAACAGTAACTTAAATATTATGATCTGAAGATAGAGAAGTCCTGAATGTCTCCCTTAGGACTAGTATCTTAATTGTGCTTAAACATACACTTTTTCTGAAAGAACAGCTTTTTTTCTAATTATTATTTATTTGCTTTATTTTTACTTTGCAGATGCTGGAAGTGCGCCTGTTATATGAAATAAATGACATTGAATCTCCAGATGGTGAACAGATACCACCATTACCAACTCCTGGCACAAGTTCCAATCCTCAGTCCATTGTTCCCCAGTCTCATCCATCTACTAGTAGCAGTTCATCTGATGGGCTTCGTGATAATGTCCCATGTTTAAAGTAAGTATATTCTGTTATGCTTTTGTTATTTGTGAAACTTTGCAAGAATATTTATATTGTGAGGCTGTATGTACTCGGAAATTATTGTAGAAATGCTATTGTAAGTGAAACCCTTGTTTTCTAAAAGAGCATCCTCCGAATATCTGAAGCCAAGTTCTGTTTCAAGAAATTACAATTTTAATCTTAGTTTATATAAATGTCATAATTCTCGGTGATTTAAAAAAATAAATCAGAAGATAATCACCATATAACTCACCCTGCTTTAGGAAATTTTCCTAACAGTAATGTTAGTATAGTTATAGATGTCCATGCTTTGGAGCAAACTTTTAAATGGGAACAGTATAGTTATTTTGAAATTTTAGAGTGCACTGAAATGATCAGACCACTTAACACTTCAGCTCTGCTTAACTTTAGGCCAAGTATGTTTGAATAGACATAATTTGTTAGTTATTTGTAAGCATCAACAGTCTGTTCGCATGAATCTTCATTTTGCATGATGCCTCAAATTGATCTGAGTGTAAGTTTTTAGAACTGTTCAGTTTTTTAACTGTTTTCATTTTTTTTAATGTGAGACATTTCTCTTAAGAGTTTTTGATGTATTTCTGTGTGTTTATTCCACTGAGAAAATAAGGTTAACAGAAGAGTTGCTTTTTTTTTTTTTACTTTTTTACAAGAGTGCATCTTGAGACCTCTTAAGACTATCAACTTTTGTTATAGAATGTATGTTACACTCTATTTTCAGATATAAAATTAAGACATGTATTTAATTTTTTCTGAAACTTTAAACTCCAATCTTAGATTTCAATTTCTTGAGTTCATCCATCTAGAAAATAGTTAATTCTGACAGGTTTATTTTTTCTGAGGGTTAGTTTTGTATCTTCTTGATTATACTGAGTTATGTGTTTTGAAGACAGTAAGTGTTAATTGAATTTGGAAAGCCAAAAAGAGATTTTGTAAAATATTGGCAAATCAAAATATTAAATGGATAAAATAAGAAACTCAGGACTTGGAGGACCTTATGTTCTGTATAGTTTATTTTTAATTCAAAAGATAAGAGAGTCTTAACACTTTCTGTAGGACATTCCTAAGTTTGTTCATCAATGCTCAAGGTATTTCCAAGACCTTCAGTCCTACCCCACCATCTCATACTTGTTCTGTGAAACTGATACACCATCATTTTCTTGACAGTTTTCCAAATTTTCAAAGTTCCATGTGATACCAAATTCAGTGAATTATACACATTTAAGGAAGAACACTTCAGAAAGTTATAAAAATATGATGTTTTGTTTACTTTGCAGAGTTAAAAATTCTCCTCTTAAGCAATCTCCAGGCTACCAAATTGAGCTAGTTATCCAACTAGTGTGGGTGAGTGGAGAACCTCCTCAGCAGATAACCAGCTTAGCAGTCAATTCAGCGTATGGCCTGTAAGTATATTCTACACAACTTTTTCAATATTCTGTCAAAAGCATTTGCTGTTAAAAACTAAGTCAGTGTGTGTTCATGCAAAGTACACAGCAACAGAAAAGATGCAATTAGATTCCTGACAGTGTTTCCTGACAGTTCATTTCGGTGGCTTGTGGCAGTTCCTGATGATGTGAACATCACACAATTCAACATCACTCTTCCTCATGTGTTTTCACTGTAGAACTAAGAATATATGTCAGTTAAGGCTTTATTGGATAAATTGGCATGAACAATGATCTGCTCAACGTTACATGTTTTAAAAAGTGAATGCTTAAACAATGCTACATTCTAAAATAGTAATTTGTACATGCTGTTAATTTAGAGCAATTTATTAAAAGCTCGTAATACTAAAATATGAAAAAAATGGTAATTCTTAAAATTCTGCATAGCAAAAAATATCAAAATAAAATTATACTCGCATTAGCGTTATCTTTCCTTCCACATATCTTTTTCCAGAGTAGTTTTTGGAAACTGTAATGGTATTGCCATGGTTGATTACCTCCAGAAGACAGTCCTCTTGAATCTTGGCACTATTGAACTGTATGGTTCCAATGATCCTTATCGTAGGGAGCCACGATCTCCCCGAAAAACTCGTCAGCCATCTGGAGGTGAGTAACCCACAGCTAGTTGAAAACAACTTTGCCTATCTTCTGACCTTTTCTGAGCTAATAGTGTCTGTTCTCTGAATGCATGGATGCTTTTGCCATTGTGATTTCATCATTCTTGAATGTCAGCATTGCAGGTTTGTTATTTCAGAAATATTGCTTAATGAAATCTACTGATGATTGATGTAATTACTTATATTTTTATTAGTGTAATGTATGTTTAAAAAAAAAAAAAACAGAAGAAATTTTGTATGTATAGATGTAAGCTATAAAGACTCAGTAGATTTATGCTGTTAACTTACTAGCACAGCTGGAAGGAGAATTAATATCTTGGTATTTCTCATAATCCTAGTACCCAAATCACAAGCTTATATGAGCCCATTAATTTTGGCAGATAGCCAGTATATCTGCTGGGATCATTTTCTGTCTTATTTCAGCCTTTGTCTAGAAAGAGTGTTATACTGTGCATACTCTTATATTAGTTTTAGAGGAAGCTTTTGATATAAATGAACGAATTAAAGTTTTTTGGTAAAAATGACTTTGTTTTGAAAAGATACTGAAGAAAGGTGCTAGTTTACGACTGAGGAGGAAAGTAATCTTTCAGTCAAAATCCCAAACATTTTTATTGACAAAACAAAAAGTTAGAACTTTAAATAATAAGGAGAAAATATTTTTAGTTGATATTTTTAAACTAATGTTTAAAACACCTAAAACGGAACTATCAACAACATCACTGTTGCCTCCAAATGATTATTATTAAATGGGAAACACACTGTTTAAAAAACTTCGTGGTTGGTTTACTTTAAGTGATTCAGAATAAAGTTCAGGTAGTATTATACTGAAGTGAAAATGCATGCCCCTAGACATATTTTAGTAAATCTTTGGTTTGAGAAAGATTTTGTTGCCATCTGTCAGATTTCTTCAACTGAGGAAGCTGCTTTAAAAAAAAATAATTAGCTTAGAGTGGAACACACACAGTTCTTAGTCTGAGACAGATGTCTTTTTCTACTGTAGAGAAAGATAAGTATTAAAAAAAAATGAAAAAGCATCCAGAGAGAAAGAAGTAACTTCACTGGTTCACTCTGTTAATGTCTCGTGGTAGTAAAGGACTTACCTTCTGCTTCATGCATTTATATTTAAAACTGCTTTCTGTAGTGCTAAACATTAATCACTTTGTTTTCTTGCTTTTTATTGTTTTAATGATCAGCATAACTGTGTTACAACTGTGTCTCTAAGATACTCCTGAGTGGAGTCCTTTTTGTTCATTAATGTAACTGTTAAACGAAAGTGTATATTTTTTTATCTTACATTTTAATACTAATGATCTGCATGGCAAGAGCATTTTATAAACCTCGTTACACAAGTTATTCAGCTGGCTTTTCTGTCTCAAATGTACTGTTAGTGTCTCCATCTTTCCTTTTCTCATTGCTGCGTAAAGGTATGCTGACTGTGGCTTCTTGCATGTGCGGCCTTTCTAACTTATATTCAGAGTCTGTGAAAAAGCTTCGCACCTCTTATATAAGTAAGTCATCTCATGACCAAAAAAAATATATTTTTGAACATCTGAATTTGATTTTTTTTACTTGCTGTTCACTTACCATAAATACTTTTGTTATACCATTTTAAATAATTGTTTTAGTTTTAGAAACTGTTTTGAATCATACGTCTATCATGTTTCTTGTTCATGACATCCCTAATAGAAATGGGAAGGAAAAAAAGAGTGACCATAATAGTCTCTGTATGGGGAAAGGATAGGAGGAAGAAGGAAAGCGAGATCCTCTCTTAGAAGTTATTGATGTCTGTGGTCCCAAGATCTTACCCGTCAAATCTATTAGTCCTCTGAGCACCAAGGCTAGAATCTTCCTTTACTTGTTCACTGTACTGGCAGAAAAAGCTTGAGAAGTTATGTTAGATTATGGTTGTTATTAATAATTTACTTTTTAACATTGTAAAACACAATGATTTGTGTGTTAAAGTGAAAGCTTCCTTCTACTAAGATGTTGCTTTATAGGGATTGAGAGTGGAGGTATTGATGTATTGTGCACCTTGTAAGATTTCTAAGCACTTTTGATGTTCAAGAGCACTACAGTAGAGTCCGTAGCTCATCAGAAATGTGAGTTACCTCAGGGTTTTTCTGACTTATTCCAACATTCACAGCATCAAAGAACTCAGAGCATATGGACTTGACTTCAAGAGTATAATATGATTCCTTTCCCTAGCATGTCATTTTTCTCCAGCCTTTGGGCAAAAGTTTGAAATCTGACCCCCTTGCTAAATAGGGAGTAGAATAAAACAAAATCTGAGGAACCTAGGTGGTGGTGGTGAAATAAACACTGAAGACTGTGATCCGGTTCTATTAGTTCTGCTTTTTGGTTTTGGGTTTTTTTTGTTTTGTTTTATCAAAGAGACAGAGAAAAATACATTTCAGGGATGGTAGGCTTTCTTTGCCTTCCATCATCTGCTGCCAAGGGAGAGAGTTATATGTAAAAGAAATGATTCTGCTTTGAGATGATACAGAACTGAAAGGCAAGATCTGCTGCTCCTTTGTCATTTTGAAGGGAAGGAGAAGGTGGACAGTAGTCCCAGAATTACTTTCCAAAGCCAGCGATTGAAAAGCTGATTCTACCTGGTATATTTAATATGTTAGAACAGGTTTTTGTAAGCATTGATTTCTTAACCAAGTCCTTGATGCTATCCTCCCTGTTCGAGATCTTTGCTTGGTATGCTGTTTCTGAGATATGACAGGATCATAAAGCCATTAAGAAGACAGACAATACTGGAACATAACATCAAACAGTTTGTAACTTTATGACTACACAAAAGAATGTATCAATAGACGTTAGCTCCATAATTAAGTCAACTGAAGATAACAGCCTTCACTCTTTTAAAACTTAGTGCTGGTGGAAGTTGCAAGGTTTTATGTTGTTTCTCAATTAGTACAATGTACTACATTTTTTAAAATAAAAATCTATATCATTCTATATATTTTCATGTGCTTTATTAGAGGCAGTTCAAGATTATTCTGACAAAATAGAAGCAGTTTTTGCTTACATGTGACTTTTGATTATACATCAAAGCCTTTTTTTTCTTTTTAATGTAACCTACAAGGATTTTGTAAGTAAATACTGAGATTGCTTGTTTCACACACCCTCTTTCTCCTTGAACTGAATCTAGACCTCAACACTCCTTTTTTAAACTTATACTTGAACTAAACTAGTCCAATGTCAGCTGTGACTAAGCCAAATATAGTACTGAGTCATAAAGCTTGGTTTTTAGATTAGGGGGCTTTTCTGACTCTTTCAAGTCAGTTTATGATGTTTGTGTTTTCACATCAAACTAGTTCAAGTTTTTTAATTAGACTTGTTTCCAGTGAAGTTGGTGTATAAGTGCCTGAACTATACATATATATATATATATATATATATATATATGTATGTATGTATGAACTCACAAAACTCAATGTATTAGTTAATTTTGACTGTAATTCTAGGGAATTTTTATTGCAGCATGATATCTTTTCCATGTTTAATAACTTTTTTTTTTTAAATTCATTTTTGTGCTTATTTCAAGTTTCTTGCTACTAGAGTTCAGAAAGAAGCTAAAAGCTTATTAGAAGATCAGTTTTTCTTGGTCTTCTAATCAGGCTTCAGTTCTGAAATGGAAAACTTAGGACCAATTGGCTTTGAAATCCCTTGCAAGTTGTGCATTTGTAAGCCTGAAATCATAAAGCTTAATCCAAAATTTAGTGCACGAATTGTTTATATCAGGTACTTGAGTTTATAAAGTATACAGACCTTAGTATTTCATAGACACAACTCAGGTCATATTGAGTAACAGTAATTAGTGCTATTTATAAGAACTACTACATGAAATTATTTTTTCTGTCCCTTCCTCCTCTCTGTCAAATAATAGCAGTGATGGCTGTAATTAGATTTCCAAGATTTATGTGCAAGAATAATTATCTTAATGCCATAATTTAGTGGTATAGATCTTATGCATACAATTAGTGAGTAGTTTTATGATAAGAATGTTTTAAGGTTTTCTGTTGGATCAATTGATGCGAGTTATTCATTAAGATGAGTGTCAAATTGTAACCTCAATGCTTATTACAGTGGAAGCAAGTATGTAGGTATATGACTTTATTCTTGGCTAAATACTGTTCCTGTCAAAGCAGGATTACTCTTTTTACAGGAAACAAGTGCAAGAAGTTCAGCTCTTCCTCTGAAGAACTAAATTTTTTACAAGGAGATGGGAAGTTAAATTCCTGAACTTAGACTTTGGATTTGTTTGGCTCCCTAAGGAGCATGATTTGGGACTGTGACTGTTTTTAAAAGCACAGCACAGTTTAGTCCTCTTAATATTGCTACTGTGAGGATTTCCTTAGTATTTGCTCAAATTTGTTTAAACCTGCTATTTTCAATAATGAGCAAATCCACATAATGTGATACTGCATTGTTTGTTGTTGTCCTGGCAAGTCAGAATTGAAGCTGTACTTGGATCTGGAGTAATAAGTGCTCATGTTTCTGTGTTTTGTAATAGAACTTCATGCACATTAGGTATGTGTGTGGCATGTATGAGCATGGCACCAGATCTAAGCTGTCAGACTTCTGTAACAAACTCCAAAAGGTGTTGGGGAGCATGTTTTAAGGTGAACTTTCGGAGCAATTCTAGTCTGCTTCTGTCCTAGATCTAGAACAAACTCAAAATTTTAGTAGGCTGGATGAATTGCTTTGGGCATATTTTCTTTCCACCTGTTTCAGACCTGTTAGAAAAACGCTTGAATTATTATATATATACAAACTCTGCTCTCTCGCAGTTAGTTCAGTGATCAGGGCTTACTGTGTACAGGTGTGGTGGATATACCACTCTCACAAGGGATACAGTAGTAAGTAGCTCTTAGCTAAGTCAGAAGACTTTGTCATCTTCTAAATCATGACAAATGCATAAGTAGTTTTCCCTGAGCAGCAGTCTTGGCACAAAAGCTAGTGTATACTCTGCTCTTTCTTGGCCTGATCGTTGACAACCAGATCTAATTATTGCTGTCACTGGAAACATGCATTTTATACTGTTGTTGCTACAAGAGTATTAATGAATGGGCATTCCTCAGAGCCCTGACTTCAGACTGAAGGCCTGCAAACCTTGTAGAAACTCCTTTGTTATGTTGGCAAGAACTGCTTCCCCGCACGCTTAAGAACTGTTCATTTTCAAATCCCTCCCAGCAACTCTGGGATGTCTCTGCTTTCCATGAGCTGAAAGAGTAGGGAGATGCTGAATACCTGTTTTAGGTGAAGTGCAGACATTTCTGAATGTTCAGTGTTTATTTAGTTGACTGTTCCCAGTACCAAAAATTCATTTCCATTTTACATGCATAATAAAAATCTTATCAGGATCTACCCTTACTTTTGAAGGCTATTGGGTATCATCAAGGCTATATTTCTGGAATGGTAACCCCATGCTCCTAAGTCATAATAGAGCTCTGTAAATTTCCAGAAATGTTAACCATAAAGATCATTAATTCTAAGCTGATATTGATCCCCTGTGTTTGGGATTAGTAGAGCTATTGAGTTCTGAACTTGTAGCATGTAGTCTGCTCAGATTGTATCTGAGAGAATAACAAACACTAAAATTCCTTTTAAGAGTATCCTGGGCATTATTATTTAAGCATGTGTGAATTGAATACATATAGCCCACCCTTGCTACTATCTGAAACTTGTACTGCTTGCTGGGAGAGCAGCTTATGGCTTTTTGAAAAAAATTATTACACAGCCCTGGGTAGCACAGAACGTATAGGCTCTCAAGTGTGTTTTAAACTGGTGGTTTTGGAGGTGACAGTGTACTTTGTGGGAGAATATGTACCATGATTATCCCATAGCACTCAATGATTTGCAAGAAAATACTTAAAATTGTTTACCACTATGCAGGAGAAATAAAACATATAGCTTCTACCTGGGATATCCCCATATGTTTTCAAATTGAAATCAGTTCTTGGACTTTTGTTAAGTGCAGGCTTAACCTGTTCATAAGGCCATTTGCACATCATTGTCATCACTGAGTTTTTTGAGGTGCAAGTTGCCCGTGCTTCTAATATTAAATAAACCATAAAGCTATAGTGCATAAATACAGCAATGTGTGAATGTAGCATAACTTCAATGCATTCCACAGTGATACAATGTCTTTTTTTTTCCTTTAAATCATTACATTTTGTTTTTATATTAGGGAAATCTAACACTTGTATAGAAGAGGAAATAAATTTAGGGAAAGAGAAGAGGAAAAAAAAATATGGGAATAATTATTACAGATTCACTATTGAATGCATTTATATAGACAGGCTTTGCGCGTGCAATCTCTTGTTGCTTCAGCTATTACTCTCCTAGAGGTTTTTAACTTCATTTGAAATGCTAGCATGCATGCAAAAACCTCCTATTTAACAAGTACTTATTTACTATTACTGTCAAGTATTGCATTCTTGTTTACATTAGTATCACATACAATATCCCTGAAGGAAAACAAGGTTATATAAGTGTGTATATATATATATAAATTATATATGCATAATTAGCCTTAATATGTTAATAACATACTTTTCTGGGCTGTTTTGCTGGCAATTTCCTATCAAAAAGGAAAATGATAACATATCTTTAAACTCCTGGTTCGTGTCATGAAAGCTATCTCATGATCCTAAAAATTATTCCATCTTTAGCATCGGACGCTGAACTCCTGTGCTTTATTTCCTTACTGAAATGTAATTACATTACTGAAATGTGAAGAATGAACTTTAGGAAGCACCCAAATACCATAAAATCTTAAAGTGGCATTTTTTAGCAGAACTCCATACTGACCTCTGCAATGCAACATTAAATATTAAGCTCACGACTTCAGCAGATAGTAAGCAAATAGTGAAAAAACACTGGTTGTACATCTAATCTGAGTGTGGTTGTCATCTTCAAGATCCTCTTCTACCTGGCTTTCTTTTGAAATTATATATATATATAAATTTTTCAAAACAGAAATGTGTACTTCATATACATCCATGGCATGAAATTAACTGTTCAGATTATTTTCATACTTAAAAGAGGGCTCTTTTTTACTGAAATGTAATGAGGAAGTATATTTTGTAAAATCCAGTAAGAAATCTTTAGTAGGATGAAGTGAGCGGCTTTACAGTCACTGCGGCTGATGTCTAAGTTTAAAATAAACAACAACAACAAAAAAAAACCAACAGTGTAATACTAACAAATTCTACCACAACCATCTGGTTTGTATCTAATTAAATATCCAGTTGCTAACTGCGATGGAAGAAAGGAAAAAATAGCAGCCATGCTTATCAGATGCTATTTTTGTGTTCCAGCAGGTCTTTGTGATATTAATGAGGGTACAGTGGTGCCAGAAGATCGCTGCAAATCACCCACTTCAGGTAATCATAACTTAGTCTGATTTTCAGATTCTTATTTGCATGGTAGATGGTGTACTTGAATACAAACTAGTTGCATAAAGCTTGTAGTCTTCTCACAAGTTGTTGTAGCTCTCCTGAAAAATGTTGCTGTGTTGCACCACTGTGTTTTTAAAGCAAGATTAATTTAGTAGGTGCAATAAAAATGTCATAAAGATAAGTGAAGAGATAAAATCTGTAATATTTGTTGCAAGGAACATACTCCACTGCACAATTGAATTTTGAAACTCTGATAAAAGATGCTCTAATTCCTTTAGGAGTACATGTGTCTGGTGTCTCAGAGTCCTCAAAAGTGGTTTAAGAAAAGTCTGCAAAAGGAGCAAAGGAGCTAGTTTTGCTTCTTTCCTTTGGAATCAGAAGTCTTCAGAGGCTTACATCCTTACAAAGTAGGATTTCTCTGCTTCAAAAAAAAAAGTTCTGTTACTACTCCTGTATTTGACTATTCTAAAGGAAAGCTGCACTAATGATATATTACTTAGATTTGCTTTTTAATGTTGGCTAATTGAGGCTATAACTATGTAAATACTGCATGTCAATATATAGTATTTGAGATATATGTTTGTTACAGTCAGCAAAACTTTTGTTAGAATAATGCTGGATTTTTAAAGTAGTACTGTGTCACTTCATCTGTTTCATTCAAATCTCTACGCTGCATTTAAAGATCAAAGTTGCAGATTTACCTGTTCTAAGATGTGTAGTAGGACAAGGTTTGGAAAAATCTTAAATTTAACAATTTGCCTACTTTCCATCCCTCCTGTTTGAGTTGTAGTAGATGGAGTAGGTTAAAATGTAATGCAGTTTGGATATTTCTTTCTAGGTGCACATGCAATACTAAATAAATAATTCTGAATTCCAAAAATAGAGAATGGACAAAAGACTGAGGTGAGAAACCACAGTTGCAAGCCCTGTAGATTTTTGTAGTAGTGAATTTGAACTTCATCTTGCGTCCCTTAGTTCTCTCAGTCTTTCATGAATGAGAAATATTCATGGCAGACTTCTCCAATATTTCCTTTGAAAAAGGTACTTGAAAGTAGGGAGGAAGACTGGCAAGCTGTCACCTCACTGGGGAAGGCCAGCCATTATGGGTATGACAAGAGCTGCAATTCCTTAAGTTTAGTTTCTAAGTTTTGTGGTTTTTTGGGGTGTGGTCACAAGACTGGAACATTCTGCTACAGGGATAAGAGAGAGTTTGGATAAATCAGTTGCACAATATTGTTGAGTTTAAGTTGCAGGACAGAGGCTGGATTTAAGTGAGCTTTTTCCAGAATGGCCACTGAAGAAAGAAATACACTGACACCAAAGGCTTACTTGTTAGCTACTTTAAGTTTGTAGGAGTGGGTTGACAGTACTGTTAGCTTGGACTGTTACACAGTATGACCTGTAAAGCAAATCAGTCACTTTTTGGGTTGAAGTCTGCATTTGCTCGGGGCTGAAGCACCTCTTCTATGAGGAAAGGTAGAGGGAACTGGGCTTGTTTAGCTTGGAGAAGAGAAGGCTCCGGGATGGACCTCAGTGTGGCCTTCCAGTACTTGAAGGGAGCATATAAACAGGAGGGGAAATGGCTGTCTATGAGGGTGGATAGTGACAGGACAAGGGGGAATGGTTTTAAACTGAGACAGGGGAGGTTTAAGTTAGATATTAGGAGGAAGTTTTTCAGTCAGAGTGTGGCAACACTGGAACAGGTTGCCCAAGGAGGTTGTGGATGCCCCATCCCTGGAGGCATTCAAGGCCAGGCTGGATGTGGATCTGGGCAGCCTGGTCTGGTGGTTGGTGACCTGCACATAGCAGGGGGGTTGATACTAGATGATCATTGTGGTCCTTTTCAACCCAGGCCATTCTATGATTCTGTGATTCTCTTCCATCTTCCAGTGTACAGATGAAGAAGAAACTAAGTTGCATTTACTTTCCTCCAGTGGGTGTTAATAAATTTTGGAGGACTGTCAATTGTATTCTACTGTTTTAATAATACAGAAATACTAGTGAGGGAGGTGCATGGGGGCAAGGGTTGGGTAGTAGCTTTATCCCCCCCCCCCGCCCCCCTTTTTTTTTTGTTTATTTAACTGAAATTAGGTAGTAACAAAGTGAGGACTCTGAGGACACTAATCTGACCATAAAATATCTCATTGTAAACCAGTATGTTTTTATGCTTGCAAATGTCACTGTATCTTATTTCTACACTTTCACAAAATAATATCCAGTAAAATTTTCTATTTTTTTGTTGAAGTTTGTTTTTATTTCATAGCAATAGGAAGCTTCAAACAGTGGCTTTACAGCCACCACTGCTGACTGCAGTATTAAGAATTTTGAGAAATCTTTCTTGGCAGAAAAGAACTGTGGGCTGAACAATGATTTATTGCATTGAAAAGAAACAGATTTGAAAAGCTTTCTAATTTATTGCTACCAGTGAGTTCTGTGAATCACGCTTCAGATGAATTTTTGTCTGGAGTCATGATTACAAGAGCAATCCAGTTATTCAATGTAAACATTATTTCTAGGAATATAATTTCTGCCCTGCACAGAATAGTACATTGCATTACAATTTTTTGTGGTTAACCTCACTATAGCAGAATTCCTGACTCTCAAAAATAATATGGACTTCACGGTATCTAGCACAGCTACCAGAGAGTACCAGTATCAGTTTTTGATAATTCAAAACTTCTTTTCTACCTTAAACTGAAAGCTTTTATTATTACATTGGGTATGCATCAAAAATAAATGTATATGTATTTCATTCTGTCTTTACTTGTAGGTTCTGGTTCACCAAATTCTGATGATGATGAGCAAAAAATGAATAATTTTATAGAAAAGGGTACAGTATTTTTTTTTCCTTAGTCTTATTTTTTTTTGCAGTTCATCCTTTGATACATAGATTGACCTTTTTTGTTTTTTTTTATTAAAATACTACTTGCAGTGAAGACCAAAAGCAGACAGTTTTCCAAGATGGTAGCCAATGACATAGGTAGGAACTAGAAAAATTCTTTTCTGTTCCTATGTCTGACTCTATGCACCACTAACCCAGCAGCAAAAAATAAATAAAAATTTTTAAAAATCAAATTTCAATGCACATTCAATTAATAATTTTTCATTCTCTATTCTACTTGGTAATTCTGTGGGCTGCTTCTGTGCTAAATATACTGGGCAGAGTGATTTTAAAAAAATCAAGGATGCTGGTGGCTTAAATTCTGTGGGTTTTTTTGTTTGGTTTGGGTTTTTTGTTTGTTTTGGTTTTTTTTGCAAATGCACTTTTCTATTTTCTGGATGGCTAAGATTCTAATCTGTATTAGGAGTTCAGTCTATGCAAGTTACAACATTATTCCACTACTTATGCAAGGGTACAGGTGGCTAATTTTTTTTCTTTTGTGTTACATTCGTAGCCATACAGTCAGATTTGTATGTTACAGTGATCAAGATGGAGGTAGTGTAATGTTTTCATTTAATCATTTGAAAAATGATTTGGTAACATGTACCAGTATGCTCCATTATTGTTCCAGAATTGTTTTTATTTTTCTGCGTCCAGCAGTGACACAGTTGCCTACTAGCTCCAGACTTGTCCAAATTTGGTAACAGACTGCCTTGGAATATGTTGTATGCAGGCCATAGATTGAACCCTTTTGTGATTGGAATGAAAACTAGCTCTTCTTATGGCTATTTGGTCGTTAAATAAGTGAAAGCTAGAGGTTGTGTGATTTGGGGAAAAGGATTCTTCTTTCTTACCTGGGATATGGTAACTTTCATTTCAGAATCACTGTTAAAGTTCATTATGTTTTCATTTGTTGCATTAGTAAATCACTGCAGGAAGGTTTAATTTTATTCCTTTTGTGAGGTCAAAAACCTATGATTACTTTATATAGTGAATATGTTTGCTGAAATACTACTTCATAGATTGTGTTGAACTGTAATTCACAGCAATGGAGGAAGTGATTTTTTTCAGTATTCTCCCTTCAAGAATTTGCTGTTTGCAACTTAACTTTTAATCTTAATCCACTAGTCCATTTTATCACAGTTCAGCCAACAAAAACTGTTCAGAATTCAACAAGCTAAATGTGACTGATGAAACTTCGTTTGGTATCTGAGGCACAGCACGAGGAATATGCCCTTTGCTCAGTACTAAGTTGAGCACTGCTTGCAGTGATAACAGGTTAAGGAAGAGGAGCTCTGAGAGTGGAAACTCAGGCATAATTAAAGCAAATCTCTCTCAACAATGTATCATTATGTCAATTCAATTATATGATTGGAAAAAGTTGAGTATTGTTTATGTTAATATTCATTAATGTGTTCTCCTAAAGGATTCAGGCTAACTGGAAACTTATGTTCTGCTCCTTTAATGAGAAAAACAACACTTCATCTTGTGCATAGTATGTCAATGCCTGTTGATGAGATATTTTCCTTTTGTCCTGAAGCAGTCTCCTGAACTTATTTCTTTTTGCACAGAATAGGAGGTCTTTTAATGTGACTATGATTTTAATTTTCCCTTTTTTTAAAAGAGTAATATCCAAGAATAATGAAGCATGCTAATGGTAATTCTGTAGAACTATTGACATCTGTTCCAGCTTGAAGCCTTACAACTGAAAATGCTGTGAATGTTTTTCACAAGTAAAACAGTATAACATCGACAAGCAAAGCCTTTTTCAGGGTGTAAATTCAAGGCAGAGTTGAGACAATAATGCATTTCATATGTAACTCATAACTGTTTACCAGTCAGTTCATACTGTGCTTTGTGCAATTTACTGGAAGTGTAAAGAATGCAATTATTTCATCCACATTTAGAGTTTTAAGTAGCTGAATGCTATGCAAGGAATGTCTTCCTAGTTTTTCCTCCACTGCCATGTTTTCTGTACCTCGTATCTTTCTTCTGCATGATTTTCTGCACTTGTAAGTTTTTCTGTATATGTAAATAAGGCAAAATGCTTTGCCATCTCTTTTTAATGGTTGCATGCTTTTTGCATTTTTGTTATTTTAAATGGAAATGTCTGCCAGATGTGTAAATGGGCAATGAGTTTTGTGAAATATGAGTGCCGCTTTGTCATTAATTTTACACTGAACAACACCATTTATCATCAACTTCATTCTCACAGATAAATTTGTATGTAGCATGGTCATAGTTGCTCTTTGCATTGGCATATGGTGCAATTAGTTCAGTTCTTGAAGCTCTTTGTGCATGTGTGGAAACATAACCTCTTGAATAGGTTACAAAAATTAAAAATTTTTGAAATAGTTGATTTTAGTTCCTGTTAATGTCTCACTGGTGGTTTTTGTCCTTTGGGAATATAAGAGAAGACTACTCTTTGCAAAGTGAGAAGTGATTTTGTGTCAGTGACGGATCTGTAAGCTGGTAACATAGTACATATCCATTTAGAAGAACTAAACTGTTGTCATTTTATAACTTATGTAGAGTGTTCTTAATTACTATTTTATCATTAGTTAAATTATTAGGTAAGGATTCTTGATTCATTAAAAGATCAAAAAACATCAGATTACTATAGTAGTGTAAATTGAAGTGCAAATTTTTCACAAATCAACACTTCAGCCTTGCCATATATACTCTTAAGACCATGCTCTTGTGGTTTTTTTTTCTGAATACCCAGAGCTGTATGTTCCAGGACAGGCCTCTCATATGTATTGCCATGTTTGGGTCATGCTTCCCCTTTGTTTGCATCGCAGTGAACTTCAGAATTACCTTGGATACATAGAAATACTTGGTTTAACCAGTTATATGCTAGCAAATACTAGCAAAAATATTCTAGCAAATACTGTAGCTATTACATAAAATAGCTATTTTTCTTAAGAGCAGCAAATCTTTGGAAGTATAAATAATGTGCAATTATTACAAAAAATATGCCATGTGTAGACAAATTCACAGGCAGAAATATGTTAGGAAGTATTCCTAAGGCTATGTCATTTTAGTAGAAGGGCATTGTGATGCAATTTCAGCTGAAAGAAAACTCTTCAGCTTTTTTACACGTTTTTGTCAGTTAAGTATTTGGTACAATGAGCTTTATGTGGTTAAATACACTCATTGAATCAATCAGAATATGAAGTGTTTTTACATCCATTTCTGTAAGTAGCTTTAGTAAAGGTGTATGTAAAATATATACTCCATTATCTCTCTTTCAAACTGTCCCAGGAGATGTTATTTTTCAGCAAAAATTGTTTTTATGTCTGGAATTTTTAAGTTTAAGAACAATTGCAAACGAGACTATTAGGCAAACGTGCAGAGTAGTTGTAATTCCTGATTTCTATACTCTTCAGCTGTTAACACAATTTTTCACATTTTTTACATTCTAAATATACAGCTAAATTTGCCAAACGATGTTAAAATCATTGCCTTTTAACCTGTTTTCACAACATCAAAGCTTAAGAGCCTTGAAGTTCTTAGTTACTCTAATGCCAGCTTCTTCCAGTGTTTTTAACATTTTGTCTGATTCAATGTGGGGTATACAAAGTAGATCCATTTTCATACATTTTCTTGTAAAATGGCTTTGTAAGTCATACAAAATTTTGAGATTTTGGCATTGATAATCTATTTCATTTAACCATCAGCAGTACGGTATTTGCTCAATCATCACAAAATTAGTAAGTTGAGAAATTTTTTTCATTCTGTGTAGCTGTCAAACAGTGAATCATTTTGGGACTTTGATATATCTAAAAAATACAATGAAGAAGCAGAAGATAATTATAGGCTGCTTAAATATTTCTTATGAAATTCTGAATGTTTTATGTTCTATGTAAACCATTCTCCTATCTGTCAAGACTTCAGTACACTTGGCTCCCTTACAGTTTTTAGAGGGTTTTTTAGCAAAGGGTTTCCTTAAACAGGGAATGTATGAGGAAAAATGGTGTACAGCTTTCAAATTAACATGCTCTGGGACATAATGCTTTGTAAAGTAGCTTGGGATAACGCTGCAAATAAAATACAACTTCTACTTTTAAGCCACAGTTTCCTATTGAGGTGTTTTTCAGATAGTCAGCAGGTTTTTGTCATTGAATTGATTGAGCCTGCCATACAGAAATACAGCATGCTTATGCCACTGTAACCTTCCACATCTGCTCCCCTCAAGACAAACATGAGAAATCTCTAAGAATCTTGTATGTTGTTTTTGGACAGTTGTCTAATCTCCTTTTCATGTGATACATATTTGGTTATAAATCAGCAAAAGAAAGTATATGTACGTGCCTATGTATGACCTTAGGTTTTCTACATCAGAAGAGTATAAAGTAGATATAAGCACAAGGCAAAATAGTCATTGCAATCTGACAAGAGCAGCAAAATGATTCCTTAGTCCATCTCCTTGTCTTGCACTGGTTGCAGAAAGGCAGCCTTGGCTGTAAATCGGGCAGCAATCACCATTACCACCAAGGTATTCAACTGTGGCATCACAGCAAATACTTGAGGTCAGCTGCACCCAGCAGGAGCAGTCACCATCACCACTGCCGTGTTGTACAACTGGAATGAAATGACCAATGTTGAGAATGTTCTCTGTATATCTCAATCCTGCTGTTTTTTTCCATTTCCCTGAAAAGTATCTTTCATGTTGATGATGTCTGTGATGTCTGGCTGTTTTTCCATCTGTGGCATGGCAAAACTGAATTTTTTGAAACTTGTAAACTGTAAGACATATATGCATACAAGTTACTTGTTAAACCAAGCAATGTTGGTTAGTAAATGATTTAGCTGGTGAAATACTTATATTTTCTTATTGCTTTTTGAGGCACTTTTCAGTCTAAACACAAGATGGCAGTAATGCTTTTTAAATAGGGTCTGGTTTACTACTTACATTTGAATTATTGAGCTTCTTGACATGTTTTTAAATGTAACTTCTCAGCATTGTGACGTATTCACAATTTCTAGCAGTAACGTTCTTTTAACAAATCATTTATTTTCTTGTTCTATTAATGAGAAGTGTTTTTTAGTGTTTGCTAAAAAATACGAAGGGCAGATTGTTTTACCTCATCAACCTAGTTCGTGCAGCTGGCCTTCCACTAATGAGTAGAAAGCTAATAGTGAGGATTGAGTCTTAGAATGCAACAGTACCAGCGTATATTCCATGTTACCTGTTGCCTAAGTAGCTTATTTTTTGCCACTTTTTTCCCCCCAAATTGTTAAAATCATTAAACACTTCCATTGGAGAAGCCAGAAGCAACCACTGTGGTCTTCAAGGTGATTAAATGATTGCTGATATTCACACGTGGGGGAAAAAAACAGAAAAACCCCTCACAAAAGTAGCTCAATTTGTGTGCATGCTTAAGCTATTGTTAAGTATCTCAGCCTTTTATAATTTATTTGTCCAAAAAAGAACATAAGATTTAAGATGAGGAACACTCATCTTGTAATTCACGATTCCAGATGAGGTTTCTTGATCTTCAAGCTGATGCAAGTTAAAGCTGACAGCAGAAAGATTCCTTGTTGCTATTGCTGTGTTGTACCATAGTTTTCTGTATGCACAGCTGAACACTGATCTGAAGCAGAACTTAGTCTTGTTGAAAACAGTCTTTGTCAGAAACTTAATTAAGATTAGTTTTGGCCTCATCATTAAGCCAGGCAGCAGCAATGCAAGCATGAAGGTAGGAAGTATGTATGTCGCTGCAGTGCTCTTTTCAATTTCAGCCTGCATTAGATAGAATATGTTGAAGTGCCTAGCGCTGTGGTCTGAGTTCAATTTAATTTGACCAGGACATACTTTGTAACAGTGACATGTGAAGGAAATGAGAATATTATTTCTGGAGACTTGCTCTCAAATTTTTATTATGCATGACAGGAATAAAGCTGTTCAACCATTCAGTTAACTAGACTTTGCAATATTGATGAGCACAGTTGATGATACAGTGATGTACTTTCATTATTGAAGGAGTGGAAGTAACTTCAAATCATGCACTCTTTTTTAAGATTTGTAAAAAACAATGATTTTTGTTTAAACAGATAACTAGAATGAGTGAATTCCATTTTTAAGTGAGAGGAACAAAAAGATTCAGTCCTGCTTTATGACTGATATACATCACAAGGTACTCCTTAAACTGAGACTTTTCTCAACATCTGTTTTAGGAAGACAAGTGTTTCCCTTATGAGATAGTGAAGAACTAAACAATGAATCAACATACAGGCACGTGGCTAAGAAATAAATTCAAATTCTATTGCTGGTCTACTAGCTGAACTACATAATTTTTTTCATTCTCCAGTAGTTATTGGAATAAAGATGAAAGGGGGATGCATGGCAGCAAGACTACTAGTGAGTCTGTTTTAGCAGCATGTTGGATACATGCTTTGTTTCCTCACAGTATTGCAAGAATGTGACTCTTTTTGAGCATTACAGGAGTTTGTATGCTGCTCATTTTAAAATTCTTTGTAACTTCTTCGTTCTTCTAAGATTGCAGATTGCATCTCAGATTGCTAGCTTATTTACACGTGTACGTTAACATTTTAGAGTAACTAAAATTTAATCTTTTCTCCATTTTAAGTATCTCAGGTTTGATCAAGAAGTAGGGCAGAAGAGTGGATGGGATGTGAACTTTATGAAAGTTTCAATGCATTCTTGTAGTAGCTGAGTCTATATTATCTCTTTATACCTGAAGAGATAAATCTTGAATTTGAGCCAAACCAAATTCATCCAATATATCAAGTTATTTCAGACGTCAAACGGGAAATGAAGTTTGGCAAAAGTAATAAAATGCTGTATTTGGGGATTACAGTAGCATCCATGTTCTACTTTGCATGCCTCACTTGTGAGAGTGACGTTCTGCGTTAGCAGAAATCCTGTTATGTACTGCAGTTAATGTTATAAACAATGATACATTGAATAATTGGATAGAGGCAAATGCAGGCCAGCAGAATTGTGTTTATTCTTTTTAAAAAAAGGATATACTTCACTTTTCAGCAAAGATGTCCAGGAAGCTAAGTTTGCCAACTGAGTTAAAGCCTGATTTAGGTAAGTTTACAGAGTTGAATTTTATATTTACTGAAATTGTTTTATAGAATGTGAATACATATAAGTAAGAATCCTTGGTTATGTAAACTATAGTGACTGAGTTGCTTTATTTGAACTGTAGAACTTAAATTTAAATTCCATTCTTTCTGGGGGCTCCCTGGCACAAAACAGCATTGCTGTCATTGTAAGGTAAGCCTGCAAATTTTGTACATGGCTTATCACATTTTTGTGATTTTTTTTTTTAGGCATCTGTCACTCTTACAGTAGTGCTGTGATAGGAAAAGTATGAATAAGCAGGTAATTTATTGTAAGGAAAATTGCTTGCCAATTTGAAGCCATTCAATACTTTTCAAATTGCACAGTACAGTATTTAGGAATGAGAATATGCTCAGGTCCAATAAAAAGTTGGACGTGTTTTTACAAGTGTTAATGGTATTAAGACCACTTTCTATAAAAGAAAATGATATACAACTGTTTGCTGGATGGAGGGCCAGTCTGAGAATTTCATTTTTTTTGAAAAAGTACTCTTTTTACATAATAAGCCTTTCAAGTATGAAGCTTGTATTGCTAAAGGTCCTGATATTGAGTAATTAAAACAACATACAAATGAATAGATATATTTTTATTACTTTGTCATCAAAAGTTGACTGCCAGCTTGTAGATCAGATCCAGCTCCTCAGCCTTTTTCTCTGAAGATGATCAGGGACAGCTATAGACCACAGCAGTAGATACAGCCTGAGTAGGAAAGCTTTCTTCTGCCTGTCACAGCTCCCTCCTGCTCCTGCAGCAGAATCCCTTCCATGGCCACTGTAGAATACAGATCAGGCGCAGACTGACAGGTGCAGAAGCATGCATTTGAAGTTTACCACTATCAGCAAGAGAAGAGTTGATGATATTTGGAATATCCTGAAACTTCAGATTTGGACCACCCTGATTTACGTTGCAGCTTGTTCCACTCATAGAAATGTGAAGCTGTAAGGAACCCTCAGAGATCATTTAATCCACTGCTGTAGTGAAGACCCAAGCATCTGACAGTTTAACCTCTCATCTGTTTATGAGTCTCCAATAAATAAGTTTCAAGGAAAATACCAGGAAAAGTTTATGGTTTATAGCCAGTTAAATTAGTTATACATTAGTCAAAGCATCTTCCTTATTTTCATACTAATTCAGATTTTTTTCTTGTCCTTTCCATGAGGATCACAGATAACTGTTACTCCATTTCTTTGGTAGACATCTTTATAGCTGTTGAAAGCTATCATATCACTGATCTTCATTTTTGCAGATAGGTTTGAATTGTTCATTTTTGTTGTGGTTTTTTGTTTTATGAAATTAAGCTCCTTCTCCTTTGCAAATTTACATGGACTAAATCTAGGATGCCTTCTGATAATTGTTCTGTATACTGAAATTTTCTTCATCTTTCTAAAGCTCTGGTACCTAGAACTAGAAGGATTTGACCGTGGCCTTGTTGACACCAATGAGCACAGAAATTCTATTTGTCTTTTTAGTGTCTGTTTGTTCTTCCTCACTATGGTCACTGACAGTTTAGGGATGATTTCAGTTTAGAGTTAATTTTGTCAGACTTTGCAAACTGGAATACATTTGCACTTAAACATTGTTGAATTCATTTTATTTATTCTTTTGTTTTTGTTTGAAATTCTTCAATAACAATAAGTAATTAAAAACATATTTTTTTAAGAAAGAATTCGGTATTTTCTGCGTGATTTTGCTGGGTTTTTTTCCTAATAATATAAGGGAACTCTTATTTGATCAACTCACTTCTTGAGAATTCATAAAGTATCTTTTAATATCTAATTGTAATGATCCTTGACTGGTTTTGCTTGACTATACCCATGTGTGGCTATATACACTTAAATAACTCTTTTTGTTCTAGTAAAAGTTGTTTTTTTTACTCTTCAAGTCTGTAAATAACTTCCTGAGATGATGATAGTCTGTTTTTATTTTATTTAGTATCTTTTCTCCTAATGGAATAACTTTTGCATAGTGTTCTTCAGGAACTGTCATCTTGATTATTTTTTTTGCTTTTTTGATTAATATGTGACCATGTCTACTGGCTCAAGGAGACAGCTGAAATGCCTTTCTTCCGAGTTCAATATCTTCATCATTTTCTCTCATTTCTCTCCATGACTCCCTGAACCTTGATCACTTTCACTCTTTCATGAGCACTTTCTTTCAACTCACTTTTCTGACTAGATCTTTAACCTACACCCTTCCTCCCTAAGTGGCTAAAACAAAGTGTGCTTCTGCATTTATGCTCCAGTTCCTAAAATAGAAGTTGTCTTCATCATACTCTAGTCTGCACCATACCATTACTTTTCACTGTTGTAACCCAGCTGGTTACTGCCATTATCGCTAAGTCCTATCCTTTGGTTTATTTGCTCAGAAGATCCTCATCTTTCCTTCCTTCTAATGAAGTGGTGTGTAGTGAGCCATCACGCCATTGTTCCTTCCTCTTCATTTGAAAATATCCCATTAACAAACCATAGATTCTTCTGTGACTTCAGGGTAAATAAATACACGTTGACGCAGTTAAGCCTTTTACTCTGTTATCTTCCGTGAATCAGTTGTCCACTCTCCACAATGCCTGTATTGTCTGGCCAGTTAATTTTTGTTGACAATTTTTTCAATACGTCTGGAATTTGTATGTGTACTTTTCAGGTGTTCAAGCGGCTGCAAGCGAAGAAATACACGTTATGCCTATTGCATTAATTGTATTTTTCTTGGGAAAAGGGGAAGGATCTTACCTGAAATAAGGCATGCAGAAAGGATGTTCACAAATCATAACTCAAAGGAGTAGAATTAAAGAAACCACATGTACCCTGAAGTTCTACTAAGCTGCTAGGATTTGGGTTAGCTTTTCTTTATGCAGAAAGTTTACAGTTGAGTTGCATTTTTGTATTCTGAATGTATCAATATATTCCAGCTTTTTTTACCTTATTTTGATTTAGAGACTATTTAAGCATTTTTTTCAAAACATGTATTTTAATGTCAGCAAAATTCTAATGTTTAACTATATTCAGAGTGATTAATCTGTTAAAGTTACAAAAAAAAAAAAAAAAAGGAACTTAAGAGGTTGTGCTCATCAGAAGAATTATAAAACACAAATAATCATTTCCATCATTTTTAACTTGATTTGACCTCTTTATCTAGACATCGGTTTTAAATATGAAAACTTCATGTCAGTATTTGGGTATTGACCTTCTTAATGATGGGTATTTTACATTTGAACTGAATAAGCAGGACAATAATTTTTCTGTCCTTGTTGGAGTGAGATAAGTCTCTCCTGAGATATTCACTGTTTATATTTTCAGATGTCTGCATTCAGTCAGTTGCAATTTAGTTTGTATGCTATTTCAAATGTAAGTTAGATGTTCTTTGTAGAAATTTCTGCAATCATTTAATGCAATTTGTATATTGATACTATAAGTCCTGCTTATGAAATGTGACTTGCATCTGTACTCCATCCAAAGATCCAAAACATTAACTTAGTTTTAGGAAGTCATGATATGACATGCATTAGACTTGTGCTCATAAGGAATGTCTGGTGCTAAAATTTTGGAATTACGTATTGAGAAAGGAAAGCATTAATTAGAGGGTGTACAGTTAGATTCAGACATGCTGATGTATTAAGTATTGCCATATGTGCAGATAGCACATGGCTAGAATAGAGCAGCGTAAATTCTAATTTGATGGGTTTTGGTTTCTGTAAAGAGAAACTTACTTGCTAAGCAAAGAATAAGACATCCTGAGAAGTTTTGGTGCCACATTGTACTGTATTCAAAACAAAAATCTTCAGCTTTGCATACCAGTTCCAAGTGGTGTTTGGTAGCCTTGAATGCTTCTCTGATTAAAACTTCAGGCGTATGTTAATAGCCCAAGATTTCCTCTGGACAGTTGGCTGAAGTGGGACAGTACTGAGAGTCAGTACAGATTATCAGGCTGTCTGGATGTCACTGTAGTTTTTAAAATAGTTATATCTTCATAAAATCATTAACTGTGCTTTGTGGAAGCCAGTGTTTTTTAATTTGCTCAATTAGGTAATTGACAGACAGGTGTCTAATTTTTTTTTTTTTAAAGAACTCTTAATGATTTATAACTGCTGTTTCTACCTTTAGATAAAAAAATGTCGTATACTTTTCTAGGGAGTGTAGTGACAGGACAAAGGGTGAGAGTTTTAAATTTAAAAAAAAAAAAAAAGAGAGAAAAATTAGATGAGATATTAGAAACTTCACCATGAGGTTGTTGAGGCACTGGAACAGGTTGCTCATGGTGTGGATGTCCCATCCCTGGAGGCATTCAAGACCAAGTTGCATGGGGCCCTGGGCAGCCTGATCTAGTTGGTGGCAGCCCTGTCCACAACAGAGGGTTGGAACTAGGTGATCTTTAAGGTCCCTTCTAACGTAGTCCATTCTGTGATAAGTCATTCATGAAATTACCTGATTGCTGTCTCTGCAAAGCTGGGAGGCTTTGTTCAGGATAAAATACTGGAAACCGAATCAGAAGGAGATACGTTTAAGGAAAAATAAAAGTTATAAAAATCAATAGAATGATACATAATATATGTATTTGATGCTAAACAACAAAGCTGAAATAAAATCTTAATTTTCTTAATTCCTATATTTAGTTCTATTAATTAATACTGATTTATTTTCAGATGTTAAAGACAACTCTTTCAGCCGATCCAGGAGTTCTAGTGTAACTAGCATTGACAAAGAGTCACGTGAGGCAATTTCAGCTCTTCATTTCTGTGAAACTTTCACAAGAAAGGCTGATACATCACCTTCTCCATGCCTGTGGGTCGGTACCACCCTGGGTACAGTGCTTGTCATTGTACTGAACCTTCCCCCAGGAGGAGAGCAAAGGCTTCTTCAACCTGTTATTGTTTCTCCTAGTGGTGAGTACAAAGCAGTGCTCAAGTCTGCTAAGTATTGTTGTTCTTCATGTTTTTTTTTAATAAACTTTTTCTCAATTATGGATTAATTGGAAATTAATATGTACTAGCTAATAAGTTTAACAATCTAGGTTGCTTTCTTTATGACCAGAATTTTAAAGTTGTAAAGTAGATAATATGATCTCATAAAGTATAAAAATATATAACTATACATGTTAAGAAAAGCAGACTTTCTAGCCTTCATGTAGTCGATGATTATTATTAAGCAGTAGAGATGTGCATTATAAGTATTTTCTAATTGCAGCGTAAGAAGATTTTAGTGAATAATGAAAAAAATAAAAATTAAGGGCTATATATTTTAATACTTTTAATGGTGTGATGAACTATTGCTTTGAATTACTGAGATATCTTGTTTTGTTTTACCAGTACACAGCAACTGATTTTGTTGTAATGATATATTAACATTTTTTTTGAGTGATACCTGAACAAAGATAAAAATTGAATAATACACTGTTAGGAATAAATTTGGCTTTCCTACTACCATAGTTTCATTGCAGAGCATGATGCCCTCCTCTACAACAAACCCACAGGTGGCATCTGAACATGAGAAATTGCACCCCTATCTGATTGACATAATGATACGAATAATATGATCACTAGACCATGTTTGCATTAACAGTATTCAGATTTGGTAACATTTTATGTTAAGGGCATAGACTAGACAGTATGTCGAATCATCAGAGCTGCAGCATGAGCCTTACAAAATGCTGCAATATATATGATTTATTGGGCATTTAATAAATTTTCCTGTTTCTGCTTGTGTGTGACTAAATGAGTAAAAGAAGAAATGTATCAGCCTACGATTGGACACACAAAACAGTTGAGAAGGAAAACATTTTCTTTCATTTTATGCTAGAGAGAAGTAGATTCAAATGTAAACTACAAGAAAAAAAGAAAGAAAATAAACAAGTTGCCAGTTTCTGAACCCATTTTGAAGGAAAAGCTCTCACTAATTGTACTTATGGTATGTAGTGAGTGCACAGGGCACTCCTCAAGAGAAAATGAAATGAGTTGTGCTTGACAATGAAATTTAGTATAAATGTGCATTCCACCTTGGTTCACCTAATAAATGTATACATTTACATTGATGTTATTGGAGTGTATGCTTATGTATTTAAACTTTGAAAACTGCTTTAATAATTTATTGAATGCAATTGTGTGCACTTCTACATGCTTCAAGTCCAGAGATTTGAAGTCTGTTTTATTAGAGGCAAGTCTACGCTGTAGTTTAGTTTTCATTCTTCTAGCTTCTTTAAGGAGTATTTTTTTAGTTTGAATGACAATTTAAGACTGTTTTAGAAATGTGCTCTGTTCATATTTCCTAGGAACCATCCTGAGGCTAAAAGGGGCAATCTTGAGAATGGCTTTTCTGGATACCACCGGATCTTTAGTCCCACCTGCACATGAACCCTGGAGAGAACACAATGTTTCTGAAGATAAAGATGAAAAAGATAAATCGAAAAAGCGACGACCGGTCTCAGTGTCCCCCTCATCCTCTCAGGAAATCAGTGAAAACCAATATGCAGTGATATGTTCTGAAAAGCAAGCAAAAGTTATCTCACTGCCATCCCAGAACTGTATTTATAAGCATAACATAACAGAGACTTCTTTCGTTCTTCGTGGAGATATAGTATCATTGAGTAACAGTATTTGCCTTGCATGTTTCTGTGCCAATGGACATATTATGGCTTTTAGGTAAGGCATAATTGACAGCAATATATATGAATATATATAAGATATGAGTCTCCTGCTAGATGAAAATTTCTTTTTCCAGAAGAATATGAATAAAATGGGCATTCAGCTCAGTGTTGATGAACCTCTAACATCTGGAGCTGAATATTTTGATTACATATTCCTATTAATTCTGCCTTTAACACATGAACAAGTTTATCATTTTAACTCGTTACCGTAATTCAACAAATAATTCCAAGCATTATATAGGTTTTTGAACTGTTGAAAATTGTCTCAACAATGAATTTACTCCTTGTTGGAAAAGCCTGTCCTGAATCAGATCTTCAGCTGACCATAGCTCTGCATATTTTTGTGCAGCTGCTACAATCCTGTCTGCTTCTCAGTCATGTCTTGAGCCTTCTGTTTTGTTCTGTAGCTTGCTCATGTCTCAAAGGTGAGATTAATTGATAGTACAATCAATTCTAGTAATTCTAGTACAAAAAAGTCATAACATTAAGAGGTTTCATTTATTAAAATGTGTGTAGAAGTAATTTTGAAGGTACTAATGTCATCTATTCAATTTTTACCTGTTTTTTTCTTAAGTGTGTTTACAAATGCTCTTTTCATTCTGAGTAGTATTTGAGGGGAAAAAAAACTGTGGCAAAGCAGGTTTCCTCCTACTAGTTTAATCCTAGGAATATTTCTATTTTAGATGCATGCTGGGCAAATGTGTTATCACTGGTAGCATGCTTACAGAAGAGTGTTGCTTTCTTTTTCTTACCTGTAGAATTTGCCACTAAAGTCATGTTATCTATTATTCTTCCTTTCCTTTGTGAGTCCCCTAGTATAGGACAACACCCAGTCTGTAAAATGCCAGCATTTAGAAGTTTCGATATCACCATGAAGTAGAGCAGAAGACAAAAAACTTTTTTTTGGCTTGTATGGAATTTTTTCTAAATCGTTAGTTTCAGCTTCAGTTTTCCCCTTTACTGCTTTTTACTCTTTAGAAATAATAATCTTATGCAGATTGTATCTGCAGCAGAAGCTGCTTAATATATTGCTTATAAATGTGCAGCTGACACGTGAATTCTATTTTTACAAAAATTTCCCAGAGAGTATTTTTGAGGTACGGGTTCATTTAAGGTTCTGTTTATCAAGACATAAGGCATTCAGTCACTTCTTAGTTTCATTTAGTGTTTCTTTGAGGAGAGAAATGTTTAGCAGCTTGAGCGTTATTACAGCATGAATGCATAGCATCTGTTCTTCAGTAGCCTAATGCAGTAAGTTCTTCATTTATGTAAAATGTAAATGTTTATGTAAAACAGAACAAACAAGGTAAGCAAAAGAAGCTTTAAGATGATTTCACCATAAATATACAATCAGATGGAAAAGAGCAGGCAGAAATTCACAAGACTGCTGTTTGAGGTTACTGAATTTTCCTTTGGAAGCACTGTCTTTGCGTATTTCCCTGGGTTCCTGAGGACAACTCTTCTGGGCTTTCAGTTTTAATCAAGAAGAAAATCTTCACCTGAGAGAAGAGGCAATTGTATATGAAGGGGAAAAAAAGTAGATATTTATTAAAATATTTCATTAGTAATTACTGATTAATGCTTTAAGTGTGCCTGAGATTTACATACTCAGAATATCATTTAAATGATGCTTTCTAATGCATTTGTGATGCAGATGTCTAAGTTTCTCTTTTGAGGTTCTTCCTTGGTGTACTGCATATTTATGTTTGCAGGTTTTCTAGTTGTATTAAATGATAACCTGTTTATACAGTATTTGTATGGCCACAAGGAGAAAAATAATGTGACATCCTGTTACTTTTTTTTTTTAATTCTTTCTTTCAAGTTTGCCAAGCTTAAGGCCATTGTTGGATGTGTATTACCTGCCACTCACTAATATGCGAATAGCCAGAACATTCTGCTTCACCAATAATGGACAAGCACTCTATCTTGTCTCACCAACTGAAATACAGAGGCTGACCTACAGTCAAGAAACATGTGAAAATCTTCAGGTAATGAATAAAAAACCAAATTTGCTGTCTTCGAACATAGCTGTCCTCCAAGTAGTTCAGTTTTAAATTTACAGTGCTTATAATAATTAAATTTGTCTTTTATGGTTTGATTTTGCTCACTGCCAAGTCTTACTCAGAGTGAATCATTTCCCCCACTCTTATGTTGTAGTGTTATCCATCCTCTTGTATTTGGAACGTGTCTTAATTTCCTTTTTAGTCTGTATGTGTCTTTGTTTAATATGTACAGTTAATAGAACTCTTGTTCAAATAATTCTGGTGGAGATGCATGCAGACATAATTTGGGAATACTAAGATACAAGGAAGTTATTCTGTTGCCAGGATATTAACAATTTGAACAGACAACAATGCTTCAACCTGCAAGTTATATAGAAGGTGGATATAGCAGAATTAGTCTGCAAGCTCTGCTTTGATGATACCCGTGCATGTGATTATTTGTAGCTGCAGTTTAAACTGAACAAGGTCAAGAGTGTTTCCCAAGCTGAGGGGAGAATACAGCTTTGCTTGAGCACATTTTTTTGAAAATATTCCTGAGCTATAAGCTTGCAGCTATCAGGACAGATGGTTTGGACAGATTTCCTAATAGCTTTTTATTGTTACTTCCTAAATAGTGTCAGCTATCTACTGCAAAGGCAGATGCACATTAAAGCATATTCAAATTCAAATCCACAAAATAAATGTCCAAAGTGACAGAGTATTCCACTAATTTGTATATGAAATGATGTATGCCTTCTTGTATCTCTTCATTGCCAAGGAAATGTTAGGTGAGCTCTTCACTCCTGTTGAAACACCAGAAGCACCAAACAGGGGGTTCTTCAAAGGCCTCTTTGGAGGTGGGGCGCAGTCACTTGACAGAGAAGAACTCTGTAAGTCTTTTGAATTCTTTATTAATCTGTTATTTCCACCCAGATATTGCCTGTTTTAATAGGACATTCAGTTTTCAAAGAGGAAACTGAAAAGTGGAATGGGGAGAAATAATACTTTTTTTTAATGCTTTTTTATAGATTTATATGTTGTACAACTTACTAACAATAGCAGAAAATTAGTTCCTGTTTTCTCACAGACTGCCTTACCTCATTTATTCAGGATTGGATGATAAAGCAAGAAATGGGACAACCAGTCTTATTTATCTTAAGTGTATAGCACTGTCTGTAGTTCTCTTAATGTTGCTAAACTGAAAGAGGCTGGTTCTAGAGAGCACTGTTTTGGACAGTAAGAAAATTAACTCTATTATACTTCAGTTAATTTCCTAGATTCTTTTTCATCGTTTGACTTGTATCTTAAGAATAAAAGAGAAGGCAGAACTGTATGATATTTCATTCAGTTCTCCATTCATAGGATGATACATTTCACATGTGGCCGAAATTTTATTCCTTTATCATTTTCTCATTGCTTTTTGAATACAGATTTAATAAATCTTTTGTTGGTTGTATGCACTATTTGAATACATTCAAGGGGAAGTAAATGAACTTTTACTTAGTCATATATTTGCCAGATTAAACATTATATAATGTAACTTCTATTGGTTTACAGAACTGTTCCCTTTTCAGCATGAAATATTGTTGTAAAACAAAAAAGATTCCTGGCAATCTCTTCTTTTATTTATTTATTTTGGGGGGGAGGAGGGGGCAGATCAAAATAACCAAAAAAAATTAATCTTTATTTCTAGTGCCTTTATATTTTGAATATGCCTGTACATATCAAATAGTTAGAGGCATTTTCCAGTTTAAATATTACATTTGTAGTTGTATACATGTAATACTTTGAAAGGTTGATCAAGTTATTCGATTAGAGAAACCTGCATATAGAAATTACACAGCGTAAGTGGGGCAGGAAAAAAACTGCCCATTCATGGAAAAAGAAAACCACACTTCAGAGGTTATCTTTTGACATCACTGTGTGTTTTCACCATATTGCATTGACTCTTCTGACCTATTTTTAAGGAGATCTCAAATAGGTTTTATAACCATCTTAGGCTTTGTGGTTTACAATAGAAAAATCTGTTTTGGTTCAAATTGTCAGAAGGAAAGTACTGAACAGGGAGAAAAACTGGTTGAATTGTGACCTGAAAGTGAGTTCAGTGACAAGTGGGACATCTGAAAATGTCTTTAAAGTGTCAGTACTTAACACGAGGATCACAACAGAATCTGCCTGTAATAAGTGAAATGACTTCAGATATGCTTCTCAACAATAGGAATGTTTATAGTGTTAGTTGAAAAGAATTTTTTTTCTTTTTAGAAGCATGAAATTGGAAACCTGAAATTCTGCAATAAGACTTGTTAAACATTCATTGTTAGAGGTGGAAAAAAAGAAATTAACTATAATTCTACTGTTTAAAAAACAAAGCTACAAAATAAATCATCTTATTTTACTTTAGCACACAAAAACACCATTTGGGGCCTCCTCAAATTTCTGTAGAGTATACATTTCAGTTTGAGAGAGATTGATACCTCCATTAAATGTCTAGACTGAACAAGGTGGCTGATGTCCCATTAAGAGCAAAGGAGATGTAGTCAGTACAGTCACTAGAGTGATAGCTGTTCATTTTACTAATTATGTATTTATTTTTCGATGAACTGATCTTTTTCTTACTTTTTTTTTAATAACATGGTTTGTTACAGTAATGGGAGCCACAATACGTGATTGTTCCATGTCTGAGTCTAAAACTGAACTTTCACCAAAGGAAACTTATGCTGATAGAATCATACTCTCTCACTATATCAGCAAGGCCCTTAGAGAATAGACCACAGCTTGTATTAGCAAAGTTCTCCTGCTTTGCTGAATTCACAACACCCTCCCTGTGAAGCAAGCTATATTGTTTAAAAACTGTTTTGCTGATATAATTCTGTTAATTACAGTGTTGCCACCACTGTGGTGAGCATTTTAATTTCACACTTGAGTTTTGACAAGGTTAAAATTGTATAACATGCCTGGAAGCTCGGAAATATGCTTTAAAATCTCAGTTTGATTAAATAGTAACATAGTAGTGAATATTGCTCATATACATGCTTATGACGAGGTACATGCGAAAAAACAGCTCTTTTATAAATTAGTTACATTATTGTTTATGTAATAATGATAAGAAACCTTACTTCTCTCTTTTTTCTGCCTTGAAAATACCTCCAGTTGGAGAATCAGCATCTGGGAAGGCATCAAGAAGTCTTGCCCAGCATATTCCAGGTCCTGGAGGTATTGAAGGTGTCAAAGGAGCAGCATCTGGTGTAGTTGGAGAATTAGCACGAGCCCGGTTGGCACTGGATGAAAGAGGACAGAAACTAGGAGAACTGGAAGAAAAAACCGCAGCTATGCTTTACAGTGCTGATTCTTTCTCTAAACATGCTCATGAGGTAATTTCACTGCATGTTAAGCTGAGAGCATGACACTGATTGACTATTATAAGCTTTACAAGTAACTGGCTGCTGCTTTAAAGGCATTTTAAAGAAGTCTAAAGGAAATACATTGTCATTTTTTATTTAGCAATTGTTTCTCCTAATAAATATTAAGATTTGTCTTTTGGCACAGTGGTCTGGAGTATGCCATCTATCTGAGTAGTATGTAGACTTCCAAAAGGGCTGCTTTTTTCCCATTACTGAAAGAATTTGTCACTGAATTAGATAATCACAATCACAGAAACACCAAGGTTGGAAAAGACCTACAAGGTCATCCAGTCCAACCATCTACCTATCAGTAATAGTTCTCACTAAACCAGGTCCCTTAACACAACGTCCAAACATTCCTTGAACACCTCTCCAGGGTCAGTGACTCCACTACTTCACTGGGCAGCCCATTCCAGTGCCCTGACCACTCTTTCAGAGAAGTAGTATTTCCTAACATCCAGCAGCTTGAAGCCATTCCCTCTAGTTCTGTCGCTAGTTACACGAGAGAAGAGGCCGACCCCCAGCTCATACAACCTCCCTTCAGGTAGTTATAGAGAGCAATAAGGTCTTCCCTGAGCCTCTTCTTCTCCAGACTGAACAATCCCAGCTCCTTCAGCCACTCCTCATAAGGCCTGTGCTCCAGGCCTTAAGTAATTAGTAATGCTCTGTGTGGGATTCCTGTGGTACCTAAGAAAGATCCAGTTGTATGCAGATTCCGTGAATCCAAGCTTGTTTAATGAATAAAAAGGGTAGCTATTCTCTTGAGTGTTCATGCAGATCTCTTTCCATGCCCCATACTCCTGTGCAGCCCTCCTGTTCTCTCAAAATTATTTTTCTATTAGAGGCCAGAAGGTCAGCAGTAATGTCAACATTAGAAAATTTATCGTGCCAAACACTCAATGTTCAGTAATGAGGCTTTGTAAATGTATAGTTTGTTTGTATCTTTTTGGTGCATAACAGAGACGTTAATTAGAAACTGTTTGTTTTTATTTTTTTTTTTAGATGATGTTGAAGTACAAAGACAAGAAGTGGTACCAATTCTGATGATGCTCATTGATTACATCGTTTAATTTTGTCCTGAAGAAAAAATCTTGGTTTTCATTAATTTTGACAGGAACATTGAAATTTAAAGGAGTATTCAACATTGGATAATGTTGTTTCCTAGCACAAATCACACACTGTTTTACCTCAGTCATGGCTTTAACTGAGGAGCTTTATATATAAGAGAAACACACACAGAGATAGAAAAGCTGAGTGTTTCTTTGCTATTGAATAGCTGAGAGTTGGAATACAGAGCAGGTAATTGGAATATGTGGAAAGGAGATAAAGGAAGAATGTGGTGTGATGGGCAGGGGCAATTCAGGGTCAATCCTGTGTTAATATCTCATGCCAAAAGTTTTTGTGCTGTTGTACTTGCTGCCAGTGTTATACCCTCCCTGTGAGGAGAGGCAATAAATCAGGGGTCCAAGAGCTGGAATAAAGTTGTTTGTCTTGCTGGACAGTAGCTGACTTAGGCTTACCCTCTCTAGGACTCGCTATATTTACCATTATTGTTGAAGAAGAGTGGAAGCTTGCTGTCATTTCTTTCATCAGAAAAGCTGGAAGCTTGGAAGATTTCATGTTGAAAATTGTATACATAGTTGACCTGTGCATAGTCTTTTCTTGGACCCCAATCTGGTATTCTTGTATTCACATCATATTCTGTGAAGTGCAAAACAAGAGAATACACAGTTTTTGCATTAAAAGAAGTCAAGTGAATATGACTGGAATGTGTCATGCTGGGAGTTTTCATTTGTGTTATGGATGTGCAATGTGAAATGTGGTAACATATTCATTGTGGTAAGAATACTTCAACTTTAGTTTAGTTTCATATTACTTTTTGCCAAAAATAGTTATTGGTTCAGTTTGTGTAATGTTTAGAATTGGCTGTGGGTTCCATTCATGCTGTGAATTTTTATAGAATTTAACAGAATGTATCTTTACAGCCATTAATTAAAATAGCTGGGATAGTTTTGCTTAAAACTTAAGTTCTGGATGCCCCTTTAATCCTTTACTATTAAATCAGATAATCTTGTACTCAGGTTTTCAATCATTTTTACACACCATGGAGGTGCTGATGCATGAATAATGGCAAGCATCTACTATTTACTAATTGTCAGAATATTGTTCAGCTAATTTCTAAATCCTGCTTGTAGAGCTATTTCACAAGTACCTATCTCAGCCCCACCACATGCTAAAAGCAGCTTGCCTGAAATTTGGATTTAGTCTCTAAAGCGGTGTTTTCAGTTATGTGGGAAGTAATAAGTGTCCACTAAAACTTCAGAAATTGGTGAAATAATTATCAAGTTGGGTGAGGTAAATAATTTACCTGAGTGAACATGTTAGTGGCTGCTGCACTGAAACTGTAACAGTGGGGTTGAGCAGAGGTCTTTTAAAATAAATGTTTGCATTTTGAAAATGAATTTGGCCTTCATTTTCCTCAAAAAGGCAGGAGTAGTTACTGACTGTTTTTATTTTACAAAAGGGAATGCTTAGAAGCTGGTAGGTCATTCTGTAGCCCGTTTCTTGCAATATGGTCTGAAATCATTTGAGCCTGCTTGTCCAAGTACCACATTCTATGTGTGTTTTTCTTCACATGCATTCCAAATGTTGCTCAAGCCGAACACGGGCTATAGTTTTCATTTTAAAGCTATTTTTCAGGTATGTAGATATTTGATCCTTACAATATACATTAAAAAGATGCCAAATAGTAAAGCTAATAATGGTTCTTAATTCATTTTTAAAATTTGTCACTCATCCCAGCAAGTGCACTTTGGGTTTTGTAGCACAAATTGTTAGATGTTATGATTTTCTCTATCATTGAATAGCTTGAGTTGGAAGGGACCTTAAAGATCATCTGATCACCACTCCTGCTGTGGGCAGGGTTGCCACACAATAGATGAGGATCTGTTGTGGCATTTGGTAAAAATAAGTGAATTTTTGTTATCAGTATGAGGGCATATAGTATCGTGTGAGCTGTTCAAGGACCTTAACATATTTGAACATCACCATTTGAACATGCAGCATTATGATTTCTTGGTGTCTCTCTACCATATCTATTGAGGCAGTGTTAGCCCTGGTTACTTAACTCTGCTTTCTACGTGTATTTTTTGCCTCTGCCTATTTTATGTCTAACTAATGAATATTTAAAACAGTACAATTTTGTTTAAAGTCCAGGTAAATTATGGTCATACAATTTACAAAAACAGAAAACCCCACCTGATATTTTGCATCCTTCCTTTTCTCACACTCGTAAATTGGAATGACCGATTATTACTGAACTTGGTGAAGATAACACTGTATTTCAGAACATCCTGAAAAATTAGTCTGGTTAATCTCTGGGGGGAATGGGAGATGGCATAAATACACAGCAAATTCTCTTATAATTTCAAAGGAATATGGCCTTGGCTTGGAAGAAAAGCATACTGAACTTTCCCATTGAGATACATTTGCTGATCACCAGCAAGCAAAAAATGAGGCAGTGAGAGACCATGTGCCAGGTGAGAGTAGAGGTTTGTTTAGTACTACAGAATCTTTTGTTGCACGTGTTACTAGGAATGAAAGCTAAAGAAAGGATAGATCATGAGATGAATACAAAAATGGTTCTTGGTGAATAACAGGGGCTATGTACAATCTCAGTGTAAAATGTTTCTTTTTCCTTCTCTGTGGAAGGAAGATGATCATAGATGTATCTTATTCTGCTCTTGGTGGTGCACCTTTTGTACAGCAAAGTACATTAAAATCCTTTTGGGGGGAAGCACCCCTGATTTTTTTCGCTAGCATTTTAGTTGTGTGAAACTTTTTTAGAGTGTCTGGAAAATTACAAGATGCAATTGAGCTATTACTTTTTTATTTTTTTTTGATGGAAGTGTAAGAAACTGCTGCTACCTATCTGTTTATATGTAGTGTGTCTCATTAGGAACTGTAAACTGAAGAAGCTTTTCTTCACCTTAGTCCTGCCAAATTGTAACTTCTGAATGTTGATATGTGTAAATATGCGTGTATTCCAAATAAGTCTGAAAGTGTTACACCACAGGCATCTCCAGTGATTTGTTCTTCGGCAAACAGTTACAAAATGTAGTAATATATAGTTGTGCTCTTTGTCTGTCTATATACAAAGATTTTTGCCTGAGGTGGTATTTACATGACAGGTGATGTTAGAAAGCTACATCCAAAGGAGGATTTTGGAAGCAAGTTCATCTCCTTTTTCCTTTTCATTTTCCTTTACTCTTTTCCTTTTTTTTTTTTTTTCTTTTAATTTTCTTTTTGCTTAATTAATAGCACTGATCTTACCTGAAAATTTAAACTTGAATTTTTCCTGCACTTTAATTCAGTCATGGTATTTTATTCCTTAATTTTGTTTCTACATTTGTGCAGTTCAGGTTCATTATTTGTATATAAGTGCACACATTCAGTGAAGAGTTTAGAGCAGATTACTTTTGGGCACATTTGCTAATTATGTGACTATAATTTAGAATGTGTGTTTTCTTAGCAAAATATGTATATACAAGTATATACAACATAGAATCTAATGAAAAGCACTTATCCTGTGTCAGCATTGAGTTTATAAATTACTGCAACACTTTCAGATTTGTTACTAGATAATACAATAAAAATCTGTTATATTTATACATACTGCTTAAGAATATACTTTTAGTTTTAAATAATTTTTATATGTACACTTCTACCTTTAATTTTAAAAAGACTTATGTTCAATTTTTAAGTCAAAGTACTTAAAGTGTGTATATTATCCATAGAAGAAGTTGTTTTAAGCTTATGAATACATTCATATCTCATATCGAGATGATACAATTACTAAGCAATGAAAACAAATAGCCCATTTTGCTTTGCAGAAAATAATCATACTTATTTTTATTTCCCATTTCGAACGTTCTTTAAAATTTCCCTAAGTACAAAGGGGGAAGATGGTGCATTCAGAAAACCAATGGAGCATCATTTTTTTCTCAACAGCTGCAGTCTGTGGCTGTCCAACTTTCCATGACTTTTTTTTTTTTATTTTAGATGATTACATGCAAGAATTTTCAGCTATATCCTTTGGACTCTTAAAGTTTCCAAAAATCTACGTGAGGTTCGTCCAATGCAGATTTCATTTGACTAATGTACAAGTCTTCTTTTATACATCGGCTCTTTACACGTAAATCATTTTTTTTTTTGTATTCCAAATGTGTGTCGAAAAACCTATAGCCTGTGACTGAAGTGCCCCTTTCCCCTTTCTCATCGTAGTTCCACATACCCCAAAGAGATACTGATGGCAGCTGCAGTCCAGCATGGGGGTATGGTAGGAAAGATACACAAGGACTTGCCAACCTCTGCAAGTTTACAGGGTAATTTGTCAATGGGATTTTCTTCATTCTAGCTGATTTCTTGCATAACTTATTGAAGTCTTTCCGGGCAGATGTTAATGGCTGTGCTGCTACCCTGAAGTTTTTTCATACTTTGTAGACAAAAGGAATGGTATTTGGAGGGGAGGGAGTAAAACAAAATGTATGGGGTAGGTGAATCAAGTGCGCTAGTCCTATTTGAGTTTTCATTGAAAAGCCAATTTAAGCTGGGACAGTTTCTCTTTCTTATGCGTTGTCATTAAGATGTGCTATCTATAATCTATTTTATTGCTGTTCCAAGCCAATGGGTGTAATGTGCTTCTGTGTTCTTCTACACTCTCTAAGATTTAGGCTGAAAGATGTTGGTGTTAGGAAAGAAGAAACGAGACGGAAAGATACAGCAGTCAAAAGAAAGGTGTCAATCAGCAAATCCATTTGGTTTGTCATGTAACACGCCTAGAAATGTTTAAGTCATACAGACATAGGTTTTTTTGACACTTGCTTTTGTTTTCGTTAGTACCTAAGTTACATATTACCAGGCAAAAAAATACCAAGAAGTTAAACTGTTTCAGTTGAAAATATGTAAGGAGTTGTATGTGGATTACCACTACCATTCAGTTAATAGGTGATGCAAAGGGCGTGGGGTGGGAACATGTTTTAAATATTCCCTTTTAAAAAATAAAAGAACTGTAAATAAGCAGTACTACGTTATTTTAGACCTGAGCTCTGCTATCTGTAGTGGTTAGAACTAGGAAAACATGCTGCTTTCTAGTTATGCTACTGCTTCATTGTACCAGCATCATGGGGAGGGGGGGGAAAGAATCAGTAAATTTTTCTAACATTGCCCACCTGTGGGTAAGCATGCTTGAAGTGTAGCAGTTCTCGTTTATGTATATCTTAATGTGTACATGTATGTTTTTTCTTTGTTCATTGCAACTTATTTTCGTTTGAATCTTGCTGAGCCCCACTAGCTCTTCTGAGGGTGATTACTGGAATATGCATTTTTAGGTAGGGTTGCAAATCCATCTGTCTACAAATATAGTTTCATATGAACTGCAAACTGTACTGTTACAAACACAACTATGTTAGATTGCATAGAGTTATTTTACTTACATGTACTTGAACTGAACTATGTCATCATAACAAAGTTAAAAAAAAAATTAAGTATGGAATATTTTTGTAAATAAAAATACCTGTGCAGCTGGTATTTTAAATTTAAAATGTATTATACATTAATGTTTCAGAAAAAGATGTTCATATATGTGTATATGAATGTGTCATTATGCTGAAGGGCTCTGATTGGGCAAAAATAAACTATTCAAATCTCTCCTGAAATGAGTCTAAGTTAATCTTTTTCCCTCTAGCTGTCTGGAGCATGCAGTAACTCTGGACTTGCCAAAAGTCTTAATTTTGCTTACAATTTTGATATCCCTTATAAGTGGGAACATCTTGCAAGGACAGCTTGCAATCCATTAAATTTTGTCTGCTGTTTTGGGGAGGAACTGTGTAATCGTGCCCTGAATTATGCTGAATCTGAAGGGAGGCTGGGACAGTAATTCTGAGATGTGTTCTGAAATGACTGCTGCACCTCGGTGAAATTCTTATAATCTCGTGACGTGTCTTCAGGTAGTAAAATATTTCAGTGCTGGTGGGTTTTGTGTGAATTAATGTAGTGAGGACACAAAATTTCATCTGTGTGAAAAGTTTATTGCTCCCAGACCTTTACCTCCTTTTTTTTTTTTCTTCCCTTCCAGTGCCTGAACCTTAAACTGTGTAGGACGTGGAGTTATAAATAGGATTTAAATAGAGGTATATCTGTTTTAGCAGCAGTCCAATTACACAGAACTAATTATGGTGATCTTCTGCCTTCACCAGCACCATGGCAAAAGTAACTTCCTCCTGAAGCTGTGTGACTGCACACGCAATGGAGTGACAACAGAAGGGAGGGCACTGGCCAGCTAAGGCTGCAAAATAAAACACTTTGATGTAAAGAAAACCAGGATTTGATGAGTGCCACATAAAACTTGGACTTTCTCACACGTGTTATCACAGTTCTGCTAACAACTTACTTCAAATGAAATGTGTCTAGGCCCTGCTGACACGTGAGGATATGCCCATTAGTATCTAACTATAGTTAGATTGCCACTCTGGATGCATTACAGATGCAGATTCTTTGTTAGAAATGGTCCCTGGATAGCTCTGCATGGGACTTCAATGGGAAGAGGCTGGGAATTCCCATATCAACGTGGCAATGGGCAACTGAGGGTCCAGTGCTGAGGGGCAAGTTCAGATGTAGCCAGCAATGCACCAGAGCAGAATTCCAGTTTGCTGGCTGCTTTTCACAATAGGCAGTTAATGTTCCCTTAGTATAAGCTTGCTGAAGGCTTCCCATATGTAACTCACTGTAGCAGCAGAGTTCTTTGCGTTAGAAGACTGGACTGAGTGTCCCCACCTCCTTGCTGGGAGGTGGGGAGCTGCATGCTCTGGCTGGCTGAAACCTTCAGCCTTCAACACTCACTTGCAGCTGTAAACTGCTCAAAGGGAGGCGATGGAGGGCTGTAGCAAATCCACTGTCAGCAGGAAAGTGGGAAGAAATGCATTCTGCCTTTGAGGAGGTGAGAGCTTTCCTTCATCTTGCTGCTCTCATCAGTGTGAGCAGAGTTCCTGGTTTGATGAAGGATGGTTTGCAACCAGAGTGTCAGACTGCATATTGTTTTGATAAGGTTACCAATGCTTCTGCCTAATTAAGTAGATATAATGAGGAATTTTATACAGCTGTGATTTGTGGTGCAAGAGACTCTTGGGAAGAGTAATGTGGAATGCAGTCTTATCTATGGGTGTGAACAGAAAGCAATTTCAAGCTGCTACTTCCTGATTCTTTGGGGTACCTGCAAGTCTATCATAAAAGGTACTTACTGAAGTGATGTTGTCTGAATGTCAGCAGGTCATCTACCAGCTACAATGCTTTTTGGTTTTCTGAGACCAAGGAGTGCATAGTCCATTGAGCTAAACTGCACGTGAAGCTTCTCTTCATTTGTATTTACCATCTTTAGACATGCATATGCATACCATCTGTGATAAAAATCAAGCAAAATATGTGTAGGCTTCCAAAAAATAAGTGCTCAGCCATGTACCATATTGTGGAAAGCCAATTTCAAGCCTGATGACCCTGCTCCTTGTGACCTGACATGGGGGAAAAGCAAAGCTGTCACAAATAATGGTTGTCTGCCATAATTCTATGTGTAGCTGATGGCAAGAAATGACCCCAAATTTCTCTGATACCTGTTGGAAGGAATTTCTTTAACTTCATGTTATAAACTGTAAGGTTGGGTCATACCATAAGCTGTATGTATTGGTATATTTCTATGATTCCTAGTCATGGTCTGCTAGTTGCTAGAGGTGGTTTAAAAAAGTGGGGAAAAAATGTTCTGAGCCTGGCCACATTGGCTTCAGCATGGCAAAAGAACAACTGCTGTGGCTCAGATGAGGTAGAACAAGGGGATGAGGTTTGGCTGAGCCACTTGGCAGAGCACTTGTTGACTTCTGATAGCTTTGGGGCAAAAGAAAGCTCGTAGGAATGCACTTAAAAGGAGACAAAGTGTGGCTGTTCTGATATTTACAGGGAGCTGCTTCTTAACCTAAACAACAGTGTGAAAAAAGAGAAGCAGCACTGACTGGAAAAAAAAAAAATCCAACCAGAATTGACGGTGTTTGGCATAGCAATCCAACAACATGAGATCTGGCATGCTGCTATAGCTCTGACGGGGCACAGGTGCTGCACAGGCAATAAATAGAGACAAGCAGCTCATGCTTGCTGCTGAGAAGAGCAAAACAAAGGAAGGGAGGACAGCACAGGAGGAGGACGCCAGCACGATGCAGCAGACTTCCAAAAAGGTTCTCAAGAGCTGTGTTGCACAAGGAGACAGAGCAAGGAGTCTGGTATTGCTGCCTCCTCCATCACATCCAGACCAACACTTCTGCCTTCCTCGAAGGGATACAGGTGGGCCTTTGTACAGGTTGGTGCCAAGAGGAAAGACGAAGAGGGGAGAGGAGGTTGGGAGGCCTGAGGCTGGGCCATGGGGAGGCTGAGCTGGCTTTTTAAGATCCTGGGGTGCAGGGGAGAGAAGGGGAGCAGGAAACCAGACTGGGGGGCACCTGCATTGTGATAGGCAGCAAGAGGACCTGGGGAGGGAGATGGCTGCATTGGCCAAGGGCAATGGGAAGAGGTCTCTGTGGGGAGAGCTGATGTCCTGACGGTACAGCAAAACCCGGCTTTGCTTGCCGGGGCCTGAAGCTTTGCAAACATGAGGCATCATTGGAGAACCCTGAGAAGCAGCTTGTTTTCTCTGACCATTCCAGCTCACACTGTTAAACTTAGCAACGGTGCACAATACAAGGGCCAGTCTTGGTAGAGCTGCTCACAGCCTCTCACCTCTTGAGCTTTGAGAAAATCCCCAGGATCAGGACGAGCAACACCATAGTGTGAGTCCTTCAAAACCTGGGTGAACCCAAACCTTGAGAACACTGTGCACCATTGCTAACTTGTGTTTGTGGGGAAATTCACGTTTATTAGAGGATGCTTTACATGGGCTGCTCAAGTGAGGGGCTGAGAGGTGTAGCAAAGGGGAAAGCATTCATCAGGGTGTATAATTAGGGCAGCAGTGTGGCTTTTTACCTAAGCCCGACTTTATAAAGAATGGAGCCCCAAATTATTATGCAATTATTATGGATGATGAATAGTAAGGATGGCACAAAATGAAATCACCTGGCTCCTCTACATTAGGATTTGATAGCTGATAATGTTTTCTACATCGCTACAACTCTGATATGTTCTTCCCAACCTTTTCTAGCACTGAATGAATCTGCTTTTGTCAGAAGCACAGCCTTTGGGCTCCTGGGCTGTTTTCAGACACCTCAACACGGTGTTTTCTCAGGAGTTTTTTAAAAATAAAAACCAAGTGCCTTATAGTAGGCTTCTATTATAAAATGTCATTGTGTGTAGATTACAGATTTTGCTAGAGTTTAACAGTCAATCTTTTCCATATGAGTGCATGCTTTTGGCTGGGAAAGCTATTATCTGAATATAATGGCTTTCTTTTCAAGCCAAAAACTATGTATGGAAGGCACATCCAACTGAAATGAGAAATGCTGCATTATTTCAGGTTTTTATACAACTGCTCTTATTTCTGACAGTGGTTTTGCTGAAGACAGTGGTTTTGCAGAAGAGATGCAATCTTTCTTAAATAGCCTATAAATAATAACTAAAAACTGAATTGGAGGCAGAATAAATAGAGACAATTAATTCAACTGAAAAAGGCTAATTTTCATTCTGATTGCCCACGGCAGCATAGAATCAGCCCAGACCAAAAGCCGTCCCAGCTACAGCTTGTGTGCTGCAGGATGGGGAGAGGTAGCACTGCTGGGTCTGTGCATCTCCGCCTGTCTCCTGATGGACAGATAAGCAATCAGACTTTGTAGGGTTTGCTTTCCATGTGATGTGACCCTTCCCTGTTTAGATCAAACGGTGTCAAGAAATCAGTTCTAGAAATTCTGTAAACAACTGAATGTTAAAAAAAAAAAACAATTCTAAATCTTATTACTAACCAGCGTGTGTTTGTACCCTTAAATGCTGCTGCTGTTAGCTGGTTGAGAACTTTTCCCACCCTATTTTTTAGCTTATCTGTAATCTGTATAGACTCCGGGAAGCCACGTTAGCCTCTAGGCAATGAATATGATTTGTTTACTCAAAGAGCTTCCTGAAATCACAAAACTGCAATACTGTATGTTATTAAAAGATAAAAAAAAAAAAATGTATTACTGTCAGGTGAAGGGTCAATGTCATATCCCTGCTATGTTTGGTAAATTCAGATTTAAAGCCAAAAGATTCTGGAAGATACTTAACGGAAGGCATCATATTCAGCAAAAATATCTCATGATACCACGTTGTTTTCTGTGCCGGGCTCCACCCAGTGCTGTCAGGGGAGAAATATCACCCTTCCATGCAGCTGCCTGTCAGCTTAACTCTCTGGATACCTACAGTAAATTACATGTTGTACAACAGTGGAATGAATTCAGAGGAAGCCCATCTGTACAGCGCGTGTGTCTGGCTGTGGGGAGAGCAGGGCTGTGCAGGTCTGGTAGGATTGCTAAAGACGTCCCTTTCCAGTCATGAGATGTGGTTCTGCTCTCTCTGAAAGGAGACTTTTAAATGGCATTGGTATGTGGTGTATCTCAAGGGGAAAAGGCAATAAAAGTTGTTTAAGTCAAATGAGAGCGGATGTGACTGGATATTGTAAGAAGTTATTCAATAGGAAATCAGAAGTCATTTTTATATGACTGCATTCCAAAGGGAATATTCTTTAAGTTTTTACTGCAGCACTTAATTAACTTGTATATTTTGTTTATGTACCTGTATTTTCATTCGATTTTAACCCTTCTGGAGGGTTTCTATAAAGCATTTTTGGAAATTGCGATTATAATCTGCATAATCATTTTTCTTGATCTGGAAAATTATTGAAAAAAAATAGAAATCACTTCAAGTCTATTTGATATGTTCATTTCTAGTCCATAATGAAGGCAAAGCAGCCCAGCTGTAACTTTTTATTAAAACCAAAGTATATAGAGTTGAGTGGTGGGGGGAGGAAGCACAGCAGTGTGTTAGAAGCACGAGGCAATCTGTTCTGCCAACTAAATTGTAGGAATCCATCACATTGCAATGAGGTTCTCAGAGGCAATTTAGGTAACTTTGTTTGATATACTTCTCAGAACAGTAATGGTGACAATAAACCACAGAGAAAACAGTTTACCCTGTTTCTGACAATTATTCTTTCAGTGTTGTAGTGACCCCATTAAACAGCCACGTGCATTAACAAAATCCAGCGTTGCAGCCAAGGATAAGGGAAGAATAACAATGCCTAAATGGGTTCATTCTGAATCTAATAGCCAGTTGAAAAACCTATAAAGTTTTTACTAAGCATATAGATTCACCTAAATAGGCAACGTTCTTACTTATTCTTTCACTAAAGAAAAAGATGAGATGCTTAAATCCAAGGACTTTTCCACAAAGGCTTTGAATGTCTTTCACAAATCTCAGCTACTGGAAACTGCTTTTGCAATAGCGTTTTTCTGACAGCTGAGGATCAAGTATTTAAAATGTGTAGTTTCATTGTTTCACAATCAATTTCTCTCCTCCAGAATGAACAAGTGCAAATAATTACTTCTACGTTCCTGACAAAGAGGCACATGACTTCTTTCCCCCCCGTATAGCAAGGCTGTGCAGCCATCAGGTACGTCTCCTGCAGTTGTTCTCAGAAGAAATTAACAGCTTTCAGTGCCTTGGTACAATCGCGTATAACATCAGCACCTTATGATAAACCCTATTCTCAAGTGATTTTGCTGAGACAGGAGTTCTGCTGACTTTCTGTACGAGCGCAGCTCACGGACACGTTTCTCCCACAGCAGCTCCTGCAGACATTAACAAATCACATTTTGTCCCCTGTGACAGCTGGAGCCCAGCGGAATTCATATCGTGTCTCATCGCCACTTCAGCCTACCCAGGCATTATAATAGAGCAGCAGCTCCTGCTCTCTCTTCTGCCTCTAGAAGCTTGCAGCTTCATTTCAGGATGTCCCTTTGCAACCCCAACTGCATTTTCATAACTTTGTGCTTTATGGCAGAGGTGTTTTTTCATCTAGCATAAGACAAAAGGGGTGTAGATTCATTATAACTATAAAGTAATTAGTTACTAGCAATTCTTTTTTTGTATACTGAAACAGTCACTGCTTAAAACAGCACAGTCACAGGGTATGGCTCCATCTTGAGCTGCTGTCTATGTCATAACACAGTTTGGACCACGTCCTCAAATATATGGCTGCTTGATGCTCTTTGAAATCAGTGGGAGCTAGGGTTTTGAGCACAGCTTTTGGGTGCCTGTCTCCATGCTTGAGTGTCTACCTACAGTGAAGACTCCTGTCTGTGGAGCTATGATCTCATCCTAGAAGTGAAATGTTATCACGGCTGTTCCGTCTCCCTCTCTGGGAGAGGAGGGGGTGGACAGGCAGCAGGGAAGGAATGGCAGGGCAACCACCAGCTTGGCCCCATTCCTTCTCCACCAGCCAAGGACAGGATAGCCCATGCTGCCCAGTGCTTGTTTTCCTCCATCATGGCATAGTTACTGCAAAGAAACTAAAACCATAGCAATAACTCAATCAAAGATGATTACTGAAAAGCAAAAGCAGAATCAGGATCTGTTTTCAGAGGCCAATTACAGCAATAACTTTATGTAACCTCCATTTTTCTCTTTCCCAGGACTTGAGGCTCTACATTAAGTCTTCACGTCAAGCAAAGTGATTGTTTGTGACCTCAAGAAAATGACTGTGTAGGCATTTTATGTTTTTGTTGGAATTCTCCTTGTGGTTTGGAGCCAGACCTCTGTGGCATGGTGGTATAGATGCTGTACTCTTTGCTAGACCGTACAGCCCTGATAGGGCCAGCACTGAAAAAAAAGAGTTTTCTCCAGTTTGTCTGTCCACGACAATGGCAGTGGGTGAGCTCTCGTTACAGCTGCTTTGCACTTAGTATTTGTGAGCAACATTCCAATAATTGAATGTGTTAGTTGTCTGAGGAGAACTCTTTTTCTTAGAGCTGTTCATCAAAGCTGTGTTATGATCATTATGTCTCATAATGTTTTCAGTCTGCCACTCTACTTCTGATTTCTGCAAAACAGAGGCAGCCGTTCTGGTTCCAGTCCACCTCACGCACTGCCACTCTCATCACACGTACCAGTGGAGTGTCTGCTGTGTCAGGATGAAGGGTTTGTTGGCAGCCCACTGTCAAACAGTTGTTACCAGCGTATGTTGTCATATCCTGGCTACTGTGCCCTAGTTTGTGTGCTCTCAGTATCGCTGACAAGTATTCGTTCGACTATTAGAAGTGTGCAACCATTTGTGAATGCCTAAATTAATGGCAACTAATGTGTAACGGAGTTTGTAACAAATAAAAGGCCAAGAAAATAAAACCCCATGTTGATAGACAAACTCGGCCTGCTGTCTGTTTTCCATCATGTTCCCCCCAAAATCTGTTAATCCAGGATCAGAGGTAGAAGGTTTCCTAGTTACCATTTCTTTTTTCTCTGCACTTAAAAGTTTCTAGGAAATTTAGTAAATGCAGACATAATGGCAGTTAATGTCATAATGGAAAGTTAATTTACTTCAGGCCACAGAGATTTGGGGCAGATGAGTCAGCAAGACTTATTCTGAAAGAAATCCTTTCAGGGAATACAATTTGGCTTAAAACAAAGAGTGTTGGTGATTTTTTTCTTCTTTTTTTCTTTTTTTTCTTTCAAATCTAGAACAGAAATACAGACAGCTATGAAGGAATGTTGAAGTTCAGATGTTAATGTATGCTAATCCTTTATGTTTTATGCATAAAAGATTTATACATTTTTATGCTAGCCTGCAACATCGCAAATAAGTCAGAGCAGATGGAGTTGCTGTTTTGCATTGCGAAAATCTAGGCCACTTAAGACAAAATAGGTTTGATTTGTATGCACTGTATTTTCTCCTTGCCTGTCCCCACACATATGGTCTTCTGCCACTGCCTGTTCCCACCACTGCTGTGCCAGCTTGCCCCAGTGCCCCAGGTGCTGCTGAGAAGCACTGAGTCCACAGGCCAGAAGTTTGTTGTTGCCATACCCATCCTCCTCCTCCTTCTGCCTGCAGCTCATCTCATAGCTTTCTCTGCAGTACTTCACACCTTCCAGTCACACCCTCATCTCTCTTGTCCTCGTGCCAGGAAGACTCTAGAAGTTCCAGACAGGACCCTATTAACCATGCTTTGTGGGGTTATCCCCCCATCTCTGGCATCTGTATCTTTGCTAGGCTTGCTAGGACTGTTGTATTGATGCAATTACAAATTCCAATTCTGTTGTCAGTTGGACCATACAAATGTTGGGCAAATACAAATTACAATACGTTCCTGAAATGAGATGAATCAAACTTTTGCTTTGAGTTGTTGCGAGTTATAGAATTGTGAAAAAAATTGACAGGGCCTAACCATGTTTCCTTTGGTCAGTAATCCCAAATTTAATGCAAAGAATTCACATGTGTATTTCAAGATTTCACTTTAAAACAGTGTTTATCAAGCAGCAGTCTGAATTCAACAGGAAAATTGCTGCTGCATTTCCAGCTGTCAGCCAGGTCAGAGGGGCATTACTCTCCTTTCTAACAAACTCTCCCATGAGACTGAAGGCTAAAGAATACCTTAAGAATTTTGATGGACAAGTAATCCACTAATGCCATTTTTTTCCTTTTCAGACATTTGTCAAATATGATAGTCTCATTTTAGTTGGAATTAAGCATTTTAAAGTTTCTACCATAAATAAGTCTTTTCAGAAAGAAAAGAATATAAAACACTTACTTTCTATTGAATTTCACCTTCCTGAGAGCAGGATATCCTCACAAATAATTTTTTTGAGTTCATTGCTTAAGAGCTGTCTAACATTCAAGAACCGCCAGCATCTTCCTCCAAAGACAAAACACAGAACACAAAGGTATGTTACTGTAAGTGTATGTGTTGTTTTGTACTGCATGGGCAGCATGCGTTACTCTCTCCTAGATTTTTTGTTTTCATATGATGAAACTATAAACTATAAATATGATGAACTACCTCTAAATCTAATTTGCTTAATCTTCCCTGAAGTTTTCAGAATGTCCTTAGGGCTAGGTCATGAATAAAATTGAAGGTGAAATGCATTCTGGACATTTTGTGACTCTTCACTTCTTTTCTGGACAGTAGGGCTGTGGTCAATAAACTGATGAAAATTATCTGCCCTTTCAGAAGACCAATAAATCTAAGTGTAGGGGATTTTAGAGGCTTTGGATCAAAGGAAATGACTTAGAAGGAAGAAAATCAGTTCTGGATGTCTAGAGTGAATAGTAAAACTGTTGTTGGCAACAATTAGCCACAATAAGGCTGTATGTGTCTTTCAGTTAGATGATTTGAGGTGTGAAGTCTTCAAAAAGCCACTGGATTGAGAAAAGCAAGAAAAAACGCACACTCGAAGAAAGCCCAAAATAACCAAGCCACCAACAACAGCAGCAACAACAGCAACAAAAATTAACAGAAATTGTAGTCCATTTTGGTTACTGTGGCTGTTTGTTCAGGTAATATTCCTCAATTTTTATCTAGCAACTAAACGGGCCTGAAGCTATGCCTCATGTGTCTTTCAATATTTTAGAACTGGGAGGTGGTTCATTCTTTGGGAATACTCTACTTGGCGCACCTAAACCGCAGTGTTTTCTCTCTCATAAGGTCATACAGGGCTTTTTGTATATCTTTTGAGATTTGGTGACCTTGTGCCATTCCCGGTCTTTGAAATAATATGAATAGATGGACAGTGAAAAGGCCATGCTTTAGGGCTGGGATTCAATTTCAGAGTTCTGGTGTTATTGCAGAAAATTAAGCACAAACAACAACACTTAATTCTCTCTTTCTTCACCTCCCTCCTCATAAGGCAGCAGCTGTGACTTCAAAAACAACACACAGCACCAGATATTAACTCAAGTTTCATTTGAACTAATTACATGAGCAGCGTTCCAGGATCCTGTCTACATTTCTGAGCTTCATCCATTTAATTTCTTCATTCTCAGCACTAATCCATGTCAATAGCGGATGAAATGCAGATCTAGCAGTAGTCTTGTTGTTCCAGTTGTTTTTTATTTAATCTTTCATGAAAACCAGCCTTAAAGTTTTCAGCATTTCTCATCTTCTCAGCTTGAACAAGCTCTCCAACATTTCCCCTCTAGCATCAACAAAGATTCTACAGAAAAAAAAAACAGAAAATAAAAGGACTGTATTAACCCACTTCAGGAAACAAAGGAGAGCTGATGGACAAGGACATGCCACCAGTGGTGTGACTTTCTGCTCCAAGAGAAACACTTGTATTGTCTCTACAAACTTCACTGGCACTGGAGAAAAAGAAAACAGCTGAATTCTGCAAATAGAGCTGGAAATTCAGGAGGTATTTTTTTATCTTTTTGTTGTTGTTGTTAGCAGGTAATGAATTATGTTTGCCATTGTATATTTCAGTAGGAGTGGCCTCACAGGTTGCAATTGACAGGATGGAAATTCTCAAGAGATTTTGGTAAGATATGGTCACTTAGGACTTCCATGAGCACACTTGTCATTCTTCCTCTTACTGCCTTTCAAAATACAGTCTTGCAGTTACATTTGTGTTTGGGGTTTTTTTTGTTTTGTTTTGTTTTAATCAACTGCAGAAATTAGAGAGGATGTCACTGTTGATATTCTAATTCTGACTGGGAATCTGGGATCTTTGAAAGATTTTGCATACCCAACCTCCTAAAGCTGCACTTTGTTTTTGTACCTTATGTTGTTTACCTTCACTGCAGACTTACCTAGGCAGAAACCTAACTGAAACTTTCACTCTCCTGCTGGCAGTATGATCCTGTCATCAAGTCACTGTACTTCAGAGTCTTTAAGAAAATCAGCAAATTCTGCTCTGCTTTTGGTCATTTATCCACATAACATAAGAGCACTTAAGCCTAAAATCAAATCCTTCTTCCTTGTGGTCACAGAAGCTTCACAGTTACAAATGAATAACTTGTAGGATTCTAGTAAATTTGAGTCAAAACTTAGTGTACTTACAAAAAACAGTATATATTCTCCCAAGTAATTGGAATTACATAAATACACACTTTCAGAAAATTATTTTTGTTAACGTGTTAGTTATATCTCAGTAGCATTATGAAGCTCTTTTTCATTCAAAACTCCAGACAGAAGGTGTCTTCCTTCCAGCTCAGCGTTTCGCTCATGAGCCTCTAACATGAGAATCTTCACTCATTTATGGTTCATTGCACTGAATACGAGCTTCTTTTCCACATCTCCTGTGATTTAGCTCTGACCATGCGATCTCTAGCTTAGCAAGCTGGGGGGAAGCAGAGGGCTAACTTCTATCACCACTTTTTAATGTAAATATGAAATGACCTTCAGTTTGTCCTCCTCTGTGTACATCTAAACATAGCATGAATTATCCCCAATATTTAGACTGCTAATATCATGCCTTTCTCCAAGTCTCTAATTAACTTTTGCTTCTGTGTTGATGCCTGCTAGAATTAATTGATATTTGTAAGATGCTGAAGGGCAGGAACATATGCTGCCACGTTTTTGTGCTGTACCATTCCATATGAAACCCTGCTGCTGTAACTGCTGATTCGGTACTCTCCTCTGCAATGGTAATAGCTCCAAGACTGACAAGTGGAGAAAGTGAAAATATTGTCTGAGAGAAAAACCATTGTGTCTACAGCTGCATTAGATAATAGCATTGCCCACCAAAAAGATGTCTGGAGAGAGAAACACTCAGTGGTACAGTGGTACAGACCCAACCGTATCCAAGTCAGTACTCGATCTATTCTAGCCCCATGGGCTGAACTCCAGTAAGCAGAGGAAGCACATTACCCATATTTCTGCAGCATACATTTTGGTTCAGCATGAACCAGAATGAAACAAGCCCTTCATTTCAAGTTGCGCTGTGCTGCCCACCAAGCAATTTCTAAACTCTGTCACGTTAATTAAAATCATAAGCTGTACAAGTTGCTTCAGTCTGAACACTCCTGATACAAACTGAAACACAAGTATAAGCACGCTCTATGCATGCCAAACTTCTCATTTGTAGCATTTGTCATCTTATATGTGATCTAATAGCCTTTTCATTTCCTTACAGATGTCCAGACTGTAAAATGTTATAGTTCATGCCCTGGCTTTAAAGTGGGCTGAACTGAATTCCAAGCTCCATGCCTGTAGACAAAGTGCAGATGTAAACAAAACTGACTTTCTAAAACTGACAACATCTTCCAAAAATATCCCGGCAACCTTTTTTTTGCCTCTTTCACAGATATAAATCTGTAAATACACATCTTGACATGACATGCGTGGAAATCAAACTGTAAAAGTTGCCCGTGGTGGGCTGTGAAGCAGCCAGTCATTTCTGTACCAATGGCCAAAGGACATGGTGCTTGGTGACTTCAAAACACTGGTTTGCAGCTGTTGTGACTCAGGCTTTGCTTCAAACAGCGATATAAGAAGGCAGCTCAGCAAATGCTTGATGTTGGCTTTCACAGTAACAGCGTTAAGGTGCCAATCCAAACACAAAGAAGCAGCTTACCTGAAGCCCATGAAGGAAAACACAGCTACAGTGCAGCAGAAAGAAGCTGCCCTTATTTTGGCATGGTGACCTTTGGTATGTCAGAGGTTCTGGCTGTGACACACTGGAGCTGAGGTCTGGGTGATGACCATTGGGGGTGGGACATGGTCTTCATACAAGCTTGTGTAAGGTTAAGCTCTGAAATCCTGCTGCAAGTTTCTCAGCATCTGGAGCAGCTCACTGCTGGAAATGGAGGGCCAGTTCTGCCTACCAACCTTACTGAGGCCTTTTCCAACAAGCATTAGTCCCTGCACACAGGTGTCAGGCCTGGTATATGCCTCATTCTGCTTTCTATGGTTTGAATCAGATGAAAGCCATGGGGAATGATATGCCACCAGATAGGGATGATGCAAATCACCATACAAATGTTATTTCTTAGAAAGCAATTGTTGAATTCCACACTTACTGACATGTTGCTGGTGTGGGATCAAAGCATCTGTGTTTGTACTACAATTATCCTGCGTTCTTTTTTTTTTTTAATTGCTTTTATTCAAGGACCAGTGTTGGTAGTGTAAACATATAATATATTGCCAGCCTCCCAACTTCATTGCTGATTTTTCTTCCAATCAGAAGAAATAAATTGAAAAAAAACACTGAGAAACTCTAAAAGAAGAGAAAAAGAAAACACACTTCCCCCACAAAGCAAAGCAAAACAAAAACTAAAACAAAAATGAACTCCTCACTGCATAAAGAGGTCATGACTACTATCTCTGTGGTGCCTGGGAACCTGAGGTGCTGAAAAACTGGATTGGCTGCGGCCTTCTGTGCTGATTTTGGCATATCTTGCTCCCCGGACTTCAGCAGAAGGTAGTAGTGACAGAGCTGGGGAGGCAGCCCAGACTTTGTTATTCCCAAAAAATTCAGTTTAATCCCCTCTTAGAGAGGACACATGCATTGAATAAGAGTTTATTGTTTTCAAACTACACTGTAGACCCATCTGAGATTTTTATTTTTTTTTTTACTTTAGAGACTTAACTGCATACAGGTAGGAAGTTGGATACACGTTTTTCTCAGCAAGGAAAACCATAAGCTGGCTGCATTTACTGTCAGAAAAAGGTGCTGCTAAAGCAAACATTTGATTTCCTGCTGAGATGTGGTGAATCGTAATACACAAAACAACTCAAACTGAGTATCTTTTCCTTTGTAAAAATACTGAGGGAAATTTTCTGCCTGGGAGAAATTAAATGCACTGAGATAGTGTGAGACTCCTTAATCTGCTGCATGCTGACATCGTGTGTTTTGGATAGCTTTCCATTATATTCCCTTGAGCAGTCGGACATTTGAGTTGTTGAGATTTTATCAATTTTCCATAATTAATATAGGATTGTTCTGAGGGAATGATTTTTCTAACACAGCAAAGGACTATTTTACTTTGTTTTACTCTCATTTATCTCCGCATCTCTCTCACTGACTTTATCTTAGCACCTTTTGCTTTTCATGGGTCTTGAGTTCCATTAAACAGCCAGCGCTAATTAGACTCTGTTGTCTAAACTGCACCAAACACTTCACTCAAAATCAAAGAGCATTTAATTAGTTAGTCTCCAGGTTACACCCTATCTTGCAACGTTAACACAAATGAACAGTTGAAATGCTTGTTACAGCTCAGCAAGAATATAAAAAAGGTTCTTTAATGGCAATCAGGATTTCCTTGTCATTATTGATGAATGAAGGCATGACAAGTCCTTGCTTAACAGAGGGCTTTTGGGCTGTCTGTGGTAGCAGGAAGGCAGGGGAGCAGTAATGTCTGCTTCTATACTTTCCCAGAAACAACCATGCTTATGCTAAGCTCCCACAGGAGTAGAGCTGAAGGGGGAAGCCTTGACTTTGTGTAGCCTTCCATGGCAATAGGCAGGATCAAGTGTCCAATGAGCTCCACTCCTGCATCTTTTTTTGGATCTCCGGGTGCTTATTCTGGCATTCCAAAAGGAGTCAGTGAAGCACAGAAGCAATTGCTAATCTAATAATATCTAAGTTTTACTAATGAATATAACAATAGGACACAAAAGTTCAATTTATCTCTTTATTAAATGTTTCAATGTCTCTGGATATGCCACCGCTGTGCTGACAAACTCTTCTGATTACTTGGTATTTAACTCAGTTTTTTGGGGAGGACTCCCCAAACTCCATGCTGAGTTTGAGGTACACTGACTATAGTGGCAGCACACTGTCAGTGTATCTATCCAATCTTCCTGCCATCTGAAAGCAGAAAAGAACATATGAAGTCCAAAGAGGTGCAGCGGACCAAATTAAACTAATCATATATCTTAGGTCTTGTGTCTATTCTTCCAGTTTGGGCAGGGTGGCAATGACTGATAAAATTAGCCATGTTCAGGGGAAATAGGAGGAATTCAGCTATCAGGTGCTACCAGATGTGTCATATTTCTTTAAAGCCCACAGTAGATCCTATGACGAACTGGATGCCCCATGGATGCTGGATAAACATCCTTTACCTACAACTCCAGTTTTGCTAAGTGATTACATGAAAATCCCAACTTTCTTTCTAAACTCCCCCCTCAAACAAACCATTACTACTACAACAAAAACAACAGACCACTCTCCACTCTCAGCTACCCCTCCACTAAAATGGCCGTCTGTCATAAAAATGAAATTATGTGTCCTCGAACATCAGATACTGTTCGTGATTTGAGAATATTCCGTATTGAAAACATATTGGTTGCTACAGAAGTGAAGAATATTCTGGAGTTCACTTAAGAATGATTTAAATCTCTTGTGTAATTACTCTTCAACATGTTAAAACCACAAATAACAATCAGCTGTGTTCTCTGGTAATGTTATATGTAGCTGTGTGACTATGTTGAAAAAATGGCTAAACAGAGAGAAATACTTGATGTGAAAGTTTTTGAGAAGAGTATTATCTCTGGAATACTTAGAAAAAAAGATCTGCTCAAATGAGCAAGCAAATCCTTCTCAAAATACTCCAGAGCAGTGATGTGCAGTAACATTTCCCAGGTGTACATTACCTCCCCACCTCCTGCTCTCAGTAACAATCCTCGAGCACCATTTTGAAGGAAACTTCTCTCAGGCCAGAAGTCTGTCTCTATTCCAAGAGATATTTAAGTGCCTGTTAAAGAACAGCTCTCAGAAGGAGTCTCTTCTTGCAGATTGATCTGTGTAAGTCATCTTCTCAAAGCAAACTTGTGCTGAAATATGCAGAACTGCTCAAGACGTACTTGAGATAATTTGCTGACGACATTGGGCCAAGCAGCTTTGTTTGCAAGAGCCAGCTTTGCAAATTAGCGAGGAAAACAAATTAACTGAACTGCCAGATTCCCACTTGAAAACCTGGAAGAACAGGACTTTTGATGGAGGAAGAAAAATTACTGGAAGCAAAATACAATCAAATTTCTAATGCTTATATCAATTCATTTCCGTGATTTTCAGAATGCTACACATCTCAATCACCTCCTTTGATCCATTAGCATAGCTGAATATTAATCCACAGAGGTATTTTTAATTATTTATTTATTATTATTTATTATTATTTAGAGATATGTATATAGAGGAGGTTGTTTCTTATGGGAATAAGAAAGACTGAAAACAACATTGCCACTGAAGTTTGTACTCATTATTATCATTTTTATGTTGCACTGCTATCAAGAAAGATTGCTCCAAGTCTTCTTGCTTTCAGTTCTTTCTCGGAGTAAAATTTGAGGAAATCTAGAAGCTTTGCCACTCCCTCTCATGAAATAAATAGCTCCAAAATAATAGTAAATATTCCCTTTCAATAAAAAACTGTTGTTTTTTATTTCTTTGTTTGCTTTTTTTGTTGTTGTTGTTGCTGATTTCTTTTTCTGTAATAAGACCTGGCTATAGCCATCCTTTAGTACAACTAAACTAAATGCAAGTAGACAGGTACTGCTTATAGTGCTGCAATCTCTGAGGGAATATTTCCAATACAGGTACAATTCCTCAAGTTTTCAGACATCGCACCTTGGAGAGAAGGTAAGTAAATAAAGTGGTAAGTTATTCTTTATTGTTACTTTAGAATATAAAACAAAGAAACAAAAAAATCCATGTCTCGCAAGCAGTTGTGATATTTTAACAGAGTAAACTCTTTTTACGCTGTGATCAGAATTAGCACTTCTTAAAAACAAGTATTTCACCGATAACTGCTGCAATGTCTTAGCAGGGGGACTGCAGAGCTTATTGGAGCATGTGTCACACCAGCCAATATTAAAAGAGCAGCCTTTGGTTTCCAGTGGAACAGACGCTGTTTTCTATTTATACTTAGGACAGAGGCAAAATGAAGACCATGTGGCACTCCGTCGTTACTCTTTAGAGATCTGAAGCTCCTAACTTCTTCAGCCTGGCATCTATAAATAGCCATCAGTGTTTTACACTGCAATTAGGAGCAAGATAGTGTTCTAATCTGGTCTTGTCTAGAATTTCATTGACGGCTTCTAACGTAGCCAAAGTTTATGCACTAGCATTGCAAAAATCACCTTCAAAATTTCATAAAAAAATATTTATTAAATTCATTATTTGTAAAAAATGTGTTAAGGTTGAATTTCCAGGCAGACCACGGAGATGTATTTCTTTCATATCATTGATACTCCCACCCCCTCACCTTTGTGTTTCTTCTGGTTCAAAAAAATTGATCTTTAACATCTATCTTGCTCTCGCTTGACTTCAAAAAATGCCATTTCTAAAGATCTACTATTACAGTAGACGCACATCTCTACAAATAATTCTTATATTTCATCTGACCAGTCTGAACCAATGCTGATTTTATGAATGGTCAGAGATAAAGATACATTAAACCTCTATGCAACTCTTTAATTGATTCTGAATGAAACAGGAACAGCCCTACTATTTGACTAATCCAAATTAAGCCAACACACCATTATTTTCTTAATATTAGATTTAGATCAAGCCTTCGATCTTCACTCCAAATTAGTCTTGAACTTGTTGAGAACACGATTTAACCTGTCTTGAATCGTTCGCAAGGCTGAAACCCAAAGGCTGCAGTTAGATGAAAAGACAGGTGTGCTTCATGGCAGGCTTCTATGTCCTGGTCTCTCAGCCATTCAAATCAGTGTCCTCACTGACTGCTGCTTTGTGTGGCTCTTGTTCTTAACTTATGAGCTCATGCAGTTAGATAACTATCCAGACTCCAAAAATTCGATCTGGTAAGAGGTTGTGACACAGCTGAAGAATGCACCTGGACACCTGGGAGCTCAGAAATATCCTTGGTCCACCCAGCTGAGTAACATTCTTTGTCTGATGCTTTGAAGGCAGAGCCATACTCTTAAAACTGCATCTTTCTGACTTGACATGGTGATAAAAAAGAGGATGATGACAAATGCCAATGTGATGCCATTTCTGAAATATGTATGAATGCCAGAGTTTGTGTCACAGCGCAGATCACCTCACATGCACAGCCCTTTTCAAGTACAAATTTATATACAAATGTAACAGTCCACTCCCAATGTGCATGTTCCACTGAAGTGGGTGCGATATGAAAGCTTAGAGAAGATTGGAAGGGAAAACATATTTCTTCTATCCCCCTACCATACTTCCAAGGTTAACAACTAGCAGCACTCTGCCCACATTGTATTTTTTTTAATTCAAAAGTTCTTTCTTTTATAACTCTTCTTTCTCCTGTGTTACCCCATCAAAGGTGCAGGGGTTAACCTGTTAACCTTTCAGATTTATCTGTGTCTTTGCAACTAAGGTCTGTGCCCCTCAGCAGTCTTTCAAAATTCACTTCCCAGTAAGCTGATAATGAAAGATGGATGAGAATTCACTCAAATTAAAATGTTTGTGTGTGAATATTACATGCATGATATAGAGAAATGAAGAAACAATAATGCATAGATTAACATTCTGCTGAGCTACTGTTTGTGCAAAAACAAACTGTATACATCAAAGATATAACATTGGATGTGTTCCTTGGAGATAAAACTCCATCCTGATTTTGTATCAGAAAAACTGAAAAAACTCAGGGTTCTTTTATCTGGCATGATTCTTTATAAATATGGAGAAATCGTTCTGAAGGACAGTAAACACATATTGCTTCTTCCTTTTTCTTCTTTATATTTTTAATTAGACTGTTAGTTCAACTGTAGCAGAAATATGCCTGATGTGAATGAATTCATGATTTGAGAACATTTGTTTGTTAATTCCCTGATCTTGTAATACTCTGCTAGTCTTGTATTTATATAGCTAAACAACTAAGTTCCCCCCTGGATGCACCACCTCCAGCTGCCTGTGTCAGGAAGGTGCAGGGTATGGGCTGCAGGAAGACCAGGATCAGCCTGACTTGGCAGAGCAAAAGCACAGTGCTGTGGGATGCGGGCAGCAGAGGTGAGGTGGGCACGGTGGGCAGGGCCCCTGCAATGCCTGATGGATGTCTGACAAGCCAGGGGGCTGGGGAGGGGGCTCAGCTGGAAAAGAGGCCCCATCAAAGGCGTGAACTGGAACGTGGGGCTGCCTTCAGGGAGACTTAGCTGATTGAATGACAAAAATCTATTACGGAGGAAGGGGCGAGCATGACTAAAAGGTCTCACGGCGTTTACTGTGACAGGATGATTAATTCCTCATTACTCATCCAGAGTGTGACTGTCTGAGGGGAATTCAGGGAAATGTTTGATTCTTTCAAACATTGATTATTTGAAGACGAGCTTTTTTGCATAAATCCAAACACTTTTTTTTTACTGTCTTTGTTTTGAACTGGCACAGCAGGAGCTTTCTGATTCCCAGGTGGAGCCTCTTCAGAATCTCAGCACTATCAGGGCTCCTTCATTCAAAGCCAGGAGCCAATACCTTAGGCAACTCAGAGGGTCTGACTTACTCATGTTGTACTCTCATCCTCCTTGTCCTCCTCATGTGTTCTGGTGCCTAGAGGTCCTGCTGACATTTTGGGCTCAGGCCTGTAAGTGGAGAAGCCATGACTGTAATTGCAGCATGGCTTGGCTCCAGGGACCTTTACCACCAAATAACAATTTGACTTCTTCCTACATGAAGTACTTTACTTTGAATAAGCCTCAAGAAATGAGTCTTTATTCTTGATGACATCTACCTCGTGTGGCTCCGGCTTTCATGTCTTGCATCTCAAACGCTATTCAGGAAGCTCTGTGTGTTGATGCCATTCATCTACAGCAGCTGAGCCTGAGATAAAAAGGGAAAGATGGAACAGTGCTTTCACCCTTCACACATAGGATCACATATAGCAATGGCTATGCTGAATCAGATGAGAAGTCCTTCTAGTTCAGTAAGCAGTCCAGGTAGCGGGTGCTTAAGCAAAAAAGTCAGCATAAGAACTGGGTAAACAGTGCAAGGAAATTTTCCAGCTTGACTACTTCTGTTGGAGGAGGGCAGGAATAAGAACTGGACACAGTGAGAAAAGGAGAAAATTACTGTAACTGAAGAGTGTTAACAAAAAGCCATTCAGCAGAGAAGTCACAAAGGAAAAGTGGAGGAACTGTAGAAATAGGAGATGATGGAAGACATAGCCCATGATGCAGACAGAGCTTCAGGAAATGGGTAGGGATACTAGACTTGAAAGAAGGATGGATGAATGGAGCAGCCAGAGAAAGAGCATATGGTCAAAGAAACAGCAACTGAACATATGTCAGTGGGTAATGAAAATAGCCAGTGTCTACCATCAGCTTTGCACATAAGTGAAGGGAATTGAAGAACACAGTTTTAACACTTGTGTACTCAGAGAGTTGTAGCTTTGAGTAATTCTGAAACACTTGTGATTTTTTATCCATCTTATTGTTACTCTTATAAATCTGAAAATTGCCTACATGCCTCTGAAGAGAGGCAGAGTAAAAGCAAACATGAGAGAAACTAGGAGCCGGCTGTCAGACAGGAGCTTTTCTGAGAGCTCTGTAAAATGAATGGATGATTGCTCCCCAGTTAAACTCAGCTGTTCTGAACTAAACAGTATGGTGTTTTTCCTAATTTCCCCTGGGGTAAGAATACTGCATTGTGGCCCTAGGGCACTGGAGGAACCTTTGTGAATGAGAGGATGATTTCCAAAGGGTTGAAGGTTTCCTCTCTCCCTGATACACACTTCTTGCCCCACAGTAATTACAGCTGTACAACAATTTTTAAGTCAACTGTACAGGCTAGTTGGAAATGATGGATCTGTTTCTGTTCATCATATTCAACCCTTTTTTTTTCTCCACAGAATGCTTTTGTGTCCTGGAAAGCTGGTGCCAGATGTTTGCGTGTTTTCAGAATGACTTTGTGCAAGACATATAACTCTGTTGACTGTGAGTTCAATTTTATTAGACAGTAACAGTATGCTCTAAATTCAATTTCTCATTGGAGAAACAGAAAAAAAAAAACAACCAAGCAAACAATTTGAAAGCTGCACAAAAACTGCTGTTTCACGGTTTGCACAGGCCTCTGATGAAGGAGCTCTTCTTAATGAAGAGAGGTATGCAAACATCTGTAGAGAAAAGGAGACAGAAACTCATTCTAAATATCCAGGAAACAAAAGCTTTCAGCTTTTTGCTCGTTATGATTCCAAGATTGTGTCACGTGGAAGTGCTACATTGCAAGTTGTGAGGATGTTTATATTCATTAAGTTTTTATCTACTGTGCTGGCGTTCGGATGGTATTTCCAGGGATTGCCACAACATAAGCAGTAGTAGGAGCACTGCTATTTGTAAAATGTAGCGTTTCTTTTTCCATTTACTTGCAGTAAGTATTTAATTTAAACACCATTCAGTGTGAAGTAAAACATTTCAGGTAAATGTAAAATTCACATTAGCCTTGTTTCCTACCTCAAGGCCAACAGCAATGAACACTGGACACTGTTGAAAGTTTGTAAAGACAAACTCACTCTGAATTACTGTAGTGAGCTGTTTCACTGTGAAAACAGCAAAAATTGCAGTCACAATACATTTGTAGAAATAAAGTCTTTTTTGTTGTTTTAGAGACTTTGCCATGAAAGGTCAGGAAGCTCTTATTTGTGCAGACTGGTTTTAACTTTTTGCTGAAAGTGGCATGCAAAAAACATGGTAGAGGCTTACTGGTTACTAGAGGGTGGGCTGCTCTGTGGGAGAAAGAGGAAAAGGAAGCTAAGCGTTTAGATTTAATTCTGGTTATAGAACTTGGTCTGAGGAAAACAACAGCTTTGATTTAGATATTTATTTCCATCCCTACTACATTTGCTTTTCTATTGCATTCAGAAAGTGATCTAGTTATCATAGTCCTGATCTTAAAATAATGCCTTCACGTATCTTTATGGGAAAGGAGACGAGAGCACAACAGCGAACAAAGTAGCTGCTTGGTTTCAAATGTGATTTCAAACACAAAATAACTTTCTTTCCATGACTGAAAAAAAAAAACAGGAATGCTTCATTCAGATAGATTCTCTTTTTTTCCAGTTAAACAGACCCAGTGAGCATTAATCTATTACAGAGGTAGATATCACAAGTATATTAGAGGCTTATAACAGGAGGTTATGGCTTTATATATTTAAAGAGTCCTTTAAAATTAAAATATTGCTTTGTTTTGATACATCTGTTTCCTTGAACAATACATTTTTTTACATTTAGACTTCACATGAAATTCCTTATTGCAATGTTTTCATCAGTCTCCTTTTCCTATTTGTTTCCTCTGCGATATAGCTTTTGCTTAAATACATTTTCACATCTCACAAACATTTTAAACATTTGTCTACTGACAAAACACAAGAGAGGAAGCTTAGGCTAGACATGAGAGGGCATAGGGAACCAAACTGCAGACTTTCAGTACCTAAGGGGAAAGCTATAAAGAAGGTAAAGCCAAGCCCTTCTTAGAAGCACTCTAAGAAGCAAAAGGACATGAGACAAAGGTCACAGTTGCTTTGACCAGACAGAACAACAAAATTCTTCCTGGTAAGAGCGGGTCAGTGCTGGAAGAGACTGCCCAGAGAGAGACTGGGGAATCTCCGTCCCTGCAGATTTCAGAAGTCAGCCGGGCAAACCCATCTGCAACCTGATCTGGCTTTGAAGCTAGTCCTGCTCTCAGCAGGGTGTGACTTCCAGGAGTCTCTTCTAATCCTAAAGTTCCATCCTTCCTCAAAATGGTACTTAAAATACTGATTTTTTTTTTATGAGGACAATTCAATCTTCAGAATACTTAACAGTCAGTACTATTCATTAGTTAGTACAGCTCATGAGAACTGACGGGAGATACACTAAGTTTTGAATTTCTAACGTTTATACTTAAGCTTATTTCTTTGCCAAATTTGCATGAGCAATTCTTCCTTTGAACACAGAGTATTTTTGCTATATGTTCTTTAAGATTAATACTTCAGAGAAAGTCACAGAGTATTTCTAAACTTTCACCATTACACTCCTCTGGACTTTTTGCCAGTGTACTCCAAATACTGTCAATTAATTGCAACATTTCACACAGAAGTATAAAGAGCTCTATTTACCTTAACTAATAGCCCAATTCTGCAAATATTTACCTTTGTATATGAGCAGTTAGTTCCATTCATTGTAGTGAATTATTCACCTTCTGTCCTAGTGGAAACCTTAGAAAAGCATTTGAGAATTTGCTTCTGTTGTTCTAGAAAATTACAGAAGTATTAGCTCACACTCAATGCATTATTCATTGCAAAACAATAATGTGCTATTCCCTTGTGCTCCATGTGAATCTGAGCTTACTTTTGTAGATGAACAATTTCACAAAAATCTTAACTAAATTTTATTCTTTTCAGACAAATTCTTCCAATTCATCAGTATGGTTATTATTCTTCAAAATGCTTGTGTTTGTGTCTAGCTTTGTTTCAATCATCAAATACATCAGGCTGTGGTTCAAAACACTAAGAAGTACTTAGCTTCCACAGCTAAGCCCATACCGCTTCTCTGATGTGTCAAAAATCGAGCAAGTGTTGATAAAGATACTGAAAAAATAAATACATCTAAGGATTTCTGAGTATATTTGTAGCTATCTGTGTGTTAGTGTTCAGCTGCATTCTTATTTCACAGAATCACAGAATTGTACGGGTTGGAAGAGACCTCTGGAGATGACCTAGTCCAACCCCCTGCTAAAGCAGGTTACACAGGAAAGCGTCCAGATGGGCTCTGAGCATTTCCAGAGAAGGAGAGTCCAAAACCAATGTAGGCAGTTTGTTCCAGTGCTCTGTCAAACTTGCAGTAAAGAAGTTTTTCCTCTTATGTTCCAGTTTATGCCTATTGTCCCTTGTTCTGTCTCTGGGACACTGAAAAGAGCATGGCTCCATCTGCTTGACTCCCACACATTAGATATTTATGAGCACTGATAAGATTCCTCCTCAGTGTTCTCCAGGCGGAACAGCCCCAGGTCTCTCAGCCCCTCTTCATATAGGAGGTGCTCCAGATCCCTCATTGTCTTTGTGGCCTTCAAGAAAAATGACCATATAAAACATCTCATGGTATAGAAAATGGCTGACAATGGCTTTGCAAAATCTACCAAATATTATCCTCTATCTGCTAATGTAATTCATTAGCTAAGTATATATTTTAAGAGCATACACTTCAGAACAGATGCTCAAGGGTGAAACCATTTTCATTTATTACATGAATACATACGCACTGAATGAATATGGGGTATCCTCTGTTTAAAGGGTACCTAAAACAATGATTTGGTTAAAATACCCTTTACATTTGCTAAACAAAACTATAATAGCTATGATGTGTCATCTTTTGCAGTATTGATTGCGTTTAGGTTGTGTTACACAAACAATATAATCTGACATGCTGAAACCTGTGAGAAATCTCTTCTTTTTTTTTTCATAGTGGACCTGCAGAAATGCAGGAAAAAAACACATCATCAGGATTTTTCTGCTGTGTATCTCATCTGGACTTGATTCTTCTGAATACAAGTCTAAAATATCTTCTATCCGTTTTGCTAGAAGCTATTACAAACTTACCCTGAAAAGCAAAAATCTGCTCCCTACCCTTCAGTACCAAACTAGCTATATGAGAAAAATTCTGCTAGCAACACAATAGTAAATGTTTCTGGACTTGCCCCCCATATGTATTTATGTAGATTCTGGTTGCAACACTGCAATCCTGTATGATCAATGTGACTTGTAATATATGTTCCCATCTTTATTATCTCCTGAATTTGAAAAACAAAGTTAAGATTGAGTTTGGAAATGCTGGACATGATCCAGTCATATGGGGCACTACAGAAGTTAAACTCATTGTGTCACATATTCCATGGCCCACACAATTCTAATAACTTCCAGTCAGACTGTAGCTTGATTAACTTTGCTCAGAAAGCAGAGGCCTTTATTTGAATGGTAAAGTATGAGAAGTGGGAGGAGTGCCCTGTTCTCACCTGCTCATAGCAGATAAGAAAATCTGACTTGCTGAGCATCTCTCCCAGGATAATGTGGCTGAGATTTTCTCTGGGAGGTTCATCCTTTCTCACTTCATCCATCTTCATCCATTGGAAGGTAGACTCCACAGACCATTTCATAGCCCAGAGAAAGGTGTTTGCATGGTGAGAGTTGTGTATGACACCTAATGAAAGAAGGATGTGCAGTGCTAGTTCCTTCCCACTGGAACTTTAAGGCAGATTTACCTGTGCTTGCTTTATCTCACTCCTACTAGTAGTCTGTGCTCCTTTTATTTTTACAGTGCTTGTGCTTCAGCTTTTTCTTTCTCACTAGCTCCAGTGTATGTCAGGAAACCCTGTGTACTGAGGGAAAGATTCTCTCATCCTGTAATATATAAACATATTTATTAGTATGTGTATATAGCACAAAAACAAACAAACAAACAAACAAAAAAACCAAAAACCAGTATACTGCAGAGAAAAACTAAAAGCTACACGTAAGCTGGAATACAACATCTACATTCACTACTGAAATTAATCTGCAAATATGAGAAGAAATATTGTTAAATGTCTTACTACCCTACTGATTTTAATACTTCTATATATCTGATACAAATGTCAGGTGGTGCCTTAAAATTAGTCAGCACACTCCCAGCTTTCAGCTGGATCAACACTGCAGTTCAATGCTTGGCATTGCCTGGGAACCTGTTGAGGATGCCCTCCCCCTTGCCACTGAGGACATTAACCAAAATTTTACACAATGTTGACCCCACTGCCAGTTCTAGGGGGACAAGTATCCCTTGTAACAACCCAACAAAGCTTCATGTCAGTCTTCATGAGGACTTGGCCCAAAGCATTCCCAGGGACTGATATAAGGAGGACAGACTTTTTGTTCCCTAGATGTTTGATTGGACACAACTTTTTTTTTTTTTTTTTCAAGGTGACCTGAAGCTCTGCTGCATTTAATATGAGGAAAGCTCATTTTGTGAAATCAAAGTCAATGCCAACACAACCAGAGACAGCCTGATAATGCTGTAACCTGGGGCTGATCTCTCCAGCCCTGTGGGTGTACACAGGCTCTGAGAGAAGCTGAGAATTTTGTTACACACAGAGACACACAGTTTACCAAGCCACAGACAAAACACAACATTTGCAATACCTTAAACATCTTCCAAAACCCTTCTAAAATCCATGCAAAAGCATTATAAGTCGCTATGTACTGTCAATAAGCCTAATAAATAGGGGCAGTAGCAGTCAGCTTTCCTATCTTCCTCCCACACCACCGGCTCCAGCTCCTGTCTTCACAACCTCCCTGCTAACTTCTCTGCCCCTGTCAGTTTGGCAGGGTCTGTGAAAAGAAGATAATTGCTGCTTCAATTTTCAGCTCTGGGCTGAGAAGAGGGTTTGAAATACTCTGTGGCCTGGAAAGAAAATAAGATACCGAATGAGAAGACTTATGGGAGGAGGTTTTAAAAGGAATAAAATGCTGTTCCTCTCTTTCTTGCCTTTTAGCATATGAAAGGATGAATTCATATACTTTATACCCAGAGGCTGCATTTTAACCACTTGTAAGTATCTAACGTTCTCAAAACACCATGCGTTGTAATGCTTAGCCTGAGAATGCTGCTGAGCTGAATAAATCCGTGGTGAGCTGCTATGAACGCCAGAGCACAGGTGTGGGCCCACCTGCTGTACAGGTCCTCCAGGAAATATGTAACAAATAAAGCTTCCCAGATGACAACAGTATGTCCCTCTAGCACCTGTGGTGTGGAGAGGCAGGATGGGTGCCACGACGGCTGGCCTCCAGCCACGGTCCCTGCACATGTCAGCATCAGTGGGCACGGCCTGACAAGGCCAGGACAGAGAGGACCAGCCGTTCGTCCCATGTATCCCTCTCTAGCATTTGTGTTCGGGCTGCAGGATCTCCAGGCGCTTTTATAAGACCCCGGCCTGCCCTAACTTCGCCTGGCGGCGGGACTGCGCCTCGCCCGGGGGCGGCCAGCGGCGCTGAGCCGGCAGCGGACGGCAGGTCGCACTTCTCGCGGCGGCCTGGCGGGGGCGCTGCGAGCCCGGCATTGCGGGCGGAGCGCGGTGGGGCCGTGCGGCGCCTCCGCCGGCCGCGGGCAGCCCCGGGTCGGCAGAGGGGGGGCAGCGCCTCCCGCGGCTCCTCGCACAGCCCGCGCCGAACGCTCCGCTCTCCGCCTTCGGCCGCGACGGTACTCGGTGCCGCTGCCGGCCGTGCGGTCCCGCGGCCGCCCCAACGCCAACCCAGTGTCTGGCTCCGGGGGGTACGCGGCGAGCCGGCAGCCGGCGAGCGCGCGGAGCGCGGAGCGCGGGCGGCCCCCGCCCTGCCCCGGTCCCGGCACGGCCGCCCCCGAGGGCTGTGCCTGTGCCGAGGGAGCAGTGTGACAGGCACCCGCCGGCGGCAGCGGGAAAGTTGGAAGGGCGGCGGGGAGAGCGCGGGGCAGGGGCCGACAGCGGGGCGGCACCGCACCAGAGCGCCGGGAAGAGCCGGAGGAAAGCGGCTGGCGGCGGGGCGGGCGCCCGAGGGGTACGGGAAGACGGGGAGCGGAGGGAGCTCTGCCGCCGTGCGGGAGGAGGGGCAGGCAGCGACCTGCCGCGAGCAGCCCCGAGCCGCCGGCGCTGCGGGAGGATGCCCGCACGGCTCCGAGGCCACCGATGAGGGGAGCGGGGAAAGTTGTGCGCGCCCCGCCGGGGGGGCCGGAGCAGGGCAGCGCCGGCAGCGGGGCTGGGGGCAGGCTGCGGGCGGAGCGCCTCTCCCCGGCATCCCGGGGGTGGAGGGCAGCGGGAAAGTAACTCGGGAAAGTGAGAGCGATTCCTCCTTATCTTTTTTTTTTTTTTTTTTTTTTTTTTCCCCCTTCTTTTTCTTCCTAATCCGAAAGGACCCGTTTGAAAGGGAAGCGACAGCCGCCGTGTGCTGACAGGAGAGAGCCGGGAGCGGAGGGCAGCGCAGCCGGCACCCCTGCGCTGCGGGGGGGTGCGCGATCCGACGCGGGGTTCCCCCGGAGCGAGCGTGCGGCGAGGCAGCGGCGGAGCGCAGGAAGGTGAGACGGGAGCGGGAACAGAAACTAACGCCGAAAAGAAGAGGGGGGAAAAAAGACGGCTGCGAATTATTTCCAGTGAAAGCGGGTGGATGCGGTGCGGCAGCGACTTGGGATTTAGGGGATGCACCCTTGCGCTTGGCTTCTCCTTCGCCCGAGCCGCCCGTCTCCGGTGGCAGGAAGGCAGCGGCGGTACTTGGTGGCAGGAGGAGAGGAGGAGGAATAAGCGCGAGGGCTTCGCTGAGCGGTGCTTGCAGTGCCCTGCCGATCTGCTTTAAGATTTTTATTTTATTTTTTATTTTCCCCTGGTGGATGCTGATTTCTTGACCTTAATTCTGAGTCCTTTGACTCGCGTCGCAGTTTCTGGTTCGTGTTTTTATTACCTTCGGTGAGGAGAGGCAGGAGGGAGGCTGGCTTCGGTGCTGAAAGTTGCACTCGTCCTTCTTTTGGAGGCAGCATGTGCACCAACATAGTGTACGAGTGGCTGAAAACCCTGCAGCTCCCCCAGTACGCCGAGTCCTTTGTCGACAATGGCTACGACGACCTGGAGGTCTGCAAGCAGATCGGCGACCCGGACCTGGACGCCATCGGCGTGGCCGTGCCCCAGCACCGCCGCCGGATCCACGAGGCCGTGCGGAGGCTGCGGGAGGCGGACGAGCGGGCGGCGGGGCTTTACTTCACTCTGGAGCCGCCGCCCGCGCCTCCCGCCAAGGGGCCCCGCCGCCCACCGGGGCAGGACGGGGCGGCCCCCCGACACCGGCCTGGCCGCGGGGGCCCCGTAGTCTACCCGAGGCTGAAGCTGAAGATCATGATCCGGGACAAGCTGGTCCGCGACGGCATCAACCTGAGCAAGCCGCCCTACTCCAACAAGGTAAGGGGCTCTTGAGGGGCGGTGGCGGCGGCTGGAGGTCTGCTACTCTGGGCGTTCCACCAGCGTGGCACCAGGGTGCGGAGCTGCTCGCAACGGGGTCGATGCGGTCCAACTTAGCGCCAGCCTCACGTGCAGAGGAGCGGGGCCATGGCGGGTGAGATCCTCCCCATCCACCGCTTCAGCTGGGCCTGTGCGCTGCGCCTCTGATTTACTGTTACAAATCGGTTCTTTATGTCCAGTCTGGTCTGGGGCGTGAAGGCAGGGATTGACAGGATAAGCTTCTGGATGTTTTGGGTTTTCCCTTCTCTGAAAGTTTTCCATTGTGTTGGTGAGTGATAGTGTCTCCTGTATTTTGATAAAGGTAGCACTGTAGTGGCAGTGCCTGTTGGTGAAGTGGCTCTTGAAGGAAGCAGTAGTGTAGCCAGTGGGACAACTCCTCGTCCTCTGTTTATTGACTGAAGGGTGGCAGTGACTGCTGAATGTCAGAACCATTTGTCAGCTGCTCCGGGTGCAAGTTGGTCTAGGTCTACAGCATGCTTTGCTGAAAGGCAGAAAAGTGAAGGTCTCCGATGACTATGTCCCAGTTTGATGATATTCATCTAGTTCTTATATTTGAAAAGTTTAAAACGTAACAATAATGTTGTCTGGAAGGTATGTAACTATAAAATTAAACAGACAATACCATGAATGAGAAAGTGATTTGTGATAGAAAACGAGGCATTATGTGAGGTATGTTTGCTTCAGAGTTCAGGATGAAGTGTTTTAGCAAGTTGTTTCACGACCCAAGCTGCCTGCTTCTCTTTGATGATTTGAAGTCTGACTTTTTGGTTGACCTTGAAATTGTGGGTACTTTTAACCTTGGAGTTGAAAGTATGGAAGCAAAGCGATGGAGAGGTCTGCAGATCCAGGTTTCTGGAGATGATTATGATTGTGAGAAATTAAATTTGAGAATTAATACCAGCAGCGGGGGACCTGGATGCAAGAATAATGAGTGAAATCCAACTTGGTAACAATGTAGAGGTGCGCATAATAAGACTTAAAGCATAATAAGGCTCTCAGGACTTGCATTTTTATGGGCCTGGTGATAGAAGGCCAATGGTCACTTCTCAAGTACAGCGCCGCCAGGTGGTCTGAGATATTTGTGTTCACCTTTTCCTGAAACATCTGGCTGGTGACTTTGTCAGAAAGTGAATCAAATCTGATAGGACAGTGGTCAAGTCTAATAAAAACATTACTGAATGCACATTTTGAAGTCTGAGTACAGCATCTTCTGAAACTTCCTGTGCATTTCATCGGGGTCGGTGTGTGTTTGAGGCGAAGCACCATCCAAGAGATTTGTTTTCCCTTTGAAGTGATACTTGTTTGGACTGACGCCTGTCTGAAATTGTCATTACCTGTCTAACATAAACAAACTTCTGTAGAAGTTTTTGCTTATTAATGAAGCCACAGCTCATCACCCACCTTTGGAGCTATGCTTCACTTCTTCCTTTCAACTTTGTGTGCTCACAGTCACCAATTCCTTCTTGCCAGGGGAACCCTCTACCTGTCTTCACTACCTTCTATCTTCTCTGTAGGAACTATAAAATTCCTGAGATGACAGTGTATGACATCAAGGAAATGAAAATCTTAGGCATTGCTTTCTTCTTTAGCTCACCTTGTTTTAATTTATTTGATTGCTTTGATAGTAGTGCAAGTTAGCTGTCAGGGCAAACTCATCTTACATGTAAATTGTCACTCAGCTTTAATGCTAAAATGCTTTTTAAACCTAAATGGAACATTTTGTAGCAGAAAGAGGAACCAAGCTTGTTTTAGTTCATCTTGCAATGTCAGTGTATTTATTTTGGATGGTAAATGCATATTAACATCATTTTTACTTCCAGTAATAGAAAAACTTTCTCCATCTTCTTGGTGTGAATCACTTCAGATTGTAGCATGTTCTAAGAAACCATAAAGCTGGCAAGATCTGAATGTGTATTGCTCAACATGTGTTATTGTGAATGCCACCCACTGTAGCAATCCATCTTGAAAACGGCTTAAAGGGAATACCAAAAGATCACGTCACTGTGCATTATTCATGTGCAGAACAAGAAAAATGAAATATTCTTTCATTTGGGAAAGCACTTTATTGTAACCATCTCTTTTTCTAAAGAAAATCCTTTAGAAGACTGTGGCTATGATTTCATCAATCTATATTATATGTTTTTATATAGAATACACACTGTACAGAGTTCTACATGTCAAAAGAAAGTAGATTCTTCTCTTTGTAGGATTAAGAACCATCTCGAGGTTTATCCTGAGTTCTCTGTGTGTATTTGTTAAAGGACACATCTGTCTATGATGGTCATGTGGATATCGTGCACCAGACATCGAACTTTTGAAGATGGATTTACATTTGTGCCACTGCATGGCTAACCAGCCTTCTCCTTTCTCGCATGGCTTATATGGACATACAACCTTCTGATGTTTATGAACCTAACAAAGACATGCATGCTTCTGTGTATACATATGTTAATGGTTGCATACATATTTAGATGCATTTTACTTGTTTTCTGAAGAATGCTCACTGCCTTCACTTATGTAGGTCTCAGACAATTTTGGAGTTTTATCTGAAAATGACCCTGAGGACTGGAAGTGCTGCTGATCCTCTGTCTTGTTTGAAACCTTTTGCGCGCTCATCAAAAGATCAAAAATGAGTTTTAGGTGTGGATGCTGAGATGTTGAAAGCATCCCTTTGCTGTCCTTTTGGTGTTGTCGCTGTATTTTCAGATGAAAACCACAGAGTGTGAGGGATAGGAAAGCATTGGCAAGGTAAAGTTTAGTTTGACTTAGCTTGATCACACCCAGAAGAAATGAGTAACACCTACTTAGCACAGCCTAATATAAATCTCTTAAAGATGTGCAGACTTTGAATTCAAGCCATGTGTGTGGGTGACTAAAGACACGGAGAATTATCGCAAGCCATCTTGATTATTTCCGTGAGAATTATAACAAGACCTCACTTCCTCAAATTGAGTCTTCTATATTTTGCAAATATAAACTGAGGAATAGAGTTGCTACAGAGATGAACTCCACTGAGGCTGGATTTTTGTTCGAGGTTGGTAATGTTCCCTAAAACGCCAAGCCTTCTGTTTCAGTTTCAAGCCTGCTGTCTCTGATCAGCTTAGAAGCTTTGAGAATGTAAGAAACGTTGTGTGGAAGTGATGGGCTCTCTCATGCCCTTCACACCACAACCCGCAGTACCTCCCCAAGTCAAATGAAACATCTGCGTCATCCCAAAACATTTTCTCCTTGGGTGTTGTAATTCTGTCTTTAATTAGGAAAACTAATTATGCCTTGTGTAGGAATACTGTTAGTGTTCTTTTGACATGTAGACATTTTCTGGATGGGTCTGATGGGAGAAGGGAAAAAAAAAGCAAACCCTCAAGTTTCCTATTAAGCTGAACAAAGGAGAGCTCAGCACTGACCTGGCAATAGAGCTTTCACCCCCATGCAGACACTCTTACCTTGGTGGGCTGGTTGCAAAACAGATTGTCTATGCTGGTTTCGAGCAGGAATAATGTCACTAAATGTCACTGTGGTGTTTGGAAAGCAGAGGAGCGCCACTTTAGTCAATATAAAGACAAGGAGGATACCTCGTTGTGGAACACGTCAAGAGAAATTAACTATTCTATTTGTCTTGAATACAGATTAAGTGACATTTAATAGTTTACTGGAATTTCATTACTATTTCTAATTGAAATAAATGGCCTGGCCCATTCTTGAAGAATTTTATTCAATTTTAATCTGCAGAGAATTGCAAATGTATTAAAAATGACAGAAAATATACATGCATTAGAAGGTCCCACGCCAATTAAAATTATTTGCTTAGCTTCAATATAGTTATACTGATGTAGATTTCCATATTTATTAGAGAGAATAAAACCATAGTGCAATGTTCACATGGGTGTGTGACTTCACTGCCACTCACTGTGCTGTTTGTGATTATCAGCACGCTTGGAAAACAAGCACTGGAAATTCAGCTGCATTTGAGGTCATAATCTCAAGAGCTAAAGCAGATGTAGAAAAGTAAGAAGTCAGATCCAAGTGAGTTATCTCATTAAAAGCCCAACTATGTATTTTTAAGTTCCATGCTGCTGATATGGCACTGATTTGTGTTTCTGATTAAATCTTTGTTTAATCCTCACCATTATAAAATGAGGAATATCTCGCATAAGTTACATGCTAAGAAGTGAAGATGCCAGCAGTACTGCTTTGTAACACAGATTCAAACTGAGTCTGCGGCTGGATAATTTAGTTAGTGATTTAGATAGCTACAGAAATGAATTCAGTGAATTAAAAATATTGTGCTTTGAAGAAATGGCAATGCTCACCCATTCTGGAATTAAACATGAACCTTTTTCTAAAGACCTGGCTGCTTTGAAATAACTGCATCAACCCTGATTAGCAGAGCGTTCTCAAATATGCCTTGGGGAAAGCTGCCTATTGACAAAAGTACTAGTGCATTAAGTAGTAACAATATTTTCATGGCAATAAATTAGCAAAGCTACAGGCGATATTCAGGGAGTGAAAAGGTATTTTGTACTAGAAAGCAATGCATTTGCCTTTGATTTCGTACCACTGTTGTGTGTTTGGTTTTTTTTTTTTTTTTTTTTTAAGGAAAATATGGCACCTCATATATTGGGCAGTTGTTTCAAAGTCCTGATTTATTAAACTCACAAAAAACAAACCGGGAAGGGACTTCGCCCTAACAGAGCATTAAGGCAAATTGTTGCAGAATATGAATAACGCAGCACTCTGCCGTATTTGCATTTGAATTGTTCCTGAATATTTTAACGTGTATTCAATCTCCTCTGAAAATGTTGAATGCGAATTTTCCTGGGCTTCATTATGTTTCACTTTTGAGGGGAGGAAGATCCCATTAGGGTGTATTAAAGGTGGAGTCCTGAGAGAAGCCCCTATTACCTTTGCATAATTTTCCCTCCTTTTATAGTGCTTTCAGCCCTCCATTGTATTTTCACAGGTCAGGTTGGGGTATGGGCTGGATAGGGGAGAAGGGGAGTTAGTGGTCCTGAGCTCAGTGGAAGAGCTGCCTTCCCCTGCAACCAGCAACACCTTCAGCCAGCCTCCATATGGCTTTATACTTGAAGGAGAAGCTAAATTAATATTCCCTGGCAAAAGAGGAATGCCTGCTGGTGTGCATGCATGTGTGTGTGTGCGCTGCACATCAACGGGCACCATCACTGGGGCAAAAGTCAAACCCCAAGTTTCACTCCTGAATATCCATATTATTGTCTTGTTTTATCTAAGCTTGGTGGTTGTGAGCCTTCCTGAGGAGAAAACGCTTTTTAACAAAAAGATTTTTGTTACTGCCGCCCCCAGAGCTTCTGTCTCCTCCATATGTAGGGTGAGCGAGCCCATGCTGTTATACAGCCGTGTTTATCGAATGCCAAAGGAAAGAGAAATCTCACAAAGTAATCTCGTGAGCCATGTTTTTAGTTCTGTTCGTTCTGTTATAGCCAATACCACCATACTGCATATGCCTTATATGTAGGGCAGCAGTGTCCCTCATTTTAGATTGATGACTTTCCCTCATTGAAGGAAAGTTGAATGGTTTTCCTAAAGTCACATGAAAAGTTGTAGTGCTGGGACCAACTACTGCAGGGTCTTTGCCCATACGTTAACATTAAATGTAAACTCCCCTACGTGTAAATAAGAAAAGCAATATCAGAATAAACAGTAGCTTGGATATAATGACAATTAGTTTCGCTGTTAATTTTGCCTGTTAACATATGCATACAAGGTATAATTGTTACGAATGGTCCTTACCCACTAAGGTATATAAATCCATACGTATGGTCAGAAACATACCCACAGGTACTATAGAACCTGTGTAAAATGCCACAGCGTGATCTGAAGGGACAGGAGTAATGTTAGTGCAGGTCAGCAGAGAACTTACTGCATCAGTTACAGGAGGTCACTTCCTGTCTTGAGATTCTCCCAAAGCAGGGCAGGACAGGCTGCGTTGGTAGGTGGAACTTTTACATTTCTTGCTTTGTCAGTTTGAATGAGACACTTTGCTTTGTGTTTGACAAAGCTATCTCGTTCAATCTCTTTGTCTAGCCTAACATGACATCTTGTGTTGATGTGCTTATCTTGACAAACGCGGTTGCTTGTACGCGCTGCAGGAATTGTCATTTCTTAAAAGTACACGCGGCGCTATGTTTAGCAGTGCTGTGTTATTTTGGGAGCAGCTCTGCAGCAGGAAGCGCAGAATTGCTGAACGTTCCCCAACGCTGCCAGGCTGACACACAACTGTCTGCACCGAGTCCTCGAGTCTGCTAGCTTTGCTACTTGCAGAGTGTAACAAAAGTCTCTGAATGTTTTGCAAAGCAAAAGAGAAGTGGTTTGTCAAATGAAACATAACTGTAACTGCCTTCAAATAATGCCTTGCTGTCGTTCTCACGAGCTCAGCAGTATGTGAATTGTGGTGATACATGCCTCTGGACGCAGCCTTGCTCCTCCACTTGGTTTCATTCCCAGTGAAGTCAGTGGGGGTTTTGCCAGGGATTTCATCTGATGCTGAGTTTGGATTGAAGCGTTCAAGTCTAAATCAGCTAACAAGTCTGCCCTTACCAGCTGTAATTGTAATGGGTAAGAACCTTGTAACAGGAGATGACGACAGAAAATGTAGCAGTAGTGTGCAAAAAGAAACCGAAACGTTCCAGAGCTTCAAATATCACCATTAGCAGCTTGAACAGCAGCAAGGCTGACTTACGAATTTAGATCTGACAGTTTTGCTCAGGAATAAATGTTTGGTAAATAACATCTGAAATCCACATTCATGGATTTCGGCTGCAATCAACTAAACAATTGTTTAGAATTGTCCTGTCAATAGCTATAAATTAGGAATAAATGGTGTATATCAAATAAAACTTATAACTGCATACAAATGTAAGTCTTCTACAAGTTTCTTTTTTTCTCCAGATGAACTACATTTGTCATAAGCACCTGCACTCTGAAGGTGGGGATGTGGTGTTACCATGCTGCATATGACATCAGTGGGAACAGCTCTGGGCAGCCTGTGCCTTAACTCTCTCTAAGTAAGAAATTTCTTTGAGTTCTCATACAGCCGTTCCCTGGGAAAAAAGATTTTATTCGTTTTGGTAGAAAGGCTTGTGAGTGCAGAGTAGTGGAATGATGGGAACTGCTTTAACTGCTAAGGGCCATCAGCTGAGCCTGGCCTGCTGCTAGGCACACCCATGCTGGTGGCCTCTGCTCATTTATGGTGCTTTTAAGGGTGAGTGGCAACTTGGGAAAGATTTGATCAGTTTAGGGTGTTTTTCCAGTGGAGTTTACATCATCTACAATACCATTTGCTGTAAGTAGATGTTATGTGTTTGGAAAAGATCTTGACAGTAGAAGTAGAAAGAATTTATCCTTCGAGGAAGCTTGAGTCTCTTGTTGAAGGGAGGTAGTACTGATGCTCTAGCAAGTATGTGATAGCGTTGCTACTATGCTTTTTTTTTTTTTTTCTTTTAATGTTTCTTACAAAATTGGGTGGTTTTCTTGCAAGCTTTAAGTAGTGGTATTACTTCACCTACAAGGGAAGTTGTAAAGGGCTTGGTTGTTACCCCGAGGGATAGTTTCATCAGAATTTTGGAAGTTTGCTTGGAAAAGAGCTTATATACTATGTGTAAAAATATTAAAAAGAGCTGCTTATGCAAGTGTGGGATTCGTTAAATCAATTTCTAGGATGTCTAACAGGAAATAAGCTATTGCAGTATGTCCTTTCTGGATATCGTGTTTTTGATAGAAGCCTGAATTTGTTGAGCAGAGTTAATTGCTTTATAGACTTTTAAGTGGGTGAAACTGATGTGATAGTTAATAGCACTGACCTGAATTTGGAAGTAATGCAGACATTCCCTTGTACCGAATGTACTTCTTTTTATGTGCATAAGGAATTGAGCACCATCTTTTTAAAAATAACTTGTCACATATGCTACAGAAGGATCTCTCTCTAATTTGGACTTGTGTACAGCTGGACAGCAACAACTTCATCCCTTTAATTAGTGAGTTCTAACTCCATGGTTATCTGCTTCCTTGATACTATATGAATCAGTGCTTGTATGTAGACTTCATATACTTGATAGGTTTTAATTCATAAGTTTCTAATTTTAGACTTTCAGGATACATTATTTTTAACAGAAGCGGTAGAGTCGTCTTCAAATTACACGAGGTGTTTAAGTTCTATTCTGAAGTTCTAGAGCTGGTATTTTTAAGAGACTTTGAGTGAGTCAGGTGTTTTCACTGATGTTTACTCCTTTATGCAGTTCCTCCCAGTACTTAACAAGGCTCTTTAAATGTAGAAGCTTTTTTCCTAAATATATATATATATATATTTGCTTAAGTGATGTTTTTTTCTTCTCTGGTTCCTGCTGAGAAAAAAGTCTTCACTGCAAAGGGCATTGCTCTTGACTACTGCTTATTTATTTTAGTGCACATTTGGCTTGAGAAGTGATTAACTTTCGAGTACTTCTTTGTGGGCTATTTCAGATAGTGATAAACAACTACTATTCAATTATCAGTCTATATCACAGAGATGATGAATAATAAGCAAACAGCGATATTTATGGTTCGTATGGATTCAAAGGCTTACAATCTATGTTAAACACTCTTCAACTTGTTATCTGTGTCCATTTTTAACCTTTAGGTGATAAGTAAGCCTTAGTTGTGGTGTCAGTGTTTCACTGCAATGCTGGTCACATTAACCAGCATTAAATTAAAAAAAAAAAAAAAAAAAAAGAACTCTGGTGAATATTTAAAACTAAGTTATAGCTGTCAGAGAGATTTCCTTGTCCAGTGAACTTCTAGCATTCTGTATTTTGCCTTTTGTTTGATGGCCATGTGCTTAATCATTGTTGCTTCAGGATGTTTGATTAATAACTGGTATAAGCAAATATGGCAGCCACTAAATGTAAGTAGGCGTGCTTCAGTGGAGCAGAGCTTGTCAGGGGATGTTTGAGTTTAGAAGTTTTTATAGTGCTTTCTAAACAGACATCAGCACTGATATTTCTTGTCTAACCTATAAGAACCTTTGCCTTCTGTGCAGTGGAGTTTTCAAAAGCAAAAGCATCTCTACATTAAGTTCTGCTGGGTGTGTAGGCTCTAACCCCATACTGTGAGAGATGGCAGAACTTCAGCTATTGATTTTGTTGGGAACAAAAGAAGTTTGTTTGTTTTGTTTTTGCACAGAATCTGTAATTCTACTTTCAAAGCGATAAATACGAAAATATAATCACTGCTTTCTGGTCTTTGTCTAACCTTGCTGGAAGTAGCTCTTTAAATGTACTTTTATTAGCTGGACCCACGTGAGGTTAAATTGATCTGCATCTTTGTTTTTCCTTGCTCTTCCTTCCCCCTTTTTCCAGTCTGGAGATGTGTGAAATAAGCCATAGCCTATCAAACAGTACAGTGAGATTCAGAATGATTTTCCTTTTTTCACCCAAAAACAAAAGAATAAAAAGATGATGGTTAAGATGCTTTTTGGTATATGGAAATATTCAGAATGAAGTAAAAGAAAGAAGTTGATAATTATGCTGTGATGATTTATTTCTTGATTCAGGCTATTTCTCTCAAAAGGACTGTTCAGCCCATAAAAGAAGAATAATCCTATGTATTGATTATTGTTAGCTTACTGGGCTGAAGCTGCCAGGTAAAACTGAACTTGGAAAGAAGATAGAACCTGTAGTAAAGAAATCATAAGAGCAGACAAGTTGAGAAAAATGTCTTTATACTGAGAGTTTATATAATGTTATTTTGGAGCTGTTTACACAGAGGTGGAGATAAGTCTCGGATTTAGGTGATATGGGGGGATTTGTCTTGTTTACGTGTTCTGTTGTGCCTAAGGGTAGAAATTTAACAGGCATTGTAACTAATATTTTTTTACTTGTTATCATTTAAAGTGATGCGATTGAAGGAGTTACTGACTGGCTGCCAACACGCTCCTTCACATTTCTTTCAGAATAACTGTTGTCTTCTCTCTCATGATAAGCACATGAGGTCTTAGACCTATAAGCTCATTGCTTGTGCCTACGTAGCCATCTTTGTCAGACTGGAAATGGACAAAAAGGCCCCAAAGTGTATGCAAATAACGGTGAGAATATTGGTGTTCTTGTGGTGGTTTCTTTCTTCCCCAAAACTGTGCCTAAAAAATTTTTAGTCTGTAGGTTTCCAAATACTGTCAGAATCTTTTAAATTCAAGAAGCTGGAAGATAAAAGCTTTTTTATTTTATTTTTTTTAAAGGGTTCATGTTTAAATCCCAGCTTTGGATGTTCCTTAGAGAGCTTGCAGCTGAAGAATGTGTTTGGAAGACTTCTGTAGCTTTATGCAAACTTTTTTCCTCTGCACAAAGTAGTAGTGCTATGTGGAACTGAACCAGAAGTGTCTATCTCAGAAAAAGTATTGGAAACTACTGCAGCAATTTCACTGTGTTCCCCTTTCATACCCAGGTTTGGCTAAGCTGCGGTTGCTAAAGTTTGTTGTTCTGTTTTGTTTAATAGAGGTTTTGCTCATATGATACCATATCTACACAGGGACTTAGTTGTCCTTCTGATGTTTGGCTAATTGGTCGTACCAGCCCTCAGTAATTTTTGTGGTTGAAATACTTGTCAAATAGATTTAAGCCTCTGAATAGTGAAATAGGAGTGTTTTACTCAGACATTAGCTTGACAATTGTTTCCTAATTTTAAGTAATGCAACCCCTGTAATCTTATTAATCCTTGATGTGGTAAGATGTCTTTACTGTTAAAATTGCTTCTTAGCATCTTATCTAATTTTCCGTGTTACAACTCATTTTGTTATTTCTTGTTATGCCTTCTGTTAGCAAGGTTTAGATTTTTGAGGGTTCTGCTGAATCCTACCCAAATGTCTGACAATTAATGGTCCATCCTCTTTTTTTTGTTTGTTTGTTTTTGGAGGAGGGTGTGCAAATGGCCCTTCTAGTATCCTTTCACTCATTGGTCTGAAGAGGTCTGTGGCCTTGCAGGTGTAGAGCAGAGCATTGGTTATCCCTTTGTGCTTGTAAACCTTTTTGTAATGCTTACATTGTTGGCTTCTGCCTTGGGTCTACTGTAATCCTTGAGTCCTTTAGGAGTGAGAGCTAGCCATTCTTTGTGTATGTAATGATCCATACCCTGTTCTACTTTTGCTGTTATGTGGCTGCTGAATAATGTCCTTGTATGATCAGACTCCCTCCATTTCAAGAATGGATTAATTATGAATTCAAAAGCCAGCCTCCTTCTGTGCATTAATGCTCCAACTAGTTGAATGTGTCCCACTGATATAAAAATATTTTCAATTTTACCATCCATGTTGGTACAGAAAATTATCACTGTGCTGAGAGCAGTCGCCTGGAAGACTTGTTATTATAACTCTTCAAATTTTTGTCTTATGTATTCTGTAGGTAGAGTTTTGCAAATATTTTGTATCAGTTATTTGAATTTGACCATTCTTTCCTAGTTTGTTGGTATGAACGTCTAGTGAAATGTTATCAGAAGGCTTTCTGAAATCAAGATTAGTGGCACCTAGATATTTCTTTTATGCTGGGAGTGTCCTTGTCCGATACATAAGGAAATTGTGTTGATTTGGTATAATTAGTTCTTCGTAAGTCTGTTGTCCATCGTTTTGTCACCTCTTGATTTGTGGAAACAAAAGCATTTTTATGTGTGGGGAGGGACTAACAAGACTTTCTCCATATGACATAATAGTTTTGTTTCAACAAACACAGGTTTGTTTTATCTTCTGTTGTCTTTCTGCATCAAGTTAGTCACTGCTCTTCATGGCTGTTTAAGCAGGACTGCACACTTTCTTGACGCACAGTAACCCATCTCCTTGTGTGCATTCCAGTATTCCCTCCTCTTCTCTTCCCTCCCCACTCCATGCCACTCGTCTAATTGTGACTATAACTCTGTCTAGCCTGTAGGTGAACTCCTCTGCTTATGACTATAAGATCCATTGAGCATAGACACGTATGTCTATTCTGTTTCAGTCACTGCTGCTAGTTCACTACGGGAAGTAGGAGTGAAGAATAATTCTGTGCTGATCTGATCTAGTTCTTGATCTTGCAGTACGGGGGTGAGTTGGAACTTGATGGTCTTTTGGATCCCTTCCAACTCAAGCCATTCCATGATTCTGGGGTGCCTAAGGAGTATAGGTCCATTGGTACTACATGAATGTACATGTGTGCAAAAGTGAGGTCTGCAAAGGATAAGCCTTGAGACACCTGCATAAATCCCTTCTTGGGGAGTGCTTTGAATGTGGCCAAGGATTTGACCTGATGCATATTAATAGTGCATGGTATCCATCCTATAGTTCAGGACACAGCTGAAGAAAACAGCAGCGTGCCTGGGTCACAGATGAATCAGGATTAAATTTCTAAACCTTCAGACACAGGTTTTTTTTTATTCTGTGTTAGTCTGACTCAAGTGTAAACTATATGAAACTCTTTCCCTACTGGACATGTCATGTAAAAATAAATGTCTGTTCTGTGTATGCCTGCAGGCACGCTGACCCGGCTTAGGGTCACAAGGGGTAGGACTCATGTTTTTATTCAGTCAGTCCTTTGCAAGTATTTCATCCTCTGTGAGTGACACAGTGGATTGGCTTCTTCCAAGAAACGACTTCTGCAGTTTTTCTTGCATCAAGACCTCACAGTTGATTATTTTGCTGTATTTTATGTGGTATGTCAGTGACAAAGGCTGCAGCATGGCCTGCTGTACAAGTATGAGCAAGTGAATGACTGATGCAAGAACAGAATTATAGGGCATACCACAACTTCCATTCTGTATAGCAAAATGCTATGTTCTTCTTCTTAGTTGTGCATCTTGCTGCTGTGCTATTTTGCTAGAAATTCAGATTCATGCTTCTAATCCCTAGGACTTCCATCCTCTTTTAAATCTACCTAACTTGTCCCTTATGTGGTAGTGAAGTTCTTGTAAATCTCTTCTGCTATCAACAGAAGTTCAGAAATGAAACCTCAGATAAAATTATTTCTGAAGAATTACTCTTTATTTATTATTTGCATAATGGCCATATGTTTTGAACATTTGTATACTGTAATGCTGCAAAGGGCTGAAGTGAGCACTTGACTATCACACCTGAAGCATTTGGCCTGACAAAAATTAATCATTCTGTGGCCATAAAACAAGTTCTCAGTTGTTGTGTGTGTTGCAGTCTGATATGTAGGTTTTGTAATATACTGGGGAGGGGATGTCCTTTTGAAAGGATGTAGGTTCTTGAAATGCCTTGGAGAGTTTAAATACACAGGTAAGAGAAGACCAGCTAAGTGAGGCTTGCATTTATCCAAGCCTTAGCAATGGAAGGAAGAGATCAGGAAAAGAATCTGTTATCCTATGACTATCCCTCTGTAGCGCTGGGGTTCTTATTACCTACTTGCATAATTAGCAGATTTTACTGTTAATGGAATGGGAATTCATTTAGTGTCCTTAAGTGTTGTTTGTGTTATCACTGTAATGGACTGAATATGTTTTGATTCACAAGTGCTGATCTTTATGCTAAGAGGGCAAGCTGTATCATCTTGGAGACCCAATTACTAAAGCATACATTTGTCTACACATAACTCTGTGAAGGTGCCTTGAACATTTTATTTCTAAAAAGGTGGAAACATTGTTAAGTAATGCCACTGTAGCCCACTTTCATCATACTGTTCCTGAAAGCAAACAGTTCAATGTATTCCTTTTAAGGTAGAAAATTTTGCATGGTTTCTTCTGGCCTGGAAATTTTGGAAGTCTGGGAAGTAATTAAGGGGGAAACTATATACCAGGAAAATGATTTTTTTTTTTTTTTTTTTTTTAGTTTAAAGAGTAGTTCTGTTATAATCAGAAGTATGATGTTGTAGCCTCACCCTGAAGCAATTTATGCAAAGAGGTTGGAAAAAAGTATGCTTTCTACTTTCTTCTGTTCATGTTTTCTCTTTGAAGGTTCACAAAAGGTTGGATCTATAAATTGTCTCTTACTGATTTTGCAGTGTCTGGTAGAAGTCATCTTAATTTAGGGGAAGCAAACCAGAGAAATAAACAAAGGCTGCCTACCTTAAAACAAACTTTGGTGACCAGTGGAAGCAGGCAATGACATCAGTCTGTAGCCCTGGAAGAATCTATCTAAGAAATTTGTCTATTTCTTCTTGATAGAAAACCTCATGAAGGTCCTCAACTTCTTCTCCTTTTTTAAAATAGGTGCTATCTTCTGCTTTCCAACTCACACTTGTTAATGATTTAGTACTTATTTTTTAATAGTGATGACTTAGCTTAAATAAGCTACAGTGAAAAACCAAAAAGATCAAAACAGTGCCCTTCTGCTTATCTTGAGTCTCCAACATGGATGCATCTACACAGGTAGAGATTAATTGGATGCAAGTAGTAGTTCCTTTTCAAGAAATATCCCAGATGAACCAGCATTATGAGAGCAGTCATCTCTTTTATGTCTTTGCTCTGTGAGGTGAATCAAGAAAAGCTCTTCCAGTCTCTTGTAAATTGGGCCGCCCAAGTCTATGAATATTCTGATACCTCTTTTCTTCAAGCATTTAAGTTTCTCTTATTTTTGAGGTCTGCTTTTGAGGACCTTTAAACATTAAAGCTGTTACCCTAAAAAGAATTTCCTGTTGTGTGTTGTTTAATTTCTGATTTCCCTTCCTAAGGAACTAATATTTTTAGAAGAGAATATTCTGTTTATTACCAAATAAAGGCAATGCATGCACATATACTACTGCTGGCTTCATCTTTTTTTTTTTTTTTTTTAATATCACATAGAGTGGCACTCCTGAAATTTTTTATGATTCTTAACATTTTCAACTTTTTTTTTTTTTTACTTTAAAGTACTCTGAAATTAACTACTGTTGTCACTGCAGCCAACACTCTGTTAAAGTAAATGTTTTTAAAGTCAATTCTGCAGGGCTTCAATTCTTGGCAACAAAATAATTTTGAACACCAGTGCAGAAATTTATGGATTTCAATTATAGCTTGCACTGTATCATAATTCCAGTTTTATGCCCTGTGCAGTTCAGTGTTCTGGATTTCTAATGGGTATAGAGCAGTAATCATAAAAGTGATTCAAATGCACCCAGTAATTACAGAGATTTGCTGTTGCTTTTGCATTAAAAATGATGATGATTTACAATCAACAAAATTGCAGTCGATGGTTTTAGTTAAGATACTTGTGCTATTACACTGCTTATTAGTTATGGTCAGTGATTTAAAGCTCAAGAGCTACACGTTAGAAGGCAGTACAATTATTTATTCTTTAATAGAAGATAACAATAAATTAAAAACAGACATGATATTAATACAAATCTTGCACCTTAAAGAATACACATGTAACCCTTTGTATCTTTTGCTGCTAGAAATTAATTATAACTAAGATGAAGTAGTTATTTGCAACAGCTAAAGTCACACGTGTGTGTGTGTGTGTGTGTGTGTATATATATATATAAAATTTCCCTTATAGTTTCTGTTACAGCCCATTAACTTTAAGAGAAGCTGCCAGACTTGTTTCTACCTAGCAAATAATGTAAGCAAGTCCTTTTCTTTTTCACCACTACTCATACCACAAATGCATATTTAAGATGGATATGCATTATTGAAAAGGTAGGTAATGCAGTGAAGTCATAAGCATTTTAAAATTCTGTATAGAGAGAGAAGGAAGGCATATCTTACCCGCAAATTATTTTTTACATACCTTCATAGTAAGGTAAGAATATAGTGGGTTTTTGTTCGTGTTCTTTCTTTGTGTTCTTCCTTTCACAAATATTTCTTCTTTTCTGATATTTTGGTGCGTGAAAAGTGAAGGACAACAGATTACTGCCTTTAGGATGCATTGCTTATGAATTAGGTTTTATGTTTGGACTTAAGAGTCAAAACTAGCTTAAGAAATGCACATTTTTTTAAAATGTTCAAAAATATTAGCATAAACGGCACTTTCCCCTTCTATTAAACCTGGATTTTAACTGAGATAAGACAGTGCTCAGGTGCATTAACAGTCAAGTCACGATGTAAAACATACTGGCATAGTTAATGATTATATAGCTGTTGGTTGGAAATGCTAATTGAAAAAATTGAGTCTAAGGAAGTTCCCCAGCTGCTGAATGAGAGTGATCTTCCCTTCAAGTTCTCATGGAAAGAATGACTTTTTTATTTTTGACCAATCCCATCGCTAAGTTTACAGTAGTTTATTTTATCTTGTGCTTTATTGTTGGATAGGTGGCTAAAGTTTTAACTATTTTCTTGCATTTATTCCAGTCAGTGGGGATGAACCTTTTTTTGGTGGTATGCAGCAATAGAACAAGGGCTACATGCAGAAACTGGAACACAGGAACTTCCATAGAAAGGAAAAACATTTAGTGTTGGAGTGACAGAGCACTGTACAAGGCTGCTCAGAGAGGTTGAGAAGTCTCCTCTGGAGATACTCAAGACTTGTCTGGACACCAACCTGTGCCACCTGCTGTAGGGAACTGCTTTAGAAGGGAGTTTGACGCTGTGATCTCCAGAGATCCCTTCCAGCCTCTACAGTTGTGATTAACAGTTGTATTCATCTTACATTGGCAAAAACAAACAAACAAAAAGCCTAAACTGCTGACCTTTTGGAAATTTTCCTTGTTAAAACTCTTGCCCTGCAGCAGAGAGTACCTTTGTACTGGCAGCTGCAGGATAGGAACGCTGAGGTTCTTTCAGTGGCATACTTTATTTAGGTGGCTGTGATAGGATAAGGTGGGTTGAATAGGCAAGTTAAAGTAGCAACACAGTTTTATCATGGTAAATGATTTGAGCATTAGTTTAAATGCAAGGCAGGGGAGATAAAAACTCAAGTCTTTGACTGAAAAGAGCCTTTTTTTTGTGTGTGTGTTGTGTGTGTAGTGCTAGAGACTACTGGCTATTTTCTGATTAGTCTGTAAAATGTTTCTTTTGGATTTTGCAAGTGAGCTTTTAGTGCTTGATGAAATTGAACCCAGGTTTCCAGCAGAATCTCTTCAGTCTGTAATGGCAGCCTCATCTTTCCATGTCTCCTTGTCCTCTTCCTCTGTGGGAGATGAACCTCTGGCTGATATTTGGCCCCCTGCTCCTGCAGTTCATCTCTGGTGTATCTGTAAACCCAGGTGTGTTTCTACAGTGAGGGCAGCAAACACCTACTCCTCAAGTCCAGTGACTGATGTCAGGGTCAGGAGGAGTTTCCCCAGGAGCTATGTGCCCTGATGCCCTCACAGCTGCTCCATCAGGTTGCATTCCTGAATAATTGAAGATGCCTTTAGCCAAATCAGTTGTTAACTATTTTAACTACTGTATTTCAGTGAATGCAATGAAAGTACAGAATCTGAAGCAGAATTAGTCCTTCATTTTACAAGCAGTTTAAACTGGTTGTGGGGAGGCTTTTTTGTTTTTTTAATTTGAAAGTGCTCCCTCCCTTTCTTGCAGAAGTGCACGTGCAAAAAATCATCTTTTTGTGAGAAGGATTAGTTTTGACTTTTAGTCCAGTGGTATGGGAAAGTCCACAGTCATGCAAAGACTGGAGGCCCAAGTCTGGAAATGGAGCAGAAGCAGAGATGAGGCCTGGGGGGATTCAAGAGTGCTTCTCCTGTCAGGGTTTGTCTCTGCCTCCTCAAAATGCTGCTTTCTGTCTTTGTATGCTGTTTGTCTTTATTTCAGTGTTTTATAAGCAGGAGTTCTTCAGCACAGTATTAACCAGAAAGGGCTGTGGGTGACGGTGAGAAGTAAATGGCCACAGTAGAGTTCTTTGCTCAAGCTGGCTTTTCTTCAGTTTGCTGAGTGTTCAAACCAGGTTTCAAATTAGCTGTGGACTTGCAGAAATAACTTTGTTAGTCAGAGTTTATTCTCTGATTTGTAGAGCGGATAGTGCTGGATGGGTTAATACTTACTGCTCATAATTGAGTGGTTTCTCTGTTTAGACTCAGTTTTGTGTCATACAGGAAGGACAGAAAAAGTAAGACCTTAAGTTCCCACTAAGCACGAACATCTGCTGGAATCATGAACTGAGCATTGACTGTGTTTGGTAACAGGGCGAAGGCAGCTGATCACAAGCGTCCTTTTCCTAATTGCTTTGTCAAATGTCACTGTGGTTCCATGCAGGGAAAGGAGATATTTCCTTAGTGACAAGGAAATAAGATAAACAGCAAGCAAAATTGAAATAGACTTCCAGTTTGCTGTTGCTCTTAGGTGTATTTAATCATAACTGTCATTCATCATGTTGAATTCTTTTTTTCTTGCTAAGAACTTGGTGCCTTTTTTCAACTGAAACATGTGGTCTTGGGTTTTTGTTTTAAAATCTACTGGCCTTTCACCTTTCTAGTAATTACTGGAAATGAATATAGGTCAGAGTTTGTTTGGATGTTCTTCCTGCTGCTCCCATTTTCTCTAGCCTTGTGCTCACTCACCCAAATATTGATGTTTTTATCTTTTTTTTTTCTCTTGAATGACATCTTAATGAGTACTTTTATGCAACAGGAAGAAAACGTGGTATACTTGACTCTTGTGAACAGCTCACCATGGTGGGTGACTTCAATGAATCTCTAAATTGGAGCTTACGTTTGAGACTTCTGACTCTTCAAGAGACAGTAGTAATCCATAGCTAAACTTCATGTTAGCAAAATCAAAGACATTTTTATATGTACTTCAGTGTTAAAAATCTATTGTATTCTATTCCAAAAGGGATTGAATATGTAAGCCAGAAGTGTATTGTATCACACAAGCTCTGTATAGGTCATTCAGCTTGTGAAGCTCAAATGAGGAATCCGTGGTCTGTAATGCAAAATAGAGCCATGCCTACGTAACAGTCACAATATCTGATGTTTGTGAAGGCAAGAGTCAGACCTGTCAGATTAAATCTAGTTAGTTGATAGCGTGTTGTGACAGGTTAGACTTGAGTGTTGACTATAAAATCCTGTTGAGAGTTTCCTGGGCAGCAAGGCAGGTTAGACTTGTGCTGTCCTGGGGCTGAGTTAAGTCTTTCTGTTAAGCTTTACTACTGCGTCCCCTGAGCATTTTTGGCTCTGTGGGAATATAAGACAGCAGCAGTTTCCTGTGCAAAGTAGCACTGCAGCTGTTTGTTAACACTTGCTGTAGAAGTGGCTGTTTGCCTTCAGTTATGCTGAATAATGTTAGCCTTTTCAGATGAAATACTCTAAAACCGGCTGCATTTATATGCATTGGCTGAAGCTACCTAATTAGTTTAATTAACATAATTGGCTAAAACTTCATTGTTCTGCAAAGTTAGACTGTTAGGTGAGCCTTTGGGCTCAGAAGGGGCATTTAAAGTACCTGTATTTAACTACTGTATGCAAGGATGTGCTGTTTGTTTATTAATTAATAGCAGAAGAAAGCACAACGTGGTATATAGAATATACCACGTATATAGAATGTTCTGTTGGGTTAGATCTCTCACCAAGGAAGGTCTTTTTCTGTTGGAGACTTACGTTAAGATTGCATGAACTTTTATTTGCACAGATGTTCTTGTGACAAAAACAAAGCATGAATTTGAATGAAGTTGTAGTGGCTACGTATGAAATTAGAGTGCAAGTATTTAGGGTAACTTAACGTAACTTGTCAACAAAACAACTTTTGTAATTTTTTAAATGATAAATTCCATATAGCTTGTGTTTTGTTTTTCTTAATGTGGGTGATGAATGCTGAGGAGCGCACGCAGTGGAAGCTGCCACGTTCACTGCTATTTCAGTTATGGCCCACTCATTTTGCTGGTGGTGGAGTACCTTGTCTCTTGCATGTGGGCAGCACTTCTGAATATTTCAGACTGTATGCTGTCACTGCAAGTACCCGTACCAGACAAGTTGGAAGGGCTGCCATCACCACGTGGGTAGATGCTGGCCTCAAACTGTCCAAGGGATTCTGCCTGTGTGATTTTTGTCTGACAGTAATAAATAGGGTTGGGAATTTATCCGGTTGCTCAAAAAGTGAGGGGCAAATTTGTCCCTGCTGTAATACACAGAACTTCTGTGGAGCTGCTGTAAGTTGAATCTGGTGTGCTCTGTTTTGTACTTCTAAAAGCAGTAGCAGCGAGGTGAGCAATATTCAGTAGAAGAAACGTCATTCTTCAGATGCCTCAAATTTAAGCTAGGACATTTTGCAGATAATAGTGTCCCAAAACAGATTTATAAGGGCTTTAGGAAAATTGATGCACTGCATTCTTTGCTTTTGGGTTAATTCTTTAACTATTCTCTGTATAGCCACAGTCATACATCTCTGATTCTTGTTGAACTGGAGTTTTCTTTTCCATTGCCCTAAAATAGGCTTTGTAAAAGATAACAGTCCTTTTATTTGATTTATGTAATGATCTGCAGAAGTCTGACTAAGGAGATCTTGCAGATTTTCCTCTTACTGTGTTGTAAATGATCAGTCTATGCAATGTATAACACTTTCAGTAAGAATAAAGTACCAAAGCAGATCCATCAGTCCAGCAACCAACACGTTGAGGTTTGTATGAGAAAGGCTTGAAAGGGAGGTAAGGAATTTTAACAGTTACTTTTTTTCTCATAATTTTTAATTGAAACAAGGATAATGAGCAATAAAGGCTGCATGTATTAAATGCATTGCATCAACTGGCATGTACTTGCACAATGTCGAGTGTGAAATTTAAAACTGTCTTGTGATTATAATAAATGCTAGTACAGTAATGTTTAGTATATTGGCTCCTACAACAATCATGCTGTAACTTATCTTTGTAGTAGGTAGTAAATGCTTTATTTCAGTGACTGTCCTAAAATAATAAAAATGTGCAATTTTAGAGGCTCATTTGTAACCGTATACACTTGTGACTGATCAGTCCTAGCACACACTCAGTACTGAAGCTTGCCATGAACATTTATTTTTCACTCAAAAACCTTCTCTCTTGTAAGCATTATTTTGACTGTGGGAGCTTTTGCTTCAGCAGCACTACTTTTTTTTTTTTTTTTCCAAAGAACCTTGTAGATAAATGATGAGTGTATACTAGGGGCCATATGGGTGGAGAAGTGGTGTTGAAAGCCAGAGTAATTTATTACAATCAGCTTGTTCCTGGAACAGGTGAGGTAAATCATTAGTTGCCAAGGACATCTCATGAGTGAGCAGAGATGCAATTCATTAACTGAGGGGGGGGGGGGAAAGTAGGCTACAACTTTTTTCTTCTCTCGTCTCAAACATGAGTGTGTGAGTTACAGGAGAGTGGTACTAGGATGCTATACTTCACAAGAAATAGAGAAGACTTTGTGGGTGTTTTTTTTCTTGTTTTGTAAACTTACATTGCTTTGAGCTACTAAGTTTTATTTGTTCTGATACATAAATGGGCTTTTCAGAGTACATTTTAGGGTTGTGATTCTATTTATTCTTTTTATCTGATTCCAAAAACTATTTCTAACCCTAATACTTCAGAAGCCTGTGGCTTCCTTTGTGTAAATTTTTAGAACAGCTGCTGTTAAACTTAATTGGACACTAGAGCTAGTAGGTTTTTTTCCTGAAAATATTTTGGTGAAACTGTTTTTGATTAAGTATTATGAGGCCTGATACTGCAGCATTATGAGAAAGGAATGTTTCACAACAAACAGCACCATTTGTTAGAGTTTAAAAAAAAAAAAAGAAAAAAAAGAAAATTAAGTGGTCCATCTAGAGTACTTTATTTAAATAATCCAAAAGAATTTTTTTTGTTGTTTTTTTTTTTCTTACTCTTTGTGGTGGTGAGATGCTCATTTTCCAGTAAAGAATCTCGTAAGTTGTAGTTTCCTAGTATGAAATAGAAAAATAGCTGGTGTTGATGTGGGACTCGTAAGCTAATGAATTTGTGAACAGGAAGGAGGGAACATGAAGGCAATCCAAGAGAGTCGGTATGAGTTTATTCTCTGCTTTTCTGGGAACAAAGAAGGAAGTGTTGTCAAGAAAAAAGAATACAAAGACTGTTAAGACAAAAGTGTAGGTTGTTACAGCCATTATATACCAAAGTACCAAATGTAGGACAGGCTTGATTATGATTGTGTCTAGGGGGAATTTGTTTCATATTTATGAGAATTAAAAAAAAAAAAGCTGTGGCCTGCCACGCTAACAGATAGTTATCTTTGACTTGTTTTGAACTGTGATATCTAAATCTCTGGTAGGAATAACTTTAGACCACTGGAATCTTCTAAAGCACATCTACATCCTCCATGCGTATTTCTACTCTGGATGTTTGCATACCTTTATTCAAAAATAAACTTTAGTTTTGGCAATAAATGATAATTTGTCTCTGTGCTGACAACCCAAAACCCTTATGATCGTGATGTGTTGCAAATGAGTTTATACCCTCTTCTATGATGAATGGTAGCCAGTTTGTCTCTTCATTGGCACTCTCCAAACCAGGACTTTACTGCAGCTGGCACATAGAGCTTGCACAGAACTGTTCTCATCATGTTTATACAACTTTGAAATTAATTCAGACCATAAGTGTTCTCTAGAATCTCAAGCTATGATGAGCTTGAAAGTCTGCAGTTAGTCTAGTTATAGCAAATCTTCAAGATGTACTGCTAACTTTGTTTTTTTTATACCTTCAACCTGACTTCTTCTCTAGGTGATGTGCAGAGGATCTCTAAATGATGGTCCTCTTCATTTAGACTGCTTCAGTAATTGTCCCACGTAGTGTGTGCCAATTGTAATGTGATGCAGATGATTATTGCTGTTGGTACCTAATGAAGGAGTGTAGCCCAACCGAAGTAGTGCCTCTATTAAGGTTTCCATTTGTCCAGACAACATGGTGTTTTCTCATTCAGGCTAAGGATCTTGGGCCCTTATCCTTCCAGTTCTTGCCCTTCCTACATAAGGTAGCATACAAAGGAGCTGACTGTTGGATGCTCCTTAACATCTATGAAATCTACGTGGACATGAGATTAGAACATTTGTATCATTTGTTAAAGAGCTCTGATAGTTTCAAATAGTTTCAGTACCAATTAATGTAGTCTGCTAAGGGCAAGTATTTTTGGTTTTGTGGCTTTTTTCCTTGCTTTCTAGCACTTCATCAAATCCTGCCTCTTTCTCCACCTCTCCAGTTGTGTAATAAAGCATGTGGATGACTGAGTTAATAAATAACTTGCATCTTCTTCCCGCTCAGCATACTAATCCAGCTTTTTGTGATTGCTGTGTCCTGCAGGTGGTTATGATTGACTCTGTTTTGTTTTTTTTTTTCCTAAGCTGCTTGGGTCTTACCAGCACTGCTCAGCCGTGCTTTCCTGCTGTAGTGGAAGGCAGGAAATATAATCTCTTATTGGTGTCAAGAAGATGCAGCGTCCTGCTGAGGACTCTGTCATTAGTCTCCCTCTGTGTCTTGAAATCAGAAGATTCTTTTCCCACTGGTAAAATGTCAGTGATTGGAATGCATGTATGGCTCTGTAAAGAGGTAACGCATGAAAAAAGTCATATCTTGACGATGAATTCAAGAAATATGCTGTGACACAGATGGCAGGAGGGCTGTAACAGATAAAATGTATGCGGTTAAATTCTATACTTAAAAAATAAATAAAATATTCTCAACAGCAGACTTGGTTGAACTTTGCATTGCTGTAATTTTGTACGTGGGGGAAAAGCGAAACAGCCAAGACATTTAGAAATGGAGATTATTTCTTGAGCCTTAGGAATGTACTAGGAGCATTTGCTGAAGTGGACATTGCATTTTTTTTTTCTTCTTCTTTTTTTTTTTTTTTTTTTCAAATTCTGAAGTGTTCCCATCATATTAGAGAATTAAAAGGCACCATGTCTGTGTTTAAACAATTACACTACAACAGTTGAAGTCCTGAAGCTGAAGTCAGGAAAAAACAGAAGTGCAATTGAATGTAATGTTTTCTATGCATTTGTTTGTGTATTGTGAATTTGTATAAATCTTTTTATTTTCTTGCACTAATTAAGTCACAGGATTTCAGTGTTAATCAGTGCATAGAACTTAAACAATCTGTGCAGACCATAGTGTTGCACATCATGCGTATTGGTTTTCCAATTGCTGCTTTCCTAGAAGCAGCAACTTTCAGAAGATAGGATATTTCTGAGGATGGTTGAAGGGGGAGTTAGAACTGACTTAATGGAAATTTGCTGGACTTAAGTGGTGTTGGAGCATTATACAAGCTTCAGTTGAGCCTACAGGATCTGTGGCCTGAGGTGACAGGCTGAAAGTCTCTGATTTAGGGCCAGGTGTTGTGCTTTTGTTAATCAAAAGTCTCTTTATCAGTTCAGTGCTTGGCGCCATGCAGTTTCACAGAGGTGTTAAGACAATTGTTGTTTTTTTAATGATCTGAATAAGGAAAATGAATTATGAATTGAGAAGCTGGAAGGTAGAACTGATACTGAATACCAGAACTGAGACTAGGCTTTTTCAGATTGAAACTCTCATCCAAGCCAAATTTTCTATTGATAAATGGAAATGGACACCTTCACCCTAGCTATTCCTTTCTATCTGTTTCACTAGCCCTTGCATATATATATTTTTCCCTCTGGGAATCTTCTTTTTGGATTTTTCTTTGTTCATGATCCAGCTATCCTGTGACAGTTTGTTGTGGGACACAATCTTCTTCTGGTGACACGGTGCTGCTGTCATGCCAAGCGATGCGATTTTTATCTTGCTTTGCACACAGAGAATCAACATGGGAATTTTCCTGTTTTTTTTCTTCACTTAGGAAGCAGGGATGGTTTGATGAGCTGGCTGGGGCCCACAGGCTCCATTCTGCTTTCTCTTTTAACCCAGAGAACACTGCTATTCTGCTTCCTGCTTCCAACCTTCTTACTGACAAAAACATTTTGCTTGCTTAACAAATATGAAGTTTTTCACTATTATGCACAATACTTTGAGCAATAAAGTAACTTAAGTATAAATAATACAGTATTAGCAACAAAACTGCCTTTGTTATGTTTAAGTAAGCAAAGCTTCAGCATTATCTCCCCAGAGACAGGGAGATAACTGTTCTGTAAAACATAATTAAAAACTACTTTGCTGTGTTCTGCTTTTGGCTTTTGTTTCTGATAAACAGCGTTGTGTTGTTTTTCTTGGTGGTGGTGGTTTGTTGTTTTTTTTTTTTTCTTAAACACTGCTCGGTATAAATGATTTTAACTTTAGTGTTTCGTGTTCCAACTTCTTGTGTTTTCTGGGAGTTGAGAAGGAGCCAGTTCAGAGTTTCTTGATCCTCAAGTCAGTACAGTTGTAAAAAATATATGCAAGTCTAAATAAATATTTACTTTGGCTAATTTAAGGGATTTTATTTTTTCTTCTCCTGAGAAATCTATTGGTAATCTATTCTTAATTTCTAGAAATAAATAAATAAAAATGTAAATGCTTCTCTTAGAAACTGAGAGCAATAAATTCAGTAGTATTTTAGGATTTTTGTAACCTGTGTCATTTCAGTAGCGATCCCTTCAGGAGTGTGGAAATACAATATTGCATGTGACTTTTTTTTTGTTCCTCTTAATCAGTAGGTGTCTAGGATGACAGATTATATAACCTACAGAGTGAACTGAAAAATAAGTACTTGTTTATGTAGAGGTGGCCTTAAGTAAATTTTGTGTTCTGTAGAGTAGAAATAAGTATCATTAGACAGATAGTAAGACTTACGAATAACAAGGCAAAATAAATCACTTGAAGTTGCTCATTAGATTGGTTGAAGCTCAGGAATACAACTCAGTTTTCCTTTACCACTCTTGTTTACTTGCAAAAAGTAAAAAAGGTTCCTTATGCATCCCATCTTTTTCCTGAAGTTGTAACAAATAGCTGGTGGTTACTAAAAAACCACAGCAGGTAGCATATATGTGTGCTTAGATGGCTATATATAGTGCTTGTCTGATCATGACTCTTTGCAGACACTAAGTCTTACAATTATCTGCAAGGTTAATATAATTATCTGCAAGGTTAATTCTTTTTATATCTTAAGTGTCATTAATATTCCTAATTACCTGCAGTGTTAATACAATTTTAAAATTCGGGCAGACAAAGCTCTTATTTCAACAGTGAAAACATCAGTCTTTATGGTTTAAAAGAAAATAAACCTCTTCCATTTTTTCCTTCATTATGAAGTTAAATTAATCTTTCTCTGAATTTTTTTTAAGAGTAGAGTGCTCAGTACTACCTTCTTGAAAAGACTGCAGGACGGGTTATTCTTGGACTCCTCTACGTATCAAAGGAAGGCATTCTAAAGTGGAATCAAACTATTTCTATCCTTAAGCTAAATGTCCAGTATGTATTGGGTTTCTTTCAGCTAGAATGGAATCTTTCCATTATATATGCCTTGTTGATAGATCACAAGATCATATTTGTTTTGCCTCTCTGTGGTGTTGTCCTGCTGATATTCACAGTTAATTACAGTTTGAACTGTTCCCCTTTTGTTTTAGTCTAAGCTGGCCTTGCTCTGTGAGGTGTTACCTATTCCTCTTCCTTACATTCTTCATCAAGAACGTTTGCTGCTTTCAGAGACTGGCCATCCAGTGTGTTGATGAACATTTCCTCTTTTGTGGCATTCACAAATTTCACTTTTTCCCTTATCAGGAAGAGTGCTACTAAGATCAGTCCCTTAGCTACATTTTTGACAACTTTCAAATTCATGTATCTAACCACTCTACCATCCCCTTAGGAAGTCAAGCGAATTTAATGTAAATATGCCAAAAATGTGAGAGCGGGCAGATTCGGTGTTAACAGTTCGCCAGGACCAAATGCCATTCACCAAAGGGTACCAAAGGAACTTGACTGCAAAACACAATATTGCTGAGCTGCTGGCCAAACAGAGCATGATCCTGTTTCAAATGGCTCTGGACTGAGGTCAGGAGGATTGACTATATGGCTCCCATCTGTGAGAGGCATTCTGGGATCTAGAGACCCGATAAGCTGACTGGTATCTCTGATGCAGTGGTAGAGTGTACAGTGAAGGATTGCATCAGCTGTGGGAGAGGTTTGGCATGGTTTCCATGGAGGAAGATCTGGCTCGAAGTCCAAGTGTATGCATGGTGCTTGAGTGAAAGGAGGAGATCGTGAGGATGTAATGTTAAGATTTTGAGAGAGATTTTGTGGTTCCATACCAAACACTGGTTGAAGTGGCTGGAGTGCCTTAGAATTACAGGCAAGGTTCACATGTCGATTAAGGGGCAGAAAGCAAAGAGCTGAGGGTCAGCAATCGATTTTCTGGTCGGAGAAGTCAGCACAGGTATCTCCCTGGCGTTACTGCTGGGACAACCTTCAGTCTCTTTAATGTGTGAAGGGGAGACAAAACAGTAAAATTTCTAATCTGTTGGATGATGCTGAGTTTTAATTCAGTAGTAAAATACTGTGGTGATGGCAGAGAACTTGAGGAGGATCTTCACAAATGGAACAAGCAAGCAAAAAAGCATCAGATGGTTCTAGCGTAGACGAGTAATGAATTGAAAAGAAGACAAATTCAGATGAGTAATAAACATTTCAGAACTTGTAAATGCTAATTACAACTCAGGAAAAATCCATATCATCGATGTTAAAATCATCAGTTCAAAGTGCAAAGAAAATGAAGATGTTGGGAACTTCTGGAGAAAGAACTGAAAATAAAGTGGAAAGCATTATTTAGCTGCTATATGAAATGTTGTGCTTGCATCTTGAGTATGAGCTGCATCAGAAATAGGATATAATGTAGTTATGGTCAGGTACCAAGATGAACAGAAATGCTCAGGCAGTTGCCCTGAGAGGAGGGGCGAAAAGGACTGTGGCACTGGCACTCAGAAAAGCGGGAGAAAGTAGTATGGAAAATCCATCCCAGAGTGGAGACATTCACCAAGTTCTGTGATCTGAAAAGTATTCATTTAAGAAACTGCTCTTCAGTTATATGTTTAAGATTAATTTGATACAGCAAGATCTTGGTGATCTCTGTGAATGTTCAACTTGACTTGTGCTGTGAACAGTAGTAGGAGTTTGTTTATTGTGGAAAATTAGGCATATGTATGAGCTGTTGCAGGATCATATTTCTGGGTGCCACTTAATCAGTTACTTGAATGCATAGCTTAAGCTGTGACTTTTCACTTGAAGGCTGCTTACCTTGTGTAAACTAATGCAGGAGTTTGCTTCTTAGGTAGGTTCCCTATCAAGATGGAATAGGGCAGGGTGAAAGCTCCCAGGGGCTGGAAGGCATTTCAAATTTTATTTTCTGAAGTACACAGCAGGGTTCTATTTCTTCAGATTTCATTTATGCTTTTGACTACAGAAATGCATAGTGGAGTGATCCACTATAACTTCTTTAAAGGTATTAATATGTTTGACTTTTATCTCTCACCAATTTTATTTTTTTTGTATGAGGTATGGAACAACACATTACATTGTTTGTATTGTATTAAAACAATACATATATTCTTCCACTGTATTAATTCCTTCACTATTTACAAATACAATTTAGGGGAGGAAGAAAATAGCAGACAGTTTGAGAAGCTGTGTAAGTGAAATCCTGTGGATTGCTTCTTCCATTCTGTGGCTGAACTTCATGATTTGGTACTGTACCAAATCAATGCAAAACAGCCTAATAGTTAACATACTGGCACCAGCAGGCAATGACTTCAAGTGTGACTTTATTTAATCCCTCAAAATTTCTGGTTCTGTTAAATGAATTTACAATAACAGTATAATGAAAGAAATATGAAGGAAAGTATGTTTTCTATAGATCTGAGTATAGTTTGAAAAAAGTTTCTGTCTCCAGATCACACAAAGTTATGTTCCTTGAGTGTTAAAACAAAAAAAAAAAATCCAAGAATACTTGAGAATGTTGGATTGTTTTCAACAGTGAAATGAGGGGAAGGTGTTCCTGGATTTTAGGACTAACAAAGCAAAGAGTTATCTAAACTTCTTCCTGTCAGATAACAAGGAATCTCTTTAAATTTCACCTCTGATTCTCTGCTGTTGATAAAACTTCATGTACACTTGTAGACTCTTCTGGAGTAGCAGGTTAAGTCATAGTCTTATGCTCACTTTTGCCTATGTGTAAGCATCAAATCTTCTTGTGGGTGCCTGGGAGTTTGTATTGAAGCTCATGGGGAATGGAAATGGCAGCCATTTCCCCAGCCTGTCCCTTCTTCCCCTCACACTGCTTTCCACCCACATTCCCCAGAAGCATTGGGGTGTTGGGGCAGACATGACACACATTTCTGAAGGACTGACTCCCAGCCTTTTGGCAGATGGGCAGTGAATTGCAAACTCTCCCTTGCAGTTGGTATTGACTGCAAGATTGTAGATCTAATGAAGGCAGTTAAAACTGTCAATATGTCATGGTGCTTGAAGATAACGAATGTAATGTAAACCTGGGAACCCTATGAGCAGCCCTGGCTTTCTGCATAGCAGATGAAATCCTCTGAGCCTCTGTATTTCAAGAAACCCTCCTGATCTCCTCAGGCATTCATAATAATACTTAATGCTTACATGGCAAAATATATGTAGTAAGAAGAATATTAACAAAAAGTTGGAAATACTTAAGCTTAATGTGTTTCAAGACCATTTCAGAGTGTTTACAACTGGTTATTGGTTACACAACCATGACTTAATATGCCTCGATAATGTAGCACCTAACTTTACATAGCTTATATACACATTCTCCAGCAAATGCTTGGTGTTACCTTTGGGGATTTCAGTAATAAAATAAGATTCTGTAGATTTTCAGTTTTCACTACCTTGGCTGCTTTTAGTTGTAAAAGAGTGCAATGTAGAGGTGACTTCATTATCAATTGGTAACATTTTAGAAAAACAAAGAAGAATTGCATGAAAAACATCTCTATATTTAAGGAAATACCCTAATTTGTGATGAAGATAGAAAGAATGAGCCTAGTAAGAATAAAAGTGCAGGAAACCTAGTGATGAAAGAGGCCTGGTTTTCAAAATCCTTCATTGAAATGAAACAGAATAACGTATCTTTGTAGAATAAAGTGACACCCAAGGAAAGTAATTAAACAGAAATGATCATGAAATGCCTTAAGTAATCACAGAGAATCATGCATGCAAAAATAATCTTTCTGTCAGTGTATGTGACTCTAACTAGAACTGAGTGTTGTTTGAAGACGCAGCTGCCAGTATCCATAGTGTTTGTGTGATTTACCTTTTTATTTGAATATTGTAGAAGCTCATTTTTCAGTTAAGTGACCCTTATATATGATAGTAATTTCCAGTCATAATCTATGACTTTCGTTCTAGAAATTACATGGTTATTCTGGAATTGTTCAGTGATCATTAAACAGCGGTCCATATGGATCCACAGATGTATCTTAGAGCTACGTAAATGTCATGTACAGTTTCTGCCAATAATTAACTTTGCTGTAAGAGGAGGTTTCTCATCCTCAACTTGCTGTCACTTGCACAGAGGTGTGCTCTGTCCATTCTCAGGCTGTAGATTGTGTGATATTAGTTGAAATAGTAGTGCAGAGTTTGGTGGTGGGGTGCAAACTGAAATTCCTCAGCAGCACAACTGAACCCATTTGCTGAGCTTGTGCTGCTCTTGGTAACTCATTGCAGCATGGAAACCCCCCCCCCCCCAAATTTAAAAAAAAAAAAAAAAAAACCAAACAAATGAAGCTGGAGAGAATTTACACCAGCTATGAAGACAACACATTTCATGTACTTCCATGAAAGTGCAGTTCAAGAAAGAACATTGCTTTCAAATTTCTTGATGTGGCAAGATTGTTCAAATTAAACCTATGTGCACAAGAGTACTCAATGCTTCTCCATCAGATAGGGTACAATGTATTGCTTGTCTGCCTGCTGAGTAACTGTAAAGAATATTACAATGTAATTGGCATGTTCCTTTAGTCTGTGGAAAGTCACTGTTACTTCTATTTTTAATTTTTATGCTATTTCTGAGACAGAGGGTACACCTGTTTTTATACAAACTGCAAAGATTTTATTCCAAGTAAATACTTTGTTGGATGGAAGTTATACAGTGGAATTATGGCTTAATTTTTAACTAATGCTGAAGTTTGAGGAGTTGAGATATTTCTACTGAGCAGTTGGAGATTTGGAGGAATTTCTTCCATGTCACTGCTTTGAATTGTAGTAAAATTTAAATAGTAAGGTGCATTTCAGCTCTCGTTTGCATTTGAAATACATTCTTTTACTTTTTATGTTATTTACACCTTTGTAATGTAGAAAGCACAGCTGGATAGAAAGAAGGGTGCACTAACATCTGGAAATCTGTAAGCAACTCTTACTGTGAAATACACTACTGTAGGAATGAGTATATAGGTAGAGAAAGGTACAGATAAAAGTTACTGTTCTCTAATAAGACTGGTACACTGAGCAATTAATTGTCTTTGTAGAATAAACACCAGTGTTGTAAGATCACTTAGCTATAAGTGAGCTGTTTTACTTGAAGAAAAAATGCATCTTGCATGCCTGAAGAAAATGTTCAAATGTTTGAAGAGTTAATCCTATGGAGGTTGTTTTCTGGATTGGGAGTTGGTATAAAATGGAGATTTTGACACTTTGCATGTGCCATAAGAAAGGCAATGCTTTTTTTGAAGGGCAAGTAAGAGTTTCTGTGCCCCCTCAGAATAAAATTACTTCTGTGATTGTCTCTTGGCTGAATGTGTTGCACGTGTTGTACTCAAACTTATTTTCATTTCAGCCTTAGGCATCTTTACTTTTGTTGTAAAGCACGATACTAAATTGGTCAACACTAATTAATCTGCTTTTTTTCAACCTTGGGCTTTATCCAATAATGGCATGCTATGGTTTGTGGTCAGATCAAGTTATGGAATAGAGCGTACTTAAATGAGAGTTTGATGAATGTTTAATTCTGAGCACTATTTCTTCAGTTCTTGAGATTAAAAAAAACCCTGCAGGATATAGATGTGTACTAAAGAACCAGGCCAGCAGCAGTCTTTCCCACTGGAAAATGCTATTGATAGTTTTATAAAGAAACACACTATCTAGCTAAGAGGAGGAAAACAAGTTAGATTCTTCAGTTAGTTTCTAAAGTAACCTTGCTTGATTTTTCTCAGAGGAGCAGGTATCAAAGTTCAAACTAAGAAAAGTAAGTTTTTCTCTAACTTATAGCTTTTGGAAGAATTTTTTTAGAAAGTTCTAAATATTAGTATCCATTTCCAATTGGAGACAAATGGGTTAAACTCAACATTTAGATCTGGTTTCTGCTTTCCAGCTTGTTCTGCCAAAAAGTCATTCCAGTGGAACATTAGGAAGGAAATAAACTTTTAAACATAATTTAGGACCGGAAAAGTCTTTTATGGATGTATTTTGTATCATGCCTTTTTATCTGGAAAAAAAGAAGACAATATTTATTATTTTGGAAATAAAACAGTCTTTAAAATATGTACAGGATAAAAGTGTATCTCTGGGATCAAATGTCAGGTTTCAGTGTTTCATTTTTATTTTGATGGTTATATTTATTTAACAATCCTAGCAACAATTTCTTACACTAATGGCTTAAATCAGTAAAATTGTCAAGGAATATAGAATTGTGCCCAGTCCCTGAAATATCACTGAGGCTTGCTCAACAATGCAAGCGCTTATGGAAAAATGTGTGAGGTCTTCACTTGTATTTCAGTGTTTTTAAATGTATTTTCCTCTTGAAAATTTTCTTTAAGGAGGGAGGACTGGTAAATCTGAAGTGGCGTATTTTATTATTTTCAGCAAACATAAATTCACTTGTTTTCTGTCTTTAAATTCAGGCTGTGATTGCAATGGAACTGCATTTGATGCTGTTATCTTTTCTAAAATACCTAATCTTTAAGATATTTCCATATATAAGTATCTATTTATAAAAATAAGGATCTTCAACATAGTTTGAGTGACTGTTCAGTGTGCCTTGCACCATTTCAAAGCCTTACACTTTTTAGCCTTGCAAGACCAATGAGTGAGTCCTGTGGTGGCAGCAATTCTTCCTTGCTGTTCCGTGGAAGGAACATGCACGTTTCAGGTGGCTGTCAGAACTTCTGTATATTCAGCGAACAGGAAGATGACTGTATATAGAAATTTAAAGAATTGACTTCCCAATTTTGTCAGTGAGGACGCTCTAAAAGTCTTGGTGATTTTACTGGTTTCTCTTGAATATTCAGTGGCTTTTCATTGAAAGGAGATCATGCTTGTGAATAAGTTTGTGAGCAAAGTAGGTGTGGGTTAATGGGAAATATCCACAGCTATGTTTCTGCTCTAGCCAAGAGTGATGTGGGAGGCCTCATGTTTATTAACAAAAAGGTACATGTGCCAAATGTTAAAATTAACATTTAAAATGTTAACTGGACAAGGTCAACCACAGGCTTTTCCTCTAGGATGACAAATTAAATTTATGTTAAATCATCCCCTCCCATTTCAAAACACATCGGCTAAACTAAGCATAGTCTAAATGAGACTAATTCTTCCGCAGGTCTTCTGGCTGTAGTGAGTCTTCTAATGCAGTATTAAATTGCTTAGGACGTATTTGCTTCTTGTATTTTTTTCTTGTCTTTCTCCCCTTCTGCTGAACCTGCCCTTCTGAGACTGAACTTGCTATTGTTTTGGTTTGCAGACTGTCTTCCTGTACAATGACTCTGAGCTATAGATCATCAGTCAACTTTTTTTTTTGTTTTAACTTTGTTATGTATATCAGAAGGCTTAAATCTTTATTGAATTACAGATATTTGGGGACCTGTAACCAACCTTGATGTGTACTTCATCTTTAGCATAGCTTTAAAATCATTTTAGCTTAGAACTCTCTTCATTTTTTCCTGTTTTCCTTAGTGTTATTTGAAATAATAAGTGTAAGCTACAACTTTGCAAGAATAGCCATCTCCTATTGGAATGGGTCTCTTTGGCCTTGTTTCTTAGGTGTTAACGTAAATAGAAATTCTGAATATGATGCTGCACACACTTTTCAGATCCTCCCAATCTATTTTCTCATCCACATCGAAGACATCTTTCCCTACCACTCATTATTGTATATTTAACTTGGCATAACTCAGAGTCCTTCTACAGTTAAATGCAGATGATTGAGGCCTAAGTCCACTGTGAAACTTAAATATTAAAACTGTCATATTTTAAATTGCTTAGTTACATATGTAGGAAGGGAATCATCTGGAAAATATATAGCGGGCAAACCACAATTCCCAGTCTTTCAGTGTCCCAAGAATTCTGTTAAGTCTATAATTTATTATTTGCTTTTAACTAAGGGTGAAACTAAGTGGTTTCATTTTTTTCTTTTTTTCCAACTGGAATGGTAATTAAAAAAAAAAAAAGTTAAAACTGTCACTTGGGCTGTAACTACAGTGAGTCTCATAACACCAGTAACAGCTGTTGCAGCAATCCCTAATTTGTATAATTAGGAAGAAGGAGAACTAGTGACAGAACATATTGCTTTGCAAGTACTGGTCTTTATGATTTGCTCTATCTAACATTGTGCATTTGTACCTGCTTTGGCGTGCCCTATATACTTACACTGTGAGGTGTTGCATTACCACATTCCTGTTCGTTCCTGTGGCTGTGTGCTTGTCTGTATACATCTGTAGATCCTTCCTTTCCAGTATGAAAAGCAAAACAAATTCAAAATCTTGAAATTGAAGTCTAAATCTTTGAAGTCTGTGCATCTGAAGAAACGGTCAACAAATGAAGTGTGACAGGCAGCACTGTATTCTGTCAGCCTTCAGAAACTTCAGAATGGAAGGGGTGGAGATTGAGAATAGAACCCTTTGAAGAATTAAATCTAAAAATTCAGGAATTGAGAAGTATGTAGAACAATGAGGAAAATAATTCATGGTTCTCCATAAGGAGTGCACTAAGTAGTGGAAGAAAACAGCTATGTGTTCAATAAATGTAAGTGTATTGAAGAATGTAAATATTTATTTTGCTCTCTGGACTAATTACTGTTAATTGGAATAGAAAATTAAAACATGTTGGAGATAAATTGTTTCATTCAAGTGCTACAAGCACATGCTACATCCTTTCCTATCCCTTTCCAGTATGCTAAACAGATGATGAGCAAATCTGCCTATAGAAAGAAGCGGAAATGTTCCATGACAAATTGTAAGGAGTGTATGTTACAGTGTGATGAAAGTTCTGAAATGTATCTGAAGCTTACATGCGTGGGATTTGCAGAATTTAAAAAACATGCTTAATGTTCTTGCATCGAGATGCGATTGACTTGACGTGATGCACTTCGTGACGCTTTACATTTTGCTTCCGTCTTGAAAATCCTCCTACTGTCATAGATGCTGCTTTTTAAAAACAAGAGCTAATAAGCAAGAACAAACAAAAAGAAACCACCACAAACAAATCCCACACACACACACACACAAAAAAAAAAAAAACGGCGGATAACAAAAGCTAACGCACCAAACAGAATGTGTAGAGTAAGCTTGCTTGTTTTATATTAGCCATACTGGGTACATTCTTTACTAGCTGGATTAAATTCAAGATTTCTATTAAATTTTCAAATTTTTGTTTCTAAAACAAGTTTCTATAAATACTAAGTTCTGATCACTTGAACATGTGTTAATCTAATTCTGTTTTATAAATAGGCATAAAATAACTTGTACGGTTTGAGTACTTGTGGAATAAATTATTCTCTTGATTAAGATGCTTGTATATCATATGGCTTGATTTTTTTTTTTTAAATATTTTCTTAACCCAAATTTTCAGAGAAAAATGTTCTGCAAAATCCACTGATCTATATAATTTGTCAGTAACATAATTTATGGTCTGACCTGATAACTTAGAAGTGGTCCAGCGTTTCACTACTATGTTTAATATGTATTCTCCTCACTGTTAGGAGGTTAATTATAAAGAAGCATCGCTGAAAAGATTGTAGAGGTGATTATCAATCATTTTTCAGGCTGCCTGGAGGCGGTGTGCATCCCTGTAATTAAGGGTGTGTATTTAGCCACCACAAACACAGAGCAGGGGGGTTGGGGAAGGAAGTTATGTCTTAATACTGCATTTGTACTTTGTAAGGTGTTTCTTTTTTTCCTGAAGTGGACTAAATATATGGAGATATTGCACAAGTCAAGTAGTAAATAAGCATTACTTAGGTTATTTTCACTAGCATTGGTATTCGTGGGAGGAAAAAAAAAATCAGAGGTAATGGAACAAAGATTTAATTTTACAGAAAAATTTCATTGTAATGCTCTCTTCAAAAATTAAGTGAATGATGATAGTTATTAAAGAATAGATTCAGGTGATGCTGAGGAATTGAATCTTAGCTTTGTGGTAAAGAAAACATTTATGTTCAGTTGATGGAAAAAATAAAAGCTCAAATGTAATATTGTGCCTGTTCTTGAGACTTTGTTCCTACCCCTGAGTCTTTCCATCACTTTACCCACATTTTAAATGACACAAAATGGTATCTGTCTGTTTTTGATTAACCAGGGGCAGATAATCCATTCTAGAGACAAACTCAGCCCCTGGGCACTCAGGCTTGGACCCACTGGAAAGGTTGCTGGTGTCCTGGGTGCCTCCCCACCTTCCCATTACACCTCCCTGTGCTATTGTCTATTACATGAAGCAATGTGATCTGGCTTTGTTTTTTGGAAAAACGACAGATGTATTATGTTGTGATCTGACCTTCCTGAATATCCTTGCCTTCTTGCTTAGAGAAAACTTTTCTGTCTTGGGGGTTCGGCCATATTAGCATTTAGTGATTGCTGTAAAAGACCAGTTCTTCCAAGCAAGTTTTATAATTCAATCAGTGTAATTAGATATTTTCTCAGGCTCCTGGTGTATGTCAAAAATAGTCAAATTGGGTTGTCTTGTGTTAGTGTAGATCATCCTTGTCTCACTGATCAATTCCTGAGACATGGATACTGTGCAATATTCTCTTCCATCCTTTTGCTCTACCTTTTTAACTCCTTATTGTTCTGCTAATTTATCTTCCCCCTCCCAATTCATGCAGATGACATTTTTGTATTTGCTGTCTCTGAAGATATTATTCAGGATCATAAGATCTAATACCAAGCCATGTCTGCTTCAGTGGATATAACGTGCAACCGTTTTGCTAAATGCTTCCACTGGACTGTAATAATGCAAATATATTCAGAAATACTTTAGTGTGAATCTCCAACACCGTATTGCCCTGAATATGCTAATCATAGTTCTGCTTTTTTTTTTTTTTTTTCATGTGAGAGGAGTAACGGGTAGGAATTTCATAGAGAATAGGGGGGAAAAAAGTGGTTGGATTTAAGTCCTTCCAAAAAAGCGAAGCGCAGCTGGAAAGACAACTGTAGTTCCCTACAGCATTTTTCTGAATGATATGAAAAGATGTGGCTCAAATATTCCCTACTTAAACCAATAAAAATAACAAACAGTCTTTCCTACTTTAATCTTCCTCTTGTGTACAGACAAAATATCACAAGTGAAGGAAATCTAGCTGAACAGTCACTTGGATTCTTTGCAAACTCTTCATCTTATTGCTTCTTGAACTGTATGCTTTAAAAAAAATTTGAGGCCACAGTTTCGATTAAGAAGGGTTTTTTTATATAGTAAGATGGAAAGCAAATGGAGTATCATGTGAAGCTGCAGCACAAAATGAGTATAACATGCATATATATATATATATTTAAAATGATAATTTAAAACAGAAGTTAATTTAAAATTTTCTTGTGCTGTGTACAAATAGCCCAGAACAGAGAGACCCTTGAGATCTTTACAGCAACTTTAAGTAAATTATTGCAAAAATGAAATGCATCATACTAATAGATCTATTAAATGAATGACAGCTCAGGAGATAATCTGTGCATGTGACAACCATTTACTATGTAAAGCACTCTGAAATATGGTTATTTACATAACTGTCAGCGTGGTCTCTTACTTCAGTATTTCAAAATGTATAGAATTTTCTTCTTATGGTCTCCCACTTGCCAAAATGTATTAGCTGGTATTTGCCTTTGTCAAAAACTTCATAATCCTGCTAAATTATGTGGAGGTTTTAAAGATAGTTAAGAGAGAAGCTTGCAATATAGCATAACAAGAAATAAAATACTGCTATGTTTTATACGTTATGTTGCTGAATAATTCTGAGTTATCTTTAAGCAGGGTGGGGGGGAAAAAAGCATCTTCATGAATGTAACTAAGTCTTAACCCTAGAAATGGGAAGCTGTGCTAAGTGATGTACTTGATAATGCAGTGATTTATTTGAGATCAGCAGAACATCAGATTTTTAGGGGTAGCTATATTAAAACTGAACTTATCGAGTTCTACTTTCAAAAAAATTTCTAGTAACAGAACTTGAAAAATAACTCAATTTCTCCTTTTTTCTTGAACTTCATAGCTAAAAATCAATATGTTCTGTAGTAGGAAATACTGTTTTGGATATGAGAGCTCATGAAACTGAGTTTCATTGGGAATTGGGGGGAAAAAAGGCATGTGTGTACACTTAAGAGGATGGAATAATGCATATGATATGCTTCAGACTGATGTCCTTATGGTGGCTGTAATGTGCTCCTTCTGAGACTGTTTAAAATCTCTTTTCATAATCAGAGGATGAAGAGTTGGAAATGCTAACTAGTAAAGTAGCGGGAGAGATAAATGAGATGGTGGCACAGTTCTTGTTTTCCTTGATCACTGTGTAGGCCTGGTGCTACATCTGGATGGTGTCCACATCTTGTACTGTGACCTCTGCTCTGGGAACCTGGCGTGCGCTGTCAACCAGAGCTGTTCTGCTCAGTGCCCAGAAGTTCTCAGACCTCTGTGGATCAAAGTTGCTCAGGTCCTAGAGTGTTTGGAGCAAGTACCTGGTGGTTCTTGCCCAAAAGAGGCTGTGTTCAAGGGCTGCAAGTGCAGCACATGCGGAGTTCTAATGGGCTGAAGTAACTACGGCTACCTGAAAAGCTCTCTGAAACCAGTATGGTCCATGTAAAAACATGTCTAGCTGCAGAAGGCATTGTTTTCCTATGGTCCCCTGTGCTAAACTCGAAATAAACAATGGTTAATATTTGTTTTCTTAAAATTCTTTGTTTTAAGAAGCTGTTGCTTCTTAAAACAGAACTATATCTCAGGCTGTGCTGTTCCTGCTGTCCTTCTACATGCACAGGTGAAGCAGGGGATTGTTAACAGTAGATGAACTTGAGATGTGGAGATTCAAAACTTAAACCTTTGACTAAGTCAGTAGTGGAAAATAGTTATATCTGAGGGGACTATACGAAATGCACGTGAGATCTCTTAAATTGTTAGCAGCTTTCATCTATATAGGATAAGAGGAAGCTTGATTTCCCTCTTTGGTGATGTTAAAAACATGCATCATCTGACTGTTTTCTCCCTGGATAGAAGGACAGCTTTTAAAGCTGTAAAATCTGTGTCTTCCTAGTACTAAATTCATTATTATAAAAGGTTTTTATAAAAATAAGGGCAAACCAATTACTTTCTGAGCTTGAAGTTTGCATATGGCTTTTACTTTAAATTACATCAGTAAATATGACTTCCCATCGGTGCATTACTTCTAAAATTTGTGGCGTGTGGGGGAGGGTAGAAAGACATGCATTTACAGTGATTTGTAAGTGCACAATAAACATACTGACTGGTTTGATCTTATGTCTAGGGATGAAGGAGAGTACAGAAAGCTACAAGCCTTTGAAAAATCCTTGAGTTCTCCTCATGTATACTAAGGCATAAGGACAAGTGAGGGATAAAAGTTGGGTTGTGATGAAAGAAGTAGTGTTCGGTTACCCCGGATTGTTTAGTTTGGCAGTGCTGCTTATGATGAGATATACGTTTTTCCACTTTCTGCTGCTCAGCGTGTAACATGTTTTCTTTGGAGTTGATAGAGAAAAGTAAATGTCATGGGATACACTGGGCAGACTAGTGTTTAAGTGCACTGCTAAGTTTCTCAAAATGAGAACAAGTTGTTAAAACGTGTACAAATGCTGCGTGCTTCTGTTTTAAGAAAAAAATCAAATAGTGTTTGGTTTTTTTTTTAAGCTAGTTAAATGTGCTTTATGGGTATTGTACAGAGCAGAAACTGAAGCAGCAGATGTTTCAACAGATGTCACTAGGGCCTCTGGAGGGAATGGTTGCTCCATTCACATGCAGTATTAGAATACTATTGAGAGGAGCAGATCTGAAGACAAGTGGTCTGAGGTCCAGTAAACTAAAACTCAAACAGGCTTTGAAATGGCAGCTAGTAAGAATGACAGTTTCCACTCTTATTTTAGTGTCAGGGTACAAAGTTAGAAACTTCCATCACTGACAGTATTTCTGTGAAACTGTTGGCAGGCATCCCAGTGGCCCTCTGCAGGCACTTGTGCAAAGTGCCCTGTCTCAGGGGCATCAGATGTGTGTTCCCCTGCCTTGTGACGAGAACTGTACTCGGGCTGCTGCAGATATTTGTTTAGCAGAGGAGCTGCCAGAAGGAAATTGAGCACAACTGTGTGCAAGCATGTTTTTTGGGAATGATGGCAGCTGCAGAAGTAAGGGAGGGATAAAGAAGAATAGAAATAGAACGCAGCCGTATAAAAGTAGAGTGGGATACAAAATCTAGAGTTTTTTCCATACAGTTAAGTGGTGCCACTTGCAGCTTTTTGACAACTCTAAATTGAGACTAATTTAATTTCGCAGCAAGGGAGGATTGCAGCGACCTCCTCATCCTGCCTTGCAGTGCCCTACTCAGGAAACAGCTTTCCTGGCACCTTTCTCCATCCCCTCCCCTCCCTTCTTTTTTTAATCAAAGCAGTTCTAATAACCATGACATGAAGGAAAAAAAAAATGGAGTTAAAATTAGAAGCTAGGCAACTCACTTATCTTTATTCCACAATGTGCAAAGATGTTATTTACTCACTATGTAAACATCCACTGACTCCAGCAGTTCTGATTCAGCATGGTTATTTGTAGGGTATTCATGTTATGAATGAGACTCTGCAGACAGTTGTGAAAAATCTCATCTTGCTAATGAGTACAAATATATTAAGAAAAAGGAAGAGCCAGTTTCATTTGGGAACAAAGGCTTTTGTCAGGGAGGCCTTTTAACTTCTAAGCATATCCGAGTCTTCTGTGTGAACAACACAAAGCTGCTGGAGAAAATGGAGTGATGGGTCTTAGGAGTCAAGAAAATCTTTCAAAATGCAAAGCAAGCCTTTCTCTTTTTAGCAGTCTGCTCAGAGTAATTAAAAGGAGTGGGGTGATGAAGAGGGCAAAAGTTAAGGAAAGAAGCTTCTGATTTTTCATAGAGCTGAGCTTGCCCGAAAGTTTTTTTCCAGTTCATTAAAGGCAGCAAGCTGTCAGTCAGATGCTTATGAGGCAGTTCAGTTGAGAGAGGGCACATGCTGCAAGCGTGCTTTTGCGGCCACTGTTGGCAGCACTTAACACAGCGACACGTTGCTTTAATTCTTTGGACTTGCTCTCCTGTGCTATCAGCAATCTTCTCAGAGAGGTACAGAGCGCTCCAGGTTGAAGTATTTCCAGGAACAAAATATTTGTGTTATACTTGATAGATAAATCTAGTCAACTCAAAGTTTGCTGAATTTGTGAGTTACTGCTTCTAAAATATTTTCTTTCTATAGATAATACTATGGGAATGCCTGTGGTACATAAATAGATTAATTTTTCTGTATAGCCGTTCTGTTTTCCTTGCTGCATATGGAAATATAAAGAATGGCCATCATCAGACTTCAAGGGGAAAAAGGATTACCAGAACACAAGGAAAAGAAAAGAAAGATTAAATTTAAAAAGTGGATTAAGGCATTCTTGACAAAATAGCTTGATAAAAACTTTCTTAAAAAGTGAAGCAAAAAAAGTGAGAACACAACTGAGAGACCAAAACAAAACTCAGAAAGGTGAAGATGTAATAATGATGTTCTGCTGGTTTTTTCCTTCTTTTGAACGTGTAGTTTTTAGGTGTTTCTTGACTTAATGTGGAATAGTATTGGGTAGTACGGATGTGCACCACTACCACTGCATTTGTGCCTGCAAAACTCTACAGAGCTCTAAAAAGTAGCTGAGAAGAACCTAGGACCAGCCTGGATTACCGTTTCCAGAATGCTGTGTTGTCTAACAGGGAAATGAGGTGAAACGGGAGATCAATAGTTTTACTGAGAGGGATGAAAATGCTTTGAGGTGGCAGTGACGACCAATCTGTTATGATACAGTGAAGATTCATGGTTAAGTGTCACAACATCTGCAGGAATATGACGTTTTGGTGCAAGCACTATGAAAGATTTGCATTTCTTTCCATTCTGGTAGTAGATAATACAAATTCGGTCAAATTCTTAGCTGCAGGAGTGTAAATGACTGGAATTATATTGAAAAACCTGTCTGCTGTTCTCTTATGTTATGTATCTTGTCTTGAAAGAAGTTTATTTTTTTTTCAAATATTCTTGCTGATTCAGAGGCCTTGGAGATGCTTGTTGCTATTTTCCCACATACTGTAAATCTCATTATTTGTATTTCTAGGCAGCAGGCAGATTTGCAGATGTAGAGATGTGAAATTTTGTGGAAAGAAGTAGAAGAATGATTGGTTTAATACTGTCCTCAGTTGAACTGAAATAGATTCAGAGCAACTTCCCCTAAAAGTAGTAGTAGCCTTATAAAAAAGTTATTACCATACCTTTTATCTCCAGTGTGTTGTTTTTTTTCCCCTTTGTTACTATCTGTTTATCAAGAATCACTTAACTGAATCACTTGACTGAGACCACTAAAAAGGGAATTGGGAAATAAATACCAGGTATTTGTGAGTGTTATTTTAATGCCTCTCTTCCTAAAAGCCAGACTGCTGATCTTGATATATTGTGTAGTGAAAATGTAGGATAGAAAGTCAGAGTCTTACATACTGGAGATGATACAAATGCTTTTGGATTAATGAGATTACACTGATTTGCTGAAGTTGTTGATCTGTGTAGCCATAATACAGCAGAGCCTTGAAGAATGCTGCTTCTCTTTAGGCAGGCGCCAGTGTGGGCTTAACTTCCCCAGTGAAAATGAAAAATAGAGACATTAAGGAATCACAGTTTTTACTTTTTATGGTGGTTTTGAAGGTTGTTTTTTTTTTTGTGCATGTGTAATTTGAAGGTAGAACAGGCAGTGAGAGTGCAGTTATAGGTGATGTTCACATTAAGGAAAGCACCTACATGTGTGTGCATTGGGAACATGCTTGTTCATGATGCAGCTTGGATTTGTCTTTTGACATCTCTGACAGAGTGTCCTGTGGAAAAGTGGGGCTACTGAGATAAGAATCCATCTAATGTAGTGCAATGAGATGTTTCTTTGTTATTGAAAACCATGAGGTACTTAAGTGTATGATACACACTACGGATAGAGAAGTGAAAGCATTGAAATATGTATTATTTTTCTCTTCTGTGTAAGCAGTCAGAGAAGTTAGGTAATTGATATTAAATCACGAGATCTAATATCCCAGTACAAGAAAGACAGCTGTTGGAGAGGGTCCAGAGAAGAGCCACGAAGGTGACTGGAGCACCTCCCCTACGAAGACAGGCTGAGGGAGCTGGGCTTGTTCAGCCTGGAGAAAAGAAGGCTGCGGGGTGACCTCATTGCAGCCTTTCAGTACCTAAAGGGAGCCTACAAACAGGAGGGGAATCAACTCTTTGAAAGGGTAGATAACAGCAGGACAAGGGGAAATGGTTTGAAGTTGAGGGAGGGGAGATTTAGGTTGGATGTCAGGGGGAAGTTCTTTACAGAGAGAGTGGTGAGGTGCTGGAACAGGCTGCCCAGAGAGGTTGTGGATGCCCCGTCCATCCCTGGAGGTGTTCAAGGCCAGGTTGGATGGGGCCCTGGGCAGCCTGGTCTAGTATTAAAAGAGGAGGTTGGTGGCCCTGCATGTGGCAGAGGGGTTGGAGCTTCATGATCCTTGAGGTCCCTTCCAACCCTGGCCATTGTATGATTCATTCTGTGATCAATTCTGGTTCTTTCAGATTCTTCTGAAATGTGTCTGTTGCTTTCCCTTATGAGCTTGTTAAGCTTTTCACCTAGCTACAAAGCACATCGTGTTTTAGAAAAGATGCTCATTGGATCATCACTTAACCATATGCCTTAGAAAAACTAAAGTGCTGATAGCACTTCTGACAGTGCTGTAGAAGTTGGCAACATGCTCGTATCCTCTCCATATTCTTGACAGAAAAGGCAGGTTGACTTTGACACTGATATTTTGACACAGTAAAAGATTTGGCAGATATGACTGTTGTAGGGGAAAAAAAGAACCATAATGAAACAAACCTCTAGTTCTTGCACTTCTGGTATCTAAACAAATAATTGGAATTGAGAGTTGTGTTTAAAAATATCAGTCACAAGATTTTTATGCTAAAGCATGGCTATAAAAACTCACTGTCTCAGTTTTCTCTCTTCCCGCACAGTATAATACTCAGCTCTCAGTTTTGTTTTTCAAAGCTGTTTGGTCTTCTAAAATTTTTATTTTGTGATAATTGCTTCTCCCCTGTGTAAGTTGTCATCTTTTTTTGTGTGTGTATTGTTCTCATAAAAAAAATTGTCTCATAAAACCAATAGAAGTTTATTGTACTGATGAATTTGGGTCTCACTGTACTTTATTGAGAGTTGAGAGTAAGAATGCAAACAATTTAAGGAGGGAGCATTTTTATAAACAATTAGTTCAGCTACATGAGGTATTCCAAAAAACAATTACAACAGTAACAGCATTCTCTGTATTTGCTTTAAGAGGTCATTATGGAAAGTATTTGAGATACTAGCAAGGGCATATAGCTTTACCTAGCTGACAGATTGCCTACCAGCTGCTGATGCTGACCAGTTGCTAATGATTGGATGCTGCTATGTTGCAACATTACTAAAAGTATTTTCTCTTCTGACATTTCAGTTAAGGGGAAGGGGGGAGTGTGTGCATGTATCTTAATTGATTTAGTCTATACCATCCTAAATAATTACATGGTTTGAATTAGTATTTTTTTTAATTATCAAGGAAGTAGAAGGAAAAAAGGGAGGATTAAGGGACAGTCTTTTTGGGGTTGCCAGTGGTGTTCCTGTACTGTTTGTTTAGGTTAGATAATCTGATTTCAGTGTCCTCCTTCAAATTACTTTTCTGTTCAGCTGGACTTTTCTGTGCCCAGAAAATAATCTCCTTTTATCTGATGGTTACAATTGAGATGTCTGATTTGGTAACTGTTATGTTAGGATGTGCTTTTTGTGTGTGTGTGTGTGTGTGTGTGCACACCAGGTAAACAGAATCCTTGAGTATGTGTGATACTTTCTCAAAGGCATCAAGTGGAGAAGGTGTCAAATGTGGAAGAAAAAATAATATGAGATGTAAGAATTGAAGCTGTGGCAAAAGATTATTGTTAGACATGCTGTATCAATGAGTTACTTTTAAACAGTTGATCTCCCTTGATCCCTCTTTCTCCAAACTGCTCAGTTACTAATGTAATGCAAACAGTAGATCATTTAGTTCCTCTTGGTTCTCTTTATGCTTGTCAGATGTATTTCTGTACGGACTGTTTTGGCAGCAGCAGTGATGAAATACATTTATTGACTACATTCGTGGCAGTCTAAATAGGTATGTCTTTCCCAAACACCATGTAATAGGAATTTGTGGGTTACATACCTAAAGTAAATCTGCTTTCTGTTATTTTTCCTAACAGGCTTTGGTATTTTTTTGTCAAGTGCATTTGTTAGCTTTTGCAGTACTTACTGAAAGCAAGAAGATGCCTTCTCGTAACACAACATTCCGTTGAACATACCTTGCTGTATTTTGGACTCATTGGTTCATAAAACTCATGGTGATTTTTTTTCTTTTTCTGTCAGTAAAAACAATAACTCACTCTTTTGTATAAATGATTGAAGAGAAGCCTGAAATAATTGTGGAGTTTTTCTGTTTGTTTTTTTTCCCCTTCACTCCAGTGTGTGATCCATTTCATTGTTTTAATTCATTTCCTTCCTTTCCAGGTCATCTAGACAACTTTTTCAGCTAGATCCAATTGTCATGAGAATTATGCAGTAAAGTTAAAGCAAGTTGCTATAACATCAAGTTTAATGTTAAACAGAGCATTTCTCATGGTTAGCCAGTTACCTTTTATGGAGAATTCTTGAGTGTTGAGATCTCTATTTTGTTACTTGCATCCATATTTTCTATGAAACAGTGAGTTGCATCAAACAGATAATTCTGCTAGGAAAAAGTACTAGAGGAGAAAGCAGTGGATGGGTACTCAGATTGTGAACTTGGTTGTATTTTTTTTCCTGTGCTTTCTTCGTAACTTTAAACTGAGTGTTGCAGAGTTCAGAAAGTGGTCCGCCCTATAATTCAATTGCTAGCATATGCTTTAAAGAGCTGAGACACATGAGAGAGCAGAGGATGCACAGATAACTACTGATGAAGAACATAGTGCTAAGGCTTTTCTAGTACATTTTTCTTGTGTCCAGGCTGGGAAGAGACTAGGAGATGAACAACATTTTGTGTATGAGTGGTAGGGAGAGGTACAGTTCAGGTGTGCAAATCTGTGTGTGTGTGACAGGATGTTCAAATAAATCTACTGCCCGTTCTGCTGTCTAATCCTGTAGCTGCATATGACATTTTTCTATTCAAAAACACACTTTTCCCCTACGTTATTATTCTCATTGTTTTCAAGCTGTGCAAAAACCTTAAATGCTTCTTTCTACTACCTTGTCACCCAGGCAGTTTGTTTGGATTGAAGGTTTCTCCAAGCATTCCTGTCACCATCCATTCACTTATTTCTTCCTCTGCAGATTGTGTTTTTGGAGAGATGTAATGCGTTCTGGAAGCATTAGGCTTACAGTATATGTGACATTGTGTAGTCAGTAGGATGACTCAGTAGGACTAATTATTAGTGGATACTACAAGCTGAACCTAAGTGATGAATATTCTGTTGCAAACTTCCGATTTATCACAGAGCTGAAGAGTTGGGCATTCGAGCAGGAATTTTGATAGTAATATTCAATGTTACGTTGAACATAAAGTAAGCACACCAAACAAAACTAACAATAACCAGTATCTTCTGTATGTATTTATAATATAAAATTAGGTATCTTCCTTGCTGTTGTGTAGTCTGTTGGTAAGTGCAATAATGTGACACATTCATGAAGATACTTCATCATGACACTTTGGGTCAGAGGAAGTTGGGTGTAAAATGATGTAGTGGAACTTTTAAAATACTCTTTGCTACCTTTTTCCCATTGAGATTCTTTCGGGCAACTCTGAATTTTGTTTGAGCGAGTTGCTTTTATCATCTGTGATTTATAATGTGTAGTTGCTTTCAGTCTTGGACTTTAGAAAGTATACCTGGTGTTAAAAAAATAAAATAGCATACAAAGACTTAAGCTACAGAATACTGTAAGAATAAATATTTCTCCTGCAGAATCAAGTACCTGGAACCGAGAAAATAAGTTGTGGCTGCCTGTGCTATTAGGACTTCTTTACCCTTTCGTCTCTCCTTCCATTTATCTGCTGTTTGTTTTCTTTTTTTTAACTGAGAATTTTTTCATTGCATGAGATGTGAGATCAGCAAAATGTTACTTTTTCCTTGTTATGCCTCTAGAATGTTTCTTGTATGCTAATTAAACTATAATGCAAAATCATTCAATTCTCTGTGCTCTTTTTTAAGGTGGATCTTAGCAAACCACCTTTGCATCTCACAAAATTCATTCATTTTTTCAGATTATCTCTTGGTGTACTATCTCCATTTGGGTAATTATAAAAAAAAAAAAATCTAAAACCAGTTTTTAGCATATTTAATATAGTATATACATACTGTCTGATTCAACTACGATGACAGGAATATTCTAAAGTAAGATTTTTAGTTCATTGTTAAACAGCACTCTAAGATGGCTGTCATATGTTGTAGATGATCATATGAATTACCTCAGAATTACAGCCTTCCCTTTGTAAAAAGGAATATGACCATCTCCTTGGTGAGGTAAGCAAATTAAGTAAGATTATTCATGAACACTGCAGCCTTGCCATGGCTTGGGAAGGTTTCTCATCGCTCTTGTGTAGTGCTTGTGCACCTTTATAATTTTAAATTTAGTATTCCTTAGCTGCCTTGTGGTTTGATGTATCCTCTCACAGGCTTGCTGTTTGTAATTGTTTTTTTGCATATTCCCACGCTGGTGCCACACTTCAGAATGAAGAAATAGGTAAATGATTTTAATAGCATCTGTCTGCATTAGCATGTGTGCTTGAGGCTGGAAGTATCACTGGCTTTAGGGTTGCTCTGGTGTTCCCATTGTACATAGGGTCTCATACATCAGTCAGTAGTTTAGCTATAGCCTAGGGAGAATATAATCACACAGATGAGTATATAGGAAGTCAGCATTTTCTCAAGTACATGGGTTTGTGATCATTTCTTTAAGACTAATTAGTAGTGTTATTAATCCAAACAAATTCTCTTCTAATAGTTCAGCTGTCTAATGAATCTATTAATTAACCAGTAGATTCTCCAGATGTCTGCTGAGATACTGTCCCTTGGGCAGCAAAATTAGTTGGTGAATTTTTGTGAACTACTGTGAACTACCATCTTTCATTTGTTTGATTGTATAGTAAACAGGAGCAAAAATTATTAAAGTACATGAGCTGTATTTTTTCCTGTGTAAAAAAATCTATCTATAATGCCCATTGGTTACTGTTCCATTCATCCACCTGTCATACTTGTGAATAGATAATGTGTGATTAAAATCTAAGGAGCTGTTATTCAAATACATTACTTTCCAGTGACCCAGAAAAAGCTCTCATGAAAATGAATGTTACCACATAAACATATTAATAGCTTAATTGATTTTAGTTTCAGAAACATATTTACCTTGTGCCAGTCAATCATGATCTTGCCACAATACTCCTGCTGAACTGTGGTATTTTCCTGACTTGTGAATGGGAACACATTTGGTGCTGAGCCAAAGGCTGCTGCTTTTGTACAAAACGAACCATTTTTGTACAGATAAACTACTACCAAAGATCTGGTCCGCATGCTGTCCTCCCACACTCCCTTTCAAGCTATACTATGCGAGGACTGTAGAAGTTACCAGTTTCATCCAGAGATTAAGTCTTCATAGTCATGGGTATAGGAGACCTGCTAATGTGGCAGTGGCACAGCCTGAAGGGCTGCTGTTGGTGGTGCGCTGCCTTGCTTCAAAATGGGCTAGTGTTTAGGTCAAGCCTGGTAAAAACCCACCCTGTGTGCTCTAATTTGATTGATACTGGTTATCCCCCAAGAATAGAAATGCTGTGGCACACATCTTAATTTGCATTCTGTGAAGTTATTTGTGCGTGGGTTTGATTTTAAATAAATAAGTTTATTCAGCGTACTGAAAAAGGTGGAATATGCTGTGTGTGTTTGTGTGGAGTAACTGGTTCATATTTTCTTCTTGAAAAAGCAGGGTTTCAAAATTAAATATTATTTCCTGCTACTTGGAATACTTTGTTTCACAACTAAAGCAGTTATCAGTTCATTCAGTACCGAAATATTAGTCATCTAAAAGTAATGAAACTGATTATCCTGCTTCCCTCCCTGTCTCATAGAAGCCAAGGTATACATTACTCAGTCAGCTCTAGTCATCATACAGCAGCCCAGAAGGTAAATTTTAAGCTGCCTTAGCTGTATTTTTGCTAGCACGCTGTCTCCCACCAACGAAAAAAGAGCCTATTTCATTTCCCCTCTCACTTCTTTTTCTTAAACTCCCTCAGAAGAAAGAATTTAAGCCTAAAGAAATCTATATTTATTTGACTTGAAATCCTAGAATGCAATCCACTCCACTTATATTCCTGCGATGGTGTACCGCAAGACTCCAGAAGTAGCTACCCCACAGATATCCATGTTGCTGTATTACTGGAACAGATGCAGAGCTGGCTGCTTCTCCACGTGTCAAGAGCCAAGTGTCTTTGCTGACAAAGGTGTTACACTGGGAGAGGACAGTGTCAGAGGAGCTGAGGACATATGTTTCCAATTGAAGTTTGTTCATGGTGACATTTTGCCGTGGACTTATGCTGTTTAGGATGGTGGTTTTACTGAGTTGATGGGCTGGGGTTTTGCCAGCTGGCTTCAAATTTTGTGAACTCCTGGCAACAAGAAGCAACCACTTAGAATAAAACTTTGCAGCAGCTCAGGCCTGAGGAAGGTCGAGGAAGACTTTCGCTCAGGTTCGTTCAGCTGCCATCCATCTAACCTAGTGTTAATGTTAATATTTTAGGGATATTTGAGATTACGTTGGCTCAGTTCACATCTGAGTTCTGGGAACTGAAGGCTGAGCATTGGTATAATTCTGTCTCTAGCCATAGACTGAGCTAGAGAGAGTTGTTACATGTATATTGTCTGGACTGTCTTGTGCAGAAAGCTTTAGTTGCATTCTATCAATAGTTGTCTGCTTGTGGCTAACCAGACAGAGAGGGTCCACTGCAAAATAGAAAGAATGCCCAACAGCCATGGAAATAAATCCTGAATCTATTAAAGGAAGGAAACAAAACCAAATTTTGAAAAAAAAAAAAAAATTCCTCTGTATTGGGAAGAGCCTCAGTCTGTTTCAAGGGCAAAAACTTTATTTACCTCATTTTCATTTTTTTTTTTTTCCAGTATTGCTATAAACTGGATTCTTTTAGCTATAATCTTTGTTAAAAAAGAAAAAAATGGAAATACCCTCAACCAATGATGGACAAGTTATTTTTTTGTTTAACTGCAAACCTCACAGCAGTGACAGAGGTTTAAGAAAAAGGAAAATGGAACGAAAGGAAGAAACTATGCATTCACTCTCTAGGAAAGAGTAACCACCCCTAAAACAAATTGTAGTAATCCTGGAGAGCTTGGTACAGTTGCATCTTACATATTTGCTTTCACTAAAGAATCTTTGGAATTTGGCTAATCAGAAACTGAAGAAGTTTCTTTTCCTCCCCCCGATCCCTCTCACCAACTCCCTCAATTCATAACCTAGTTTTAAAATTTTCTAGTCACTTGATGTTGTATTAGTTTGTGTTCAGTGGATTTAAGATATCAGTGCTCTAGAATCATTTGAGTAGCAATGTAAAATGAGCAAAATTTGCTGTTTGCCTGCTTTAGTCACAACTTTCCACTGTGTCATAGAGGTTTTTGCTCTGTGGTTAACTAGTTATTCGTAGTCTGGGATGTATATGTATGGCAAATATGGTGTCCTCAGAGAGCTAACTAATCGTATGGTTTCAACTGTCCTCTTCATTTTTAATTTTAAAATAGCATTAAAAGAAAGACAAAACCACATTGCTAACATTGCTCTCTTATGCAGGCAATTTAGGTAGTCACTGAAAAGGTATTGTATGTTTTGTGAATGGAAGAGAGAAGTTGTCTGACCCTGTGAAAGGAAGATGTATTTCCAAGACATGTAAGACCATGTTAAGACAGTCCACAGTAGGAAAGTATTTGAGAGATCCTACCGTCCACTTTCAGCCTCAACATTTTCATAGACTGAGAGTTAAGGTAACCAGTGCTATCTGAAAGTTTTTTCTTCATCTTGTTTTCCTGGTGTCTGTTGTAGTTCTCCACATAAAGTGCTGAAGAAATATGATTTTATAATCTGCACAAATAGAGAGAAACTTCATTTTAGGATGCACGATGTATGTGATTTGTTGCAGTGAGCTCTACTTTCAGCTAGGGCGGAGAATTCATTGAAAGGCATAGGTTAAAAGCATACCTCAAAGGTAAGATTTTTCCAAGAAATAATAGTCTCTTCCTTTCTGCTGGGCTCTTCGAGACATGTGTGTTTCTCACTACGCTGCTCTATTTTATTTTTTTTATTCTTTTGACATTAGCTACTTGCAGTGCTTAGAGAAACTTTGAGTGGTCTTGCAATAACAGATGCTTTGTAAAGTAGAGACAGTGATATGTCAGTCAACATTCTGATCAGGTGTAACTCCACATAACTCCAACTCCAGTTACAGAAATAAATTTGTATCTTTTGGTTCTTTGGCAGAGAGTAGGACAATGTGGAGGCTACATTGTTCTTGGCAAAGATGAGTTTTTAAAAACAGCTTAGCTTGAGCCATTTTATTTAATGTATGTATAAAGGATACTGGAAATATGAATAGCCTCTTGCTCTTCATGCCTACCTAAACACAGTGCTATGAGAGCACTGCTGATGTGTCACATCAATTCTGAAAGAAAGCGGAAGGGCCCATTGGTCTTCTCTTCATCTTCAGGCAGATTCTCTTGGCCTACAGTGCATGATACTTCAGCACTTTCAATAAATGTGCTGTGTCAGGCATACTTGATCAAAGGCAGCCTTCCTTGATTAGGGCAGGTGTGCTTATAGCCTGCCTTTTCAGAAATGCTGAGTATCTACAAAGCTCTGAGTCACTTGAATTTACAAAGACTCAGCGTCTTTGGGAGTCGCACCACCAGCAGTGACAAAACTGAAGTGTCCAATTAGGTCATCTCATTTATAAGTCCAGTTAAATTATAGATGTTAGCATACTTACAGATGCAGGTAATCATGTGAATGCTTACCTCCATTGAAATCAATAAATGTTAAATTACTCAGTGCTTTTGCGAATCCCATTAGGTACCGAGACAGCTGAATAACTTTAGAAATCCGATGTATGGGGACATTATTTTATATGTATGGCATCCATTATGTTAGGAGACTGTGCAAGAAAGCCGAGCTTTATAGAGGGAGTGAAAGGAATTGAATGCCCAGTCAATGGGGCATTCAGTGGCTAGCTGTCCTAAACTGCTTTAATGCCCCAGATTGCAGCCTCTGCTTCCAGAGGTTTATGGCCCGTATGTGGGAAGAGAGCAACTTGGCATGCAGCAGCACTGAAACCCAGCAGAATGTTTATAATATTCAACACTCTGTTGCCCTTGGCAGGGAAGTCTAAATATTGACCTACTGCCATACTTTCTAACCACACTTAGCCAAATTCTCATCTCAGATACATTTATGTAATGCTGTTAAGTTCAGTGGGCAGAACTTAATAAACATCAAAAGGGGCAATAGCTGGAAAAGCAGGCATTCTGTGGAGTTCGTTGTTATTTTAGTAAAGATGTGTTTCACTGGATTTTCTTCTCCTAATCTTTGTGAGGTATAGGGTAATAGGTCCAACATTTTCATTCTATTTTGAAAAGCTTGTGTGTAAGAAAGGGTGATCTTTTACAGACAAGAAGCAGGAGTTATGGGCTATAATATGGCTGAGTGATAATGTTCCAGTTACAGTGTTGGTTAGGGGGTGAATAGGTACTTAGGCAGTATGAGTCAGAAGGGATGATACAGAAATGTGCAACTTCAGTCATTTGACAAATGTTCATAAAATAACGGCATGCCTAAAAGCTTCCTGTGAATGCAAATGTATTAACAAAGGTATTTCTAGTGTTTGGGGATGTTTTTATTTGTTGTTGGTTTTTTTTTTTTTTTCATTTTTTTTGTTGTTGTTTTGAACATTAATATCTACCACTTGACCATCAGCTTCACAATGAACTTTCCCAAATGAGTTACAGACAATAGCAGGTCATTAGAAAAGTGGAATTATTCCTTAGCTGTGTTTGATTGAAGCAAGTAGCATAAAGAAAAGTGTTGAAAACGCTGTTTAAAATTTAGTTCAGTTGTGTATGTATTGACTTGCTTTACTTTGACTAGTCTAGATATCTTTCAGAAAGTATATTTTCAAGATTTCAAGCGTGAGAGGTTTTATCCTAAAATTTTAAAATATGGTCAGTTAATCAATTTATAGAACCATTAAAAAAGAATGTGTTAATGAAATGCATTTGCTTGATTAAAACTCTTAAGTTAGAAACTGGAAAATTTAAATCTTGTGTGGTCTCAATATTTTAAATAGTCTCATTTTGTGACAACAAGATTAATCTGTACATTTTGCATAAAAAGCTAATTGCTTAGCTGTGTTTTACCTTTCATTTACCTCCTCTAATGCTGTTCCTTCTCAGGGCATGGGCACAAGGGGGAGAGCTTGGTTTTGGGGTCCTGTGAGGGATGCTCTTCTGTGGTGAGAGAAGGAGGATTTTTGTTAGAACAAATCTTGAGGATGTATTTTTGAGAGCTTTTAGCCTTATTCTTGAAAAACAAGCAAGCAAACAAAAAAAAACCCCAAGACTTTTGTTTCTTCTGTGCTAAAAAATATTGTATGCGCTTGATGTGTATTACAAGCTGGCCTCTGCAAACAGATCGTTCTGCATGTCTCCACCCTGTTGCATAATGTTGTATGTGTACAGTAAACCTGAGGAAATCTTCATGAGTCTTTTCTTAAGACACGTATATGGAAGCACATTAATTTGTCGTTGTTTGATTTGAGACAATTTTCTACATTAATGGAATGACCCAAGGGTATGTAATAATCTCAATAGGACTGGGCACTACAAATCAATACACACTGGTTTTAAATTTTCCATTTTAGCTGAATTTGTTTTTCAGTATCTTTTTTAAGAGTTCAGACAAAGTGGTTCCACAGTTTATGGAAATGAAATGAGAGGAAAAAGAGGTTCTACACATCAAGCGATTTCAGCAGCTTTTATTAGTTACATCTATTGAGTTCTATAATTGAAATTTAGGAGCAGGTAGCCTTTTTGCTAGGTCTTGTTTTTTTATTTGCCAAATTAAAACTCTAAAGTCTACTTGCACATAATGAATAGAGACAAAAACAAGGTACTGAAAAGCTCTGATCTTCCCTGTGGATAATGGCAGACAAGTTCTTCCAGGGGCGATTCAAAGGATCAAAGTTAGGTTCCCGCTGAAATGTTCTCTTCCTTGGTTGCTTCTGGAGAATGCCATGCAAGACTAAACCTGGCTTGCTGAAGCCAGCCTGGTGAAGAACTCCTTTCAGTTTTCTCAAATTCTCCGAAGCTGTGTGTGAGCATTTGGCTGTGTGTGAGCATTTGGCTGTATATTTAAGTTCTGTTAGTGCTGACCAGTCTGTACACGTTATCAAGCCCCCCCTGAGATACTTAATGTGTTTTAGCCTGGAGCTACAGCATTACAGTAAGATTCATTTTACTGCAATTGCTGCTCCTGTCTGGAGAACTAGGACTGGTAGAGAAATTATAGCCCTTGTCTTGCTGTGCTGCTGGTGAGCCTATGCTGGCCCTGAGGTGATGCTGGGGCTGAGACGGTTGTAAGCAAGAGGGAGGAAGTGCTGGAGCTGATCAGTGGCAGTGGAGCAAGAGTTGTGGGAGGAAAAAGTGAGATACCTAGCTAAAGGAGACCAAGGCCTGGGAGTGTGAAGTGGCTTCAAGGTTGAAATTGGGAGCAATAACTGCAGTTTCATGGCTTTGCAAATAAATGGTTTGTATCTTTTTGTGGCACAGGAGAAGACAAGAATTAAGCGGGAAAACAAAAAGCCAGCAAACCTAAAAGCAGAAACAAAAACAGTTTTGCTCCTCAAAATGTCACTAACAACCCTTATTTTTATATATTTCTTGTTCATTGCTATTTTTATTTTGGATTTCTATAAATGAACTCACTTATATTCAAACATTTGAGTGATGCTTTTGTGTGTAGAATGTGCTTTGACATAATATATCTAGAACTTGACAGGGATGTCATCCTTGATGATTAAAAAGGCATTAATGAGATGGGTACTTGTCAAGACTGGATTATGGCCATTTCAGTGTTTAGTTAAGTGGCAGTGGGTTGACTGCTGGAAACAAATGAGAAGCACACATTTTTGCAATGAATTATTGATTGTACTTGGTAGAGGAAATAAGTTAAAATAACTGGACAACGAAATATAAACACTCTTTGATATTTTAATCAGGCATATCATGAAGTAGTCAATGTAAGATGAAAAGCTGCTGATGTGAAGTCATTTCTCTTTAAAGAAGTCTAATTTCTTTTAGACAAGAAAAAATGAATGTGGGTTTTTTATTAAGCTATAATGCAGTATGGCTTATGCAAAATGCAGCTAGTTGGTTTTCAACATGCACATGGAAATTTTTAATTAGTTAAACCGATAATAATTCAGCAAACTACTGAGCATATGGTTGACACTATATCAATAATAACTTTGAGGTTAAAAATTTAAGCATTATGCTAGTGCTGCTTTAACTTTGATATTTAGTTATTCTGATTTGACAAATTGAAGCAGGTGGCATCTTGGGGAAGCAGATCAAAATCTGATATGGAAAGATTTATTGTCTTTAAGAAATGCATTACAATGTTGTGCTGTGAAAGTCTCTCCACAGATTTTTATCTTGTAACATCTAAACAATGGGAAAACAAGCATTTTAGAATGCTTCATCTTTCATGTCTTTCAACAAGCTCATCCCTATATATCTGGAAGCTTTTAATATATCTGTGTGAAAAGACATCCTGCAGTGCTGCTACTTCATGGGGAGTAAGGTTTCAAGAAAATTGTAATCATGAAGATTGCTTCATCCCTGCCCAAATCTGATCTGGAAAGTATGTAATGTGAGAGATAAACATTTTCTATTCACCATAAATTTGTACATCCCCCAGCATGAGATGAGAAAAAATATTTTATGGTGTGGCATATGTGGAATTTTGCATTAACACATGGACATACTTTCAGGATAGGTTGTTTTCTAGAATTGGCAAAAGAATAATTTAAAAAAAGCTGAATCTTTTTATATCTCATGTTCAAAAAAAGTGCAGGAAAGCAGTAATAACTCTAAGTTTTGTAATACCAATTTTACTGTTTCTCTTCTGTATATCAAATAGGGAGTCTTTATCCACTTTTTTGCCCTTTATTGTGCCTGTGTACTTTTCTATTTGAAATGTTCAGTTCCACGATATCATAGAATGGCCTGGGTCGAAAAGGACCACAACAATCATCTAGTTTCAACACCCCTACTATATGCAGGGTCGCCAACCACTAGACCAAGCTGCCCAGAGCCACATCCAGCCTGGCCTTGAATGCCTCCAGGGATGGGGCATCCACAACCTCCTTGGGCTAAAAGGCTCTATTTTCATATCTCATTTTGACATAACTGCTTTGCTACAGTTTACTACTAGTTGGGAATATCCAACACTGACAGGTATGTCTTGTTGAAAATCAAGTAATCCTGAACCTAAAGTTAGGCAAACTCTTTTGTTGGCACTTTGGTTTTGGGCTGCAGCACAGGGATTGCTTTGCCCACTAAGTGAGGCATTGTTTCCTACCTGGCTGTGAGGCAAATACAGAGCGAGGTGTACCTGCATTTTAGCTTTTTAAATTTTCTTGTTTCTTGATGACAGTAACTTGGAAAGCCCGTCCCCTACTCAATACATTTCTTCATTACAGCATGCGATTTCTCTTATAAGTATCTAGGCACAGACGCCTTGTAAGGCACTGATGGATGTAAACATGTCAAAATACTCTAATCAGTTTACTAGGAAGCACGATCATCATGTATACAAACAATATCAGGTACATGAGCACATGTTGTGACTTCAACTTCCCCCACTTTGGCAATAAAGAGATAATTTTCCTCTCTTTGAGCAGGGCAAGGGAAACAAACATTTCCCTATGCCAGCCGTGCTGACAGAGGAATCCGCTGCACTGTAGGTGAAACTGGAAAGATTTTCCAAGCAAAGTCAGCTCTCCCATTGAAGGGGAAAAGAGTGGTGTGGTGTGGAGAAGTGAACACCATTTCACGAAGAGAAGAGTTTAGTCTGCTGAGATGACATTCTAGCTAATGGAAAGTGACTTAACTGCCCACTTCAGCAATACAGTACCTCTTGGCAAAAGAGCAAAGCCCAGATGTCTTCTTGGCTGTTTTGGCTGTGCCAGGATGTGAAAGGCTACGCTTCAGATATAACATGTGGAATAAAACCCCTTCTAGTGCACATTAGATTTTTATTGTAAATTTTAACTTTCAGAGGGTTTTTTTTTCCCCAAATTGCTTCAGCAAATATGGAGTTTCCACATGTAGAGAGTGAGAAATATCTGATTTTCCCAGTTCAGTGATGCCTTGGTGTTTCACCTTTATGTGCAGGTTTTTGTTCTGTTTTTAATTTATTGTGAGATTACTGTGGACTTAAAACTATCCTGGCACTGAAATTAGTAGGAAAAACTCATGAACTTCACTGGAATTCATATCCAACCAATAATGAGTGGGGGAAAAAAACAAACCACGTTGGCTTCACTTGTGTCTATGCCCACAGTGTTCTCTCACACGATGACTGATGGGAGATGTGATGATGACAGTGTTTGTCAGCCTCACACTGGAAGTCCTGCTGGACTGGGACTATTCCCAACATAATTAAATATGACTAGATATGGTGGAGTCTGCTGCTTGCCTGCTCATCTGAAGCAATGTGTGAGTAGATGTGGGTAGGAGTACAAAACTAAGAAGTTGGTATCTTAGGTTAGGATGCAATGACAGTTTTACCAGGTCTGCTCCAAAATGACTGCTCAGAGAGAATGGTATTTCATAATCAAGCCTGTTACACATTAATGTGATTTAATCATTGCTGAGAATTCAGCATGGGTAGTGAGTTGTGGAAGGCTTTTTGTCAGCAGCTGAATCAACAAAAAACACTAGACTTGCAAGAACTCTTCTTAAAACGTGCCCCAATGCACAGTGAAAATTAAGCTTTCTTACAGAAAGTCAAAATTTTAATGGGGGTGAGTTGACTGTTAGAAGTTGTTAGGTCCTATGCAGTTGAAGTGTACATGAACATATAAGTCAATAGCGAATGGAGAGAGCTGTGAAGAAAACAGGTTTAAAAGAAATATGGAACAGAGGTTTATATAATTATTTATTGATGGTCTTTTTATGTTTCCATAACATCTTAAATTTGAATCTCTTGCTTCCTCAGGAGGCTAACTCATTTCTCTGTAGGTGCTAAAATTTCCGTAAACCTATGATGTGAAATCTGATAGACTTATTTTTATTGAATTGGAAAGTAACTGAGGCTCTATTAACATGTTAAAATGCCTCTGCTAAATTGGGTTCTGTATGTTTTCTTACAGTTAAGTTTTGCTATGCACTGTACATATGGCAAATATGCAACTCTGCAGTTGAATGGGAATAGTTGTGAAGAGGTTGTCATGGTCTTTCTTGCGTAAGTAATACATCTTTAGAAAACAGAATTAGGTCATTGGCACATGCATTTAACAGCAATTTGACTCAAACAGAAGAACTGGAACTCTGTCTCCTGATGTGTAGAGGGTTTTGCTGTGCTAAGGACCTTCTTCAGACTCTTTTTAGACTATTTTCTGGTTGCTGTCCTCTCTTTGTGGGGTAATTAAACCTCTTTATACAAGAGGTGTTGTGTCAGTTCTTCTCCAGAAGTAATGTCTCCTAAGCTTATGATGTTGGCCCACCACATCAGAGGCAGAATGTTGGCAGTATGGCAGTAAAGGTTGAATTTTCCCACCAATATTTTTACATCTGTTACCATGCGACAGATGGCAGCAGAGGGGCAGTCTGACAGAATGGCGTCTGGCATGGAAGTGCAGATGAAGCAAAGGTGTGTCACTGAATTCCTCAGTATGGAAAAAATTGGGCCCTCTGGTATTTGCTGAACATTTGTGAGGGACAACCAGTGGATGTGAATGCAGTGATGTGGTGGGTGCTCCATTTCAGCAACAGTGTCTTTTTAGCTGTGAAATGGTGGGTCACCTCTGACTGTGCTGATTTTTATGATCGTGGCATGCAGGCTCTTGTCCTTTGCTTGCGGAAAATGTACAGCTGGTGACTGTTGAAAACAGAAATAAAAATTGAGCAAGTCATAGAATGGCCTGGGTTGAAAAAGACCTCAAAAATCATCTAGTTTCAACCTCCATCGTATGTGCAGGGTCACCAACTACTAGATCAGTCCACGACCTCCTTGGGCAACCAGTGTGTCACCACCCTCTGTGTGAATAACTTCCTCCTAATATCTAATCTGAACTTCCTCTGTCACCATTTTAAACCATTCCCCCTTGTCCTATCATTATTCACCCTCACAAGCAGCTGATCCCCCTTCTGTTCATATGTTCTCTTCAAGTACTGGAAGGTCACAATGAGGTCTCCCCAGAGCCTTCTCTTCTCCAAGCTAAACAAGTCCAGTTCCCTCAATCTTTCCTCATAGGAGAGGCGCTCCAGCCTTCTCATCATCTTAGTGTCCCTCCTCTGGACCCATTGCAAGAGCTCTTTGTTCTTCTTGTGCTTGGGGCCTCAGGCTTGGACACAGATGGGGCCTCACAAGAGCAGAGTAGAGAGGTACAATCACCTCCCTCTCCCTGCTGGTTCCCAAATTTTTGTAACTGCAAATCCCAGCTACAAAACACTATCAGCTAGTGTTACTGTGCTCTTGTGTATCTGTTAAAGTTTCCATAGAAATAAATGGGCTGCTCCTGAAGTAGTTCTTCCTGCTCCTGAAGTGCTTCTCCTCTGCCAATGCACATGTATTTGGCCAGGGTAATTGTTACAGATAATCACGCTCACTCAAGGAACAGAGCATAAACTCTTAAGCTGAAGTTGGTGACTGTGTGGAACTCCAGTATGCACAAATTCCAGAGTGAAACTCAACATGGTGCCTTTGCAGTGACCAGAAACTTAATAATTTAACTACCCTGGGATTTGTAATTCCAGAGAATTTTTAAACAAGTCCATCAAGGTGTTCTGCAAATCTTAATTAAAAATTTTGGTTGGTGTTTTACTTCTGGTAACTGAAGCACCAGCAGACTGTGGGGATTTGCTATGACTATGCACTAGATCAGCATCAGAAAGAAATCTAGAGTACCAACACCCATATATTAATATTGAACTATTTATATTAATATTGAACTATTGCTTCTTCCTGTGTACCTGATTAAATCAGCACCTAATTAAATAACATCTAAAGGTTAGCTGTACATTCAAAGCTGGTAAGCAGCTTTACATGTTTGTATGAGAACTGACAGAAGCCATAGCTTTTCTGTAAGATTTTGAGTGGCATGAAATTAGTTAAGAAAATCTGGTGCCTTGCTGATGAAGGAAGCTGCCTGACTGAAATGGCATTTGTCCATATGAGTTACTCAGAGGAGGCTTGAGTTACTCAGCTTCTGTGTGGTTCTTCCTCTGCTTGGCAGGAAGCACAGTATCAACTTGAGTGTGGAAAGCCACTCATTGGGATGTTCATGTTGTTCCTCCTTCTCTATCTAGCTCCAGTAAAGTGTCTATGTGGAATATTAAAGTCTGATTTGCTTTGATTACACAGAGTCTACTAAGATTGATTTCTGTCAAGAGTTCTGTACCACTTTCACATTTTGAAGACTTTATCTGGCCTTAGGTTAAATCTCCCACCAGAGTGATGTACCTCAGTTGTGAGCAGGAAACGTGCTTCCAGTGAGCTACAGTGCATAACAGGAGTAAGCAAGCTTTGCCAGAGCTGTGCTGACTTTCTTCTTATCGATAAACCTTGGTGCAGAAATGTTTTAGTTTGATCATTTGTAAACAACTGTGGTTGTGAAAAAGAAAGGGTTAGGAGCAGTTACAGTACACAACTCTGCAGAATGAGGGACAAAGGGGCATAAAGGAGAACATGTTTGCAGGTGTTGAAATCCCTGTTATGCTATTTGAAATAATAAATTTACTACATCTAGCTATACATGATCTGGACTGACATAAACCAAATCCAGTAGAATCGTCACTTTACTGTTTGAATATTTTGTTTTATGCTTACTATAAAGTCTTTTGACCGAGGGGGAAAAATGTCTTTGTAAAAACCAAATCTGGACTGTAATAGTAGGTTTCATAAGAATCTCAGTGCACTTTAAAAATAAATACATGAAGTAATGCTCTATGTAGCAACTGTCATATGGTTTAATCATGGTTTAATACAACAAAGTTCAGTCTGAGTCCAAGAGATAGTTATCCTATTAAAATTCAGTGTGATTACTGAGCTGTTTTCAGGAAAGTGGGAAAAGGATCTTGTCAGCTTTTGGCAGTACTGAGGTGCTGGACTTTGATCAGAAACTTTGATTCCTGTGGCTTCTATTACACAGGAAAGAAACTAATCTTGGCACGTCTTCTAACAGGTTGTGAAAGATTTGTTGCTCATGCCCATTGGAAGAACTTAACAATCAGACATCTTGGTTTCATTAAACAGTTTTAGAGAAGTCTTGAATTAGACTTGGGCATTCACAAAAATGGTTTTAATAATGAGTTTCCAGGCACCGTATTTATGAAGCATGAGAGAATAGAACTTCCATGCCTGCCGATATTTAGAATGACAAATTTATTGGAGGTCGTAAGGTACTGTACTTAACTGGAGATTAAAGCAGGGTGAGGGAGGGAGTGGAAGGTGAGAAGTCATCTGTAAATACTAGTATGAAAACTAGATGCTACTGTATACTGTATAAGCATATTATATGATATGGATGTTTAAGTAGTTTTATGTTTTCTTAGGTTTTACATTTCCTAATAAATTTTTAGTTGGTATGACTTCATTCTCTTGCTGAAGTCAGAGTAATGCAGTATGTGGTAAGGTTTTAGTATGTTTATCCTCTGAAAGCTGCTGAACGACCTGAAATAGGTTCACTTGTAGTCACACCAGTATGACAAAAAGAGTAAAGAGAGAAAATATACTGAATTTATGTTTCTTTGATCAGGCTGAAAACTGCATGCGCTACACAGAATTTTACAGGTGAGAAAAGGACCTATATGGAAAGCTGTGTGCCCATTTTGGAAAGCCTCTAGGTGAGCAGGGATTGACTGAAACTTTCTGCTGTGAGATGTCTTGGCCCTGTAAAATGGGGAAGGCTGTGTAATATTCCCAATTACTGACCAGCCCAGTCCACATCTAAAGATGTAGCTGGAGACCGATTGCCATTTTCAGAGATAGGGAAGACCAGCTGGCTGACATCAGTCACATCCCAGTGGTCAGCAAAGCATATCTTAACGTTTCTGAAAATTCAGTCTTAGCTACCTTTCCAAATGTTTTTTATATAGTAGAGTGTCAATTTAAAACAGAGATGTTTGCAATCAGCTCTGTGTCCATACCCTAGCAACAGGAATGGTAATGCATGGTGTTGATCAGAAACCCTTCCATATACTGCAGACTGATTCATCCAAGGTGATGGCACCAGGAAACACAGATGTCAGGTACTATAAGTTCGAGTTTGTAACCTTAACTTCAGTTTACCTGTTTGTCTTTAAATGTAGTTATTGTTGTTGATAATGTGGATGGAGCACAACCTAAGATGCTCTGAGGTTATCCCAGCCAGATATGTAAAACTAGCCTTTCTTATGAGACAAACAGGGTCTGCACAAAGGGCACTGGAGTATTCTCAGTGTTATTTTACTTGCATTCCCTCTACAAAATAAGCAGGTGCTAACTCAAATCAAACTAGATCCTGGGCTCTAAGCCACACTACCATCTGTGATAGTTAGCCAGGATGTAGGCTATCCAGATGGAAGTTAACCTCTTTACTCTGTGAATTTGAGGAGCTTTCAGCTAAAATTCAAGGAAAATATTATTGATAGTACAAAAAACAAACAAACAAAAAACAATACCAAGGCTTAATTCATTTTTCATTCAGTTTCCAAAATGAAATGGTTTGTTGAGTGTAGTTCTTATATCTATAGTAGGGGGTAATTTACAAACAAATTGCAGTCTAGAAAAGAAGCTCAACATAATTGGAAGTTTCCATGCAAAATAATAATTAAAAATGAAGCAAACCAATCAACCAAACAACAACAAATAAAATTAAAAATAAAAGCAAAACAAAGACAAAGAGAACTCCAAAATCAGGCCCCAACAGCAATCTGTTTTTATTCTTACCATTCCAAGGAGAATTCATGACTTCAGTTCTGGGCTTGATTTTCACTTTGAATGATACAGTTCTTGCTTTAACTGGATAGCTAAAGCTGTCATGATTTTTAAGCCAAAGATATTCTTTTTCTTTTTTCTTTCTTTCTTTTTTTTTTTTTTTTTAAGGTTGAGAAATATTTAATAAACTTGTAAGTTAAAAACGTGGGATTATTTCTCCCAAAATATATCCTTTCTGCCTTCTATGCCATATTTAAAACCAAAATCCATGTTTAACCAAAATTCATGTTTAAACCAAAATCCAGCATACTTCATTGAGTACAGCATGCAAATCTGTGGTTTCCAATTTTCTAGTGTTTGTGAATCCAATTCCGCCATTGTGGCCTTTTTTGTTCATGTTGTTATTGTGGTCTGTGAACTGCGATTTATTTGAGAATCACTGAGTTTGCAAACTATGGCTATGGGAAAACTTGATTGATGGGGAATGAGCCCTTTGTTTGCAGGAATACTACATCCCAATGCTGCCTTTGCTGGTGTCCTGGCTCTGGCAGGGGAGTTGACAGCATCAGATAATAACTGAAGATGTTATAAATGGCACCATGGGCAGCTAATTACTTCTTCGCAACTGTTCTGTCTTTAAATATTTGTGATCAGAATGATAGAAAACAATAACATTTGAGAGTCTAATAGCATTTCTTAACATTATTTTTGTTTCACAATATCTGAATATCCTTGACAAGTCACAGCTGTCAAAAATGTAGATTTATCCTTCAATTTGAATTTTTTTTGCTGTCACTTTCTGTTGCAAGAACTTCAATCTAATGTCTAATTGTAAAACAACAAAAACTTTTCTGTTTCTGAATTTGTTTGCCTGCAGTTTCATTGCACAGCTTTGTTCTTGTATTGCTAGACAGGTGGCTGATCCTGCCTTACCTACTCCATCACTATTTTAACTTGATGTGATCTGCTCTTACTCTTACTGTCTTTTTTGAGCAAAGTGAAAATTTTAGTAGTTTTTGTAGGCAAGGTTTGCCTGTTTCTCAAAACCAGAACAGTACATATCAGGTGAATGGATGGGCCATTATAGATCACTGGATGCTTCCCTGTGTGTAACGCCCCTCCCCTTCCCTCCTCATGTTACCTCCTCAAGGTTCTGTCCCTTGCCTAATCAAGTTCTTGAGACAGTTAATTTTTTTTTTATGATGTCCTCATTTTAATAGCATTGTTTTGGTCCAGGAGTAGAGAATTTAAACTGAATTTAAAATGGTGAGTCAGTATTGCATAGTTGGTTATATGGATATAATAGCTGATTGATTTACTGTCTAAATACGCAACTTGAATTTATCAGGGAGCAGTGGGAAGAGAAGTAAGTAGTCATGAAAATGATTTTCTGAAAGTGAACTTCTTCTGTACAAATACCTGAGAACAGTCAGTGGAGATTGAAGGGACAGCAAAGATGGCTGTGTACTGAAGAGCAAAGGGAAAAGGTCAATTTGAGAATGAAATTATTTTTTGAGGGAAAGTAGAGAATCAGGGTCCTGGATGGGTTTGTCTGATGAGCTTTCCTACATTACTTTCAGACAGCAGTCTTTGCATTGTTGATGATTTAATGTAGGAAATCTTTGGAATCCTTCTAGCCAACAGTGTAAATGCCATTTGTGCTTTAGAAGACTGCAGTTGGTCACTTCTCACAGCTGTAAGAAGCCTGACTTGGCAGAGCTAGCTGTGTGAAGCCTGTCAGGTGAGCACAGATAGCCAGTAGGAGGGAAGCCATGTGGTAGGCCTACCTGGATCTGCTGAACGACATGTTAAGTTCATCAGGTTTCTCTGGGTATCTCTAAGCAAAATTGAACACTTCTCCATCAGAATGGCAGTGATGTTGCTGGAGAAACAGGAACGGTCTCAAGCTAGACTGTTTATTTGCTGCAGGCTGGAGTAAGTCCATGCACGGTGCCTTTCTTCAGCATCTCCACCAACCAGTCTTGCTTCTTGCAGATCTGGCACAGAAAGGAGGCAGCAGGACTAGGGCTGTTTTGCAGTCCCCAGCAATCTGCTGCTGTAGGCAGTTGCTCACATTGGCTGTAAGCACAGACGATCACAAAAAGATGCAGGGAGACCCAGCTTCCTTGCTGTGGCAGAAGTAGGTTCTGTCAGGTACCGCTGCATCCTTAGTCAGAAGGTGGCAAATGAGATTTGAAGAGGAGTTGAATCTTATTTTATCTTTTCTCAGTAGGACAGTCCAGGTTCTTACGTAAATATATGAAATAATTAAGCTAGAGGAAAGAACTGTATAGAAAGGATCCAGAACTATCAGAGATACCTTGGCAGAACTTATCAACAGAGGGTTTTGGAAGGTGATCTCTAATAATTTATAAGATAGTTTTAGTGGGAGAAAAAACAAAAACAAAAACAAAAAACAGACCAAAAGACTGTACTCTTTATTAGAAGATGCAGAGGCATTTTATTTAGTACTGTCTACCCTGTGATGGGATGTATGTGCATAAACTCTCATAGCATTCTAGGTGTGGAGGAAACCAAGAGGAAATTTTTTAGGTATGCTAATAATGAGATCTTTAACATTAGTTTGTTGAGGGCACATGGAGTTATTTTGCAGGGCATTTATAAATACTTCTGCCTTGTTCTGTTAACTTTTGCTGACAACTATATTATACTTCATCTGTCCTTCTGGTAGAACCCAGAATTTACTGAAAGAAGTCTTGCAGGATTGTAATATATGTTTCAGTAAGTGTTCTTTACGGTTAAGACTGTGATAAAAGATCTGATAGAATAACATATTTTTTTTCAAATACTTTGCCTAGATTAATTTTTTATTCCCAGTGAGTCCAACAGCAACTAGCAGTTATAACTGGAGTTTTTTCATTAAGTTGTTGGAAATAACTGTGTAGTAGTAAGTGATAAACACGCTATATTACTTTGAAAATTCAGCACTGTAAACCATGAACATAATTTTCTTACTTATTAGATACTTTCCATGCTGTGCACAAATCTCTTATTGTGTGTCCTGTGCTGCAGTTGTTCTTATTTTCATTTAAATTTACTACATTGCTTTGTCTGAAAAAAAATACTGTGATTGGTTAGTAAACATGCCACAGGGGGTAGATAATTCACATGAACTGGCAATTCTTTTGAAATTGCTATTCAGCAGTTTAAACTATTTATTTTATCTTCACTATAGTTAAGCTAAGGAGAAAGATCTCCCCAGAATGACACCAACCCCCATCCTTCCTCCCCCCCCCCCCCCCCCAGAAGTTCCAGAAATGCAGAATAGGTGGTTTGTTTGCTTGTTTTTGTAAGGGGATAACCTGGTAGGGAAATAATGGGAGTATGGCATGTTATTCTCTTTGAAACACCCCTGTAATATGCCTTTATTTCAATAAACTTGTGTAGCCATTGATGCTGTTCTTGTTCTGCTATAAACCTAGATGGGACAGAAGTTCATTATTAGTAGCTTGAGATAATTGAAGTTAATTTCTCTATTATTCTAGGTAGTGCTATGAAATAGTGCTGCAATGCCAGAACAACAGCTTTGTTGGCAAAATGAGGCTGTGAAAGCAAATGACAGAGGATGGTAGAGAAAGCTTTTTCCTCTAGAACATGAAGTTTCTTTAAAGGCTGATCTTTTGTTTTGTCCTGTTTATATCTGTTAAGAATTTGGTAACTAAGACAAAAGTAAATCTATAAAGCTACCAAGCACCTCAGGTATAATCTGAGGAGATTGGTAAGGAAGATTCTTAATGTGACCTAGAGGACCTGTAGACAAGTTGTAAAACCTTGGGCCTCAGGTTCCTATTGTTCCATGACTGCAGGTGAAAGAATGTTTGGGAATCACTGAAGAGCATGTAATGAACTTGAAATATGCAAAAGATTCTCCTGTGGGTCATGATGAGTTAGAAAATATCCTCCATTGATCTTGGGCATTTTGGAGCATCTTGTACTTGTTTGTGTGCACATGCAAAGTGTTTCCTGATGAACTCTTTTTTGCGTCCTCACTCCTCTTTCCACTTTCACGAATTGCAGTGAAGGCTGAGGCACAAGCAAGCCCCAGTGGATCTAAAACTAGATATTTTCTTAAGACATATTTAACTATCTGTCATGAGGCTCTGAGTAGGATAGAGTTAATGCTCTTCATAGAGGGTTGTATGAATGCTGTGTTTTGGATTTTTGATGAGAATACTGGTGATAACACATCGATGCTTTATTTATTGTAGAATAGTGCTTGCACAGAGCCATGGACATCTCTGCTTCTTCTGCTGCCTTGCCAGCAAGGAGCTGGTGGTGCTCAAGGAACTGGGAGGGACACAGTTGAGTCAGACTGACTAAAAGAAGGCATCATGCAGACAGTGAAAGCTGGTGTAAAGAAGGATGAAAGGGGATGTTCGAAGTGACGACATTTGTCCTCCCAAGAAGCTGTTACATTCAATGAGCCCTGCTTTCCTGGAAGTGGCTGAAAGCTGATATACTGAAGTGAAGTTGTGAATGAATTCCTTGTTTTACTTTGTTTGCACGTGCCACTTTGCTTTTCCTCATAAACTCTCTTAATCTCAGTTCTTGTACTTAAACATTTCTGATTTTCTCCCCAAACCCACCTGGGAAAAGTGAGCAAGGACACAAGAGGTTATAGATCATTTTCCTACCTTTGGAGAATGTGCTGGTAGAAAATGTTCTACCTTGCAGATGGCACTAATCTAAGCTGAGAGGCAGCAGTTACTTTGAAACTGCTTTTTGCACACACATACAAAGTCTCATTAATTCAAAAAATACTAAACTAGAGTTTAGATTTTTAATGCATATGCACCCGCTTACTCAAGCTGTTTTGGCTTCTGAGGTGCCCTGTGGGGAACTTCCTTTCCTTGTGAATGTGGAGAGCAGCTCATATCCCAGGACTGCGAGGCTGCTGTGATGGCATTTGGCAATGCAATCCAACCAGAAGATATTTCACCCTGGTGTGAGTGTCTTTCTCTCCTGAGAATGTGTTATCATCTGTCTAAGAAGAAAATAACCTCTATAAATCCACCATGAATAAGGACTTTAAGCTTACCTAAATGCACCAGTTTCATGATTAGTATTAGTTTAGGTCATTTTCACATCTAAAAGCTGCAAAAAAATTTGCACCAGAACAGAAGCAGTTGCATATGCTAAGCTTCTCTGTGTGTAACACAATGGTCAAAGAAGCCAAAGATTTTACTTTTTCAGATGGTACTCTCTAAAATACAGTAGCTCTTAATTCCTATACACCTGAAGAATTAATAGTAAATCTTGAGACCAGTTGTAACTCGTCTGAAGATTAAATGTGGGGATTCAGGCATAGAATAATTCATTCAGTGCTGAGCCACAGATCTACAACATCCATTTCTGTTGTATTTCATGATTACTGTGCATGGTTCAGTGTGAGATAAACTCCAGAGTGCATGAAAGAAGCTTGCTAGCTTTTCACTCATTTTTCAAATAATGTCTGTATAGACAAAATCAATGAATTAAAAATCAAATAATAAGGTAATATTTCTTTTTACACCTATGTGCAGGTAACTTGTCTTTTCAATTCTTCTGATTTGCTGACAACTGTTTATTTAATACATTCTGTGTAAGACCCTAAAGTGTACTGCACAGCTCATTGCAGTTTCTAATACTGTTGAGTTCAGAATGCTGTCTCTATATTGTGGTTCTGTAGTAGGAATAGTCAAGTCGTGCAAGTGAAGGCCGGGCAGAGCAGCAAGTGACACCAGAATTTTCCTGCCTTAAGCCTTACTAGGAAGTGGTCAGGAATTTTCTGCTTTGCAATGTTCTGAAATTGTTGTGATATTGACTCAAACAGAAGAACTGGAACTATTTCTCTGACTCCTGAAACAGATTATTTCTCTGAACTAAATATCTTATTTATACTCTTCATTTTAGGCTATGTGTTCTGGTCACCCCCTTTCCTTTAGAGGGTGATTAGACCTCTTTATATGAGAGGCACAGTACAAGGGCTGCTCCAAAGCAATGCCTCCTATTTATTCTGTTGGCTCATGATGTCAGAGGCGGATGTTGGTGGAATGGCAGTAGAGGTTGAAGCTTCCCCCGGTATTCCATTATCTTTTGTTTGCCATGTGACAGATGGCAGCAGAGGGAAAGTCTGACAAAGTGGTGTCTGACATGGTAGTGTGTATGAAGCAAAGGTGTAGAACTGAATACCTCTGTATGGAAAGAATGGCACCCGTTAATGTTCATTGATGCTTCCTGAACGTTTATAGAGACCAAACAGTGGATGTGAGCAGAGTGAGGTAGTCGATGTTGCATTTCAGCAGTGGTGACATGCAGTGTTCCAGATGGCCATGCACAGCTGTCATACCATGAAATGAAGAGTGTCTCTGTCAGCTCATCCATGCAAATTGTAGGATTACGACCAGAGAACCGTGTACAGAGCTGAATGTTGGTTTCAATGCACTGCACAGGGGTAGCATTGGAATATCACAAAGTTAATGTCAGGTGGATCTCACACAGGAGCAGAAAGAACGCTGTATGCAAGTTAATCAGGACCTATTGAACCAACACAAGTCTGAAGGTGGCAGTTTCCTGGATTGCATCATTATTGGTAATGGGCAACGATGCCATCCATGGCAGCCTTGGAGCAGTAGGTTATCTTCTCTGGTGCAGATTTTTGCAAATGGGGTACACAGGCTTTTGTTCATCACTGGCAAAATATTTTATTTATTTATTTATTTATAATTTCCAGTAATACAAATTGCAGTTACCAGAATGAAATGTTTCATCTGATTTTAGTATTTATTTTCTCATAAACTTTTGGCTTGAGGCCGTATTTGGATTTTAGACATTTTATTCATAGCTAGGAAGAAAAAAACCTAGAACTGCATGGCAACAAAACTGCTTTCATCTCTGAACAACATTAATATTGTATTAAGCTAACTTTTTGTATTAGAAATTGTGAAAGCAGGAAAAGTATGGTAAGGCTATAGTTGTTAGATGAAAGAAGAAATCATTATAAATGACATGAAAGGACTGCTAAGTCTCAGATGACAAAGTGGTAAATATTTAAATATGTTTGTATATGCTCTAGCCTTAAAAATGTTTTGAAAGCAACAGCCACCTGTCCACTTAAGCATTTCTTCATGGTTTAAATTTGCTTACTATCACTCAACTTTCCCTTTAGCTTTTTTGTATTTCCCTGCCCATTCAAAAAGCTAAGTTTGATGTATGTATTGTTACAGCTATTGTTGCTTCCCTGAAGCATGCAAAAGCTCAGTAGCTGATGAATATAGAGCATAATAAAGACTATAAGTGAAGACTATTTTACTCATTGGCCCTTACTGTAATCTCATGTGGTTACCAGTGTCTGCCTATAAGCTTCTTCTTCCATCTACAGTACTGAATTACGAACAAATTGAGTGTTGAGTGTTCCAGAATTTCCCATAGATTCTGGATGCATGTATGATTTTATTGGAGAGTTAATGTAGGCCAGTGTAGCCAGCACTGTGGTAAATAACCTACTAACCAACCACCTCCTTTATTTATATATTTATTATATGTTAATATATTTTAAGGAATAGATCATCCAAATGAATAGCATTGAGCAGTTAAACTTGAGTTACAGAAGCACAAACAACTTTGTGTGTGTGTGTAGAGGGATTCAAAACTCTGTGGAACTGTGCAACAGCAAACCTCATTAAAAACTGCAGCTCTGCAAAAGTAGGATGTAGTTTTCAAAGAGAGCTAATACCAGAAAGCCAGTTATAAGCCACAGCTGGGTGTAGTGATGGAGGGCAGAGGGAGCAAGCCAAGGCTATCAGAAAGAAATCACTTTTTTGTGTAGCATGCTGAAGAACTTCAAGGAAGCTTCCCAGGTCGCTGGAGAATAGGTTATTTCCCCACCTGTAAAGCAGAAGTAAAGCTCCTGGGGAAATATGCATGATGGAAACACTGGGGATACTATCTAGTTGTTGTTTTAAGTGGCTTAAAAAGAGTAGTAGCCACTTAAAAAGCAAAAATATTGAAGGGTGGTTTAGAATTAGAGATTTGTATGTTTGGAGCAACCCCTGGAGATGTAGGCCCAATGCTCTATTCCATACTGGACCAAATTAGTCAGGGTTGCAAAAGGCCTTTTCCATTCCTGTTCTGAGTATCTTCAACAAAGAACACTGAACAGCTTGATGAGGCTTCTGTTTCAGTACTAGACTGTTCTCCGTATGAAAACTTGTTTCCTCCTACCTCATTGGAATTTCCTGTATTACAGCCTGTGTGATTGTCACTCATCCTGTCTCAGTGTACTTCTCAGAAAACACTGCCCGGCTCCGATTATGTGAACTGTGTTGCAGTTTATCACATTCATTCTGGCAGTAATGGAAAGAAAGAACAAGCAGCCTGTTTCCAAGAGATGCATATACAGACTTGTGTGATTTTGCAAGGACTCAGAATGGGAAATTAAGAATACAAGCTGACATCTAAGGAGCAGCATTTTGCTTATAAGCGACTTTAAATATCATTAGCAATATAGCAAGGATTTTCAGTCTGGTGTTTTCATGATTAAAAAAAAATGCATGTTCTAATATATTTAAAAACATAATCCACATCATTTTATGCTGTGGGTTATTAATAACAGGAGCCTAGTGCACGCTTCTTTTTTGTGATTTCAAGTCTAACTCTGTGTTGATGTAGATATTTAGATATAGTAAATGACATCTTCAATTCACCTGTAACTTTACCTTCATGTGTTTCTTGATACCTGTCATAACCGAAGTGCCCACTCAATGATTCTTTTGGACAGTCCTTTGCCTTCACTGTTGAGCAGCTGCTGAGATTGATAGTGTATTTTCTGTGCCAGTTTCATGAAGTGTGAGGTTGCGAGTTCATAATCAGCAAAGAATATGTACAGCTGATCACAGCAGAAATTGATTATGTTTGATGTGATGAAATGAAGTATAAAATTGGTGCCTGTGTGATGCTTGGACCGAAGGATAACTGCATAATATACCTGTATGCATATAACTTTTGCTTTATTTCATTGTCTTGTATGAGTTTCGAGTTGCCTAAATCTAACTGTCTGGACAGGCCTCTATCTTGAGCATCTCCAAACAGCAATTTTTTTCACACCTGCATCCAAAGATGCTCCCAACCTTTCAAAGGGTTTGTGGTCTTTTTTTTTTTCTTTTTGTGACCAAAACTAGATAGATAAATCCTTTCCCTGAGTAATTTCTACCCTTGTGTGATGCTTCACTTCATTTCCACAATGGCATACGTATTTATTATTTTCTGTCTATAATTTGTGGCTTTCAAAACACAGTGGAAATCAGTAAAAATATTTTATGTTGGTTTCTAGGTGGGAGCCTGAATCATCGTGAGCTGAGGGAGTCAATACAGTTTTACTTATGTCTTTCTTGTTTTCTAATTCCCAATGAACCTCCGTAACCTAGGACAAACTGTAACTTGAGTTCTTTAGGCTCTTTTTTCTTAAGTCCTAGGGCTTGGAATTAGGTTGTTGTGATAACTTTCTTTTCCCTTTTTTTTTTTTTTTTTTTTCTTTTTCCAATTTAATTAAACACCCAGCTGGAAAACAAAAGACTTTAGATGCAGTTCCTAAAAGCTAAAGATTGCCTATTTTTAAACATGCTCTTCTGAGCCCCTCACCAAAGCCTATGATTTTGCAGTGTTTCTAGCTCAGTGTCTGTGTCTGCATTTAGCCAGCACACAGTGCTCTGTTTATGCACTGATGGTGGCAAACAGTGATAAATATAATGCAGAGTAGCAGGTCTTTGCAGGCCAGAGAGAGCTGCAGCATTAGTCTAATCTGTCTAGTGCAAGGAAGATTTAATATGGTAAATGTGGGTGGTCTCAGAGCTGGAAGGAAACAATAGCCTGTTTTTAAGTAGCTATATTTTAACCAGACCACCTCTTCGCTTTTTAGTAAGGGGAGAGGACGCTAGGGGTGGAGGAGTACAGGGAGAAAAGGGAGTTAAATAGTTTGACCCACGACCAAAAGCCAGGCTAGACTGGAAAGATTCTTTTCCCAGATCTACAATTTTTCAATTTGCAAGCATAAAGAAGAAAGAGAATCTTGCTGGAAGTCTTTATTGGGTTTTGGTTTTATGCTTGATTTTTGCATAATACTAATGCTCAAATGCATCGATGGGATTCGTATGTATAAATGAGAACCTACAGTACAGGTCTGCATCTACTGGTATAGAGTTATTAACAATACAGAGCAGTGCAGCTGCTTAACTCTGAGCTGAGGTCCATGAGACCTTTGGTGTTCTTGGAGTTAGTTGCATAAATCTACACGGGAGGACGTTATCCCATAGAAAATACTACTTAAACGTGGGGTTTTAGTCCTCTATGAAAGAATTTAGCAGTGAGGCTGATTAGGATTAATGAACTAAGTAGGTCAAAACTATTTTTCTGGATGATTATCTTAGACTGAAGGCAATGTAATTTTGCTAGTGGTTTTCACTCACCTGCAAGTAGACAGACGCTGGCTTTATGCCTAACATACTATGTAATAATGTTCCATTTCATGTTAAATAATGCTAATATCCTGAGCATAAAAGAGATAAATACTGTGAATATGAAAAATACATCATTCTGGTAACCCAGGGTGATGGTAAAAGAATGTAGAAGAGAACACTGTAAGGAGTTCAGAGAGGTAGAGATTAGCTCTGTGTGTGTTCTGGGGAAAAAAATCTAGTGACGAATACATAACTACTTCTGAGGGATAAAATACATGTGTCCTTGCTATCACTTCAGCAAATGTATATGCTGTGCTTCATTAAAGTGTAGTTATTGCTTGTAATGCAGCAGAAGTCATAGTTAAGTAATATATAGGACAGTATTTTAATTAAATTAAATTTTATTATTATTATTATTATTAAGTTTTAGTAGGCTGAGTTTCTTAATGGCCTCTAAAGAGAGATGAACTTGTTTTCTGCTGAAGAACAAATGGTTTCGTGCACAGGAAGGAAAAGTCATGAAGCTGCTTACTAAACCTTTAAAAGCTGGTTTGATCTTTACAAAAGACAATCTAAATGCAACTCACAAGTGTGCTGCCAGCATATCGAGGGAATAAAAAGGATGATACTGACATCATTTTACTAATTGAAGAAAACATAAAAAACAGAAAACTGTATTCTCAGTAGCTCTCACTCTTTTGCACATGCACATATGCCAGTGTTACTCAGGTAAAAATAATCACCAGCATTTCTAGTTGAAGATGTTTGAGTGTGTTGTTCTGTCACACAAACTTGGAGTTGATTTAGATACTGTTCTTTATTTCTCTTTGGTAAACATTGGCCTGCCTTCATTTCTTCCTGTCTGAGTATATGGTGAGTTTCTAAACACAGTGCTATACTTTGGAATTATGCTTTTGGTAGCTCATATTTCAGCAGAGATCTAGAAAGAATATATTTACTATTATTTTAACTACAGACTATACTTGTGGAGGGTAATTTAGGGATGCAGTATTACACTCCTCTATAGTGCTATGTGCAAAGTTAAATAATGGCACTACCAGGCACAGTATTTTCAGAGATGCTTCAAATGTACGTTTAGATTTATAAATCTTTGAATGCATTTGACATACAGTTGTTCTGAAACCAAATTAAAGTACTAGATATTACCTACATCAAAATAGAGTTCATTTCAGTGTGCTGCAAATGGAAATATGTGAGCAGTGGATACGGGACAGGGAATCTATATGGTTTTCATATAAGTAATAAATAAATATAAATATATTTTTATTTTATTTTATTGTAATATTTTTATTTAGATATATTTTATATATTTAACATGTTTTTATATATTTTATATTTAATAACAATATATGTATATATATGCTGTTGTTACTGCTCATTACAGGAGCACAAATCATTAAGTATTCCTGAAAGGAGAAATTTTCATCTTTCATCATTTGTCTGTCTTTGTATCTGGTCCTACATGTTATCTCATCACCTTTTTGCAGCAGAGTTTGTGCCCTCTCTGGCTGCATCTTCTTGTGAGGTATGAAGAATCCTTGGCTTCAGTGGCAATATGCATTTTACTAGAGAGACGCTGCAGAAAAGAAGAATCAAAGGGGAGTTATGCATGTTTTGGTATGTGGTACATCTTTCTAATGAAGATGAAATAGGTGGTAAATAAAGCTGGTGGGCAATATAAAATGTTACATTTGAGATACTGAAGTAGGAAGTAAAAAAGAGTTAAGAAGAGTTTGTATGGTCTCAAAACTGTTGATTGAGGATCGAGAATGACAGATACCCTCCAAAATCATAGGAATAATTGAAGCATAAGAAATTTTGTCCCCAAAAAATGGCCTTCCTAAGAAAACATATGAAAATGCTTGATGTGAAGACTAATGTTAAAAGTAACTCCTCAATCCTAACTATGACATTGCCTTTCTGATGCTGTAATCTGCGTGCTGGATGTAGTAGATGACTGAGTTTTGTTGGGCTGTGACAGTACATTGCTGTTTCTGTTAACCCTTTGTGCAGTTCTTTTTATAGCAATGACTGCCTTGTTCTTCTGCACCATTGACGTTAAGTATGTGATGTGCTGCCTGATGCTTACTTGCAAATTCCATGGAAGTGGTACAATGTGCTTCAACACCAAAGCTAAATTTTTATCTTGCCAAGTAATTGGCCAACCTTCATGTGCCAGGGTTGGCTTCAGCATTCCTAAAAATTAAATTGATGCTGTGCCAAATTCATTCACGCAGCAACATCGTTGACTTCAGTGATATTATAGCACATTTGAGGTTAGTCTTTTGCACTTCTGTTGCTTGTTTTTTCCAGGCACAGATACAAGAAGGAACAGGGTGGATATAGAAATAGTTGATGTCTTCTTTGCATTGCCTATGATTCGTGTTCCTTGTAAATTATTTTCATTGAAGGATATGATATAACATGGCAGATCCCTGGCACAGTTTTTTGTACAAACAAAACACATTATAGAAAGAAAAATTCTTCGTCTGCAATAGTCTTGACATTATTGTATTCACTAACCATGTTTGACATCTGAACATATAATGGGATTGCTCCATCTGAAGCAAGAAAGGGGCAAAAAAGGCGTTTCAAATAGGATGGTAGTGACCAAATAACTTTTAACAATATGGGGTTTTGTTTGCATTCTTTTTAGATGTTTTGTAACATTGTGGTAATCTTTACAAAGCTTAACCAAACCAAGGGGATTACACAATGATTTTCTTTGGAGTATTTTCAGTTTATGTAGGACGCATAAAGTAGAAAAACAGGCAAATTTTGTCTATGCAGCAAACTTCATCTAACCTGATGACTGTTACCATCATGTCTCATGGAAAAAATTCAGAAGAGGGAAAGCAGCTTAGGCTTGGAGTCTACTGTTTTGAAACAAGGGATCTCTCTTCATGTTTTGCTTATTTATTTTCCATCCGTGTTTCTTCAGCAGCTTCTGGAGCTGGCAGAAACAAGTAGGACAAAATTAATGCACATTCTGCATCTTTTTTTTCTTTTTTAGGCACTTAGCCTCGCTCGTCTTTGCTCCCTCTTGTCTCTTCTCGCGCACTGGCTGTGTCTAACATGAAACTGCTCCTGGGGAGGTCGTCATCTCCCTCAAGTTCACCTATGATCCATCTGCACTGCCCACTTATTAGATCCTCACATGAGCACCTGTAGCAGGTTCTCATGTGTGACTTAACATACTTGGCTGGAGTTCATTGTGAAGCTCTGCAGAACTGTTTTCCTGCTCTCCATTGCATCCCTCCTTTATGGAAAATGAACCTGCTAGGTGTCTGTTGGGCTGATCAGTGCTGCTTCCCCTAAACTTCTTTTGTTTATTGGACTTCAGTCTCTCTAATCTATCTGACACTCCTTTTCTGTAGTTGGTATTTAAAGGGAAGGGTTCTTTTAGTGTTGTGTGTTCCATTTTCTGCAGCAAGATCTTGACCCATGACTAGATAGAAAGTAAACTAGCCCTTGTTAGCAATAAGGATAAGGAAGGCAAAGTAGAAAAAAGCACTGAAACAGAAAAGAGACTGAAGTTTTGGGACCAGTTCTTTTAAAATTCATGTCACATAGCACCTGTTATTGCAAAAGAATTTATTTTGGGGTAGTTTTTCTTGGTTGTTCTTTCAATTTCAGTGTCAGTATCCTGAAAAATCTTTTTCAGTGCTTATGAGAGAAAATTCTATTGTGGTTTGGAGCTGGCATGCAGATCTTAAAGCATATGGGACATTAAGCAGCTCTTGAAAGCAGCACATGTTTGAAGTAAAGTTCTTTTCTTCCTACAGCTCTGTTAATTTAACATACAAGGACAGGTCTGTGTGTGGGAGATCCAGCTATGGTGTACAGTGGTTTGGGCAAATACCGGGGGGGGGGGGGGGGAGGGGGGAGGGGATCTTTTTCTTTGGGGTGGTAGGAGAAAGGCAGCAGTGGGAGAAGCTTTGACTGCAGATTCACCTTATGCCCAGTGTCTCATTTTGTTGATACTATTGATGGGGGACTGGTGGAATTTTTTTCAGCACTGTCTTTTCAGGGTTTGTGGTAGAGAGTGTCCCAAGTGCTTGTGAGATTGCCCAAAGCCTTTCACAGAATCACAGAATTTTAGGGGCTGGAAGGAACCTCTAGAGATTATTTAGTCCAACCCAACTGCCAAAGCAGTCTCTCTAGACCAGATTGTGCAGGTAAGCATCCAGGCGGGTCTTGAATGTCTGTAGAGAAGACGACTGTCCTTTCTCATAGTGTTCCTCTATGGGAACTGTATGTTCTTGCTGTTTGTTCTACTATTTCTTGTGACATTTCTAGTTCTAGATTTTTTCTGTTTTATTTTTCCTGTGTTGTTTACATGAGAGAACATACAGTTACGATGATAGCTGTTTTTTTTTTTTTGTGTGTGTAGAGTATATTTACTCTATTTGGACCTAATACGTCACTCAGTATTTTTAGGTGTGGTGCCCTTTAAGTCTGCTATTCATTTTTACAACCCAGTGAAGAAACACGGATGTCTAGGATCTACTTCAACCATTCCAGCAAATGCCACAAACCAAATTCTGTGTATTATTAGTGTAGCACGGAAATTAAGGATTTGATGGCTGAGCATGGATTTTTTGCTATCGTCATAGATGCCTTTGAATTGTTTGCGTTAGCAAAATTATGTTGCTGTTAAATTAAGCATGCTCAGAAAATAGAGCACAAAATAGAAATAAAATCCTTCAGTATTAACTTCTACATCCCCTTCCATTAAGCCCTGGTAATAGTGATGGGCCTGTTTTATGAAAAAGTGAAAAGTCACACTAATACAATTCATGCATTTTCTTTTTTTTTTTTTTTGAAAAAAGAAAAGTCTTTTCATAAAGCTTCACTGTGCTGACAGTGCTTTAAAAGAGGGGAGGGAAAAAAGCCTCGACGAAATGGAGAACTCGTATTCAAGCTTATTTCTTATTTACTGCCTATGAAAATCAGGGTTTAGAATACTTTCTCTGGTGGAGATAGAACTTAACCATGCATGTGACATTGTGATTTACAGGGCCTTAATTGTCAGAGGGAAAATGTATTGTTCTTCGTGTCAAGCAACAGGGCATTTGTTTGGTAGCAGGAGAAAAGCCATCGTAGCGTCAGCCATGCCCTCCCCAACAGGTGGGCAGCTGAGAGGGCTGCTGAGTTTGCTCGTGGACTGTGACAGGTGAAAAATGCTATTTAATGAGTTTTCTTCCCAGTCAATTAGCAGAAGGAGGGAGCTTTCCCATCTGTGCCTGAAATGTGGCAACCGACAGACCCTGGTTGTGTCCTTTGTGAGAGTGACGGGCGATTCATAGATTTGAGTAGTGACAGTTACACTGCTGGCAGCAGTCAGTCTTGCTAACCGGTCTGATCTGTTTAATCGTTTAAATCTGAGCTTTGTTTCTGAAATACTTCCCACTGGTGAGAAAGGGCAATGCAGAGGGAAGGTTCTCACAAGGACAGTGCAGAGCTGAGCTGCTCAGGCCTTGCAGTAAAATAAAGGGAAAGCAAACAGAAGCTCCAAGGCTGTACTTCTGTTCTCATGCACAGCACTGAAGTATCAGTCACAGATGTGTATTTATTTGGCTTGCCTTCTATTTGCAAGAGCTAGTGGTAGGCTTATTTGACTACTGTGGGCTTTCTCAGAGAAATAGGTTGTACCTGAATCGCTAAAATTCTTCTGAAGTCTTCAGTAATCTTTTCTCACCCCTTTTCTTTCTGGGGTATCACAGTAAATAAAATTTCAGTCTGACACCAGAAAGCTTAAAAAAAAAAAAAAAAAAAAAAAAAAAAAAAAAAGAAAAGAAAAGTAAAAAAATAAAAAAAATTGAGTAATTACCATTGACGTGCAAATAGGTCATTTAAGGTATCTTCCTGTCTATACAGTTCTCTCAATTAAAAAAGATTTTTCCAACTGTGTATTTTATGTTTCTAGACTCTCTTAATCAGTGTACGGAATTGAAACTTATTCACACATCAGTTCTGCTGAACTACTGGGAATTGGAGCAGGTTAACGTATTACGTCCTACTGCTGATACAGTGCAGTGATACGTAGACTTTTCACAGCAGAGAGGACAAGACAGGTAGCTGCGCTCTCTGTGTGGCAAGTCAGAATCTCTTTGTAGGTTTCCCTGGGGGGCAGGATTCATAGAAGATTCTCAGCTGAATGCTATTTACTTATGTATTGAATTACGTTTTTTTGTCTGGTAGCAGTGTTATTCTTGGCAATTTTAATTTTTCAGTTATCTAGTCTATTAGTATTTATTTTTCTCTTTCTTAAAACCGTTTTTTCCCTTATAATCTACTTTAAGCAGTTTTATTTCATGACTTATTGTGCTTTTATAAAATAGCATAACTACACTTTTGAATGGAGGGGGTTGCTTTGTTTTTCTTTTCTTTCCTTTCTTTTAAATCTTCAGTTCTGTGAAATATAGCTACCTTGGGGATTCCTTTGAAAAACCTGATAATGAATGTAAGATGTGAGTGACTGGTGTGTGATTGTGTTGATGTTTTCCCTTCTCTTGAGCCCAGTTTGAAATTCAGCTCTGCACAGCAGGGATTGTCCTCAGCCACATACGACTATTTTTAGGGTTGTGTGCTTGAGTAGCTGTGCAGGCTCTGGGCAACTGGCAGCAGTTTGTCATGACTGCCTTTAGGCTAGTAAACCTTGGGGATTTTAATCCCTGTCCTTCTCTGTCAATCAACTCCACTCCAGTTTTTAATGTGGTATTAAATATTTTCAAACAGTGATATTTGCACTACAGTAAGTGCAAAAATACCGAAAGGCAAAATGCATAATGTGGGGTTTCACCTATTTTCCCTAGCTGTGTCACCGAAAATTATTTACTCTGTGATATAATTGTTTATATTGAAATCATCAAGCTCTCTCGCCTATTTTCTCCTTGTTTTATTTTGATTACTTTGATGCCGTGAATCCTGGCTGCATTTAATTCATTATAATCATGTGAAACTAAGTCCTGAATGGCTTCCAAATGAATATTATTTAATTTTCTTTGGCATTCACACAAGCAGCTTCTTTGCCAGTTGAGTAGTAAGTACACACACATTTTTTCACTTGTGTGACATGGTCAGTTTTTAGAGTTGTTCTCTTTTCAGTTTCCAAAGTATGGAATGTAGCGCTTTGAATGTTATTGTTAACGTTTTTTTCTTCCTTTTAGTTCCAAAATGTGGTGAGTAAAGAGTCAGTAACCTTACTGAGTTGTTTATTTGTTTGTTTCAGTTTTGTTTATGTTGCAAAAGTTAAAAAGGGAGTTTCCACACTTAATAGCCAGGTACTGTACAAAAAAGATCAGACATAATGGATGTCCAGGGAGAACAAACTAATGGTTTTGCTTCACATTTTATTGTACTGTTACATAATATGGGAGAAAACAAAACGAAACAGATTTGTACTGCTTTAAACTTAAAGCCACGCTATTTAATTGCAAAACCTCCCATTGTGACATTGACAGGACTCCAGAGTGAATTAGTTCTGATTTTAAGCTTCTTTTGCACCCTTGCTTCTCCTTTGCCAAGGCAATGAATATGATTTACGGTATCCATAGACAATTAGTGCTAAAATGGTAGAAAGCTGATGGCAGAAAACAGATTATAAACAAATTGTGCTCAAGTCTAAGTGAATTCAGGAGGAGACTGATGTATTTTTATTATCTGATGTGGCAGAGGAATCAGTGTGGCTTTCAGAGGCTTCTGTGACAGCTGAAGCCATAGAGATCTATCAGCAGCCAAACATGGAAGGTTGCTCAGAACAAGCTGGTGAAGCTGCCCTGCAAACTGCAGTGTGCTGAAATGAAAGAAAACCCAGCTTCTGCTGGTTTCTCACAGCGGAAATAGTCAAGGAGTCTAAACTGTGGGGCTTTGGGTAATGTTTTCCAAAGGAAGGGCACTGTAGCTCTTGTTCTGTGGCACTGCAGGTTGTTTTTTTTTTTTTCCACAACTTACTTGGATTTTGTGCCCAGTTGTTTTTTACTCATCTTTCAAGGATTCGTTACTCTACATTAGAAGAGTAAGACTTCTGAAAATGAAGTGCAGAATCATCACTTGAGAGACCTCCCTCTCTTTTACAGCAAGATTATATGATGAGTAAAAGCTTTCACGATACAATAATGTGGCTAAATTCCATGGTACTTTTCTCCTGCCTTCCTCTTGAGTACCTAAAGCCATGGCTTTAAAGAGGAAAAGAGGAAAAACTACACCGTGAGGAGAAATGTTCAAAGCATGGAGGTTTTCCTTTAACATTAACATAGGAGTACATATGCTCCTATATACAGTTATCAAATGGGAATCCAAAAGTTAAGAGACAGTCACAACAGGTGAACAGAAAAAAAACAATAGCAAAACAGAAATGGAGGAAAGACTTATACTTCATGAGATGTTGGAGACAACACTTCATTCCATTTCAGTAAGGAGCTGTGTTAAGCACAACCTTCTGCGTTGGCCCTTTTGTGTTCTGTCATTCTGAACAGGTATCTGATTTCTAGAATCCTTGGTTCTGCTTGCTGGCCTGAGAGCTGAATTTCAGGACAAATGCTCTTTAACTTGTCTGTATTTCATGTAGTTGGAATTATTTTCTTAAAGACCTTTTTTTCCCCTTGTAATTTCCAAGCTGTTTTTACGATTACCTTCTCAGTCACCTAAACACTGTGCATTCTGCACAGTTTTGACCCAATATTCATCAGGCTGTCAGACTCCCATGGTACAATTACAGAGTACACGAGGGAGGTTTAAAAATGATTTGGTCCCCTAGTTTTTAACAGTTCTACATATGATTAACTGCTAACTGACTCAAAATGCTGCTGTAAGCACCGTCTTTATATTCCACTAGAGATGTGCTCTCAGGAGAACAATGATACATTTATGATATTTGGGTGGGAGGGAGATTAGAAAGTGTAAAATAATTTCTTACTCATAAACTCCTGATAAATTACATTTTCATTTTGTAATAAAACACTTAGTTCCAATAAGGATATACATTAGTGGGTTGTCAGAAAATGGCGATATATTTTAATCCTTACTGAAGGATAACAGTGAAATAGTCAGATGCTTTTGGAAATTTTCTCTCAAATATTTGGATCTTTATTCATAGGAGTTCTAGTACTGAATTCCTTAATTTATATTCCCTTTTCATCTTCTCACTGTCATTAATTCAGAACCTCACATTACCAAATTGCAAAGTCTGCTTTTGTTTTCATTTAAATTGCAGAACATTAAGTAACAGCAATGTTATACACAGATGGCACTACCGTTTTTCTCCTTAAAATAAAAGAAATATGGCCAAAGGCCCTGTTCTTCCTCTGCTTCAAAAGAATAGATGGTCCGAGTTCAGCTCTGGCCTCCTGCTCCCTTTACATTTCTGTGTTGTATTACTTGAAAGATGACTGTGTCACTTTCTGCAACAACCTCAGTGTGTCTTTTTCCGTAACCTGTCTAGTTTGAGGCATGCTCTTTGAATGTTCTTGCTAGTCTGAATTAATTTCATATGTAGAAAGATAATGAAGGAACAATGGCTGTTATGGAGTTTCTAGTAACTCCTTTCTGTCTGAAATTTCATGTTTTATATGTGAAGGTGATTTCAGCATAGGGATGCTTGGACAACTCATGTTTCTCCTGTGATTCGAGTAATTTGGCTTCTTCCAGTTCTCTTTTATTGCACTTTGAGCTGGATCGTCATGTTGCGTCTACAAACTTGTCTTGTGTGTTTGACATTCTTCAGGTTTAACCTGAAAAAATAGTATCAGAGGCACGAAGCAAAGGTAAGAAGATCATGTCCTTGGGCACAGAGGTGATTCCAATTGAATCTTTGTTTATGTATCACACTTATCTTATGGATCTTAGCCTTACACTCTGAACTTCAGAAAACTTGCCTGCTACACATCTGGTTACATTTGATTCAGAATTTTCAGTGTCTATAAAACATGCTTTTGATATAGCTCCTTTTGGTCAGCAAGGACAAAATCCAGTAGGTAAGCTGAAGTACGTGTGATATTCACAGTGAATAATTTATCTGTATTTACTTCATTCACTACAATCTTTGTTTATCAGAAATAATTGGTATATTTACTGATATTATTCTTGTGACTTGTACAATACATTCTGCACTAAAGCTCATCAGCTGTTTTGTCTGGTGCCATTCAGTTCACAAAAGGGACTGAAAGGTAGAGAAGTGCATTCTTGTCAACTAACTTGGAAGTCTGGAGTTCTGCTACCTGACCTACAGAATAGAAGTAACATTTTTGAAGTATCACTTCCACAAATGGAAGTAAATGTAATTTCACTTACTTAGTGGCTTTTGCTGATGTTTAGATTTCTAGCAAGGTAGCCTTTAACTTCAGTTTTTTTATTCCTCTTTGTTCGATTCAGGCTCCTGATGTTCTCACTAAACAACCAGGATTCAGCAGTGTAAAATAAAGGGCCAGTGTGTGTTTCTTTTTGACAGGTACACATCAGTATGCAGTCAGCTGCGATGCTGAGCTGATGTGGATTCTTTGGCCAAGTGACAATGTCCAGTGTTTTTTGAGGGCTGTGCATTCCCTGGCTGATCTGTGAATGCCTTTTTAACTGGGTATATTTTGAATTGGCAGGATAGATTTAACAAAATACATACTTTTCTACGGCAAGTTACCTCATTTGTTTCCCCTATGTTTATGAATTTCAAAGTGTAAGGGTAGGCTTCAAGTGAGTGATCAGCTTCCTTGATAGGAAGAACTTGCATAAATTAGGTACCTATGTTTCTAATGTTGCCTCTTTTGATACAGTCTGAAAAGAGGCATGCAAGAAGTAGTTGGCATGCTTGAAGTAATAGCCTGAGGCAGTAGTCACAACTGAACACAGTTGCTCCAGACTTAAACAGAGACCAGTAATCAAGGTGTGACATACTCTGGGCTCACTGAGTATTGTAGTAGGTATGTAAATAGATACAGAACAGTCATAGCTCCCTTTTCTCTCCCAGCAGCCCAGACAGCTGGTTCTGCCTCCTTCATTTATTTACACTTGTACCTTGGTTTGTAAATTACAGAACTTAGATAGAAGTTGTCCAAACACAAATGCTACATTCAAGTATGACAAAGTAGAAACTATTCTGCTATGTTATTTTCGCTTTCTTAGATAAAAAGAAATTCTCTGTGGAATTGTCTAATTCCCCCTTTTTGTATTTATTTTTAAATAAATTATCCCACCAGTTCTATTCTTCTATTCAGTTTTTTCCTTCATTTGTAATATAATATATATTTATAAACTGGTAATACGTACTTATAGGTTGCTTCTGAGACAGCAAGCATTTCACATGTTGTGTAGAAAGTGGTTCAGAGGGCTCTACTCTAGTTTTCAAAGTTTGGTGAAATATCTGTATTGTTCTTCTGAAGAGAGACAGCCTTCACCATTAAATTAGAAATGATAATAATAATTAAACCATGCCTGTGTGGCTACTAAGACCTTATTCTATATATGCGGTAGGAATTCAATTGTACTGAAATAGATGTGTGTGTGTATATATATATATATATATTTCTCGCTGCCTCCCCAAAGCACAAGGGACAGAGAAAGACTGAAAAGACATGCATAATATGGGTAACTGGCTAACCACTCATGTTGGACAGTTCTTTGTATTTGGGAGTAAGGTTGTGGACCATGTGGTGGTGTTGCTCTGGCTGTTTTTGGGTATGAATCTGTCCTATAGTCATGAATTACAGAGTAGCCTGTAAGCTATTAGACCTCTAGGAAACAGAAGGGTGACTTGTGCACCTTCCTTCTCCTGGACTTTGTGCACTCAAGTATATTTCTTAATTCATCCAGCACAGCTCATAGATCTAGCTGTTGATTTTCTGCAGTTCCAGTTCAACAGAACTCAGCTTCTTAATCTGAACCAAACTCTTTTCAAATACATCCTTGTGTCTGTTCTTTTTATATTAGCATATTTTAGAAAGAGTTCAACAAAAAATGACCAGAGGAAAAATAAAGAGCAGATCCCTGGGGAGCTGTTACAGAAAGAAGTTGCCTGCTTTTTAAAAGCAGCTAACAATGGGAAGTGATCATTTCCTAGACTTAGTGTTCTGCTTTCATAGTGCAATATTACTGGTTGCAGCAGATTTTATGTTGCTCTTCCTTAAGGGAATTAAAAAAATATGGAGTTGTCTGGTTCTTTATGGATTCATGCTTATACTATGACCTTCTTGAGCTCAGGCCTTGGTACCATGGCCTACAGGATGGCTCTCACGTAAACAGGAGTTAATAAGAGATTTGGGCTGCTGTGGGTCTTGGTTGATGAGATTGTACACATTCTGTCTAGTGAATCTAGGCCCTAGATAGCAATATAATTTATCTCAGATTGTGAAACCCTTTAGAAAATCACTTTAGTTGGCTGGAGATGGCTTCTTTGAAATAGAATATGAAAGGACAGTCTCTGAATGAATTCAATTATTGATCAGACACGTAGGTAATGTATTAACTTTTCAAGTACACGAAACCAACCTCCATAGAAGACAAAATAAAAAAGGAGAGCTTTAGTGGCCAGTGGCTGATGTTTCAGGTCATTATTAGCTGTATGACTTTAATGAAGCTCACACAACACTTCAAAAAGATATTTTCCTCGTGCATGCATTTCATTTTCATGCAAACAGTAACGTGAGCGACCTGGCACTTTTGTCTTTGTTGAAGCTCAGACTGAGTAAGCGGAGAAAGTGTGAAAGATGAAAGGCTATTTCTTCACCCCTATTCATTGCTGAATTGGAGTCTCTGAGTGTCCCAGCTTCATGTTGGAACAAGTCTTAGACCACACTAATTCCTCCTACTCCTATTGCTCTTTTTAATCTTCTCCCAGAATTCACACGGGCCCTGGTAAGGTGCCCTGCACTTAGGCAGTTTGTGTGACTAACAAGTTTCAGTGCAGGTGGGAATCTCTGGCTGCCTTGTTACAGCAGCACCAAAGGGACTAACCATAGAGCTACAAGGAAAATTTAGTTGTAAAGAGTTAGTTTTTTAATTCTTATAGTATGAAACCCTCTGTATCTGCTACATCTCAACAGTTTTACCTTTTTAAGCTCTATTTTGTGGTTTTCTTTATTCTTTTTATTATTATTTTAATAATAAGTGCTTTTATTAGTTTTCTGGTGACTTCAGTACTACAAAAATGCTCAAATGGCAGAGAGAAACAGTTGAAAAGAGGTCAGAAATAAAAAAGTGTTCAGAATCCTTTTTTATAAAGTAAATTTTTTTTTAGCTTTGTGAGGTCCTGAAGTAGCAGGATTGCATTTCCAGCTTTGAACAGAGCTAGGATTCCCATTAAAAGGCATTTTGGAGGCTTCTCCTGTCCTACTCTGTTTCAGTAAAAGTCACATGTTGACTTTGCTAATAGTTGTCAGTCAAAAGAATTTATACGAATTTGTGCTGTACTCTTGTATCAGGATGAACAGTGACCATCCCCATTGACAAGAAGACGCCTTTGACATGGTGAGAGCAACAGCTGATCCACTCTCCCCTCAGAGCTGGATAGACCAGATTTCCTCATTTGGGAAGAAAACTGTAGATATTACTGCAGTTCTGCCTTTTCACTGTGTGGTTGTTGTCTAAAAGTGAACAACTATTGTCACATTGAGGGGGGAGAGAACCACAGTTGCTGTTGTTCAAAGGCACAAGTGGAGATAACACTTATTCCCCAAACTTACATCCTGTCCTATGTGACTGATTGTAGAGAGAGAGGGGAAAAAAAAGCACAACAAACAAAACTTATGTAATGTAATGTCCCTGACTGCAGAAATACCATCATGATGAAACTGACAATAGAATTTCCTGTCCCGTGGATTGGCACAGTCTGAGAATATAATGCCTGATACTAATAGCATGATTACACATAAAATATGTGGAGAGTAACTAAGCTATGGTTCTCAGTGGTGTTTCAGATATCAGCATCCAGCCAGAGAGCTGAAGGCTGCCTTCCTTGAGGTAAACCTGCATGCCTGCCAGTCAGCAAAGTGGCTCATAGCACAGCTGAAAAGCACAGGTAGCAGATAATTTTTGTTTCCTACTGGGGAAAAAGTACTTCTAGTGCTTCAAATAAATCAGAACACAAGCTTGATAGGTGTCTCTTACTTTATGGAATAAGGAATTGTTGCTTTCTTTTTTACTTTCTTTCTTGAGTCTCCTGCATGTAGCAATAATGGGGAGCTTTGTAATACTGGAAACACTGCCGTTGGTTTATGATGTCATTGTGCTCTGGGTAATCAGCTGACACAGTCCTGTTCCGAGGATGATGCTCATGAGTTGGTTACTGAGTTTTCTTAAGGCTCTTAAGTTTTCTAAAAGCTATCCCACAAGAAAGCCTTTTCCATTTTGAACAATTTACTTTGGTGTTGGTAATTCAGCATTCTTACTTCATTTTAATGGACCTAACATTATATGTCCTCTCATCTTCCCTCTCTCCCCTCAGTTTATATTCACTTTAGTGTTGTCACACATTTTTGCTTAGTAAGTTCTGTGTATGTTTTTGGGTGGGGATCGTGTGATTTAATCATCTGTGGTGTGCACGTCCGCATTTGAATTCAGCCACCCTTGCAGTTTGGAGAAGTGGCACTTCTAGAAAATGATTCACACGTTCATCTCTGACAGATGTCTGGAGCTGATCGGGTGAATCACAGCCCAGCAGTGCCCTTCTCTTATGGTGAGTCCAGGCAGCTAGCCAAGATGGGGATCTGTCTGCACTGTAGTAGTCTGAAGCTGTGTCCTTAAAATAAAATGTCATTACTGTCATTTCCTGAGCAAAGCAAGCTATGGCATTAGGTCGTTTGATAATTGCTCAAAAAGGGAGAAAGGTATGACTTAGAGCTTATGCCACATAGTAGTGAAGTTTATTTTAATGTATATATTATTTTTAATATATAAAATTATATAAATATATAATACTAAGTATTTATATAAATATTTTTAATATTTATATTTGAAGATTTTAATATATGTATTAATATATAAATCGTAGGCAATAGGAACTTTTGTTCATTGACTCTAAAGGCAGACGCTCCCTCTAGTGACTAAGACTATTTTCTTGTAACGGCAAAGCTTTGCTGGGCTTTCTGCCATGTTTTACTATCTAGTTGCTTGAATCCTTCAGATCTCAATCTTAAAATGAGTAATATGAAATGGGGATAAAACATCAAGTATTGCGTGCCTCCCTCATCTTTCCCTTTGTGTGTGTAGCAGGAGGAGTCAGAACATGCATCAAGATAAAACAGAAGAAACTTCAGCTAAATATATTTTTTTAATTAATGTCAAGGGTTTCATAGCCTATGAATCAGAAAACTATTCCTTCAAATTAAACCTCGGGTGGAAAACTGTAGTACTTGTGAGCACTTTTGAACCTGGAGATGTTCAGAAATTCTTTGCATACATTGAACAGCAAGGATTCAGAAGCATATGTGGGCACTTCAAATTCAGGACACCGTTCCCCCTTTGATACTTTTGTTAGTCCTTTCAATAAAGTTATTAAAGATAGAAGGTTGAATGTGTATGTGGCATCCCAAAACACTGTAACATCATTACGTGGATATAAGATATCCACAAAGTGTCTACATAATCATATATATGCACATAGAGCGTATGCATATACATATGCATAGAGAGCGGATAACAACTTTAAGCATCTATTGCCAGTATCAGGAAGGAGGAGAGGGGAGAACAGGGTATACCTATGTGCCACACGAGATTCTCTGCAGTGCATATCCTCCTTCATTGTCAGGCTGTGGCATCTCTGCTCATGGTCCTTTCTGAAGGCAGCTTTATGATGCTGTGTGTGTTCTAAAGATCTTAAATATTATTTTTAAAATGCACATTCTGCAGTTTTGTGTGTATCTGTAAATCATGCTCAAAAATAAATTTTATTAGAAGCAATATATACAGGCAAAAAAAAAAAAAAAAAAAAAAAGTATAAATCAGTGTATATGCCTAGCAACATTCTATAATGAATTGTGAAATCCAAGGCTATGAAGGCTGCAGTAATGCTCTGTCTATGCCATTGTCAAGCTCTGGTAGTTCTGACAGCAGAGGATTTTAAGGGGATTTAGAGAAGAGGATGGATAAAAGGAGGCAGGGGAGGCTGAAGAAATTGCTCCCAAATATCCTTTTGATATCGTAATCTTGCGCTCTATATTTATTCTGACTAAAAACAGTATGAAATGGTAAGCTTCTGGTTTCATAGTCTGTGTGTCCCTTCTCCCTCCTTTTCCTTTCCCCACTCTTTCCCCCCACAAGGGAAACAAATTGAAATCCTGTTGTAAAGGCTCTGTGGACATCAGCATTCAAAAGCAAGAAAAATGTATGTAAGTGAAATGTATGTTCCACCTAGCTGCACTGGGAATATCAATAATATTTTTTCATTTTGTAGCTTGTATTTGTACAGCCAAGTGATGCAGTGATGCAGTACAGTCAGAACCAGCAGCAGCCTCTGTCCTTGTGCATCTTCCTATTTTCCAGGGGAAGAGAGCAATGGAGAACTGCTTCAGCAGTCTTTTGAATTGCGTATGGGTGCACAGTGTAAGAAAAAGTATCTGAAGGTGATTAACTATGCTTGGTTACATTTTAAAGTAATCTGAAACTGGAGCTGAGTCCAAAAAACTTGTTACAGTTATAACTGATCATCTGTTGAAAGTTACTTCTTTAGCATTGCCTTTGGCAAAACCATTTGCCTGCTATAAAGATCCCTTTTTTTCTTCTCCTGGCATTTTCTCAGCACTAGTGGGCATGATTGTGAGCAGCAAAATCATGTCATTTTAGAGCTAGACTCCAATACAGATAACCCATCTGTGAAAGGATGCCTCTTAGATTACCTCTCTTCAAGTCTGACAGGATATGTTTACATACTTGTTGATGTTTCCATATGCCTTTAATCATTTGCAAGTTTAAATGTTGTGTGCTTACTCTTTCATTTCCAGCTGTGCACTGTAGATTTTGTGCAGTAAAATGTTCCGCCTGTCTGCTTCAAAATTACTGGGTGAAACTAAACCCTAAGCAACTGCATCTACTTTTTCTTGTTGTTATGGGTGTTCAATGGAAGGAGGTCTGAAGAAGGGCTAGTTCTGAGGAGGGGAAATTGGCCCGTGCTTTTTTATTACATGCTATGCAATTTGCTGAGGTTCTTTCAAGTGAGGTGCTGTTTGTTGGCTGTTAATGTGCAACGTCAATAGGGACAAATATGGTTCAAGCAGGTCGTATTCAGGAATGCTGAAAATTAGGTAAGATGTCAACATCCTGAAATACATTATGGAACTGATCCTTCCTGAGGATGCTGTTTGCATACAAATATCTCATCTCTTTGAGGAAATAGGAAAGAATTTATCCATCATGAACATTTCCATTCCTACTTCAAAATAATGTTTTTCTTCAACCTGCATTGAATCAGCAGGATGCAACCCATCCATCCCTACAGTTCCCTCCTTGCTGCTGCTTCCCTTTAAGACTGTAGCAATTAGCTGATAACCTGTTAGAATAGCAGATCATTACTCCCTCTCCTGCTGGCTCTGCTTAAAGAAGAGAAAAATATTTTGGATGTAAAATGCTGATTCATCTAGTCTTTATTTGATGATCAGCACTTGTATCTTCAAACTCCATCTTTACCTTATAACCATTGCTGTTGCAGATCCAAGGCACTCAGGTTTGTGATTTTTGGCCTGCTTCTGCTGTAGTGTCTGTGATTAGCTTTGTGCTTCTTAGTTAAAGTCGTGGTGATGATTTTGAAATGACTGAGAACAGAAGTGCACAGCATGATGCTGCACTGATGCAGTTATTATGATTTCCGTCTAAATATCAACTGCTATAGGCTTCTTATGGGAGCAAGATTTTTGGGTTTGTAATCTTATTAGTAAAAGGTAGGATCTGCCTTGGAAAAAAAATTCATCAACTTTCTTTTTTTTTTTTACTCTATGTAGTAGTTTTTCAGATAAAGACAAGAGAGTTTCCTATAGCTGGAAACGTACTTTAAAAAATGGTTTCAGAATTATTGCTTGCAGCTATTTTATTTTTGCTTCCTCAGCACTGGGAATGCCTAGGCAGTGGAACACCGACCTGATCTGTAATTCTGTCAATACTTCAGTTCCCATCATCTGATTTAGATTGCTGCTGAAATTCAGTCAAGACCTCAAGCATTAGTGACACATGGTGTTTCTTTTCGTATATGTTTTTTATTCTTTTTGTTGAAAAGAAGTCTGATACTTTTCATTAAATTATATAATTGTTAATATTTCCTGTGAGTTCTCTTGTTCTGAGTCATCCTTCTTCACAATGCACTGCATGAAAGCTGATTTTCCTATGATATAACATAAGGGCAGAACTTAGCTCAACTTTGTTTTGTTCTAGTAGTGTCCTGTTTGAGACAGCTTTTCATAATATCTGTAAAGTAAGACATTATTTCTTACACCTTTGCATTTCCCCTGGGTTTTCTCAGAAGACAGACCTGGTGGAAAACACTCTTCAACAGAAAAGCAGGAAGATGCTGAAGCTGTATCAGACCTGTATTTATTGCAAGAAGAGGCAGTCATGATAATGAAACAAAGTGCTTTCAGCGTTACCCCCACATTCCTAAGTCAAAGATGTAAAATGAAGTCATTGCTATTTGTCTTGGTTTTCTTTTATAACAGCTTATCACTTCAGCAGTCTCACTAACACAGCGTCCTGATTTCAAGTGGCTGTCTGCTACCAGTGGTTGCCTTTTAACTGTGAATCAGGAAATGTTTCCAAAAGGCTTCAGTGCAATGGATGTCATTTTTAAAATATATTGGCCGAGCTCACCTCTGTAGAACTACAGTGAACTGGAAGAATGAACTGCTGTGTTTGTGTGCTTCCAGTTGCATTTTTTTCTTTTTCACGCTATTGTAGTAGTTAACCCGCTTCTTTTCTCTGATTTGTATGCTTTTCCCTTTACCATCTGAGTGTTTCAGGGCCGTGTGTGCTTCCTGACAGCCAATTAATTGGCTGCTCCTCACGCAGCCCAGAATAGAGGCAGCGGTCCTATGCGCACCAAGCTTGTCCATTGATGTGTACTGCAGACATCCTCAGAATGGGGACACGTTTCCCTGGTCTCGTGGCTGCATGCTGTTCGCATCAATTTCCCATTAAAAGGTAATTTAAAGGTATAGCCCCAGGCGGACTCAGGAGAGCGTTATAAAAGGAGTTTAATTAACAGTTCAGAGTAATATAATCTAAGGTTGAATAGTCTGCAACCAGCTCTCTTTTTTTTCGTTTGCATTTGTCATTTCCTTTACGTGCAGAATAGAGGAGATTTCCTTGTTTGGTAAAGAATGTGGCGAAATAAGTCTTTGAAGAAGCTTTGTTGGACGTGTCGTGGAGCGAGAGCCACGCGTTATCGCACGCTTTGAACCCCTGCTGCTTATCTCCCCTCTGCGTCAGCTCACCTCTGTGTGGTCAGCGTCTTTTGAAGGAAGAAATTCAGGACACCTCACAATTGGGCCATCTGTGCTTTGTGAAACCTTTACTGCTGCTCAGAGATGTATTTAAGCAACGTGTCCCAGAGTACAGAAATAGATATTTTCATCTATGGAAATTTCTGGTAGGAAATGGGACTGGCAGAGGTGTAAGAGGGTTTGTAATCAACAGTGAGAGCTGTTGTCAGCCTGTCCTCTTGTGCGTGGCTGTATTTTTGACAAAACTTTATTTATGGGGATTTTTCTGTCTTGTCCCCCCGCATCTGCCCATGTTTTTGCATTGTGAAAGTTTCTGCACACATCCCGCCTGGCTGAATGCAGCAGGGATGTGTTACTTCCATGACTCCTAACAGCTTTCAAATTGGAATGATTTTCTGTCACAGTGGCCTGACCTTTTCCTGGAAAAATTTATTACCTAAAAGAAGGGGGAAAAAAGATATATAAAGGGATCTAAGGAAGCGTCTTCCTTGAGGGCTAAAGATATACAGTATTTGTTGTCATTTAACTGTCCACCCACCTAATTCATTCTAAAATGCCAGCTACAAGTGCAGCAATTTGTGGACATGACATATCTTGCGTGCTTGGTACATTAGGACTACAAGTCTGACAATTTTATTTTCTCACAGAAATCTGTCTTGCTTTCTTGGATCTGCCTCCTCCTGTCTTCCTGTGGGAAATACACAGATTTCATAAACTTTTGTTTTTCACATAGCTCATTTCTGAGAATAGAGTGGAAGCAGTGACTGAACTCCTGTTTTGTTCTCTGGATGAGTGTATTGAATCACTCTGCAATTAAATATGGCTGGGATGTATTCTGCACAAGTTAAATAAGCTTGACTTGTCAAGTTTTGAGTTTGTTTTGATTTCAGAGATAATGAGACAAGCAGCAGCTCCGTCTTTATTCTTTTGTCTGGCAAGTTCTTAGCTACATTATGACAATTTAAAAAAAAAATCATAAAACCAACAACAACCATAAATTAAAAAAAAAAAATCAACAAAGCATTTCAAGGGGCAAACCAGGAATATTTCTATGTAATTAACAGAAAGAACTCTTAAGAAATGGTTGAAGTGACTACCTCACTTCCTGGAAATTGTTGTGGAGCTAAATCAGTTTTTGCAGTATCTAATTAGCACTGCCACAACGTTCAGATAGTTTGTTAATTACCATTCTGTTTCTCGCTGTAGTCACTGTGTCAGGAAAGAACAGAAGTTAGCACACATCTCCATACTATGCGTCAAACCTGCTCACTTTCATCATATTCTAACAATAGGAAGCCCTAAGGGTGGTTAAAATAAATTTTAGCAATTGCCTTTCTGAAGACGTAGTAAGCTTATAAAGCAAATGTTAACTTACACGTTTAGTTCAAACATAATGGGTTTATAACTGTGGAATGGTTTGAGGGGAGTTTGTCTAGTAGAGCTGAGACTAGGAGTAACATTTTGCAAGCAAGCCTGAAAAGCTCCCATCGTACTGACATCAGGAACTTCCCAAAGTGAGCATAACCCGGGCAGGCTTGGTGTTCTGTGCCAGGAAACTGACTTCAGGGGTCTCCAACACTCATGAGTTTGAGGGAGTGGGTGAAGGAAATTAAAAATAATTAAAAATGGAGCTGTGCTTCTCAGCTGTAGTGTGGGCATGCTGTCTTATGAAAATTGTTGCTTTGTAACTCTGTTTGGTTGCAGTATCAGGTTTCTGATCTCTATCTGTCCTGCAGAGACCCTGTGTATCCAAAGGCAATGTTTGTTTGCGCTGCAGAGATGACAGCACTACTGTGAAAACAGACCCCAGCTTTCCTCTGTGCACACTCAGCCTTTCACTGCAGCATGGTGCACTGCTGCGGCCTGAGTGCCAGACACGGTGTGAGCAGGGACACGCACATCAGTCAGCTGTGTCTTATTCTCTGCTGTCTCTTTGCTCCCAAGTAACTGCTGACCTATACAAACTGTGTGTGTTGCTCACTATGCAGGCCTGGCTAGCACACACAGCAGTTTGGAAGCAAAGTTCTGCCTATCTGCAGTTACCATCTGCCCCATGAGGAACAAGGAGAAGCAGTCCAAACTTCTCCTGTGATGCAGGCCTGGGAACTTGATAACCCTGAAAAAGATGAAAAGGAAGAAATGAGAAGCTTCTCCTGAGTTGCACAGTAGAAATCACTGTCTAGCTGTAAGTCACATAGGCCTGAAATGACCGGTTTTCAGGAAGGGCAGTATGATATGCCTGTGTCAAACTATCACTCCATCTTGCACTATGCTCTCTGACTTGTATTACAGCAAGAGCCCTGCCCAAGGCAGCATGCTGCAGACAGTATACCTGCTGAGAGGAGGCCTTGACGTCTTGTCCCTGAGAATCTGAATCCGAGCTTGGTTTGCCTCTCACAAGTTGGCCAAGCTGGGAGAGTGAACTTTCTGTGGAAGCATCACTGATAACATCTGACACTTTTCAGCCTTATATGTGGCAGTGTCAATCTGCATTCAAAGCGTGGTTGGCTATATCTGTTCGAAGATGACTGGAGAATGAGGATACAGTAGGCACTCTGTCTGCCCAAGAGCATTACGTATTTTTAAACCTTGAAAACAATGAAAATGACAGAAATTGGCAACCACAGCACTATTAGTACTATTTTTGAATTAAAATTTCGATACTCTTTGGAATATGATGTCTGTGATTAAATAAACCCCTTCTTCAGCTAGAATGGGTAAAACTAGGAACAAGGGGAGCCTGTACTCAGGTAAGGACTTAGGAAGAATGAGTGGCACCAAAGTATTCAGGGAAAGAGGAGCGTGTGAGATCTAGAGAAAGGGGATCTGTTAAGTGCTAGTGGATCTGCAGACAGTTAGGCTGTTCAGAGGTGGACTGGGCCATACTGTTGCACTGAACATCTCTGAATGAATGTCCTTAATTACCACTAATACAGCCAGGAGGAAAACAGTGCATTGCAGTTCTAAAATCTGTTTGTAGTGATCTTTCATTTCATGAGCTGGTCTGTCCTTTGTTGTAACTTCCAAAGTTTTAATCATTCTTGCCCATAGTTAAAATTATGCCTGTGTGAGTAAATGTCTGTTGTATTTTATGTCGGAGATAATTGGTGGCTGGCTCAAGAGACTAGATAGATTCATTATCTCTACATATGGTAGGAAGAAAACTGTCGGATTTTATTTAGACTTTGATGAGGCTGCAAAAAGAGTTAGAAATTTCTCACAAAGAGAGCATCAGTTTGCTAAGCAAGGTCCCACATGTTGCTGCATAGTGCCCTTTAGGTTGATCCATATTTCCTATCTGTCCTACAAAGCATAAAGGGTTGATGGCTCTCTTCCTGATGCCTGCAGATCTTCCAAAACGCAAGTATTTCTTATTGGACTCTGTCATTTTGAATCTGTGTGAGGTCTGTCAAATACATTGAGGTGTTTTCTGTGCAAGTGAGGTGTTTTCCATAGCATCTGATGCTATCACTTGCTAAGGATATGGCTAGTGACGGAGTAAATACAACTGTTCAGCAAATGTTACAAGAAGCATGTTTGCTTTTACATGTCTTATGCTATCTGTTACTGTATTTTCCTATTGTGATTGCACTAAATGGTCTGATGGAATTTGAAGTTGTGCTGAATGGAGTTTTCTAAGAATGCAGGTGAGAGAAGCTCCTGGTTCAGAGAGCCATCTGCTGAAGGTCCTGTTAGCACCTAATGGGAATTTCACTTGATGGAATAACAGGCTGCAATGTCTTGTCCCACTGGCTTGTACCAGTTCAGGTATTCTCCAAACCTACATCACTGGGACAAGTAGGTTTTTTTGTTTGGCCTGTTGCAGAGCCTCGGCCCACAGGTGCAGTTACACATTCCAGCTCATTGTGAAATGTAGAGAGAAGTCCTCCCCTCTTCTCCTTGCTCTTCCTGTCTCTTGCTAAACACACACTTGACCAATCACCTTTGCTTTAGCTACGGCTCTCAGGACTTTTCATTTAGTCCATTGAACTTGCTAGTTCATCAGAAAATTCTTTGGTTCTTTTCTCAGGCCTCATTTCTGATAACCACCTGGTGCAAAATCAGGTGATTGCTTGTGATGCAGAGGCTGATGAAGTGACTGAGATCATGGCAGGAGTTGGTCACACCTGCAGCTCCTCCTTCATTAGCAGCTTATGCCAGATCAGCTCAGATTATAACATGTCACCTCTCCCCAACAACCTCACTAGAGGTGCAGATGAAGCACAGGTCAGGAAACAGAGGGGTGGGGTGCTGGGAATTAGCTCAGGAAGCCTGCACCCATAGGCTGTGCTGTCATTGCTCTTTATCATCTTTGTGAACTTTTGTTGGGTTTTGAAAATTACAGCTGCTACAGAGGAAAAGATAATAGATCTTATGGAATGCTTCCCTCTTTCAATTCATCTGCCTTTCCTGACTTTTCTGTGAGAATGAATTATGTGAGAGTAGAAGGAGAAGAGAGCGTATTAGTAAGAACAACAGATACTTTCACTAGCAGGGTGGCAATGCGCAGGCAGTAGGACAGGGTGGTGGCCTAAGGAGATCTCCCAGTGGTATTTGCTGGAATCCACAAAAGTTTGAATGGTCCCTTTTGTGTTGAGCTGTCATGGGTGTTTGAGTCCACCATGTGCAAATGGGGAAATGATCAAAATAAAGCATATACTTGACATGATGGTGGCTATGGAAAGGGGGGACTAAATCTGCTACAGATGTTGACATATTGCAGACTTATGATGCTAGTGGAGAACTAGCTTGTCTCAATTAACAGACAAAGCTGGAAAACATATGAAGAGAAAAACTCTTCAGAGCAGATATGGAGCATTTCCACTGGTTAGCCATCTTGCTCTTCTCTCAAATCCAGAATGTCATACCTCTATGCAGTAGAGTTGGATGGTGAAACACAATCATCTCATCGTTTGACCTCATTTGTGGTTAAGGAATCAGGTTATCTGCTAATACCTAATTTTAAATAAGCTTTTGTGCTGAATAGCTGTACAAAGATGGGAAACTGTTATTATTGGTGAAGGAAACAGCAAGGAGGTTTGCACTCTTACAGCAATGAAAGGCTTTCCTTCCAATCAGGCTGGCACCATAAGGCACCATAACAATGTATTTCTATCCTGCTTGGATAAGAGAGCCCATAAAGTAGATATACTATTGTGTGAGATAATCTTTTAAAGCAGTAGTGTGACATTTACTTCTATGTTTGGCACACCTGAGAAACAGAGGGCTTCACTGCAAAGTAGCATGTAGAAAAGCGATTAGTTCCTGGCATGATGTAATGTGCATGAAGAGGTATACCAGCCTTCTGCAGGTCTTTCAGTTAAATGTAGAAGAGCATTTATTTGTTGTTGTGAATACATCCTTTGAAGAGAAATTTTATTGGTCCTTTTGCTCTGAACAGAAATTTTGTTGTTGTCTACCAGGAAGTGAAATTTACCTTGCTATTGTTTGGGCTATAGCAATTAGTTTGCAGAGTTAGGAGGGAAATGACCAGTGAAATTTACTGCAATCTTTGTTACTTATTTGTGGTAATAACCTCTGTCATACAGCTGATCACTTCATAAGTGTTCAAGAAGGACGTTTTTAGCTGTAGGGAACTCATGGTATAAGGTCAAGGGAATGAGGAAACAATGACAGATAATTTAGAGCATTGAAGGGGATGACAAAAAGCTTAAATTTGACATGGCAGAAGTGGAAGGTTTCAAAGAGGGAATGACTTGACATGATCAAATTGACAGGTGAAGAAGATGGCTTTTGCAGCTGTGTAATGCATGGAATGAGGGAAGTCTTTTTGGCAACTCAAGGAATAGGGTTTACAACTGATCAAGGTGAGGTATAATGAGGGTCTGAGTTGGAAGACTTGGCTGTAGGAAATAAGGGCAGGATCATGAAGATGTTAGGAATTAAGTTGCCTAGAATTTAAGTGTGACTCAGGTGCACACGGAGAGAGGAGAAAGAAGTGAAAATTAACTCAGATCATTAAGTATAAGTGATGGTGAAATCAGCTGAGTTGTCATCTTTGATGAAGAAATAGGTAAGCAGAAACAGTGGTTGTAAGAAGAGATGCTACTGTTGTGGCATTGTTAAATAATATTCACATACTTTGTTACTGGACATTGAAAAAGTGAAATGTCTTTCACTTCAGTCTTCCAGGCTATAGAACAGAGACAGAACTCATCTTCCACTGTGAACAAGTCATCAACAGTGCTGAGTTTAACAACGTAGTCTACGTAAGACTTAGAGATGGAAGATTGCTTTTGATATGAATTGGGTTCAAAACCTCTCAGATAAAATAACATGAATTTTACTGATGAGAAAAAAAATAATTTCAAGTCCCAGTCAGAAGTTAGTGAGATAGAGAGGAACTGTCTATCCGGGTGAAATTCAGGCTTCTAGGCTGAAGAAAGAGCTGTACATGTCACATTCGAAAAGTTTCATCAATCTTCCCTGTACTGTTAGAAGCACCCTAGCCTGATGAGCCAAGGGCCATACTGAAAGAAAAGAACTGGTATAAATGATGGCAGTGCAGTCATTTTCAGAAGTTGTGTGTTTTTTGTTTTTTGGTGGTGGTGGTTGTTTGGTTTGTTTGTTTGTTGTTTTTTCCTCTTATTAGTAGCTCATTTTCTTTAGTGCGGATGTTTCAATTGCACACAGAGGAACAACTGTTAAAGGAATCATTTTGGAAGCATCCTACTTGGTCTACTTGAAAGCTAGGACTGTCCTCAGTTTGAGGAGGGTTCAGCATTAGAGCTTATCAGAAGAATTTTCAGATAACTTTAAAAGAACCTGTGAAACCACCTTACCCCCATCTCCTCGAGAAAGTAGACTAGCAGAGACTAATAGGATGAGAAAGGAGTAAGCAGAGGGATACTGCTGCTGCTTGACTGCTCTCTCATCCTTTGGAGTTTGTCTGTTTGCTTCTGTAACCTTAGGCTTGTGGATAGGTACTTTTGGTTGCTGGTTTTAGTTTAGGTTGGATTTTTCTGCCTTTTTTTGTTTGTCTGTTTGTTTTTTTTTTCCCCCATTGAAATGGTGGAGTAAAATACATTGTGTTCAGTGACGTGTCTGTGGGTTTCTTGCCTCAGGAGCAGTCTGCTGTAGGCATAATAACCACTACTGTGATTTTCTCTCCCTTCTTCCCAGCTACCCTATTTTAAAAGGAGTTGACTCTTTGGGTTGTTCTACTTGATTGACATTTAATTTTGAGGCAGTACCTGTGGAGAAGACTCACGTTTCATCTGTCTCACTCTTAGCTGATCTGAAGTTTGAAGCAATTTCTTCTTGGCTGAGGTCAGAGGAACAGCTGAAACTAATGAAGTGGGTGTTTTCAATTAATTTATCCATATACTTTTGTTCTGATTGCAAAACTTACAGGATATGAAGTCTGTGAAAGAAATGATATTGTTGCAGGTTATAATCATATGTTATTTAAAAAAAAGAGGGGGAGGGGGATTTCTAGAAAAATCCAATTAACAGTCAGATAGTATGTAAAGATATTGCAAAATATGTTGTTGTCAACATAAGAATATATGGAAAGACAGATAATTTTTACCAGTCTTACTGCGTAACAAAAATTACGATCTGTCAGCCTGTCTTTTTTGTGATTCTTTTCTTAGCCTTGAGCTTTATGAAACACATTTATTTTAACTTTATATCACCATCCAAATAACATGGTGGTTGAATGTCAGACTAGAGTGAAATATACTCTCTTCTACTGTGGCCTTTCACATAGGCTTTTAATTCCCCCTGTTACTGCAGAACATCTCTTGCCTGAGTTCTCATAGTAAAATGTGCTGTAGTTCACTTTGTTTCTTAGGTGCTTATGAGTTGCTGCTCTCTAGTAGTAGAAAAATTCACGTTACGTTATAAATGTGTTTTTCTTGCTTGTGGTAACCAGAAAGTGCCAGTTTTTTCTTTTTTCTATTTTTTTTCTTTTTTTTTTTTTTTAATGGGGGGTGGGGGAGCGGAATAATTGCTGATAGAACAGGAGTAATAGAAAATTCCCTTTAAGATGGAGTATCTACTGCATGATGGTTATGATGCATAAAAGGCAGAAAGAGGAAACATATCATCATTGCTATGATAGAAACCACAGGCTTCCTTGGAGTCATTGGCATTAATACAAACAGAATTAGTGGGCTGGAGCTGTATGGACATGTGGCCAGTCTGAATGTGAACATGTTCAGTTGGATTTTTATTGTGATAAGGTTGCAGAGACTTTGCCAACGTCCACCAACTACTGTGTAAGAGAAATGGAGCTTAGAGCATTTATTCATATATGCTGTGTTTTCACTGCATGAACTACGTAGTATTGCAGGTGGTTCCTTGTGATAATCACTTCTTTGCTTTCACACTGGCACAATGAAGATTTCCAGGTAATTTTAACTCAGTTCTTTTTTTTTTCTCCTAATCTCAGTACAGCTACATGATCACATAATCCAGCTCTCAGTTTACAAAGTCATGGTACTCAGTAATGATGTCTTAGTGTGTTTTAGAGGCCTTTTCTCTGGGAGTATCCTGGAGAGAACAGCATAGGAAGGGAAAAAAGCACATCTGTGTGATTTTACATTAATAATAAATATTTGTCACAATAAGTTATATTTTATATACTTAATTTTTTTTTTTTTTGGTCATCTCAAAAAGAATATTGGTAACTTCTAGAGGCTATGACTTCTAAAATTTTTTCAAAAATAGTACTGGTAAAGAGAGACATTCAAGACAAATTTTGTAACGTGCTGCATCTTCTGAAATATATGATTTTTTTGAATTTGTTTATTTGTCCTTGGGAAATAAATTTTTCCATATCTTTTGAGGCAATAGTGATTAGAAGTCTTTGTCACCAATTTCCAAAGATATATAATCACGTGCTGCACTCCATGTAGAACTGTTGAGTATTGAGAAAGGTAACAAAAAATTAGCTATTTATAAGCTTCAGTGGGCAAAAGGAAAGATGGAGAGATTATTTTCTAGGTTTCTACTTCATGCTTTCATTTCATATGAGATAAATTTTAATAAAGTCTTCGTTAGTTTAGAAAAAAATAAATCCCAAATCCTTTATTCAGAGATTCAAAGAAACAGCATATGGTTACTTTGGTAAAGCATATGGAGACCCTTATGTAAAGACAAAACAAAAGCAAAATAAAGTTGCTAGCTGGACCCCTGAGGTGCAGTGCATCCAAGCTTGGTGGGATGTTGCCAGTTCCCTTTTTTTCTGGAGAATAAAAGTTTCTTCATCTCCTAAACAAGTAAACAAATAACACTGGCAGCATGCATCTCCTAGCAGCAGAGAATTGCACACTACTTCAGTCTGTGCCCTCACGCTGGTTATTTTCACTTAGTACTCAGAAAGCAGTGGTGTTAAAAAGTTAATGGCAATTACTTCTTTACACAGGCTGGGTCATTCCACACAGTGCAGTTCCCTCCGGTTGTGTATCTGCAATACAAAGATTGCTGCTATAGGAACCTTCTTTCTGTTAAGAAAGATCTTCACCCTGAAGTAATGTCTTCCCACTTAGTAAATTAACTGCACTTGCAAATAAAACTTAACTGGCGAAACCCAAAAATACAGTTCAGTGCAGTTACTGCTTCTCTGAATTTTATGCATATTTTTTGGAATTTTTTACTTCGTTAGTAATGGTTTCTGTCTCTACTTCTTTTTTATGGAAGCCATTTAAATACACCAGCTGTGCCAAGGTAAACATCTACTTTAAAAAATAAATAAATAAACATTTTTTTTTTTTCCTGAATATAATATTTACATATTTATAGCTTTCTCTTAGCTTATTTGAATCAGCCTCTGGAAGCAGTGCTGTAACTGACACACAGTCATTAGTAAATGAAATATGTCAAGATCTGTTATGTCATATCATGTCCATTCACTCATAATACATATTTATGTTCTCATCTTCAGAAACAGATACACCATGGTTATAGGCAGACTGCCAATCAGATTCAGTCTTCAATGTACAAATTCTTGGACCATGGCAGGTAGTTGTTAGGCAGTGCGCTGGTCATTGCAGCCCAGAGCCATGTTACAGTTCTTCCAAAGTACAGGCAGCAGAGTTTTGGTATCCTGGAACATTCCTTGGCATGGTAACATTTACAAATGCAAATGTAACCAAAAGGTACTTCTAGTAAGTCTGCCTTTGGACTATAGCTAACTCTGATTTTGAGTGATTTTTAGAAGGCACAGGACCTCATGGAGTGTCAGTGGATTTCAAAGTACTTTTTACCTCCATCTCCCTCTTTTTTTAATAGCAATAGAACTTAAATTTCCCAGGTAACCTTAGTTTTCCTTTAATATTGAAAACATTTCTGCCTCTTACTATAAATGAAGTAGAAGAAAACCAAAAAAGCCAAATAAGCTACATCAGAGTGTGTCAGTCATCGTAGTGATCTGCAACTGCTTGATTCAGAATTCATAAATGTTCTTTACTTTTATTGCCTATCAGTTGTACCAAACAGGTTTGCATTGCATTTTTCACTTCTGTAACTGTTCTTCACTGTCAGACAGATGGTTAGAAACAAATGGAGAATGTGTTTGTTCAGGGAGAGGAGCTAAAAAACTTTGCAAAAAAATGTTGAGAACTCACGCAGACATAGTCTAGAGAATGAAGTGCTGCTACAGATAGAGGAATGTATTTTTCTTTCACACTCTTAGCCCCCTCACCAACACGATCAAATCTATGCTACTGTATGAAAGGATGAAAAAAGTTGGGGAAACATGCTGAGCACCAGCTCTTCAGATGTCTGCAGTGCCGTAGAGCAGGGTTTGAGCTGGAGTTTGCAATGAGCAGGAGAAGTTCAGGAAAGATGGTATTTTTGCTACTAGCCCCAATTTGTCAGTCATTCTACAGAGGGTTTTGGGTGGTTGAGAGAAAGTAGGCTGGTGCTCTGTGACATAGTTAAGGAAGCCATATAACTTTCATTCTAGCTTTATTACCGAGTACTACTTCTAATAAATATTTTTGTCCCGTGGCAGTTTAAATATGCCACGTTAGTAAGAGGCAAATAGGAGAAGAATGGAGAAGCTGGAAATTACAAGACTGTCTGTGCGTGAAGGCAATTTTCCAGAAGACTTACATTGCTAATGCACTCAAATCTTTCTAATACGATGCTGCATTAGGTATTTTTTTTTAATATTCTGCCAGTTCAAATTATTATGATATGATGAAAAAGTGAAGAATTCTCAGTGCCTGGTGTTATCACAAGCAGTAGGTAGCAGTGGTGTTTCCTCTGCAGGTACAGAAGTGATTTCATTTAAGGCTTTGACCCTCAGGTAGGTTTGACCCTCTTGGTCCAAAAAAATTCCTATTTCTGTAGTACAGTTGGCTAAATCAGTGTGAAGGCACATACCATCGCAGCTAGGAGTATATAGAGTTCCTTCTATTGAATGCTCAGATAGCAGATCTCGATGGGTCCTAACCTGCTGATCCCCATGTTCTGAACCTCCCCTCCTCATCCAAAGATAAAAGTAGTTTACTTTGTTATTGATTTGTTTGGTCACAGTGACATGTGGTAATGGTGAAGGCTCTCTGCCTCTTAATTCTCTATGGTGATTTGCACCCCCTCCCCCCCCCAGCTGTTATTAGTTCCCTGAAGATATTCTAGCTGTGAAAGCATCATCAAATGTTAATGACTCTGTTGTGCGTGCTATGGTAGGTGAATTTTTCTGTGTAGATAAGAGATACTGGATTCCGGGTGCAGTGAGGCATTTACTAACAGTTTTATAAATCAGCCAAAAAGAACCGATTGTAAATACAGAGTTGCTTAGGATAGTTGGGTAGGCTGAGGTAGGGGAGCCTTAATATAGAAATAAAGCTAACAGAAGGTGAAAGGAAAAGAAATTGGAACTCAGCAGAAGGTAGACGTGTCTGTTTCTCCCTTCTTCAAAACAAAAACTGTAACGATTTCCATTGCTGAATTTCTTCTGTTGTAAGAAATAATTTTCAACTGCTCATTAAAGATAACTTTAGATCTTGAAAACTTTATCACTAATTTCAGTGGTGGTGATAGTAATTGAATTGAAGGTTTGAAATAACATGCTTACCTTCAAAATCAAAAGCTCAATTCTAATCAGAATCAAAATAAGAAAACTTCCTGAAAAGAAGCTGTGGTACATCTTCATCAATAGCTCTATCATCAAATTTTCTGCATTTCTCATTCTGTTAATCAAGGCAGTACATTATTTTTGTCTTTTGTGAAGACTCAGATGCTTGTACCTCAATTTTAGTGCTGTTTTTCAGAATGACAGTAACGCTTCTGGTCTCCTATGTATGGTATCCTTCCATTAGGAAGACTTGTTCAGGCTATTAATCCCAAGCTAGCGATGTTACTTTTGGCAACCAGAATTGCTTTAAGAAGTACCAGAATGCCAAGAGGAAAAGTGGCCAAAAAAAAAAAAAAAAGCTTGAGAGTTATTTTGGAGGAAATACCCTTAAGAAGCTGAAGACTGAAGCTTTTTGACTCCCTTCAAATTTCACATACCTGCTGTCCAGGTGTTACAAAGCATATCTTTGACATAGAAATTGTGTTCTCTAGCCACCTAGTGCACATGTGCTGAAGCTCAACAACATGAATAAGATTCAATAGCAGTATCAAATTGAAGGGAGCATGGGAGAAAGATGAACAATCAATGAATTAAGATATTTTTAGCTGCTTCTTACCACTAGCATGACCATGTGCTTATTTTATTCCTCTGACCTTGCAGCTTCATGCTTACTTCAGGAATGGGCAGTAAAGTATTTGCAAATTTTAGAAACACTAGTTTTTGCAAACAAAAAACCCAAACAAAACAACAAAAAAAGCATAATTAAAAATGAAAGCAATTTGCTTTACATAGAAAAATGTCATTGTCAAATAGATGAATGTAGATTTTTAAATAAACTGTAACAATCTAAAATGTATGAAAACTCATTAACTACCACTACATTAACAAAAAAAAAAAAAAAAACTGCACTCTTCTAAACCAGTAAAAATGAATTTTCTATATTTGTCAGATTGACTAACTGATGCTTTTTGTCACCAGAGCTGTTTTTGCAAGATAAGACAAGCATCTAGTTCATCATTTTTAGAGCTTGTCCTGTTGTTGCTGCTGCTATTGCTGTTTCTCTCTTTTTCTCCTTTATCTTCCCTAATCTCACTGTAATCAGTCCCACTTCATCTCTGAAGATCTTTTCTTCAGACCATAGTCTATTGTAGAAATTAATGCAAGTGCTCCATTAAGAAGATGGTAGCAATATTCCTGTGCCTTTCTATGCAATGGAACAGTATTACTGAAGAGTAAAAGTTTCATACTGAAAGCTATTTTATTTCACATTTATCTGCATCCTTACTTTTCAATGCTCGTGCACTGTCTACCCAGTTTTTTGTCTTCTGTGTTATTAACTCTGAAATGAGCGAGATTGCCAATCTGATTGTTTATTGTTCTGTAAGCTGTGGTGTTCCCAGAGTCATGACTGATGACAGGACACTGATTTCCGAGAGACATTGTTTGCATAGCTTTTTCAAGGAGCTGGAGTTTGTCGTTTAGCTACAACACAGAGCTGAGAGGAGTCTCAGTGGGCTATAGCAAGCCTTCATGAATACTCCCCATAACTTCACCCTCATAGTTCCTGTGTGTAGGGAAAGATACTGGGTGTCTGGGTGTTAACTCTAAATCTCGTGCAGGGGCTTCATTTGTTATATCATCTGGTGAAAAGCAAGCAGCTGAAGCTGAGTAATGAGCACCCCATTTCCACTTTGCAAAAAAGAATTGGGAGTTCTCTGTTTTCTTTCTTTCTCTTTCTGCAGCTGCTCCACTTCTCCATTTCAGCCTGGGAAGATATATTTCCTTGAGTGCTGGTATTAGAATACCAATGGTTTCAGGTTGCTTCCATTTGTCTCCGTTGATGTAGATAAAATTAATTTTGACTAATGAGTTATTTCAATTACATGACCTTTTCTTTCTGGTTGTTTTCAGAAAGAATTCTTAACTTTCCTAGCTATGCATACTGAAATTGTTGCTTTCCACAAGCATGTTATACAGTGGTTTAAAATAGGAAATTTTTCCTTTCCAAGGGTACAAGAAATCTCACTATGTCTACTGTTAATCTGGATATTTTTTTCCATCTGGTTTCCTAATAATGATAGCTTGTGAAAAAAGGATGTTTATATTTACAGCTATAATGAGCTGCATGATCATATGAAGAATTGGTGGGGTCCTGCTGGGGATAATTCAGGAAGGAGGAAGTGAGACACAGAACTTAAGTGCCAAACATTGTGTGTAATTAGAAAGTCTGCAGCACATTCTTGTGAACTGTGACTCCTCATCTATACTGTGCTTTCATCATTCAAGGCCTGATCCTGTAAGATACTGACCATGATGTTTGCAGGGCACAGATGCTGTTGGTATCAGTTGGGAGTTGAGGGGTGTGTGTCACTTAGAGTCTCCTTCTCTGAAGATATTCAAGGCCTGCCTGGACACCTACTTGTGTGACCTAGTGTAGGGAACCTGCTTTGGCAGGGAGGTTGGACTCAATAATTTCTGGAGGGGTCCCTTCCAACCCCTATGATTCTGTGATTCTATGCTGTTGGAGGGATAACATCTGTTACCTCCTGCGACATCAGTGTCAGCTTTGATCCATTACAGTGCAGTTGCCAAGACATGTTTTTGTCCAGATCTCTGTGTTCAGCCCACATGACCTACCTGTACCCCTTCCTAAATCAGATAGCTTATTGAGCCCACCACAGCTCAGTTACAGCAGTGATAGACCACAGGGGTTTGTAGTGAGGTGGGTTACTGTGTGGTGGTTGTGGGTTACTTACTCTTTAAAAAAGAAGACTGGTCAGAAAGACAAAATGCAAAAGCCTAATTCTCCTCCTGGAAGAACTGCAGGCTGATGAACTGTTTTATTCAACTCTGTTAAAAGCTCTCAAAATGTACTTACATCACCTCATTGATTACTGTAACAAAAAATGCATGAGGGAATTTTGCTAGAGGCAGGGCCAGCACTGGAATGTCTGGTAATTACATTATCACTTAAAATAAAAAATCTTAACCTCTGCTTTTTATCAGCATCTTCAGTAAAGTTGTTTGTTGAGGGGTGTGTGTATTTGTCTGTCTCTTTCTTCCCCTTCACTTTTCACATTGTAATGGAAATGTTGGATGCTTGTGTTGCAATCTTTCACCTCTGACAGCATGCACTGAATACTGCATACAGCTGTCATGGTAATGACAGGTCTGGTGCACCAGGATAATTGGGTACTTGAAGAAGATTCATAAGGCAATATGCTGCAGGTTGCTGTGTTGTGCCCTGGGGCAAGGGGAAAAAGAGAGAGGGTACCAGGCAGAGTGGGGAGTCTATTTGTGAGAAATGGTAATCTAGCAACCTGATTTTGTTTGCCTATGAAGTGGTTTCTCTCCTGTCTGCCTGCCCCACAGAATTGCGTTAAGGGTTGCAAAGTTGGTTCGTACTGCGCATGAAATTGGGCACCATTTTATCAGCAATGGAATCCAGGTGTCCCCGCAGGGGGCAGGAGGGGAGTGCTGTGATGATGGTGTGGCTTCTGTGGGAAGGAGTTTGGTGTCAAACCATACTATGATCTTGCCATCTGACAGCTCATTATTAAGAAACAACAAGAACTGACTTTATTACTGTAGACTATAGTTGGCTTATCTGCAAATTAGGATCTTTTGTTCCCGTGTGACAGATTCTGTCTGCTTTTCTGGCAACTGTCATGAGGTGTTAAAGGGGGGAGCATATTTTTAGAGCTTAATGTGATAACAATTAACCTTCAATCTTTCTTTCTGATAAGTCTCCTTTTTCAGTATTATTGAAGTAATTTGTCATAGACTGATAGTGAAGATGAAATGCTTGGAGCCTGTGTATTTATGCTCACTGATACTGATAGCTTGCGAAATTGTATGTTTAATGGATTACTCATTCAGATTATTATGGTAGTTTCCTAAGGAGAGAGAGAATGTGCTGGTCACCATCAAAAGCAGGAAACTAGGATCCAAACTTCCATCTGAATCTCCAGCTTGTTTCTATAATCAGAATGTAATCTCTCAGTATGACAGAAATAATAGCATGGTACCTCAGCAGCATGTTGAGAAACCTGATTAATTGCAGTTTATATATCACTTGGGTACCAATGAATGACTTGTGGCGGAAATATGAAGTACTGATAGTAGTCGTAGTTTGGGAAAACTAAAAAGTGCCTGTAGAATATTTTTCTTTTTGTTTTTTTTTGTTTTATCATACAAACGGAATTTTCATCCAAAGAGTAAGTAATTCAGAGATTAAATCTATAGTGCAATCTATGTTGTAGATAATATAGATAATTATACTATCAGAATGTCATACCATTACTTGTAAACAAGTGCCAGCTTGCAGCTATGTAGAGTAAGGTCATGTGCCTGAAAAGCTTTTCTAGCATTGCCAATTTAGACTGTTACAGCAAATGAAATGTGTATCAAGGCATCCTTATCTTATTAAGAATAATGAGGTTGACAGTGGAATTTCTGAAAGAAGTACTCCTCAACCACTTTAATGGTGAATTAGGCTAAGCTTCCTTTTTATACATCTCTAGAAAGAACAAAAGCATTTATTGTTTCATAGTTCTGGGAGCCCAAGTTGTTGGATACTCCTCTGGGTACTTAATTTTTTTTAATTCTGCACTAACACATTCAAAAAGTTATCTGGAAGCTTGGTTGCTGTCTTCATATATCCTCTGTATCTCAGAGATGTATTTTGAACATTTTTAGCCTTTTTCTTGAATAGCTGCTTCCCTTTTTTCTCTCTCTGGTTTCTATCACCAAAAAAGGATCCGAGCCTTTTCACTGCAACCCTATCCAAAGATGTCTTTGTGGTTAGCCATCTAGGAGAGGGCCTTAGGACAGTGCAGTTCCCACTGATTTTAAGTGTAATGTACAGGTGTGGTTCTGGAGGGTACAGAGCACTGCCACTTCACAGCATCCTTGGTGGGAAGTAATGGCTCTTGGTGCTCTTGAATGGTTCTCATTGACTTGAAGTACCAAATCCTTACTGTAAATAAAAGAACAACATACTGGTAGAAGCCATGACTTCTTTAGCTACTGAGTTGCTGTGTTAGCTTTACAGTTTGATGACTCCTGGCTAAACCATTTTTGTTTGTAAAATCTCAAAATGGATATCCTTGTAGTAGTCCATACTTTATTAGCCTAGTACATGTGTAGCTCCCTCAGATATCTAAAAAAATACATATATGCACACCCTAAATACCTAGGATGTTTAACTCACAAGGCACTCTTTGTCTAATATTCCTGAGAATGGAAAATAATTTTTTCTAGTCTTGTAGCTGCAGACAAATGATCTCTTTGGATGTTATTTTCAAGTGCAGTGTGAAGTACAAAGGGTTTTATTTCTGATAATACTTCTGAAATCTCTAATACAGAGTCTTTATTAGTTGTTAGCGCTTAAGTGATTCAGGCTGTCCCACGTAATAGTATGCCTCCTCTGTCTCTTGATTTTTGAAAGTGTGTCATGCAGGAAAATGTTACTGTCCAACTGAAATCCCATCTGGGTATCTGGAAAGCTTGGAGAGCTCTGAAGTCTGAAGATGGCTTTTTTTTTCTTCTATTTTTCTTTTTTCTTTTTTTTTAAGATGACAGGTGTAAGGTTTTTTTGTTTTGTTTTTAATAAAAAACAGAGAGAGACTCAATCTTATGTTCACTTAAGGAAAAAATTACCTATTTTTATGGAGTGCTAGCAGAAATTAAATATGTGTGTATTTGTTACTACATCATTACAAAGAGTGATAGGCTGGAACCTTGGTTCATTTTGTGAATATGCTGCAGGTTGGTGAACAACAGGCAGGTAACCAAAGCCATTTACAGAAATAACTAAAGACAGTGGCCTGGATTTCTGGCTGTCCAAAAGGTTTGTTTGCAGCTCCTGATCCTGGTGAATGTTTCTAGCAAAGTTGTTTTATTGAGTTTCTTCTCTAATACATATATTTACCGCTACAATACTCAGTAAAACAGAACCCCAGTCATATTGTTTTCTTTAACATATTTCTTGTATTGGATGATAGAGGGGTAAGAGTTGGATATGCCAGGTGGGATGTTCTGCCTACAGTCTGTCCCTGTTGTCCTGCCAAAAAAGCATGTTGGTTACATCTAAAGATCTGGTTTTGTTTAAAGTAATAAAGCTGAACCTTGTGAAGGTAATGAGTCTTACGTACCGCTTGAAAGAGTGGAGACCTCCTCTAGGTGGAGGAATCTTTATTTCATATTTCATATACAGAGTGCATGCATGTTCCCCCAAATGAACTCAAATATCTGTTTCTTTAGCTTAACAAATAGGGATTTTTCATCCTCACCCTTTTGTTTCATTCTGAGGCGATTTTGAAGCTTGGGAAAAGTAGTCCAGTGTAAAAATACCTAAATTATTAACTTTTTTTCCTTTCCTTTCTGTTCCATTTTTGCTAATTATAACTCTGCGCGTGAGGAACTAAGTCACAGAACAAGTAAAGACTAAAACTTACAAACACCTTTGTCATAAAGTTCATTGCTGCTATTTATAGACTCTACTCTTAAAAAGTATAGATATAAAATGCTGTTAATCAGGTTTATTTTTATATGAGATTTTTGAGAACCATTATCCATCTGCAAGTAATGGTTAGGTAGCATGTTACCTTGTTTTGAGTGGAAAAAAAAAATTGACTTTTAACTCTAGCAAGAGAATATAAAACTACAGTAAAAAGCGTATTTCTACAACACAACCATTTGATCACAGCCTGATATTTGACAGCTGAATTATAGAGTTTATACACATACCAGATTATCTAGAAATTATAATCTGTAATTAATGGTTTCATTTTGGTATCAACTGTAGAGAATCATGAATTGTTGAAATGAGAGGACCTACATGAATATGTCTTTTAAGTGCTCATTAATTCACTACTTGTTCATCTTTCATCATTTATCTTTTTTTCTTTCTTTTTTTCCTTTTGAAGACCTCTATTGCAGCACCTTTTTGCTTCGTGCTTTGAATTTATATGCAAAACTAGTAGGTATTCAGGTTGACCTGTATTTGAAGAGTGATAAATGTCTTGTTTATTTGGATGGCAGTGAATCAGTCTTAAGCTGTAAACACAGGTCTTTGTCATTACAGGTCAAATAAATATATCTAAAGAAATCTGTTTCCATTTTTGCAGAGCCTTGTAGGATCCCAAGCATGGGCTTCTGTTGTAAACTTCAGGGCTCTTTTCACCTCTGTTTTGCAGCCCTTTCCCCATAATAAGCTGCTGGCAGCATCAATAGGTTTATAGATTCTTCTTTTCTGCTGCAATTGAGACTTCTTGAGGGCTCTTCAGCATAATCAGAGGGAATATCCATGGAAATTGGACAGTGTATTTTTTATGGTAGCTGCTCCTTGACTGCTCTAGTTTCTGTCCTATGCATGCTCATCACTCACAAAGAATGTGAGGTAAAACGGGTACAGTCAGGAGCCTGAGGAAGAGCTTGAAGAGGGCAGCAGCTCCTTTACCTTCTGTCAGTGCTCATGTAAATCTAGCTCATCTTCTCACTCGCTTTCTTTTTCCTTATTTTGTTTGGACCCCTGGGTCAGTATTCAGAAAGCAACGGAACTGTAACTGAGCTATAAAAGTAATTTAATAATCAGTGCGCATATGATGCTTTGATTCAATCTTGTTATCTGACCACTTTTTTTAGGAAATATGGGAAAAAGGCAGGAACAGATAGGCAAGGAACTGGCTGGAGGCCGTTAGTTTAGATTTTGATGACATTTTTGTCTTGTGGCATGCTCTGAAGTAATAGAGTTACTTCTTAGAGGAACTAGCGCATTCATTTATGCAGGTGGAAGCTTAACGCAACCAGATTGGCAATAGCAAAGACACTATTTAAAAGTGAGATAGAATAAAACACCGTATTCTTGAAAAACAATATTATTTGAAGCAATGATAGTAAATGTGATTTGCTGGTAGTAAATTGAAATCACTGATTAAATTACATCTCTGGCTAATAAATTCACTGGGGCAACAATGCACTGCAAATGCCAACACAGCACAACCCTAAGGCGTAAATAAAAGTTATCTAATTGATGACAAAGATAAATCAGAGTAGTAGCAAGCAGCTTCTTAATGTGGTTGCACAGAATTCTTTACAGCCAGTGGAAAAAGCTCCTTCTCTGTGTACCCTTCACTGCAGAAGGCAACCCTGGTGTCTGTCACGATTATCCACCTGAGTTTGATGCCTTATGATTTCTCCAGCTTAAGGGTTCTTTTGAAAGAGTTCAACAGGTATCGTGTCTTGTCTTTAGTTTAGTGGAGGGAATCCAGGGCCCCAGGCAGAATTGAGACCTCTCTCTCAAAATAATGAATGAACTCCTGAACCAGCTCTGAGGAGGAGCTGCAGTTGTTTCTAGTCAGTGCAAATGCATGCGTGGAGGAGAAAGAAGGCACTCTTAAGAGTTGCTTCCCTGGAGTGGACATCAGATTAAAGTCCAGTTTCAGTCCAATGGGTGAGCGATCAGTAATCATTATGCTAAAAATGTAGTATGGAAATCTTTTCTCCATAGAATATTTTATAGTATGCTTAGTTACTGTTCTGGGCTACCTTTGGATAACCGCATGGGTTGATGTAGTTACCAAAGATATTATGCTCAAAAATATCCATTTATTGCATTAAAAAAGTGTCTGATTCTTCAGACTTTTGAAATTTATCTCTGGGAGAAATCAGTCGTAAGTTGGTTATCTTCTTCGGGCTTAGTTTTTCATTTCTGTATTAAAATATCTCTTAGATCAGTGACAAGTTCAGTGCAAACAGGTAAGCATCATGACATAAACTATGCTGTCTTATCTGCTACTCTATGCAGATGAAAGCTTCTTTTCTACTCTCAGTGCCATCGAGTCAGGCTCCAGAATGACTGCTGCATTGAAGGTACTTATTATTCTTATACACGTAGCTGAATGCAACTTGTCCTGCTGCCTCAAGCTGACAATTAGTAAAGATCTAGTCACTTCACAGAGGTTACACTGTGCGTCTTCTTTGAGTTTTTGTGATTGATATTCACAGGGTTTGTGCAGACTGAAGCTTGAACATAAATATGCATGTTCAAGTAACAGAAGCAAACTTAAGCATCATTAGAAATCCCAGCTCTTTCAGCTGTGTAGCTGTTAAAGGCAACCTCCTGTCCCACATAAGGCAAAGTGTAAGAGAATATAAATGTGTTACAAATGCAAGTAACTGTTACATTTGACAAAAATAACAAAACGCAGTCCAAACCTGACAGTGATGAACCTTGGCAGGCATTACAGCCCTTTTATACTAGCGTGAGCTGTCTGGTTTTTCACAGTTCTTTGTAAGTTCAGAGCAGCAATTTAGTGGGAAAAACAAGTCATCTTCTCTGGGTGAGGTGGAAGGGCTAATGGCTCAACTTTTCTCAGTAAGTTACAAAAAGAGGCAGAAATTGCCTTACTTGAAATGACTGTGTGTTTCTCCAGAGGCACAATGACTGAGTAATCATGATAACCTTATTGACTTATTTTACCTGCCTTGTTGAGTGGACATGTCATTCAAATGAATACTAGTCAGCATTGTACAGTCCTTCACAGCGTGTTGCTTATTTTTTTTTTTCCACCCTGAAGCGCATCTGCAGGTAGTGATGAGTTTGTAAAGAGAAGTGGGGTGTGTACCAGGAGAAATGGTTTGTACTGAATAGGAGACAGGAGTGGGAGGAAGCTATTAAAAAAATTGCAACCATTATATACTTAGTAAGATAAGTAGGGCAGTCCACATCTTCATCTCCAGATGAGAAATTTTCTTTGCTAGTGCAGCATAGAGTTCTCTAAGCTCGCTTGTAGATACACAGATATCTACAGATTGTGCCCAACAATATTCAGTGTAGAGCGTAAGTAACTGAAATGATATCGAATCGGATAAAATAGGTTTGCTCTGATTGTCTGAGGTTCTGGCAGCCCTTGTTTGAGCCATTAAGCAGCTTCTTTAAAAAGAGTTTCTTTTGCAGGGGTGTTGAACTGAAGATATTTTTGAGATAAAACTCAGCGTGTTTTTGTGTGCACAGCCATTAACTCAGATTCCTATACACACCACATGAATTTGTATACTAAAAGCTATCCATAACTGGATATTAAAGGCTTTTTTTTTTTTTTTTTTCCCCTGAAGTGTACCATCATGCTCATAGTGTCAAAGTAGAATGGTGGATCCATGTCAGCCTTGAATATTATCAGAGCAGAAGGTGGCTTGGGAGGTAAACTGAGTAAGAACTAACTTATTTGCTCTCTAGTCTAGAGGCTGAAAAATAAGAGTTGAGGGACTGGCATGACATTCTGGAGGGTTACAGAGCCATCTCCCACTTTGGGAATGGGTTGTGTATCTTGAAGTCCTTTCTAATTCCTTGTTCAGAACCAGCTGCTCTTACACATGGGAAGAGGTAAATTTCCCCTGTAATGAGTATAACTAACTATAACACTAAAATGCATTATTTATTACAAATGGCAGCAATGGAAAACCTCCTGAGATTATTGTCATGGCTGTGTGCTATCACATGCCTTGACATCCCCGGTCAAGGGATTAGCGATACAAAGAGAATGCTCAATGAGCTGATTAAATCAAATAAACAGATTTTTAATTCTCATTAAAAAACATTGAGTGGATGGTGCTTTTACCATCAGAGGAGAAAAGAAGCCTAATAAAAATCTGCTGCTGTAATTCAGAAAACTTAAGGGACTGTTTGTATTAGAAATAGTGGGCAAATATGAGTGTATCCTGCTGAATGTTACAAACCTTTTGCATTATAAGCAGCTAAAATGCCAGGACAGATTTTATATTAATCAGTCAAAATGCAGAAAGTAAAATCTAAAACCTTATACAGCAGCAGAGGATATTCCTCAGGGGCTACTTCTGTGGAATTGCCTGACTCTTGCCACTGCACAATCCAGGTATCCAGCTATTGATTTTGGTCTAATTATATGCTTTTTAATAATGGTTTACATGTGTTCTAGAAGTGATTTCAGGAATGGAGTAAGGGAGTTTAGAAACAAATAATGTACAGGGGCAATCATGAATTGAGGTAGATCAACGCAGAATTGTCTTTGAATTGTTGTGAAACAATTTTTTGTTTAAGTAATGGGAGGATCACATGATCAGCCATTTTATTGCAGGCATAAATACGTTTTGCTTAGCATTTTTCCATTATAAACTAACATCTATTTTACTCATTGTTTGGAGTCCTGTGAAAGCGGAATTAATATGTTCATTTAGTTTGCTTGTGAAATTTTAAAACGTCTTGAAGAAGGGCAGCTTATTTTTCAGACTGGAACAAAGAGAGAGAAGGGAGGAACCTGGGAAAAAAGCAACAGGGAGAATTAGAAGAATACCATCTCGGGCTTGTCAATCTTGTTTCTTCTTTCCTCCATCTATCTTCTTTTCATCCTCCTCTTGGCCATCTGCTCTGGCAGCAGCCCCCACAGGTGCTTGGGAAGATGAGCACATGTAGCGAATGGTTTCCTTTTACTGGAACTAGGGCTTATTCTCTCAGGCAAATGCCAACCCCTATGACCACCTTCTGAACCAAATACTTCACAAAAATTTCCATAAGAATTTAGCAAAAGAGCAGTCTTGTGTGTCAGTGTAATGTAGATGCGTGGTGGTCAGAGACTTTACTATATCCCTCTAAACAGCTGTACAATTTAAATCATTGCATTTGAAATGTTCTTCATTAAATGAGAATTACAAAGCTATTTGCAGAGGGGAAGGAGATACAAGAAGAAGGAACAAAATGCAAAGCAAGCAAGCGCTTTCAAGGCTCTTGATATTGTTACAGCCTACTTTAGGGTGAACAATATGCATGAAAGTTAATGCACCTGGGATATATGTACATTAGGAAGGAGTATATGCTGCATGCCTCGCAGAACCCTTAGCTTGCTAATTTTCACACATTTAGCAAGAACAGTGCTTGCAAATCAATATTTGTGGGTAACCTTTTACAAGAAGGGTAAGTAGAGACTTGCAGAAAATAGATATTGTCATTTCCTATCCTGTTTCTATAATAATGGAAGGAAGATTGTTTTTCTCTTCGATCAAATTGCTAGTGATTTTCCTTAGTGAGCTCATCCTATTTCTTTATTTGCTCCTCATCCACAGCATGATTCAGCACACAAAATATTTGTTGTAGAGCTAGTTCATCTTAGCACTGGTCTAAAGTAGGAAGAGAATGTTTTACAGAGGAAATGGTATCAGAGCAATGTATTTTGAGAAGGGCCTGAGATACCAGTCTGTAGCAGGAAGTACCCACAGACCATGAAAGTTCTGGTCCTGACTCATTTTGGTAAATGTGTGGAAATTTACACATGGAATTTTTCAAAAAACCCACCCTAGAACAAAATTTGTTCATTAAGGTGATTATTTTGAGATTTTCCCTGTCCTTACTCTGATGCGTCTCAAAATCTTTGTGTGCATGCAGCTTCCTCGTCTTTTCTGAGCTTCCACAATACAGCAATGGACAGTCATATGGACATCTGACCTTGTTTGTAGATAATTTCATTGTAATTTTTTCCTAGTAATTACCCCCAATGAAATGTGAAGCCCTAAAATATTAGGAAATGAGTAATGGAATGATACCGGAGACTTTAAGTGACCAATGAGTCATGCAGATTCCGTGTACAACTTGGCTGATATCCTTATCAAATTCTTCTTTTCTGAATCATCTGGTTAACTAATTGTGTATTGTTCACTACTGAAGAACACTACAATAGATTGCTCAGAAAACCCAGTGTGGATAGGAGTGATATATGGACTCTTAAACAAATGCTTAAATACTTAAAGGTCTTGAGTTTTTTTTCTTCCTTAGCATTAGTAAATGATCTACTGGTTTGATTTTTTTTATTTTTTTTTTCCTTCCTCTGTCAGTCTCACTCTAATTTTTCAGTTTATTCGGAGTAAAATAAAAACAGATGAAAAGGTTAAATTATATCTAAATTGCTGCATGGAATTAAGATATAATTGCAAAATAGGTATATTTTTCTGACCCTCCCTTTCCCAGTGCCTCCTGAATGATTAAGTTGTGTTGATTTCTAATTAGAAAAGCCACATCAGACTAAACCACAAAGCACGTCAAAGAGTATGCAAATAGCACGGAGTACTTGAAAACCTAGGGCACTTTGTCTTTAAACACTCTGCATGGTTTATTAAACTATAATTGCGCTCTCTGAAATGTTCTATTGCAATTATATCCAGGGTTATTAATTAAAAGAAACTATAAATGATAAAAGATAATTTTGCCTGTAAAAAGCTGTGAGATTTTAGAGAAGGGCATTCAGGCAAAAAGTCATTTGTGAGGAAAGCTCCCAACTGAAAGAAAATTAGATGTTTCGATCACCTTCTGGGGAAGTGAACCTGCATCCATCCTCAACAGGCTGGGAACTGTAGCTAGAACACAGTCAGCCAAAGAGTAGGTGATGATAGATGCTTATGCAAATTCATTGACACCAGTCTATGTGAGGAAGCTCTTATTTTCTCCAGTCATATCACCAGAGAGGGGAGGGAGGAAGTTGGTTGTATTTTTTTTTAACTTGTTAGAGTTACCATAACATGGAAGTTGTTTGGTATTCTGGAAAGCAGGTTGCAGGTGAGGAAACTTCTGTGAGCATCACTGGCGTTTTACTCTCCACTTCTATTGAGATGGTGATTTGCAAATCTTGTCTATTTAGGAATGCTCTTTAAAAGAAGAAGTGTTTATGCACTTCTCATGGAAGTGTACTTTCCATTTGCTGTAGAATAATGCCTTTTTTTTTTTTTAATAATGATTGAGCTGAATTTTATGATACGTGGGAGCCCTGCATCCCTACACCTCTGGGTGGGGACTGGGGTGGTAAATCCCCCCCTGCTGTGAGGACAGAGCAGGTCCGAGACCGCCTCATGAGACTGAATGTGTACAAGTCTATGGGGCCGGATGGCATGCATCCCAGGGTTCTGAAGGAGCTGGCTGAGGTGGTTGCCGAGCCGCTCTCCATCATATTTGAGAAGTCGTGGCTGTCTGGTGTGGTCCCGGATGACTGGAGGAAGGGTCACGTCACTCCCATTTACAAGAAAGGGAGCAAGGAGGACCCTGGGAACTACAGGCCGGTGAGTCTCACCTCTGTGCCTGGGAAGATCATGGAACAGATCATCCTGGATGACATGCTTGATCACATGAGGAAAGGGCGTGTGATCCGTGACAGCCAGCACGGCTTCACCAGAGGAAGGTCATGCTTGACCAATCTGGTGGCCTTTTATGATGGAGTGACGGCATCGGTGGACAAGGGAAAGGCGACCGATGTCATTTACCTGGACTTGAGCAAGGCCTTTGACATGGTCCCCCACCACATCCTTATCTCCAAACTGGAGGGATGTGGATTTGATGGGTGGACCACTCGATGGATAAGAAACTGGTTGAAAGGCCGCAGACAGAGGGTGATCATCAATGGCTCTATGTCCAGGTGGAGGCTGGTAACGAGCGGCGTCCCCCAGGGATCTGTCTTGGGACCGGTGCTCTTTAACATCTTTATCAATTACATTGATGACGGAATTGAGTGCACCCTCAGCAAGTTTGCTGACGACACCAAGCTGAGTGGTGCAGTTGACACAGTTGAAGGAAGGGATGCCATCCAGAGGGACCTCAGCAGGCTAGAAAGGTGGGCCCGGGTGAACCTGATGAGGTTCAACACGGCAAAGTGCAGAGTTTTGCACTTGGGCCGGAGGAATCCCAGGCATCCCTACAGACTGGAAGGAGAGGTCCTTGAGAGCAGCCCTGTGGAGAAAGACCTGGGGGTCTTGGTAGACGAAAAACTTAACATGAGCCAGCAGTGTGCCCTTGCGGCTCGGAAGGCAAATGGGATCCTGGGCTCCATCAGAAGAGGGGTGGCCAGCAGGGACAGAGAGGTGATTGTTCCCCTCTACTCTGCTCTTGTGAGGCCCCATCTGGAATACTGCGTCCAGGTCTGGAGCCCCCAGTACAAGAAAGACAGGGAGCTGTTGGAGAGGGTCCAGAGGAGGGCCACAAAGATGATCAGGGGACTGGAGCACCTCCCCTATGAGGACAGGCTGAGGAAGCTGGGCTTGTTCAGCCTGGAGAAAAGAAGGCTGTGGGGTGACCTCATTGCAGCCTTTCAGTACATAAAGGGAGCCTACAAAGAGGAGGGGAATCAACTCTTTGAAAGGGTGAGTGACAGCAGGACAAGGGGAAATGGTTTTAAGCTGAGGGAAGGGAGATATAGGTTGGATGTCAGGGGGAAATTCTTTACGGAGAGAGTGGTGAGGTACTGGAACAGGCTGCCCAGGGAGGTTGTGGATGCCCCGTCCCTGGAGGTGTTCAAAGCCAGATTGGATGGGGCCCTGGGCAGTCTGGTCTAGCATTAGGTGGAATGGTGGTGGCCCTGCATGTGGCAGGGGGGTTGGAGATTCATGATCCTTGAGGTCCCTTCCAGCCCTGGCAATTCTGTGATTCTGTGATATGGCTGTCTGCTGAAGTAAGAAAGAGACCTATAAACCACAACTCAGTCTTGTATGACTTCACTTTAGAATCTTGTTTCTGGGTGTAACCATCCTGCAAATAAAGGATTTCAGTTTGACCAGAGCTTTCTGGTAATAAGGGGTTGGTTTCCTGGGTCCTTTTGTGTGAAAATGCATGTATAGTTCTCAGAAATCATCATTCTGTGGAATTGTGTTGCTGAGATGGAGCATCTTGAAACATTTGTTTTTTCTTTTCTTTTAAGGTGTTCCTCCAGTGCAAACTGCTCTCTCACACAGAATTGCTTTGAATCTGATGTCAGAAAATAAATCTGGCAAGGCGTGGTGTGTGTTTCTGCCTGCATGTGTATTCTCAGACCATAAAGAGGCTGTTTTCAACTTTTTATATATAAATGTGGGAATACTTTTTTTTTTCTACTTCAAAGAATCCTACCATTAGCTGTCTTTGGGAGAGAGGGAAGAATGTCCATCAGATTACCTAGTGCATTTGTCTCCAAGAACAGTTTCCCTGTGCTGCAGATAGATCAGTCTGCATGCAGAGTGCTTCTGCAAAGATAATAACACAGTAGCTGTTCTCTCCTCTAAGCTCTGTCTGTACAAGTCATAAGGTTGCCAACTCAAGAAGAGTGTTCAAGTTACGTGTTCTCAGCACATGGCTTTCATTTAATTCCAGAGAGACAGAGGAAGCTGACAGAGGGTTAGGAGGTACTGGCGAAGGATGGCCTAAGAGCAGCTTCTATAAATCAGATTTAGTGTTAGCCTTCCAGGTGTAAGTAATTCTTATGGTCAAAGGGGCTTGTGGAATGAATGGAAAAATGTACAAATAATAAATACATTGAACAGAAGGACAGCTTTTTGTGGTAAAATCTTCTACCTCCTATCTTTTTCCTTCATCTTTTGAGAGGAGAATAAGCTGCGTAATATGTTTTTGTTTTACTGTGTCTTTTAATTGACAAAACAGGAAATGAAGAAAAAATATTTTTAGAGGTATTCTTTTATAAACATTTCAATGAAAAATAAAACCAAATCCCACCCCTCCTGTTAGAAAACTAAAACAAACAAAAAACCCAAACCCTAGGAGTACCAAACTCTTTAAATTCACCTTTGTATGGTCTCCTTCAGAATCTGCCAGGTACAAATCCATTTGGAATAGTAAGAAGGCCTAGTGTCCCAGACTGAGGGAGCTGGAAGAGAGGGACATTTCTTGGAAATGTCACTGCTGAACCCTTTCTTCTCTTAAGAAAAAGGAAAAGAATGCAACTTTTTTCTCTTTTTACTTTTTTTTTTTTTAACAAAGCCAGTAAATGGAAAATAATAATTTTTATGAACTGCCAGAAAATGGAATACATTCCAGAATGAAGCAGGAGCTGGCCACTTCACTGTTGCCAGTGATCTCTGGAATGATATGAAATAGTAAAATATCTATATTAGTATATGACTGTATCTCCTCCCTGCTTCTGATAAAGACCATATTTCACTTCCTATTTCTTTGATTATTTATATTGGAGATACGTCAGATTTAGGAACCCTTGGAAGTAGCTGAGAATATCTTCGAAGTAGAATATTTATTTAAAAAAAAAAAACAAAACTAATAGTCTAGTTGTTCAAAATGTAATTGATGGAAAGAAAATATTATGCCTTTCAGCACTAGGCTATAAAGAGTTGATGGCATGGAGTTTCATCTATATGAATAGAAAAGCCAAGTTTAAATCAAGTTCAATTATGTTATTTTAACAGTGCAATTTGGACTCACTAGCAGCTCATTGGTATGGTCAGGACTTCAAAAGCTCAAAAAAAAAATCATTCATTTATTGCTGAGAACTTACATTATCATTACTGTGAGTTTCTGGACCAAAGCATATGTGTAAGTAAGTATTTATTTGAATAGTATTAAGAGAACACTGAAGATAGTCTGCCGTAAGAGTATAATAAAAGTGAAGTCATATTACCATAAAAGCTTCAGATTTTGGCACATGTAGACTGCTTTTAAATCCTTACAGAAGTTTAGAACTAAGTTTTTCAATTCTGTACATAAAGGAGTTGCAAAGAATTGGATTTTCTGCACTGTGAGGCTGCATTGAGATTAAACACAAGAAGCTGTGAATTCAGTGCATGAAAGTGGGAATTACTGCATCTGAGGAGAATTTCCAGACTTTAATATGTACATTTCTGAAGAAGAGAGTAGTTTGTACCCCATAAATCTGAGAGAAATTGCTAATAAGATTTTCGGTTTGGAGTTAGTTTGCAATGAAGCTACAATTCCAGGAGTAAGACTGAAGTGTAGCAAATTAGAGTGGAATGGCAAAAAAAACTATTTACAAAACTGAAGAAAATGGGAGTTAGTATAGGAGAAATTATAAAGCTAGATATCTGACTAACTGGACAGTGGATTGTAGTGTAAAAAAAAAAAAAAAAAAGAGAGAGAGAGAGAGAATACTGGCTTGAGGGGGAAACAGCAGTGGAATTATCCGAAGATAAGGAAGTTAATGGAGTGTGTCATATTTTCATCAATAATTTTGTATCAAGTTCTCTTACTCTGCTTTTGCAGTTGACACAAGTTTAATAAGGACTGACAACAGAGAATTGAGATAAGATGGAAATGGGAAATACTGGATGAACTTGATCTTAACAGAAATGCGATGAAATTCAGTTCTCACAAATGCAGGATAATTCCTGTGGATTTCATGAACTTTCAGAGCACGCTCTTATACTGCATGCTATACATACCCTCCATTTCATAGCATGAAATAGCCAATGTGGTAGGCTAAAACATGGGTTTATGATTATTTCAGATATTATTGCTGTATGATTCTTTTTCATTTCAAAGTGATAATAGTAGCAGTGATGGAGATCATTATTATGTCCTTGGGCTGAAGCGACTGCAGATATCTTGCTGCTATGTGCTGTGTACATGACGATAGGGAGAGTCCTTGGACTTGCTTTACTTAGCCTTGGTGTCTACCAGTCCCATCACTAAAGTGCCCTCTTCAAACAGAAGTTATCAAATAAGACCTCATACAACCACAAGGTACAACCATAAATCTGGCTGTGGTATTGGGCAGTATGAAACTGCGCTTTGGTGGAGGTGGGAGAGCATCCATGACATTGTACAAGGCAGCGGGGACACCTCACCTGATAGCTTTGTTTAGCTGTGTTCATGGGAAATGGATTTGAACTGGGATAGCTGGAGCTAGGATAATTAAGTGGGAAGTTTGCCATGCAGAGTGGACAAAAAAAAAAGCCTTGTTCAGTGTAGAATGATTAAGGCTGAGAAGTGTGATTACTTCTTCAGGCGCACCAGAGAAGATGGAGAAGTAGTTTTTCAAGCTAAAAGTAGTATGAGACAAAAATAAATGCTACGTAATTGTCTCTGAATTTATTTGGGTTCTGAAGCGATGTGCCAAGAGTAGCAGAAAGGAGAAAACAAAACAAAAACAAACACAAAAACAACTGGTTAGGTTAGTTTTTATGATGGGTCGATAGTAACTTAGGAAATGAATGATGGTCAGCATAGAAGTTTATATGATGGAATTGCCTGCTGTCCCCAGACTGTCCTTTCCAGTTTTACCTTCTTATTCTGCTTAGCAGAACTATTCGGCCATTCAAAGATAAGCAAAAGGATTCAGGACAAGACCAACAGTAATAGTCTCTGGTTAAGCTGTACTGGGAAGAAGCTGCAAAAGTACTCAGGGATCATCTTGTACAAAAGAATTTTTAAAAATGTGTAGATCGTATTGAAGAAATTATATGAAAAACAATGCCTGGCATATCTTTTTAATTAATCATTGAAATTTAAAAACATGAAGTTTGAGTAACACAAAGAATACTTAATATAATGCCAGTGTTGCCCCATTTTTATTACTATCCTTTTTCAAAGATTAAATGAAGTTTTGAAATAAATATAAGCTTATTTCATTTTCATACCATGGGAAATGAGTAATATACTCCAAGGACTCATGTTTCTTTCATTCTTCATTTTAATTTGGATGTAGCATAAACTTATATTTCTTACAAATTAAAAAAACATTTTGTAGTTATTTGTGTTCACAACTAAATTAATTGTATGAATCCTGCATGTTATTAATTACAACCTAAGAATGGGAGTGCTTTTATGGGCTATATGAGATCTTTGATATAAATTGACTACAATTTTCCAGTTTATTTTTGTAAAAGTTTGTAAATATTTAATGTATTTTTAATTAGAGTGTTCTTTTAAAGACAGCCTGTTTGGCACACAAAAATATTTCATGTGTTTTTCTCATCACCTTTTCATTTTATTATACAGTGGTCCTGGGGATTGTGACTACCGAAGTTCATCCAGATGTTAAGAGAATAGAGTTAGGTTGGCCAAAGTTTACCAAATAAAAGTATGTCTCAACTTTTAGTAGTAAGATGATGCTTAACACTTCAGTTAATTCTGCAGCCTTGTTTTAGGTGTTGGAGCCTTTTGGGGTTCTTGGAGATATTATCTGGATAATGTGAGTAATTGGGAATGTTTGCTTTTAGAAGGCTCGTAATCAGTTTGGCTTTACTTTTCCCATTCAACAATCGCAGGATTACTGTGCAAATTCTAAAGGGAGGAGTTTGTTAATAGACTGAGGTATTACTATTTGTCAGGAAGAGTTGCTATCGTTATTTTAAAATGACTTAGTTTCTTTATTGAGTAAGTTTTCAGATAATTCCTTGGGGCTTGTGGCTATCCATTCAATGTTACCAATAGTAGAAGAGCTGGTTCACTGGGGCCATGGCTGGACACCTACTAACCTGATGTGTAGGAGATGCCACTATAATGTCAGTTGTTAATATACCCATGTTTTTAATGTGACAGCCTGCTGTGTTTCTACTGTATTAAAAATACCCACTGCAAGCAACATTACTGGGGGGAAGAATAATTTAAATATATCATATGATTATCTTCATATATTGTCATTCTCAGCAGTTATGTATATCTAATAATGTATCCTCTGAACAAAGAGACCCAATATATGCAAATGTATCCATTGCTTTCCTGCTTTCGTGCCTGAGGGCACTTTACGAAGTGTTGGTTATTACAGGTGCTTTTGTTTCAAACGGCATTTCCCCTTAAACAGAACAATCACTAGAGGAAAAACAAAGAGGAAAACAAAGCCTTGCTTATAACAGCTGTGTAAAGGAACTGAAGGATGCCAAAGGGCCCTTCTAGCAAAGATAGCTGGGAGGGAGGTGCTTTTCTTTTGGCATATGAAATATGTTTTATTGTGGGATTTTTATTTTTGAGAGCAGAGTTCTACCTCTCAGAAACACTGTGGGAGTTGCACTGCAATGTATTGGGGCTAACTTCTCTGCCTCCGTGTGAAGCATCTGACCACAGCAGTGAGAGATTGCAGGAAATGGGAACTTCTGGCCTTTTCCTGTGTGCAGGACCCATCTATGCAAATATGTTGGAGAAAACCTAGTGGAGTAAAAACAAATAAACTAAAAGGCTCTCTTAGGAAAAGTGTTACAGTATTACTATGAGTACAGTGGCTCGGCTGTTCATATAGTATTTTTTCTGGTTGCTGGAAGGCACTTTGTCCTGAAACCTTGAGTTATTTTCTGCAATGTTGCTGCAGTTCTGAAGGAAAGGCTTCCTGCCCTGTTGCTTCCTTTTGGGTATTGAGCTTTGGTTTTGGATGCTGAGAGCTGTCGAGTCCCCACACTAGCCATAGCTGCAGGTGTATGGAAGGGTTAGTAAAGAAAATATCCCTAGTGAAGGATTAGTGCTGAAAAATTAATTCATACGATTTACATGTTCAGACTTTACCACGGTATTGTCATTTTTGATAGGAAAATACTGGAAAATCAAGCTCAATTCTTCTTATTCTTTTGGTTAACTCCAAGATATTTTTCTCTATGTTGCATCTTGTTACAAACTGTGAGGACACTTGCAGGCGATCCCAGCTGGGATTCAGTTCCCATGCTGATTCTGTCAGATCTTTTTGCTAAGATAGATCCCTGATTGGAAGGTGTTGGATATGAAGTATGCCCAAAGCCATTTAGGATGCTACTGTGTTATTTTGCCTCCATTTCTAATCCCAGAGTGGAGAGCCTCATTCTAATGATGTAACATTAGATTTGTCAAAATGTTAACCTGAATGTGGGTAGTGGGTTGTTATCTCAGATGCAAGCAAAGAGGAGGCTGTGGTGCCAGATGTCAGCATTTTAGCAGTGTGTACAGCAGCTCTCACCCATTCTGTGGTAAATCCTTCCATCTGATTCATGGGCAGAGTCTCACAGCTCGGGTTGCTTGTGCTTTTAGGGAGAAATATAGACAGATAATGATTATTCATGCAAGCATGGATTTAAATGAGAATAATGCATCTGACTTGTTACTATCTCTTGAAGGAAGCAAGACTTAATGATAACTATCTGAAAGAGAAAGTGTTTGGAAGAAACATTTTGGAAGAATTTTATATTCTGTTAGCTGTATTTTGTTGGAGCAGCTGTGTTTTGTTGGAACCTGCTTCATGTGTAAAATAAGAAAATAGAAAATAAATGGAGAAGTTCATACTGACATAAAACACAATGTTGTACTACTTAAAAGTCTTTAGCGGATATTTGGATTTTTCATTTTTCATTAAAATTTACCGTCCTTAGTAAGAAAAGAGTTGATGAGAAAGTAAAGCTAAAAGTCATTAATATGATTTCACTGATGGAAATGATACAGACTTGCACTCTAAGAAAGGAATGACTCTAATGGAAAATCCCAATAGCAAAAGAGCAAAGGAAATAGATGTGTCCAGCAACATTTTAGTATGCCAGGCTACTGTGAGCTACAATGTATGATAGCTCCAAGATCAATAAAAAAATCCATTTTGGGGAAACAAAGGATGAAAAAATTGTGGAAAAGATGTTGGTTCCCCAGTAGACTCTTTAAAAAGCCGTTTTCAATTTCTGGTGATGCATCAAAAGAAAGATAGCATCATTTTCTATAGTGGTACTCTTCTAAGGCAGAGCGCATGAATATTTTCTACAGTGAAAAAGATGAATCATCAGATGCAATTAACTTGCATCTAACTCCTTAATTTTGCATAGCAGTAAATGCCATTAGCAGATCTGATCTTTCCTTTATGATAGATTATATCAGGTCCTTTGTCTCATATCTGTGTCTGTATAGAGACCAATTAATTTCAGACTAGTTTCGACAGGGGTTTTCACTGAATCTTTTTTCTTTTTTTCCTAATGCATGTGACTTGTCAGGGAAAAATAATGTTATGTGCTCTTCAGTAGAACCCAAACTTAATAGGAAGTTGTTGAGCTCCCACTTACAAAGACTGACACAAAAAAGAAAGTCCAATTTATGGATACAACAGTGAGCAGGAAAATAGACATAGTAGAGGGCTTTCACTATAAGATATGTGCAATGCATGAAATAAATTAATTTGGAGAAATGCGTATTTTGCAAATAACCGAGTAGCTATCAGGTGTTACAGTTCTCAGTTTTCTAGAACATCTTTTGACATACTGATTTATTAAATGTAAGTTGCGCATAAGTTCCATGATCAGTTTTATAATGCATACTTTTAAAATAAACCAAAATAAATCTCATAAAGAAATAATTATTAAATAAAGGCAAATAGTTCAACAGTATGACATTCCTTGTATGCACAGAGTTTTTAAGAAGGTTTTAAAGTATTTGGTTAGTGAAAGAGTCATGGAGCACACACTGCCTGTTCTAACTTCTTTATAACTGAAATTTCCTGGGTATCTGAGCAGTCATATGACCCTGGAGAAAATTAGTGATTGCAATCATATCTAGCTAATAAAGCTTTCTGCAGTGAGCCATATTTGAAAATTCTCCTTGTATATGGGATGTTGCAAGCTACTTCTGAATTTCTTCTCACACATTTTCACAACAGTCTGGTGTTGTGTATTTGCTAATATTCCCAAATCTCATTAAAGAGAGCATGGAGAATGAATAGTTGGTAGGGAAGGACAATGATGTCAGAGACTTCTGCAAGCAGTTTGGTTGCTGAGACTGCTTCATAGGAACTCCTGTTGTGTTTGTTGCTCTTATGTGAGATTGGGAAAGCACTGTGGTGCAAAGCCAGCGTTGCTTTTGAGTGAGGAACAATGCCTGATCCTCTGGAGAAATGCACAGGCTGTTTTCCTCAGTAGATTTTTCATTTAATGAAAAACATGACAATGCGCTGGTTGGCCACAAATAAAAATACCATAAACAAAAATGATCATTTTTCTCAGCAGCACTCTTTTTACACTTCTTTTTGAGACATCCTAGCTTCAGCCTGCAAAATCACAGTTTCTTCCATACTTACAGTCATTCGTGTACATGGTACAAAGCAGTACTTTCTGCGTATCTTTTTATAAGGATCATATAAAATGAATTAAGGCAAAGAAAAGAAAAAAAAAAACGTAAAAAAAATCTGAATTATTCACACTGTGACAGAGATCTTTCTCCTGATTGGTTCCGAAAGGTAATTTAATGAGATATTTTCCATACACGTTTAATGTATGCTACCTCTCTTCTCCCATATAAATTGCCTCATGAAGGAAGAGGGATTTGATCTGTCTTTGTTGGCTGAGCTACAGCTGAAGACGACAGCACAGGGCAATATTTTTATTTGCAGTGAAACACTTGCTTCAAGTCAAGTTTTCTTATGTCTAGTTTTATCAGTTAATAGAGAATTGAGTTCTGGGTTTGCATTCTTGAGTTCCTGCATCCTAACAGCGGTTCTGTTCACTGATTCTTGCTGTCCAGCCTTTTGCAGAGATGGTGGCAAGTGTATTGCCTGATTAGATGATCACAGTGACCTTTTCTGGCCTTATATTTATGGATAAAACCCTTCAGTCTGCATTCTCCAATCTCTTCATTTGGTAATGGAAATAATTTTTGCAGACATTGGAAATGGGATATGCTATATGACTGTTTTGTGTTTGAGAGTGCAGTAAACACTCTCACAAAAAACAACAAGTGTTGTGTTTTTTTAATAGAAGTATTTAAACACTGTTAGAGAATTTCTTTAAGTGTTCAAGAAATTTCATCTGGCTGACAGTTAATCTGATAAGATTAACAATTATATTATTGTGATACGCAACGCTGACATTTCAATGCACATTTTCAAGGGATTGCTTCTGATTAATTTATATGGTAATCCAGTCATTTATTCCATTTTGTGCCTGTTTATACGGGGTGGTTAGAGTCCACATTAAGGTGTTTGTGAGCTGGAGAGGCAGCTGGATTCATGCTCATTAAGACTCAAAGCCTCTTGCTTTCTCCCCTGCTAGCAGTGCACGACGTGCTGTGGTTTTCTGATTTGGAAGTGCAGCACTGAGGGAACTGAGCTGAGACCACCAGTCTAATTTCACTTTGGTCTTTTTTCACTTGGCTGATCAGAATGATTTTCAGTCACTCCAGTCGGGGCTGGAGTCTCAGAGGTGGGAAGTCAGCAAGTAATCCATTTAGCCACTGGGTCCTCCAGGTGGGCCTTGGAAAGCTATTGCAGTTTTTATATTCTCTTCTCTCTTACCATAGCATGGCCATTGCTAGCCTCTTGTTGGCACGTCCATTTTAAACCAGGCTGTGCAGAAGGAGAGGAATTTGCTGGGAAAATTTCCCACATGCAGAATCCCGATATAAAGAGTCACAAGGCAAGAGACACGTTTGGCACCACTTTAAAGATGAGCTTCAGTGACTTTTAATAAAAAATTGACTTCTTCATCCAGAATGTTTTTCCTTAAAATCCATGTATAGAAGAAAACTTCTCTGATGGGGAAAATAGGGTGCTTGGTGTACCACCATCCCTCTCAGCTGCAGTGTAGATTGTAGAGGCCCTTCTCTTCCATCTTGTAAACAACATGGAGTAGCAAAGAGATACCTGTGAACTGATCTATCTGTTATGTGTGGCAAAATATATTTATTTATTTAATTGATCAGTAGTGCCTCATTTTTATTTTTTTTTTAACATGTAAAGGTGATCATAGAATATTTTCTTCTGCATTTTTGGTTTATGCCATTGCATTCCTTTCAGGTCACAGAATAAAGACCTTAGAAATCACTTAGGTGAACAGGTAGTTTCATTTATTGTGTGTCCTGTACTTTAACATACAGAATGAAAATATTACAAAATTTGTTTTAGTGCAAATTGGTGGAGATGGCTTTATATATGTGTGTGTGTGTGTGTGTGTTGTGTGTATTTCTTAAATTTGTGTTTTAACAAAAAATCTCCTTTTCGGTTAAAACTTTAAATAAATAACCTTTTTAAAATGATGTTGGCAATTCATATGCATTAATATTCCATATGTATGTTCATTTTTTGTGATTTCTTGTGACATACAGAGAAAGTAACTTCCCTTGAAAATATGAAATAAAATGGTAAAACCAGATGGAAGATTTGTTGCTGGGCACTACTGAAAAGAGCCTGGCCTCATCCACTTGACTCTCACCCATTAGATATTTATAAGCATTGATAAGACCCCTTCTCAGTCTTCTCCAGTCTGAACAGTTCCAGGTCTGCCAACCTTTCCTTGTAAGAGAGATTCTCCAGGCCCCTTATAATCTTTCTAGTCCTCTTCTGGAATGGTGCAACATTTAGCAGTATAATCCGGACTTTTAAAAAATCCATCGTGCTTTCATGTACTTCTGTACATGGAAATGAAATATTATTTATAATTTTCTTGTACTTAAGATATTCCAAATGTTTATATTTCTGACAAAATGGCATCTGACATGGAAGTGTGTGTGAGAAATAGGTATGGAATTTAATTCCTCCTTGTGGAACAAGTTGCTCCCATTAATGTTCATTAATGCTTGATCAGCGCTGATGGAGACCAAACTGTGAATGTGAGCACAGTGGGACAGTTGGTGGTGTGTTTCTGCAGTAGTGACAGCAATGTGAAAGACAAGCCACATTCTGGATGGCCATGCACAGCTGTTCATCACAAAAAATAGCGCTCATTTCCATTGCTGTGAAAACCCACAGCTAATGGTGGTAACTATGTTTTAAAATAGTGTTTTGTCGCTGAGAGCATTCTCTATCAAATAGTGTTATTGTGTTCTTTGTAACTGTTGTAGTTTCCATAGAAATAAACAGGAGGCATTACTTTTGAAGTGACCCACATGTTTGGCTGCATCTTTCAATGTGCAAAACACAATAAGAAAGCTGACAAAGCATTCCTGAATTGAAAATCCTTTGTTTATTACAAATCTTTAACAGCCTCTTGGTTGTTAGAAGCCAGACAGATTCAATTATTTTAAAAGCAACAAACACTAATCAATATTCAATTATTGGTTTGTTAATTAGTAGATGATGCCTTTTCTCTATTATTAGTACAGGCAATTTGCTTCTGAATTTGTTTCTGTTTTGCCTACTCAGTCTCCAGCTCAAAGTGAGAACCATTATGGAAGCACAAGCAGTGTAACTTTTGGCTTCTTGCAGTTTTTGGCTAGTACTTGGCCAATCTATGGAGATGTGAAATTTCTGTGAAGAAATACTTCTGTGGGCTTCTGTTACATAAAACATCTTGCAATGCTTTTCTTCAATAATGAATCAAGGACAAAGCCGTAGATGTTGCAGTATTTGCCTGTGTTTCTTTGTTAAGGGCTTCATCGCTGCTTTGGAGTCAGCTGCAAAACATTCCTTGAATTTAATGCAAGCTAGCTTGGATTATTGGTGTGCATGGCTATTGTGACAGTCTTTCTATGGAGGGTAACTGAGTATTAAATTCATGTTGGGACTCCTCATTTGAAGTATCAGGCATCATATGAACACTTGCATAAATTTCAATTCAGAGATCAGAGTGGAGATAAGTGAGCCGGAATTATTTCTCACAATCATAAAAGCCTAGAAATCTGTATCTTATCAGGTGGCTGAATAGTTGCTTACAAAAGTAATCTTTAAAATGTCTAAATTGAAGATACTGTTCATCTGCTGTATGCTTGAGACTTCATTTATTTAGGGCAATACAACATCAACACAAGATGAAAGGGTCAGTCCAGGTTTATTAGCAGAGTGCCAAGTTTAATACAGGCTCATTTTAATCTTTGCCATGTCAGTTACTGTTGGAGCACTATGGCAGCACGCCCTTGGTGAAACCACTGGTTCCTCCAGAACAGACTCCTAAAAAACAAAAGATCAAAGTGTATGCTTTCCAAATGCCATAAGGTACATTGCTTTCGATTTCAGTGTGCAACTGGATACTGACAGATGATTGGTACTCCTCTTGAAGTATTAGCTTTGATACTTAAGCAGAACAGTATACATGCCAGTGTTCAGCATCATGCCAGTCCTGACCTTTTCATTTAAAACAAGCAAGAATTATGCATAAAACGTTTGCTTACAACCACTTTCCAACTCCAGGATAAAAACAGTAGCTTTTCTCTACTGTTGTTCCATCTGCCTTTATGGTCTTTTTTCTTTCCCAGACACTTTCTGTCTGGGCTATTAAATGCACATTGTGCTACATCTTTGTGGGGTTTTTTTTGTTGGTTTGTTTTCAGTATTAAATATGAATTGGAACACATGCAGTTCAGCCTTAATCATTTTTCCTCATCCTGTGATATGCTTTTCTCCCTTTGTGTACAAGGGAGAGAAAAAGAGCTTTATTTAAATTAATGTAGCTTGTTGAAAGGGTCTGCGTGGAGGAGTGAGAATGAGTACTTTCATTCTCCAGCAGCTGCTGATGTGTAACCCACTCAAGCTTCAGCATGTTTTGAGATGCAACCTTTTACCCGACCACTGTCGTACCACCTCAGAGTGGACTCAGCATTCTTCCCACCTCCCTCCGCTTTTCGTGGTGTGATTTAGCTGGGCAACACTTAATTAAACTCCATTTCCTCTCTTTACGCTTCAGGTGTTATTATGCAGCTCCCTTCAAGAGGTAATTTGTGGGCTGTTTATCAAAGCTGAGAATTTAATAATATCAAAGCCATGCTATTGTGCCGTCGCTATAATGAGATGTATTGGCATTTCTTATGAATAGAATTTTCTCTCTATAAGCATGTTGTTCCTCTGCTGAAGGTTGAGGGCTTTCAAAATGAAAAACCCATCTACCTTGTTTAGTCATATCATTCCATTACCTTCGCTTCCTTCATCCTTACACATTGCCATCTAGAAAAAAAATCTTTAGCACTGTAGTGCTTTACAGCAGGAAAGCCATCACGTAATGACAGCATTACCTGCTGCACTCCTCCGCTGGTATTTCTGATAGGAGGCATGATGTGAATGCCAGCAGTGCCCTGTCAAAATTTTGGAGATTTGGTAGTCTCTACTCTGTTTCCAGAACAGCACTGATTACATAGCTCTGTAACAGGTCAAATACACAAGTTTTTTCCTGTAGAATTTTCCTATGGTTTGCCAAAACGTTTTTCTAAGGAGAGAGAAATCTGAATAAAAAAAATGATTTGTCATTTAGAAAGTAAATACTTGCTGTGACATTGTGGAAAAATACTTGGTGATTTTTCTATGCAGTTTCATAAAAATATAGGGTACGATTACAGTGTTTGTTCTTTTCTTACCTATTGTGTGTAGTTTCCTTTCCATACTTATTTTCTCGGCATTCCAGTTTGCTGAGCTTGTGTATCTACAATATCCAAAATCAAAATAGTCATAAATAATCATGGAAATAAGTGTTCTAAAAATCAAGGGCACACAGAATTAACAAGTCTAATTCCCGCTCTTTTTACTTTTTCTTCACTTTAAATACGCTGAAAGAAATAGGATAAGATAATCTTGCAAACATTATCAACAATGACAACTTTACATTTAAAGGTCAGAATATGCAGTATAGCCATGCATTTATGCTAATGGCTGTACAGCACTGTGGCATTTTTGAGTGAAAAATTACTCCCTCATTTCCAGTTCAAAATATTTATAGCTTTTTATTTGAAAATTTCCAAACTTTGTTGTTCTACTTTCATGAGTATTTTTAATTCCCTCCCCCCCCCCCCCCAAAATGTATGAATCAATTATTTTCTTAACTTTAAGAGGCACTGACTGGTATTTCTGGTCTGCTGTTTATGTAGGCAATCTGGTGCTTATGTAATTTCTTTCAATGAATGTTGATGCAGACTCTGTATTTGGTTCATGCGTGACTCATGACAATATTAGATTTATTTTGAATACTACTGTAAATAGTATGGCCCTGCTTGCTTCTGTTGTTGAAAATTCTTGTCACCCTTGCTTATCTGAAAACTTGCTTTTTGTTGACAAAAATGCATTCTTGGATAATACCATTACATGCTGGCTACGGAATGGTTGCTAAGACAGTTGTAGCTGGACAGTTCGGAAAGTACAGTGTCTCAGATCTTCAGAAATAGGGTCTGTTCTCACTTGCCCTATCCTGGAGCGTTACCTGCTGCAGTGAATGAAAGTGCTGGTAAGATTATCTAGTCAAATCCAGAGGTATTTCTAATCCCTGGGCTCCATTTCATCCCTTCTTGGTGTTGCTGCTCTTACTTTCTCTATCTTTGAAAAAGGGTGGTACATTGGTCACTGTGGAAATGAACATCCAACATGAGATAACAAATTTAAATCCAGAGATGCTCTTGATTGCTGGAGATTTTGGGATTACTGCTCACCCCACAGAAAAATATGCAGGATATCTTAAACCTCTTACCAGCATTGTCTAACAGTTAAGGTTGCTCAGAGCTCCATCCAGTCTGACCTTCAACGTCTCCAGGGACAGGGCATCCAACACTCTCTGGGAAACCTGTTCCAGTGCCTCACCACTCTTAACTTCTTCCTTATATTCAGTCTAAATCTCCCCTCTTCTTAAATCTCTCTGCTTTATTTCATTTGAAGTTCAGTGATACTGTAGTTTCTTCATTTTTCCCTGATTCTTCGGATTCTGTACAGTCATCATATTCAGCATTTGTGGTTGCTGGTGTGGCAGCCTGTGTTGTATTCTGGAGTTGAACTGTCATGACCATCTCAATGACTGAGTGCACACTGAAAGATTCTTTGGTATTGGATGCATTGTAGGTCTTCATTTACATTGGGCTGGATACACAAAAGAGTAGGAAGTTTAGGATTCTCACATGAGACCTTTTCTGCCAGTTACCAGAAATGAAGATAAATTCAGGATAGGAAATTATGCCAGGACGTAAAAACCAGTCTTGCTGGGAAGACTGCAAAATGTTTTTAGAAGATCCTAAAATTTTCCCTTGAATTAACTTTGTTAAATTAATCTGTGTATGGCAGCCAAACACTTTGAACTGGAAACAAATCTGTTATGACACCGTGGTAGTAGCACGTGTGTTGAAGTATACATTCAGAAGAGAGAACTTCAAAGAGAATTAGTCATCAACATTCAATTGCATTAAATTGCTTGGTTAACATGTAACTGTCTTTGTTCCTCAAATATTTGTCTGTTCTTATGTGAATGTTCACTTAGACTGTGAAGAGTTCATCATAGTGAAGAAATGGTTAACCACAACAAAAGGCTAACAGGGCTTAGTTTGAGGCTGACTGCTGGCTGCATGCTCAGTCTCAACTTTGCTAGATCTTACTTATGTGAGGGACTGTTGCATTCTCATTTTGTGATTGGATTTTGATTTTCCTATTCTCTGAACTTCTATAAACTCAGTCTGTGAAAGTAAAAAGTTTGTGTTAATCTGTACACTTAGCTTCTCCCTATTAATTACTATTTTCAAGAAGATGCTCTAGTCATCATGGCAGAAAGCTGTAGTCTCCTGGCATTTCGGCCTGCCTGCCATATTCTTTAGCATGCAAACACTCTTGTGGCATCAGCAGCTCTGGAGACAGTCTAGCAATTAAGCAATTGCTGCCTGAGGCTCCAGACTAACTGTTTCTGAGAAGACAGGGGAAAATTTCGAGGTTGCTTTTGTCAAGGGCTGTTATCCTTGATCCTAGGCTCATTATTCCAAGCCCTGTGCCTATAAGCGTGCATGTGTTCTGCATCCTAAAGGATTATGATGCCTTTGGTGATTTCTTCTCTTCAGCACCTCAAAAGCAGACACCTGTGATTCCACAGGGTTGGTGGTGTCAGAGCTGGTCACCTCGTTCAGGTCACATAGCTCAGCACTGAAGTTGCTCAGAACATTGGCCAAGCTTATAGGCTAGTTCAAGGTTGAAATCTCCTCTGCTAAACTTCATGAAATATATGATATTCGGGTAGTTTCCAGCTCCAATTCTACTTAAAACAGTATGAGATAGAATTGGCACTCCATAGATTCGGGCCCTCTAAGGATGATTCTGTCTCTGTTTCGTCTGTTTCTTAGAAAAGTCATCTCTTCACTCATTTCACCATCACAGAGCTCATTTAAAGGAGACAATACACTGAGATTTTTTTCAGAACACAACAAAAGGTAACAGTGTGGGTTTTTTTCAGTATCAATCACTAGAATGCAAGGAGTACTTCAGGAAAACTGCTTTTAAAAATGCTGCCTCAAAACTTATGAGGCTCTCCTCATAAGAACTGAAAAGCCTGCAAATAAACAGTCAAAACAAAAAAACCTTTGTTTTGATCATTTCCCTTTCTGTAGTAGAGACAGAAGGTTATTTAAAATGTGAAAACTATGAAGTGATAGTTGTTGTCTCCTTATAGTAAGACTAGACAGTTTTTTCCTTCTGCCAGATCACCAGGTGAACACTGGGAATGTTGCATTACTCTCAGTTCATCTCAAGGAACTTTGCTCATGCTCTGAACTGGGAATGGGAATTGTGTGGGAAGCAGTACTCACTTAAATCATTCTGAAAATAGCTTCAATTGTGTCTCTAAAAAATAACTCTCATTGGTCACATGAGAGCAGCTATTAAAATATAGCAGCAGGCTGCCCTGCCAAATTGTCCTTTTCCAAATGGTATCCATGATGGTCAGCGCAGTGAAGGCAGTAACAAAACTAATGGCTCTTTTACTTCCTTTATTCTGGAAATCTGACAAGGGCAGGATGTGCTCTTGTCTATTACTGTCATGTCATGGCTTCAGAACTGCAAGGAGATGTCTGACATCTTCATATTCAAATAAATTATTTCTCTGTTCCCTGTTTTGATGGTATTTTTTTCTGTATGCCAAAATACTTCCTCTATGGGTCACTCAGTAATGCCTGCTGAGTAATATGCACACTACTTTACTTGCTCTCCATTGCATCCTACTGAATTATCTGTCACTCTAATTATTCACCCTCCCCTCATGGGAGGGCACAAATCCTGCGACAACAGCACTCATAGCACAGTGAACTAAGCTCTTCTCTTCTTTAGCTCTGCTAGGAGCTCTGTATTTTTTCCTTAAGGATTCCTGTGGTTTCTTTCTTCTTTGGTAATGTAGCCGTTATTTGAGGCACATAAGGAAGAGAGTTAAATTCAAGCTTATGGTAAGGATGGGTACGACTACAAGCAAAACACTCAGGAATTATTTTGAAGACTGTTAGAGAGGTTTCAGATTTGGTAGAATTAAAAAGTATGAAAACTACATAATAATATGAAAGTGCAAACATATTTTTAGGGTATGGGAAAGAAACACGGGAAAAAGGAAGGACTCAATCATGCAGATTCTGGATAGGAGAAAAGGGATGTCTGAGAAAGACAAAGAGGGAGATTAAAACAGCTTCATCATTATGTACAGCAATTGCAGTCCTAGAAAATAGTGGTGGCTGGGGGCAATGAAGGATTGCGTAACAAAGACAAAGAAGAGAAAAATGGAAAGATATTATTAGAATGGAGAATGATTTCTTATAAGACAAACATGGAAAAAAAAGAAGAAAATAAATTCAATGTGGAGGAGATTATTTTTAGTATATTTACAAGAACTGTGCCATAACATTCTCTGTCAAAACAATGTAATAAACAGCTCAACTATAACGATTCTTAAAAAGATTGTAGCAAGTTGAATTGGAATGCATGGATACGCATAATATGAGCAGTTAGTGTTTATAGCCTATGAATGTGAATGGTCAGTGCTGTAGTAGCCTTAAAGCATTTTCTTTGTGGCTCTGATAGTTTCCCTCTGTTTGCTGACATCATAAATACAAATCTAAGTATTTGTAAGAACTTATTTTCCTGTACCAGGACGAGGCAGACTAAACTGCATCAGCCTCAAGGTTGCCCTGTGCTTTATGGAGGTATGGTTATGGTGGTGAGCTCTCTGGAATAACTCTGTGCTCAGAGAATGGGAAACTTCACTTGTCTCTTGTTTTTCTAGATATTGAAGGGCATCCATTGTCAGAAGCTGGCAAGGGGTCAGGCTTTTTTTTAGGTCACAGCAACACATGGACAAGTTTCTTGAGTGATTGATACCTTAAGCCTACTGTTGTGGCAAAGTATCCTATTCATGCTGGTGCTAGATATTGCTACTAAATGAAGATGTAAAACTGTTACTCTGTGATTTACTTTGATATTAATACTTAAAGGAAGCATTTATAAAAACTGTAAAATTTTCATTGCCAGTGAAGTCAGCGGTGAAAATCACTTCAAAACTTCATGGTTTTTTCTATCACAATTCTTGTCTGTCTTCTGTAGTTTTTATGTTTTTAAATTGTTTTTCAAAACATGACATATCTCTCTGTAAGTTCAAAATGCACAAATGTTTCATGACTGTCTTCTAAATCTCAAATCCATATCCAGCTATTCACAGTGACTCTTTCCTCTATTCTCTTGCCTGCCTGTCAGCATGAGAAAACCTGTGGCAATTATTTCCTGGGGAGATCTGCCTTGGGCTGTAGGATTCTGACATTCTCATCTGTTCAATTCTCACTTAAAACCGGAAGGCATTTGGTTTAACTATAAAGCAGTACATTTCTGGACACCTTTTCTACTTTCACATTAAAATTAAAATACAATTGCAGGATCCTATGTTAAGCTTTTCTAGAAGGTGAAGGATTCGGGATTTGTTATTTTCTGTTGATTTTGTGAAACTTTGTATTCACTGCATTTCCTCCCATCAGATATTGTGCGTACCTGCTTCATTTCTCAACTCTAATATTCGTACACACCTGTCAATCTTAAAGCTTCTTTGCAGAGAAGTCCTTGGATTTGGGAAAGGTTGTGATATTACGTATCTTCTGTTGTATTTTTTGTATTGGATTGAGTAAGAGAAGATGTTGGGATGGAAATTTACTCAGATTCTTACAAGTAAAAATATGGCATATATTAACAGACGTTAACATATGTAAGCAATTGGTCTGTCAGAAATTTTTCACAGATTTGTATTCTCCTGGTTTGATGTAGTCAAAGTTTTTGATGATGCAAAATAATAATCTCTTACAGCTACCTAAACTATTTCAGTCTGAGAGGAACAGCTAAAATGCATAGAAGTAGCCTTGCTACTCCCCTAAAATTAATCCACAGTCTTCTCTCTCTTTTTTTTTATTACTTCTGAGGCATACTGGTAGGAAGAACATCTGTAACATTTTTCAAATCTTTTAGCACAGTTGTTTTGTCAATTCTTAAGGTACACACAGGAATGCTTAATTTCTCAATGACTTTGTTCAAAGTGCTGCATCCTTCTGGTGAAGCCTTTATGTGACATGTTACTTGAATGATGAAAGGAATAAATAATTATTGTACCTTAAAAATGACACTGTGTACTTTTAGTGAAGATATGCAAAAAAATTTGATTTGGCAATGATTATTTTATATTATTTTATAGTAGACTCAAATTATTGTTTGCATAAAACAAGTTGGAGTTTATATTTGCAACAGTTTGAAAATTAGACTTTTCCTATCTAATAGCCAGGTTAAAGTAAGGCAAAGTTAACACAAGCAAAGTCTAACATGGAGCAGTCCTCAGCGTGGCACCTTTGAGTAACAAAGGTGGGTGTGCTCAGGTGCAGGCAGCAGCATGTCAAGGTTTGTTTGGAATTCAGGGCTCCTTTCAGTGATACTTGGTGTGTACTTAAGGTAGGCACGTGTTCATCCTGGTCAATTTGAGAATTACTGTAATTTTCTTTTACTATGCTGCTCCATGCCTTGTAAATTGCTTTACAGCACAAAAGTAATATAATATAATGCCTTTGTCCCTTCCAGGAAGACTTTTCATCCCTGAAAGACATAGTTGGCTGCCACTGAATAAATCCCATGCTATTGTTAAAAGCACTGAGGGCTGAAAATTTGTAACTTGTCTTTCCTAACAGCAACAGTTGAATCCTCTTTCTTGTTAAATTTGGCTAATGCTATAGTGCTGTTAATAACATACCTGAGAAGAACTTATGTATTTGGAGGCTAATATTTTTGTATGATGGTCTATAGGCTTAAGAATCCTCATATTTTTGCAACCCCTTCTCTGACATCTCTTCCAACGCTGTTAGTATTCAGTTGCATGATTGTGACCAGGGTCTTGTGAGTTGTCCAGGAGGAGCTGTTTGGCAGGAAATTCTTAGTGGTTTTTTTTTGTTTGTATGTTTTTAAAAACATAAACCATTAAACAGCATATACATATATTGGCACACAAAAAAGTAGGTAATAGCATGAATACAGGTGATATCAGATTTCTCGGATAAAAAGAAAGTTTAAAGAGATTTTCACCATATTCAGATGCCTACATTATAGGTGTGATGAAGTGACTATGTTGGTGTCACTGCATCTTCCAAAGCTTATGCTGTTTCTGCCCGACTATAAAGGATAGCTGCAATATAACCAAAGCACAGTGGTAATAAATGATGGCCCTGCATTCTCTCTGTGCTAGTGATTATATCCATTACTGAAATGTAGTCTTCTTCGAATCCCAGTGAAATATACATAGTAACAGCTGTTGAATATCTAAAGAAATTTTCTTTATTTCCCTTTCTGATCTGGAAAACGCCCAAAGAGACTTTGTTTGCAGAGCAGATATTTGATGGAATATTTCAGAAAGGTGGCTTCCAGTTCAACATGTCTTTCTCCCAAGTTTATGTTCATTATGAGAAATCATCTTGGCCTTTATTAATCCAAAAATTTGGACTATTATTGTCTGTAAGGTGCCATAAAATTAAATATGATTCCATGGATACTAATATTGGATGAAATATCAGCATATGTTGCTGCCAAATCATCTCTGGAGTATTTAGTGGTTTACAGATGAATAAAATGGTGGAATCAGACTGTTAGCTCCTTGATCGATCGATCGATCTCATGTAAGATGTCTGGTTATCCATTTGTATCAGGACTGGGGTTCATTGCTGCCTAATAAAGCTTTACATAGCTTTTTCAAAAATAATTGTGCATACCTGCTGATGCATAGGACCAAATTCTTTTCTAAGCACTCACATATTTTAAGCATTTATGACGTGGTACTACACCAGAAAAATTCCTAATCTTCTAATGTGGGCCTTAGTTTTAAGAAATGATCCTTCAGATTCTGCCTTTCCTGCAAAAGCCAGGATATGTTTTTGATGTATTTGCTGTAAGAATGAAAAGTTATTACTTATTTTTGAAATTTCATGTGAATTTAACTATACTTGAATATAGTTGTACCAAAACAAAAGGTTGAGAAATTCATAAATATTATGGAGGTTCTGAAATGTCACCTCGTCTTTCTGTCTGCCGCTGCACCGTTGTTCTCTACAGGCTATTTTCCAGAAGATTATTTAATTTACTTCTAAAAGAAGCCTGAAACAAATAGTGCTTTTGGCATTTCTTACAGGAGAGTGGTATTGAATGAGTCTTAGGAGAGCTGTATGTATAATTTTTTTTTTCAATTATATACAGTGTCATCAGAACTTTATCTTCCTGATTAAAATTCAAGCAGAAAAAATGTTTTTATTTATATTTGCTCAGATAACTTCTGGCATTGTGGTGGTACATTTCTTTTTCATGGTAAAAGTTTTATGCCTCAGTGCACAGCAACTGCCTATACTGCCGTGTTCTAGAAGAGAATTGCTAGGTGGAAGGTTTTTATTACGCAGTCATAATTTACAATTGTTAATATGAAGATGTTTTATCAATTACCTAAGCAAAACCACCATGCAGAATTTATACGTTTTAGTTATTAAAAAGTGAGGGCTATCTTAAATTAGTTATTGGAAATAAAGTGTTCAACAACACAAATTAATCACTGTCATATCCTTGTGCATGCCTCATGGATGCTAGGTTGTGTAGAACATTTGTTTGGAAAAGGGAGAAGTGTTATTATTATACCCTTAATTGAAACAGACAGTCAAACAAATCTTAATTTGAAAAGGTTTTTGCAGTCATAAATCATAATGGCACTGTGCCATTATGTAATGGAGGAAAAACATCTTCATAACTGTATGACCTTGATGCAAAGGGCCACATTCTGGGAGTGATGTGTGCTCATCAAACAATATTTTTTTTTTTTCCTGTTTCAAAGGTGGATGATATTTTTGCCAAAGAACTACATTAAGATGTGCATTTTAGCTTTCAGTGAAATCATAATGTATTTCTCCTTACATTTTGCAACAGTGAAATATTTATTTCACTAGTGTGTTTGTTAAGATCATCTCTGTTAATAGACACAGTAACTTGTTTGCAGTGTCTTTGAAGATAGCTCAAATAGGTCAGTATATGTTTAAAACAGATGTAAAGACCTGTGTGCTGGTATCTCTTGGATGGTTAGGTTTAGGAGTATGCGGACTGAACAGAATGAAGAAAAACAAACTGCAAAAGGAAAAATATGGGATTTATTCTGCAAAAGCATCATCTGGGAAAACCCTAGAAACTAGCATGGTTTGCTGTTGTCCAGCTGACCCAGCTGAAAGCTCACAGGGCAGTATTGTGTTATGGAAGTAGCAGCTGTGATCAAGAAGTAAAACAGTCCCATTTCTGTAGGGCCTACTGAGCGTGCCTACCTGTGAGTTAGCAGTGTCAGTTAGCTGCCTATTTAGGCAGTCTGCCCATAACATCTAGAGAAGATTTATTTTTATATACATTTATATGTAAAAGGCAGTAATCACTTTTAATTCCCACTGAAGGGGATAGAATATAATAGAATACTGAGCAAATTAAGGGCTGAAATGATTAAGATATCTATCCTTAGCCTAACGATAAATTAGTATGAATTTAAAGTAATGAAGACCTGTATGGAAAATTAAAATAGATGAACTGTAGTTATTTATGAAGTTTCCTATATTCTACATTTACAAAAGCTTCTATTATCTTGAGTTTTGCATCAATAGGAGGCAAGTCGCACAGTTGAATATGATATGAGGGTGGTGTTTTTATATATATATATGTTGATATATAGTTGGACTAGTTGGTGCAGTTGAGGTAACTGTCATTAGTTTATGAGGCCTATCTGCCTTCCTCAGCCATATCCCAGAGATGCCCTGAAACTGGTGCTTGTTGCCTGTTTAATGTATATAAGTTTAGAAGAAGCTGATGTCCCTGTCAAAGAGCAGGGTTAAGAGTGTACAGGGTGTATGGCAGAGAAACAAGAGGGATGAAGGATAAACTCAGAGGCTGTGGAGCTGAGCCTTTGTCTGCTAAGGTCATTCCTGTACTTGAACCAAGTCTAGATTCATTCAACAGCTTGAGCTGGTTGTATTTTTCATATTCACCACTGAATCTTGAAAAGTAAGATTTAATCAATATTTTCAGAAAAGAAAATAAAAAAATCTCACTACTGAAGCAATTCAGAGCATAGCGAAAGATTGGTGATGGTATTCCCTGGTAAATACTTCTCTTCATCAGTCTATGAACTTGTGCTTTGTCTGGCTTACATAGTTACTGTGCACGTACGCTGACCCTCTCTTTGTGTAATGGGATGCACTTCCTACAGATTTTCTCAATCCAAGTTTTGTAGTAATTTTTGTGTAACAGATTTTCTACTACAAAATGAAAAAGCCCCATAATAAACAGCTCAGCAGTATCACATAATTTTTTTCAGGTCACCTTTAAAGACAGACATGGTGTTCCTACTGTGCTACGTGCCCCCAACAAACTGCTTCCTTAGCAGGAGCTCTGCTGTTTTATTGATAGCACAACTAACTACAGATAAATTCTCTGGTTTTGATAAGTCCCCAGTTACCTCCCTGATACAAGGTATCTCCTACTGTGCTTCTCAAGATCAGATGATCAAAAAACAAACTGAAAACAATGCTAACCATGAATCTTCCTTTCAGAATCCAGTTTTTGAAATAAAAATCTTACAATAAATTAGTAGATGAATGAAATATAGCTTATTAATTTGCATTATCGCAGCGAGAAAGAGGAGATTTTGCACTAATTAAGGAAATGAGGTAAGTTGGAGAGAATTCCAGCTTTGCTCTTTTAATAATGGGCTTAATGGTGTCATTTAAATTACTGTGTGGTATGTGGTTCAGACAACATCTAGAATTGCACATTTATAGAGTAGAAGAATAATGATTTTATATGTGCATTATCCAGCATATCTGTACACAGGATCATGCTGTGATCTTGGAATATTTTTCTACTTAATCACACTGAAAATTGCATGCACAGTGTTTCAGCGCCCACCCTGAACAGAGAAATTTGAAAAGTTGCTGACTTGATTGTATGTATCAGCTATATACATCACTGCTTTTAATGCTTCTTTTTGGCAAAACTTTTTTTGAGGGGTGGAAATGTAGGTCAACCACATGCTTTCTAATAAAACCTCATTGACTAATGCATACTGAATGTGTCCCGTATCCCACCTGCATTTTTGTGACCCTGTTGGAGGGATTTTTATATTGTGATAATAATTGAACAGCCTCCAAGTTTGCTCCTCCAGGAGCTGTTCAGCTGTACTGCAGAATATACTCAGTAGGTGTAACAACCTGCAGACCTGCAGGTCGGAAATACCTTAAGGAAATTAAGGGGGCTTTGATTCCATCTTAGTAACAGCTCTGGAATAGCTGTGTTATTACAAGTGAAGTATATATTGGTGGGAGCTGTGGATTTTGAGTAAGACTGGTTTTGTGGTATTTTTGTATGGGTTCTATATGTAATTCTTAGCTAATAAAGGTGGTACATGATAGAATGCAAGTGTTGGTTTTACTACCATTGCTTGTGGAAGAATCTCAAACAATTTGAATAAGTTTTCAGAAAATCTGGAGGATCGTTTTGTCTTTGAACACACTGATCGGAAAAAGGTGGGCATTCTCTTTCAGAAATAGAGGAACCACACAGTCATTGCAATCATATGACTTTTTCACTAAACCCAGCAACTTTGATGATGTAGGGCCCAAGAATAAGAAATATCAAGGCTAAAACAGATTTTTTTTCCTCAGAAAACTTGTAAGAAGCTTTACAACTCTCTGGTACTTAAAACTGAAATTGTCCCTTGTCCCAAGGGGAGAAAGCAGAGAAGGATCTTAGTGTTGTGGACTGCTCTAAAACGTCTCCATGCATGTTTTGATGAAACAAATTTATTATGATTTGATTAAAGATAAGAAACATATGGATAGCAGATGATAATGAAAGTTAGTTAAGCTACTTCTAGACTATTTTCTGCTTAGAAGAAAATTACCAAACGTCTATTCAGTTGAGACAGTCTGAGGTTATCACATCCTGAAGATCAACACATGCTGCAAACAGACAACATCCAAACCAGATGGATGTCCACAGAAGACATCCACACACTCTCTTCCTCAGCACGTGCATTCCAAATTTTCAAGGCTCTTGGCTGTAACTGTAAAGACATCTTTGAAACACAATGTATGAATGTTATAGAAGCCATGTAAAGGCTGCCTGGAAGTGACTTGTCATTTTACAAAGACAGAGCAGATTATTGCTCGTTTGCGCAAGGTGTTATTTCCAGTAATAATAAATTCTGGCCCAGGTAATGGGCCAGATGTGTATGTAATGTTTTGCACATTATGAGGGCTGCTCCGAAAGTAATGCCTCCAATTTTATTATGTTGGTCAGAGGCGGATGGTAGTGGTATGACAGTAGATGTAGAACCTTCTCACCAGTATGTGATAGATGGCATCAGAAGGACAATCTGACAGAAGGGCCTCTGACATGGAAGTGTGGATTAAGCAAAGGTATGCAATCGAATTCCTCCGTGGGGAAAATATGGAACCCGTTGACATTCAGTGATGCTTGCTGATGGAGACCAAACAGTGGATGTGAATGTAATGAAGTGAATGTGAACACACTGAGGCAGTGGGTGGTGTGTTTTAGCAGTGGCAACATCAGCAGTGAGTCTCCTCCACTGGTGCAAATCCTTATGAGCACAGCATGACGGCTCATCACTGGTAAAAATGCATAGTTAGTGGTGGTGACCAGTTGAAAAATAGTGTTTTGTAGCTGGGAATTTCCTCTGTGAAGTAGTGTTACTGTGCTCTTTGTATCTGTTGTAGTTTCCATGGCAATAGATACAGGGTGTTACTTTTGGAGCAGTGTCCATACACCATGCTCCAGTGCATTTGAACTTAACTGCCGTATTTATACAAGCGTAAAGTTTTCATTATTTACAGAAGTGATTATGCTGTGTAGTGTAGGAGCTGACCAAATAAATAATTGAACATGGCATTTTTTCCTCACAACCTTTGCTCTTGGCACATTTCTATATTCTGACAATTAGAAAACTCTGCCTTTAGCTACTGCTGAGAAAATACAGAACGTGTTTACAAGCATCTTCGTTTCCGTCAGCCGGAATGTGATGCATACTTAATTCAATCATTTAGGCTTTGTGCACTGGTAGTACTGTAGTGTACTTTAGAGAATGGAATTTTATTTTCTGCTTTTCAGATGCTTGATGATTTCACTCATTTATGTTTGTTTTTTTTTCTACATTTTCCTAGGTTGTGCAGATTGTCACACCTTTAGTTCTGTGACCCATGTCTCCTCAGGGCTTTTGCCTCAGGGCAAAACCATAGCTGCCAAGGCTCCTTGTTTAACTTGTTTATAGCGTTGAGTGGGCAGACTGAGTAATGAAATCCATATCATGACTATATGAAAAAACCTGTTTTCTCATTGGAAGATATGAACGTGTGTATTATTTTTGAAGCAGTTGTATAAGGGTCTGAAGCATCAGTATTCTGAGCAGTTCTACTTGCAAACTAGGCCAGATAGTGCCCCAGAGAGCAGCCTGGCTTCTGTAAATGCAAACCAGGGGTATAGATTGTAAGCTTTGTCTTACATAATTCTCAACAATTAAAATCCTAAATGTTTGTCAGACTGCAATCAGATGCAAAAAGTTTGATAACAAATACCTGCTCCTGCTTCATAGTTGCACCAATAGGCTGTGAGTGTTCCTCAGCTGGGACCAAGTTAAGTGGTTTTGTGTTTTACTGCTGTGGAAATGTGGCTCCAGCTAAGCTGCTTCACTTCACACTCTGTGGCTGAAGAATGCAGGTCAGCACAGTAACCTCAAGCAGCATGGCAGTGACACAGAGCTGAGGAACTGCAGCATCTTAAATTGCTGTAGTTGCTTGCTAGGCGAAATGCATCTGATCTCTAAAATCTATATTCATTTAGTGAGGACAGGAACTCATGGTAGCTTGTGTCTGAGTGACAGTGCACAGTTTAATATATTTTAGCTTAGAATATTTCAAAAATTGGATTTGGAAGATGAGCTTGACTTTTCACTTCCATTTTAAAAGGGTTAATTTTTGAAGTTACACTTGTTTCTTTACCTGTGTCATTAGGTCAGTGTGTACACATGCTTTCAGATATCTAGTCACTCTAGAATGAACATCTTACGCACTTTGCAAAGTGTTTTCCTTGACAGCTGATGTGCGATTTTTCAAAGGCAAAAGTAATGTGCTGAATATTATGCTCATTTAGAAACCTAATAGAACATGTAGAATATAAAGAAGAAATTGAAAGGGCTATTTTTTTAAAATAGAAACTCAATCTTAAGTTTTTTTCTAACCATATCAGTATGCTGAGTTACTGACTTCTGATAGACTCAGAAGATTGCTATAGGGATTCTTCTTTGTCACTGCTCCTTCTAGAAAGTGTCTTGAGATTTTCTGTTTGTTTTTTTTTGAAAGCATAGCTGAATGGAAGGGAGTATTGAATGCTGCCCACCTGCAAAGTTCACAATAATCCATCCCCAATCATTTGTTTGAGTAAAGAGATGTCTTACATAAGTGTAAGAAGGCAGAAGACCCAGTAATTTCGAAAATACAGAATTTTAGGTCCAGAAAACAATTTTTTTAACAAAAGCCTTCAGTAATGTAAAATGTACAACCCTGTGTTAATAGAACTTTCTTTATATTTCAGAAGCTCAGCTCTGTATTACAGCCATCCCTTTGCTGTGTCGTCCTCAGTGGCTGTTGGGGTAGGTGAAAGCAACAGCTCTGTAACTGCCACTTGACAGCTGGTTTAGAGCAACAGGCTCAAAGTTGTCACTGTGCAATTAAGGACATTTGATTGAAAGACATTTCCTTATCACAATGATAATTTCTAATTCTTTAATTATTATGGAAAATAAAGGGAAATATGTAAGGCTGAGGGAAGACCTCATTGCTCTCTTCCAATACCTGAAAGGTGATTGCAGCCAGAGCGAGGTTGGTCTCTTCTCACTGCTGGCAGGTGACAGGACGAGGGGAGGTGGCCTCAAGTTGTGCCAGGGTAAGTTTAGGTTGGATATCAGGAAACACTTCTTTACAGAAAGGGTTGTTAAGCCCCGGAATAGGCTCCCCAGGGAGGTGGTTGAGTCACCATCCCTGAATGTATTAAAAACCGTTTGGATGTGGTGCTCAGGGACATGATTTAGAGGACAGTTGTTAGTTAGGGTATGGTTAGGTTGTGGTTGGACTTGACGATCTTTCGGGTCTTTTCCAAGCTGAGCAATTCTATGATTCTCTGAAAAGCCTATGGAAGTGCTGGGGGCAAAAGCTGAGAAGAAAGCCTATGAAGAAAATAAAACAAAAAGTTTAGGCATAGTGCTACTGCAGCTGTCACAGTGTCACATTTGTTCATGTTCATATAATGAAAGGAGCAGGTTTAGTCTTACTTATGTAATGCTCTAAAATGCACTGGAATTGCACTGTCTGACAATTCTTTCACTTAGCCTGATCTTCCAACTACAAATGATTATACTGTAAAATAGAACAAACCTTCAAGGTCACACAATTATTATAAGGGTATATTTGAAAGTCTTCGAAGTGTTCAAAGTTGATGTTTAAAATCACCTTTTGAGTAGTTTTTAAAGATGTAAAAATAAGAAATGAATGTGAGTGTCTGCATATACGCTTATCTGTAGATTTCTGATGAGTGCTTGATTGTGGGGATTTTAACCTGACAGCAGTTTTCATCTTCACTTATCTACTTCCAGCATAGAATACTCTATCATAAAAAACAGACTTTGTTTAAGTACATTCATAGTAATTGTAGGGGAATGCATTTCATGGTTTTATAGTAGGTATTAGACTTCACAAACCAACTGCATTGTTTCACATGCATCCTTTCAGCATCTGTGTAACTTGATTTGGTAGTAATCATCAGTCAGAGGAATAGCACTCTCTTCAGATGTGAAGATTTGATTGTAAATCATGGTTTTCTAGTGGCTCACTGCGGGAGCTAGGAATGTCAAACTGTATGGATTATTTTTGTTTAATTGCATGGAAGTGCCCAGCATTGTTACAGTAAATCACAAATTACATGACTTAGCAGCAGTATTTCTTGTTCAGGTGAATGCTTCAAGATCAGTCTAGTGAAAATCTCTTTCCCCAAAAAATCTGTAGGTGACTGTTCAAGCTCTGAGGCTGACCAAGGGCACAGAGGCGAGAAGTGCTAAGTAGAGAGTTTATAGAAGTGAGAAACCGCCTTTTGCAAGGTCAGCACAGTCAGTTTAAGAAAATGTTGAGACCACGAGTGACAGGATGCTGGCTTCAGGCATGGACTGTCCTGGACAGCTGCCGGTACATCCTTACTCCGGTTCTGCCACTTGCTTCCTAGTCTACAAAAGAATTTTGCATAAACTAGTCAGCATACATTCTTCCATTAGTTTATGTTCTTCCTCCAGTTTTTTTAGTCTCTCAAGTTAGATAAGAACTCCCAGAACATCCTGGATGTTTTAGTACTTTTGGAGAAATTACATGCAGGTTCAGGGGAAGGAAGTGAAACAGGAATACAGACGTGAGAAGAACATGAGGCATTCTTTGGGTGGCAGAGCAGACAGCCTGCCTTTGGGCATGAGATCACTCTTGATCCTTGCCTTCTCTTAGTGTTCTTAGAGTTGAAGATAAGGTTGGTTAGGGTGTAGGTTGGGAGTAAAGCAAGGTTAGTGCCTCTGGAATTTATATAATTATTTCATACACTGTAGAGAAAAACACCTTACTCTGAAGCCTAGATTCTACTCCTGGAGCAGTGCTCAAGCATTCAGTGTTGCATTACCTAATGTGAAAGCCATACATTTTTGGTCCATGTCTACAAAGGTAATCAGTTCTCTTTTGATTTGGGTATTAGGTGATTTGGCTTTCAACCTTTCTGCACTTCACATCTTGAACTCCACAGCATGTTAACTTTTTCACACTTCAGAACAGTCATAAAAAAGAAATATGTCAAATCTATAAAAATTCAAATAATGAAGTGTGAACAAGGCCCCAGTAATATTTTGCAGAAAGGTTAAGAGAGAGTGGTTGTAGAAAAAAGAAAAGGCACTGATAAAATGTTGTAAATGTAATATACAGAAAGGAAGAAAAGCACTCTGAAAATCTGCGAGGCTCTGCCTGCAGGAGACTGTAACTTTTTGAGTTTATTTGGCTAAGTGTTTTACAGAACACTGCAGTAATTATGACTTCCAAGATTGAAGAGATAATAGCAAACCTGAATCCAGCTCAAAAGATGGTCCTTCCATGAATATAATGAAGCCTCTGCCCCAGTAGGACTAGGCCAGCTGACCCAATTTAGCAAAACATCCATCCCCTGATGCATGAAGCTGCAGGTATTTTTCTGTTGGCAGAACATTAGAAATTGTGATTGAGAATGAATGTGCCAAATTTCAGTCTAAATCCCTTGGAAAGACCCAGCACATCAGGAATGGTCTTGCAAAGGCTTTAGCAAACAGTTGCAGCAGACAAAACTGTAGTTATTCTCAAAAATCTTTGCACTAAAAAGCAGAAAGTGATTATTTCTGAGCTTATAGGCAATAAAAATGGTCTAAGTTATCTCCGTAGGGACACTTCTAAACTAAAAACATTAATTCCTATTTGTAACTTCTTTTCCTCATTGGTCATTAATTTTCCAGAAGTGCCCTGTGCCAATAATCACTCCTTAAATTAAAAATAAATACATAAATAGCTTAAGCTAAGAACCAGCATTGATTCTTTTGAGTTGCAGTGGTGATAAGAGCGTCATTTTATTTCTCAACAAATTTAGTCTTTAACATAGGGACTCTTCTGTTTTATTTTCTCGAGCAGATATGTTAAAATAAGTAATGGATGAATTACTCTGATCCAAATGAACAGAAGGAGGGCTGACCCTTACTCCCTTCCCCTCTGTACTCATTTGGCTGTTTCAAAACAGACATGCCCTTGGCTTCATTTGGCATTTGGTTTTAGCAACTAATCTGCTGTGAAGCTGGCCTACAACTATTTGAAGGAATGTTTCATATCCCATCAGTTTTGCTCTCACATAATGATACAGGACACAAATTATGACATTTGTGAGTGAGAAGGGTACAAAGACTTGTGTTTTCTTTTGAAGTGCTGTTTCATGGTTACTGAGCAAATATAGCATTTTTGTAGGCAATGAGAACAAGATATCCCATGAAAATATATCCTATATTCATATTTGTCAGGTTTATGACTGCTCTCTTCTGTTTCCATAATACATGGAAACATGTTTATGCTTAGTCTTGCAGTTTAGACCAAAGGATACCACAATAGGAATGATATGTTGAGATTTAACTGATCTATGGATTGTACTACAATAAAGCAATAATCCATCTCCCCTGTGATGGGTCTAATTTTTTATTCAGCTGTGGCATTCCGTACCATGCTGTTTATCTTGTACTTTCATTCACTCATGTATCTGATAGTTGTGAAATTGGCAGATGGTTTGCGATGCTTTGCTGGGAGTGGGTCTACCAATCCCTGTGATTAAAAGGCTTGCTGATTTGCTTACCCAAAAGGATTAATGGCAGGCAGCAAGGGCTTTGTTTGAAAAATCCATGCCCCATAACTCAACAAGGGGACAAAAATGTAGACTGGAAGTAATCCAGTATTACAGCTGCTTTATGGGGAAGCTTTGTGCAAAACTTACTGACTCAGCAGCTGGACATTTCCTGATGAGATCTGAACTATCAAGTAAAATGCAGCTTCACACTGTTTTCTCAGTCATTCCATAAGAGTAAAGTTCAAGTTTTTAAGCAGGTCAGCAAAAGAACTGAATGACACGTAAAACTTTGGAGGGCTGCCCTGCATAGCTTGCTTCTGAAAGCTATGCATGAAATGTGACCTTGACCCTTCCCTCCTACCTATGCAATTCAAGAATTCAAAATCGTTGCTTTCATTTCTTTTGCAAATTTAGGTGGAGGGAGGTACACCAGAGCTTAGATAACAGACACATATCTCCACAGACTGAAGTGCTTTTCTGCATGCAAAAATATCTATCTTGTGTTGAAATGGACGTATTTACTTCGCATTTCTTAGTTTTTTAGTACTGTACTTCTTAGTACTAAGAGTAAGCAGTCTATGCACATGTATATTATAATCCTAGTAGGCTGCAGGCAATTAAGAAATCTTTTCTCCAAACACATGGCATTCCTTGCATTTTTTACATAATTGCATTATCCTGATTTTGGCATCCAGTGCAAGTTTCAGGTATTATTGCATGCAGATTGAACCAACTCCATTTGCTTACAGTTGTTCCTTTTGATAACTTTTCATTCTTTATGTTGGTTATGTGGTCGGAAACTTCAGCCTGATCAGTGTAGTAGCAGTTGCAGGGAAAATGAGAATCACCTTGTAAGGGATTAATTCCACGTCTCCTTGAATCTCTCTCTGATTTCTGTCCTGTAGATCAAGAGTTGGTCTTTTATCGTAGCTAATCCTCTTGGAGTTGCAGACAGCTTTCCAGCCTTAGATCAGCCACAGACTCTCAGAAGGTTTAATTTATCTTCTTTCCTCAAGCTTAAAGCATATTCATTTTAAATAACAAACATTGGTCTTACCTGAGGCATGACTCTCTACTGTTACATGCAATACACTCTCACAGTTAGCTTCCTCTGCATGATTACTGACAAAAAGACATTGAGAATACCAAAATTTGCTGCTATCAGATGATTCTCTGCATGTTTTTCCAGCAGCCATTCCCTAAAATACAGTGTGGTTTAGATTCCTAACAGTTGTCTTCCATATGTTTGGATACTTTAATCTTTCCTGCTCAGATTATTTTCTGTAATTTAATTTCCTTTCTGGTGCTAGTTGCTGCTCAAAAATCACTTTGGACCACAGTGTTTGGGAGAAAGACCCTAATTTATGGATGTATTTTCAGTCACTTCTACTTAACATATAATGTACTTCTTCATGAGCACTTTCTAAGTGTTCCAAAGAATGAATGAAATCATTTAGAACTCTGTTTCTTCTGTTGCATATTACTGATGATATTGACCAAGTTAGTCAATGGTGTTCTTGTCTACAGAATCTGAGATCCAGCTGAAAACCTGACTTATGGACCAAAAATAAAATTTTCAAATGGACCCAGATAACCTGAAGTCCTACCTGCAAATGAGTTTAAATTAATAAATAAACAAAAAATGCCTAGGACTCTAAGTACTCATGTATTCTTTGCTTTGCTAGATATAAATCCTGGGATTTTAAATGTGCATATTTTCCATATTGTCTCAGCTTTCTCTGGAGACACTGTGTGTAATCTGGTTTTAATTAGATTTGTGTTAAAGGGAGACAGTCTTTATCCTATGTGAGCAACTAGACATATGTTGAATATTTTAAGAGCAGTCTCTGACTGCTATAATTGTATATGTGATTATTTATGATCTTTTTCCAAGTTATAAAAAACCAACCAAAATTAGCTAGCACAACTGAGGCATGACACTAATATTGTTCTGCTCTCAGGTAATAGATGGCAATAAACTACTGACCCCTAGATGTTTATCTGAAGAGTGAATGATCTTAAGGTGCTCATTTACCTAAAATTCAGTGGCAGAGGATAGCCTCAGCAGTCAAATAATTTTCCTTTCACCAAATTCCTCCATATTTAGATGGAGTACTTTCTACTAGCCATTTACTTTAGATAAGTTTTTCCCAGAACTTTTGCTTTGGCTAGAAATTAATAGCTTGATGGGGGAAAAAATGTTCTACACATGAGCTGGTTTTTGTTGCCATGAAGCTAAGTGAACAGTTAAAGACAAGTTAGGGCAGTAAATTCTTTTCTATTCATATTTTTGATAGGTGGGCAAGGTGCTCAAGGATTAGGAAAATTGATTATGACAAAAGTAAACCCATTCTACTTTGAAAATCCTCGTAAAAACATAGGATGTAGCCATTATAATATTCTCCCCCTCCCCCCCCCCCCCCCTTTTTTTTTTTTCTTTAATGAAAAATGTTCTTTTCCTATCCAATTTGTATTTCAGGTGTACCTCTAATGAAGACCTGTAGAATATCTATCCACAAAGAACTCCTAAGTAGGGTATATCCCTGATTTTAATCACGGAGCATATTCTTCAGGCATGGGGAAAAATATCCCTTTCAAAAGTGTAATGTTCCCAGTGACTCAGTGAATAACTGTATTTTAACAATGCATATGCTCTGTAATTATCAGACCCTTTTGCTGGAACCATACAATGATACCTTGTTTTAGTGTGCTGTTTCTATTGTATCATGTATAAAAGACTCAACACTTAACTCCTCTGTGCTGAATAAATATTCACCCTAATATAAAAATAAATATGTTCCCTAGAGTGTAAATGCTGTAGTACTTGGGTGTGCTGACTGGTATAAATGATAAAGTTAGATGACAGAAAAAAATGGAACTGCTGTCTTGTGAAGGCCTTGACTAAAAGAGGAGGTAAAGAGGCCGAATCTTACACACCCTGTTTTCTCCAAGATTAGCATTAAGTTTCATTATCCTCTCCACAGAGTTCTGGTCTTCCACAATTTAAGCCTTATTGAAATTAAGCTTTATTCAAAGCCAGATTGCAGGTAAGGAAGAAAATAGGAATTGTAATGAGGTAAATTCAGAGGCAGCAGAGGTTGCAGAGGTGAATTAAGACATGGTTTCATTCAACAATAACATAATGTCTTCTGAGCACGTTTTTATATCTTCAAGATGTTTCAAATAAAACAATGGAAAATGTGTACGTGCACATAATTATATGGATGTGAAGCTGGCAATTCTACATTAGTTTATTTCGTATCTGAGGTTTCAAAAGTCAACATGAATTTCTGTGCTGTGTTTTCCACTATTTCAGTGTAAGTAGTGTTTAGTGAGTGTCCAGTGTTGTTCATATTTTGAAGATATATATATTGCAGTATCTTGAAAAACTCCAAGAAGCAACTGATGTACCTAAGGAGGTGCCTGTAATCTAAAGTGAAATTGTCTTTGCCTAGTGTAATTTTTTTTTTCCACAAAAAGTCCCAAAACATAAATATTGAAAAAACACAATAAAAATAATTTTAAGCCGTGAAATATTTGGAAGTATCATAAGTAAAAGGAAATTTTAGATACATTATTAGTAATTATACTGCTGTATCACTCAATAATTTCAATGAAGAATAGCTCATAACAATCAACGTACACAGAAAAAAGAGATCACAGAGCAGTTCACAGTCTAAAGATTAAAAACAGATTAAAGCTAGAAAAAGAAAAAATAACTTATGAGGAAATTAATGGCAGCAAAAAAAGAAGACCTAATTTTCTTCTGTATGAAATTTGTTCTATTTCCTGACTTTAATTAAGTTCTGGATATATTTTTCTTTGATATATTTTTTACATTTGTTGTACTTGCATTAAAAAAAAAAAAAAAAGTACGTCTTACCACCTGCTTTGTTTGAGAGTTCTTTGAACACATGGTTTAGAATAGGTCAACATATTGTAGCACACAGCTGTATTTTTCCATTTGCACATTTGTTTTTTTCTGAGATGAAAGTTTGTCTCTCTCTTGCCATGTTTCTTGTAGTTTTGCCAATATTGGCTTTGCACCCTGATCTATCAGTTATCTCTGTTTGGATCTGTATAATGGAATGATGAAACAGAGAGAGGAATTGTTTCCTAGCATCAACATAACTCATCCTTCTTGTATAATGACATGATAGCTTACTGTGATGTCCATAATGAAGTGGTCTTTGATGACTTTGCTTGGGATGGAACCAGCTTTAGGCTACAAAAGATGGCCAGCCAGATGCATTTCTTTCAAGTGCCTTTAAAAATCTTAAAAAAATAAAACAAAAAACAAACAAACAAAAAACCCAACAACATACCAACCAAACTAAACCCCAGATTTAGTTCTTCGAACTGGTTATTCAGAAAGACAAAATGTGACTAGATTTGAAAAGCAGATGTTTTGCATGTATTTCAACAGATTTTTTTTCACCAATTTACAATAATCAAAAGACAGAACACCATGCCACTTACCAGTGAGATTCTGAAGATATGTTTAGGAAGAATCTTCCAAATAGAGGCTGAAGGTTAGTGTAAGCAAACAAGAAATAAGATGAATCACACTTTTTTTTCTGCACGAGAGATTCTAACTACAGATTTGTTCAACTCTGCTTTGTGAAAAATCTACTTTGGAGATTTTTGCCGTGCGTAGTATGAAATAGTAGATTTCAGTAAAACAAGAAGTTAGTACTGCAGATGAATACTGAAGAACTGGTGAAGCATAGGAATTACGCTCTTCAAGTTCAGTAGAAGATAATATGAATCTTTAGGTCTTATGTCATGGTCACGAAAAGGATGTCCTTTTTGTCTTTTTCTAAATCGCAGTGTATCTCTCCTTTGGATGTATAGAGATACCTTTACAATAGCAAAGAAGCAATCAGTAGGCCTGTATTTTTTGTTCTTGTTTTGGTGATATTGTTGTTCTGTCACATTTGCAAGCTCAAGAAGTTGTATGTGGTCAGAAGATTTTATATCCTATTTAAACAATCTGAGCTTTAGTCTGATATGAAGTGAGTGATCATGAGACTGAAAGGTGAATTTATTTTTTTTTTTTCTGAAAAAATGTACCATATGATAAATGAATCCCAGTCAAACAAACAAAGATGGTGGCACAAGTGGTAGTTGGTTTCTATGAAACATCCACAAAAAGTTGACATATCATCATAACATGATACAGAATAGACGGTCTGTCTATTGTGTGATTCCTTAGGGAAACAAACAGGTGAATGTCATTGTAATAGTATTGAAGAAGGACTTATGAGTACATACCCTCAACTGAATTGGTAGCTGTCATAAGGTTTTCTAAAAATTACTAAATAAATCTTGCTTTTTGATGATTTCTGAGATTGAACTCTGTTAAGCTGAAGTCTTTATTGCATTGAATCTCAGTGTAAGTCAAGGACTGATGGACATGAATAAGAATTAAAGAGATGCAAGAAAATAGTCCTAATAAAAAACCACAGCATTTGAATGCTACAGTTAGATTGAATCCTGTATTGAATCCTGTATTGTCATTGATGGGTTTCTCAATCTTGTCAGTAATGATGGTCTCCTATGGTGCCAGCAAACAGTGAGCAATTTTCTTTAGTAGCTGCTGTGACTAGATTGTATTAAGATGAAATGTTCTCAGTGTTGTCATGAGACAAATATACAAAAGCTTATCCTTAGTTGTGTCCTTTTTGCAGAGTAAAACTACCTGAGTCTGACAAAGCGCAGAACATTCTTCACATGAAGAGTAACCTAACCTAGTGTGAACATTTGTGTTCTGTAACTAGTGTACATTTGTAGATAGCATTTTGTTATGGCTAATACATGTTTTCTGTACATCACAGAATCACAGAATAACCAGGGTTGGAAGGGACCTCAAGGATCATGAATCTCCAACCCCCCTGCCACATGCAGGGCCACCAACCTCCACATTTAATACTAGACAAGGCTGCCCAGGGCCCCATCCAGTCTGGCCTTGAACACCTCCAGGGACCATCCACAACCTCTCTGTGCAGCCTGTTCCAGCACCTCACCACTCTTTCTGTAAGGAATTTCCCTCTCTGTAAAGAATTTTCACTCTCTTTGTAAAGAATTACATAATTTAAATCTGTATTTCTTAACAGTAACCCAGGGCTGCTGGTGAGACAGAAGAAGAAATTTTTTTAACTGGATTTATGGAGAAGCATTGGTGTAGATGACAGGTATCTAGGTCAGAGATACTCAGTTCTGTTAAATCTACTGTAGTCTTTTGTCTAAGGCATTTAGGATGACAGAAGTTCATAGCAAAGCGGCTCTGTAATGGAAATTTAACTATTTTCAATTATAATTAAATGTGATCTTAATTGTGCCAAAGTCTGGAGGCAACGGGAAGTCATCAAATCCAATTAAATGTAAGCAGAAATCTTGGGAAGGGTGCTGTTTAAGGTCTGTGTTCTTACAGTTTCTTTTGTGAGTGATGAAAGAGATACACTGGCAAGTACTGCATACAAACCACTGACTGGATGAACTGAGAAAATCAGTATATCAGAATATGTCTATCTTTATTACTTAGAGGAGGAATAGTTTCAATATTAAGAGGATAATGTATATATGCACTCAGGCACAGTTTAGAGAAAGTGAAAGTAATAGCATATCCAGCAGCTCCACATCCTTCAGACACACACATCATCAGCTGAAAATGACTTTTTCTTTTTAAAAGGTGTTTATTCCTCATTGTTGTGTAGCAGACTACAGTCTGTAATTCATCACATAACCCACTGCAGTATTTGAACTGGAAAGTGACAACAGTGGCACCAGTTTTAAAGTCTTTCTGGGAAGTTGGGATTAATATTGGCCTGTAATCTTTCTAAGTGTTAGTCTGCAACAGGCAAATATAATTTTCAGGGAAATAAATAGAAAGTGTGGTAAAATAGAGTTAATGGACACATGGATTAAAATGATTTACTGAGAACATACGTAGTGGTTTTTTAAATGCAGTCTTTGAGTCTCAAAGCCACTGGAATTCTTGGAAGTTTTCAGTAAGTATGTGTGCAAAACAGTGTGTCAGAATTTCCAGATGGCCTGCAACAAATTCTTTTTCCAAATGTTTTAAGGAAAACGAAATAACTATAGGATTGCTGCCTGTTTAATTCGTTCTATGGATAGTTAGTTGAGCAAAAGACAGAAATGAAGTATTAGGAATAGTTCATGTAGCAGTGGGCTCACTGCTGGAATCTCAACTAGGACAGCGTTCAGCATAAATGACCTAGGGAAAGTCATAAGCTAAGTCTGTTGATGAGATTAAAATTCTTCCTTTGTAAGAAAGAGGGGCTTGAACAGAAGCTGGCAGAATAAGGTTTGGAACAATGAAACAGGATGGTCTTTTACTAGTCATGGAACTTCTTGACACAGAGCAAGACTTTGCCCTACTTTCAGGTCTTGTGTTTTTTGACCAAATTGTGAACATGGGCCCTAAGAATTGTTTCAAAGATAGTTCTTGCTTTGACATATCACAAAATGTGGCTCGTATTAGTAGTAGTAAGGGATAACAAATAGTAATCTCTGGTTTAAAGATGGACGTTCTTTGTTTCACAGAAACTGTGCTGCTACCAGTGCCTTTTGCAGCAGTTATATAGAAGTACTGAAAAATGTGTGCTGTGTTCCTTCACTGATACTGTTTAGATACCAAAGAGGAATCTCGCAGGTATTATGTTGTCCTACATGAGAAAAGAATCTGAGAGACTGAAGTTGAAGTGCTGGTAGGGAACAGCTGAAAGAACAGGATTCTTTAAGTGGTAAAAGACAGAATGCATTTCTGGACTCCGGTTTCAAAGGTGATGATATAAAAGATAAAGTTAAAGATATGAAAAATATACCGGAAAAGATGGTTGAGTTTACTGAATGCCTGTGAGTAAAATATAATAATAGCTCTCTGATAAATAATCTCAGATGCTGCCTGACTTATCAGGAGTAGCGCTCGCTCAGTTTAAGTTTTGTAGACCTGAGTGAGATTTGAGCAACCTCTCAGAATTCTATCATAATAAGTACTTCCAAACATGTTTTAGGTGTATCTGATTTACTTGACTGAAAAAACTTCAAAGAAGTTCATGGGTTTCTTTTTCCTCTGATATGAAAATATGTGACAGCTTTGAAAGTGTACAACAAGGAGAGGAACAAAACGCAGCACCCCTTCTTTTTACTTTGTTAAGTCATTCCCAGTTAATTCAATGAAAATGAGTAATTAATCTTTTCATATGACACAGCGTGTCTACTCTCTCTTAGTGCATGAAATAATTGTGTTTGTTGCTTAACACTGCTTATCATTTTTTTCTAAGATTGCTTTGAGTCCTTCAGCAATTTATGTTACAGCTTAGACAGGCAATAAATACATACTCCAGTAATCAGTTTGAGATAAGTATTTGGAGAGAGTTGTACATGCTTAAGTGCTGTTTGTATATTCTTTAGGCTGCAGATGTATAGCATATGAAAAAAACAGAGTACAGCGGGTGGGAATCCCAAAGACGTCTGCAAGCTGATGAAACTCACGTCTGTTCATGCTGAGGAAATGTGGTTTTAAGTACATATTTCTGTTAAATAGGATTTTTTAATACACTGTCTTGATTAATTATTTGCATGTTTAAGGATGTTTAGAATAGTTAATGTTGGTTTTACTATTTGTCATTGGATGCAGGCAGTCTTTATATCTCTGCGTGCCAACACTTACTTCTCTCCACTTACTGCATCTTTGGTTTAGCATCTGATCTTTCTTGGTAGTCACTCAAATTCTTCATCAGTACTTTGGACATCTAAGTAAATAGTTGGCCCTTTGAACTCCCATCCCGTGTGAATTCCCTGACTTTCCTTCCTCAAAACAGTCATATTTTTCACACTTCTTTCTATCAGTGGTTCTTTCTCTTTCTTAGCCTTTTAGCTCTGAAGCTCCTTTTTTAAACTTCTACCAAGCATCTAGTAAATTCTTACTCAAGCTTAAATTCTGTTCTTCTGTTGTCTGAGGCCTTCTGGTATTTTTCCACCAAATCATCTCTCACACCGTCCCTAAATAACTTTCTTTTTCATGCAGGGTTCTACATCTTCTTTCAACTCCTCCTTGAGATATATATACATATATACGCACACTCTATATCTGTATATATATCCTACATATGTGTGTCTATATACGTGTATATACACTCTATATATATATGTACACCCCTCTCGTGTATATTGCTATATTTTACCTGTTCAAGATATCTTCTTTGTACCTGTTGTAAAAATGATCTGCTTGCATTATTTCCCTGTATCATATCTGTAGCCTGGTCTCTCATTTTTCTTCCATTCTAATCCTTCTATTCTTCACAGTTGAGGAGCACTTGCAATTTGTCCTTCAGTGGACCCTCCAACTGAAACTAACTTCAAATTTTTGTATGTTCTCCCAACACAGAAATAAAACTAAAAAAGATAGTTTGAAAAATATTGCTAATTTTGATGTAACTTTTTCTGTGTCAGTTAACTGCCCTGGGTCAGGCAGCATATGTTTCTCCAGAGTGGCCAGAATGTGAATGAGAAGTGCTTGATGGGTCCTGCAAACACATTGTGGCATTCTCCCAAGTTCTCCTCACTGCTACTTCCAAACTGGGATGTCCTTCAGCAGGCACAAACAGGAAGACTGAAGTGCCAGGTGCTTGGGCTTATGGCACATACCTACAGTAAAACTTCATGTCAGTGTATAGAGAAGTGGCTGGCTCCAGCTATCCCTTTCTTTTTTTGGGCTTAACGCCGGTCATTGCAACCTCATCCAGGGATATTCCATTGAGGGAGTTGCTTATCTGGTCATCTTGCAGCCACTTTCTTAATACATAACATATGTGGATCTGTTCTGAATCCTAACTATTTTTAAGAGTTGTTCATTTTTGGGTAATGAATGCCAAATGCGTGTGAAATACTCTCATGTCAATTTAACACTATAGCAAGGTCATTATTTCTGTTATATATATCTTTCTGAGTGCTTGCTCACACCCAAGGATTTCATTAATACTCCTTGTCATAACATCATATTGGGAGTTCCCATTTTCTCTGAATTTTTTTCAGCATCACCATTTACCAGCACTCAAACTCTGCTGGTGTTACAGTGGGCTGTATTCTGGGTTCCTCTGTTTTTTTACTGTTCCACTTACAGATTTCTCTGTATTTCTTCTTTCTCCATATCACTGTTTACAAGCAGTCTTTGTATAAATTAAAATAATTACCAATTTAGTAGTTAGCAAATTTACAATCTCTAGAACAGTCAAAGTAGGTACGGCAGCCAAGAAATTCATTATGTAAATGCAAATGTAGTGTTTAATTATATTCCCACAATAAACTAATTTTTTTTGTAATATTTTCCTATGTCTCACATGATATTTTTAATGCTTATAGTGCCTTCAGTTTATATGAGAATGTGAGCATGTTTCCAAATTTCTTAAGTAGTGGTTGAAATACATCTCCAGACATCATCTTAGAGCTTTTTAAGGAGGCAATTATTAAAAAAAAAAACAAAAAAAAAAACACCCAAACTAGTGTTGATTTAGTAATCCTTATCCATAGTCCATTTATCTGCTAATGTTTTACTCATAAAATGAAGAAATCACATGTGATGAGAACCACATTCTATTTTTTTGCAAATTTAAGTATAATTTGAACACTTGAGCATCAAAGAAATGCTGAAACAACACAGCATGCCAAACTATAATTGAAGTTTTTAACATGGATAGAGCTTCTCGCTAAATTTTAAAGCCTTTTTCATAATGAAATTGTTGTTCATAATGAATTGTTTATCTCTGCCTTCAATGGTTTGATTTTGATTTGTCTGACCTTATCACCACATTTCTAGCAACATCCAACTCACTGGTAATGATAAATAACTGATTTCCTTTGTATTTGCCATTCTCCAATCCAAAATCTCTGGATCAGATTTAGCATCAGCTACCATCCTTGTGGAGGTGGGGGTAGAAAGGAGAAATATCAACTGTGTAGTTGTGCTTGAGTAAAGGTAATCTTTGCTTATTTTCAGGTGGCATAGTTCAGAATTTGTTGTTAATATATAATTTTCTAATTAATTTTAAGTCAGTTTCTAAAAACCATAGGAGAAACAGCTCCCGTAAACAATCTCAGTTAAAAAAGTGTGAACTAAAATTTAGCAGAGCAACTCTATTTATCAGTTTAGGTGAAGAAATCATATGTTGCTTCTGCAGATGGTTACAGTCTGACACGATATTGCAAGTATCTTTTGAAACAAGGTTTTATTACCTTAAACTTCAGAGTAGTTAAATTGCTTCCACATACAAACACTTTTCTAAACATCTAAACAGACAGACATCACATCGTGATTCAAAAATCATGCTGCTTTTTGCTGCCTCTGGAAGTCAGGTGTTGATATTTTCTAAGAAGCTGTTTGCTCTGTAGTTACTGTGCTGGAGCAAGGCTGAAAACATATTACTGTGAAGCCTGTAGTTTTCAGATATGAATGGAACACCCCTCCAGCCTGCTGAGATGAATTTTCTGCACAGTCATGTCCTTGAATCACAAGCAATCAGTGAAGCACAGTTGCAAGAGATGATTCTGGGAAAGAAACCTGGGGGATAACTGCTTTCAGAGGAACAAATGTCAGCAAGAAAACTGTAGCTCTGATCCCACAGTTGGCTCCTGGTTAATTCCTGAAATTAGGTATATTGAACCAACCACAGGACCTTGGTCTCAAAAAGGCATGTCTGTCGTATCTATTTTAATCATAATGTTATAAGACTCATCTGACTAACTGAGAGATTCTTCCATTCTTTAATAGATCTTGAATAAAAACCTGCTTTCAGTTATTGTAAGGATAGTGAATACCTTCAAATAGAACTGTTTGTTACTCATGCTGGCCAAAAGCAGCAGCTCCTAGAAACCAAAATATAGATTTAGGAGCCTCTCTTTAGGCACTCTTGTTAAGAAAATTCTGAATGCTGTTCTTGAAAATACCTCTTTCTTGGATAACATGAACTAACAGAAAACTAATTTAAAAGATAAGAACATGAGTTAGCATCCTAGGTAAAAATGCAATACCTTTATATTAGCACTTTTGTTAAGCAGTTCAGAATAAAAACCTTTTTTTAAGAGTACCAGAGCTGATTGTATTTTTTTTTTGCTAGTTGTTTCTTTCATAAAATTCCAGCAGGCTTCAAATAAAAGGTTTATTTCAGGACTCATTCGACTGGAAGATTGCAAATTTCCATTTTGATATGGATTCTTTACAGACTCCTATTGGGTGAAGAAGGATTGAAAGTCAGTTTTTGATACTTGGAATATAATGTAACTGATAAGAAAAACATCCATCTTCAAAGGATAGATTCAAGAAAAAATAGAACAAAATAGTATTAACTATTTATGTATAAAACAGCCGCTTCATTTTTAGAAAAGCTTATTCTGCATAGAAGATGGCTGTGTAAAGTAATTTTAAAAGTGCAGCCTGAAAGGTGCACTGTATTAGTCTCTCAGGGAGGTAACATCACTGTGGTTCAGTTAGGAATTTGATTACATACATTAGCAGTTGGGACATTTTTATGTTCTTCTGAGTCTCTTTCAGCCAAGCATTTGCTGAAATCCATCCCTTATGCAGTAGCTTTGTTTAACAGCACCCATAATCTCCTAGCAGTCTTTGTTTCTCACATCTCGGTTCGAGCAGCAACGCACAAAGCAGCTTGGAATCAGCAGAAAGGCTGACAGGGGATCAGGGTGCTGAGCTGGTGAGGCCGTGAGGAGAGGTGGAAGGATGAAGAGTAACATGAACTGATCTCCTGATTACGTGTGACACATGGCAGCCAAGCTTAAGTTCTTGCATCTTTGAAACATGGCAGATTTTTGGCTAATAGTGTGAGAAAGTTATACATTGTGAATAGCATTTGTGTGGTCATTGTGTGAAGTGCTGGTTGGTGGTGCCAACGGATTGGCTGCTGGGCACCAGGGTAGCGAGCTGTACCGTGGTTCCCGGGCCTTGAGTCTGGGTTGCAATGTGGACTTCTCTGTTAGGATAATCCTGCTGTTGCTTTAGGTGATAAGAAGGTCAGCCCCTCCAGTTACAGCCAGCTCCATCACTGTCATATCTACGGACATAGAAAACATGATGAATGGTTCGTGATTCATTCTTTGGCTTACGGGGTTTTTGACCTGGCATGGTGTGTTATGCAAAAGGAGGAAACATTTTGTCCTATCATAAAAACTGGAAGTTTTCTCAGTGTAGCAGTAAAAATGATTAAGAATATGATGAAGGAAGCTGTAATCTCTGTGGAAGGAGAGTGATTTAACTATGATTCTTAAGTAAGGATATCGTTGAAACAACAGCTTGAGAATTTTCTCAGCTTCTCTATTAGATTGCATAAAATGGGTATATGATTGTAGTTTCTAGTTTTGTGATTAGTTTCTCATTGCATTTTGATAGGAGCTCTGGAGAAATTCTAGGAGGTGACTGCTTTGTAAAGCACCACAGAGCCATCTTCAAAAATATTGTAAAAGAAGGGCTTGCCTTAACAAAAAGCTGCTACCACTTCTTTTCAGTTCGTGCCACTGTAAGAATCAACAAGTTTGCCGTAAAGACTTTGCTTTAAGAAAATGTCATGATGCAAACATAACAATGCATGTGTTGGCTGCCTCCGTGTGCTACTTCATGACAGCAAAACAAGCATTCACTGCATTCTTTGCCATAGCAGTGGAAAATGAGCATCTGGCTATCTGTCTCTTCAGAAAATATAAAATGCAACTTCTGAGAGAATCTCTACATACCAGAGTGTTACTTTGTCAGAGAAATAATACTTTATCTAAGAAAAAAGAATAAAAAACTTAATAATCACAGTGTACAGCACTGACATCTGGTTTAAAGTGTGTTAAAAGCCAACAACTCAATGTCAATTTGGTCTGACTTTATGGTATGACTTGCTTGATTATGGCTCTCACTGGGGGAGCAGAGCATTTTGATATCATCCAAAGCCCCTGAGAACAATTCAAACCAGCTGGTATTCCATATATTACATAATTACGAAGCACACAGCACAGTTTGGAATACTGAAGAGACACCGGGGACCCACTTCTCAAAATATTTACAGCTTTTTATTCTTCTCTAAACAATCATTTGCATAGCAAAAGTGATATACAGCACACCAGCATGCAGGTTTACTTTATTTTCGCTTCCTCAAACTTCTCTGGAAGTGGCAGTGCTTAGCAGAGAGTAGGCAGAAGGGAAATCCAGCCATCACAGATAAAGGCTGTAACATTGCCAGAGAAAGCTTTATATTTACTCTGTGAATACAAGATGGGAATATTTTCAAAAAAAAACCTGAAAGCTATATAGAAGCTCTCTTGCCTGTCTAACGAAAGCATAGCATGGCACGTATTTCCTCTGGAAGCAGAGTCACGAGGAACCAGGGGTTGGAAGTAAGTGGTCATGATAGTGTCATTGCTGTCTGAATGAGATGCAGTGGCTATATCTTGTTAACAGTTTTGTGTGAGTGTGCATTGATGTGTATGTGTGTCTTTGTTCGGAATAAGTTATTTTTGGTAGTGAGATCAGCAGATTTGCTGTGACTGTGTTTTATCTGAACAGACCAAAAACCATGGAAGTTATATGCCAGGAAGAAGGGAAAAAGAAAAGAAAAAGAAAAATCTGGTGAAGTTTCATTATGCATTTGCATAAGAGAAATTACAGACAAAGCGATCAAAGTAATAGGTGAACACTTAATGTTAACAGTCTATTTTCTCCAGTAAAATATATGCATTTCTTGCATACACGCAACTGTTAAACTGCAGACCTCTATATGATTTTAGCATCCACTTACCATTGTGCCATGTATAGAGTGAATTGTAGAATGTAAACGAAATTCTTAAACACACCAAATTCTTCTCGCGTTTTTCCATTACTAATGTTTGTCAAATTTTAGTATGAAGCCATCACAAACAAAAATATTAGATGATAGACAAATGAATTTTTAAAGGTTTCTAGGCTGTGTAATATAGATTTTCTCCTTTTGTTTTGATTTCAATTAAGAGGCCTTTGAAAGCTATGTTGTGTCTTGGCCTAAACTCCAAAATTCTTTTTCTTTTTTATCATAGAGCTTTCAAATCTGTTTTAAACCAAACTTTTACAGCTTATAAAATTGTTTAGGGCATGAACAAATTATTAGCTGAAAGTGAGCATGGGCAAATTATTAGATGCACTACGGGGAGCCTGATATTTACATATTGTCCAGGATCTGAATGGTTGGTACGAACAGAAATGATTACTTGTAAATCTCTGCACCCCTGCAGGGGGTGTTATCATTCAATTTCCACACAGCAAGGGTTACTGAAACTAATTTTTGGTGCCTGTTTGCTTCCCACTTTAAAGATGTTTTAATACATTGCATAATTTGAACCAAAAGTGAAGGCATTGTAAGTACAGAATCAAAATGAGAAATTTGATGGCAGTCTGAATAGACCGTTGTAACTGGTTACTGAGCATAGTGTGACAGGTAGTTAAACCTGCAAACTACAAGCTTTACTGAATTTCTAACTATTCTTTTGCAATCTGATCCACTGCAGAATTTGACTGTGTGCTGATAGGTTTCACAGCCAACTTCTTCAAATCGTGCAAGAGCAGAAAAAAAGGACGGTCATGTCATACAGAATAAAGAAATGAGCACCATGTAGTGTCATGTTAGATACCTAACTATATCTTATTAGATCATTGGATATTCCGTTTCACTATTTTTTAACTTAGGCTTATCACCAGAGTACCCTGCACAGGAAATGCCATGGGAAAAAAAAAAAAAAAGTAAGTTCTTAAGCCTGTTGGACAGCTAGAAACAAAGTTGTCTTAGTTTCTCCAAAAAAACTATTGACTGTGTTTTGATGCATCCTGTCTTTGTAACAGCTGCAGGAATGCTCAGATAGGAGACCATACCATCAACTGTTGATTTCTAATTCATCTCTTCCTCTGGTTAACATTCCTTATGATTCTGCCTGCTTTGCCTTGTAAGTGTTCCTTTGCAGAGACAACATCGTGAAGGAAAGAGAGGTGAACTGAAGGAAAAGTGAGATTAATTTATGACGTAGGTAAAAGGAGCCATAGAAGAAAACACTGAGATCAACCTTATACTTACAACCAAGGAATATTTGGTTGGGGATTTTGAGACTTGGATAAGTCATGGCTGTTTTTACTGTGAAAGTTCAGCATCCTGCAAGGAGGTAATGATCAAAAGCAAGATTACAGTGATGAGTTTCTGAACAGCCTTTGGCCTGTTGATGGACCTGCGTGGAAGGATCCCATGGAGCATGGCCACAGAGAGAATAACCAGATGAGCTGGTTAATTTTCAGCAATCTCCAAGCTCCAGAATTGTCCATCTTGAAATGAGAGAATTTAATCAAGTAAAGCCAGTAGGAGGCTTGTAGGATGAATGAGGCGGTTCTGACAAAACTCAGACATAAAAAGGAAGTAAATAGGAGGTGGAAACAGAGGTGATTCAGAAGGAGCATAAAGACACTATCCAAGCACAAAGGGATGGGATTAGGAAACTGGGTTGGTTCTTACTGATGGATAATTTCTAATCAGAAATGGATCTCTGTATCCTGAAACCAGTTAACCTAATAATGGCCACAAAGCAGAAAAGGAAATCTGCATTATTTTTTTAAAACATGTCTATTCAGTGTATCATTATTAGGCTTTTCTCAGTGCAGCAAAAAGTTAGTCACATGCTCAATTGAAGTGCAGGCTTCTAATGAAAGGTATCTAATCTTTCAACCGAAATAAGTCCTTATTGCTTTCTGACATCTTTTAGGACACCTTTTACTTCACTGGTTACCCACTATTATAATGGTGAAAACTAGTTCTACTTTGTGTGATGCTATGAATTTTAGATGAGACATGAAAGCAGTTTGCAGTCAAGACTGAAATATACTCTCACAGTTTTGATAATTTATTCAGAAATAGCAGAAACCTCTCGCACAATGAGTTTGCTGAACTCCCAGTAATAAAATTCCCCCTTCTCATCTGCATTAATAGCAGGACAAGGAGGCATGGTTTTAAACTGAGACAGGGGAAGTTTAGGTTAGATATTAGGAGGAAGTTTTTCACTCAGAGCATGGTGACACACTGGAACAGGTTGCCCAAGGAGGTTGTGGATGCCCCAACCCTGGAGGTATTCAAGGCCAGGCTGGATGTGGCTCTGGGCAGCCTGGTCTGGTGGTTGGTAACATAGCAGAGGGGTTGAAACTAGATGATCATTGTGGCCCCTTTCAACCCAGGCCATTCTATGATTCTGTGTGATTCTGTGAATAGCGTTCCCAATCTATAATATGTACCTGGGAAATGCCTTGCAAAGATGGGTGATTATGTCCATCTGCAGATCTGCAGTCTCTACAGAATGAGAATAATCAACATAATTATCTGGTGAAGTACATATTCTTTCAGTACTCCCTGTTTTAACACTATTTAACATTATTTAACTATTATTTAACTACTTAACACTAACTTTTTCAAAAGCCATACATTGAGGAATCCTACTATGTGTGTTTTTTAACATAAAAAAATCCTTTGAGTTTATATTTTGATGTTGAATTTAGAACACTGCAGAGGCAAAAGCTTGGAGACTTCAGCTATGTACTCTTCTCTATACAGCATCTGCTCACATTGATAGTATTGAATCTGATGTTATAGATGGATTTAATGAATTCCTCTGGAGCCTCTAAGAAAAATCCATAAATGAATCCACAAATAAATCAGCAATGTATACCTATGTGGATTTCAGAATTGTTGCCAGAGCACAACACCAATTAAAGAAACTCCATTAATTGCTACTAATAAGATTAATCCGTCAATGGCTGCACACAGCTCTGTAGCCAGGACAGGAGATCCTTCCACACTGCAACTGGAAAGGAAATTGTGAACTAAACATCCAGCTTCCTGAACGGACTCTGGGCTGCCCATCAGAGACATACAGGCTCAGCTTTTCACCCTGACACTTCAAACATATGTGCATGCCAGTGAAAAGGTAATGTTTGACAAGAGTTAAATTTAAAACAGATTTTTGTTCCCCTCTCACGTAGGTTTTCCTCAGCACTTAACGTAGACTTCAAGTAGACAGTTTTTCTCTTTGTTACCACTCCAAAATACTGTTCCCTTATATTCTGACATCTTTTAGAACATTCTTTATCACTTCAGGCACTTTAATAGTCACAGCTGGTTCCATCTTATGTGATTATTACGTTGCTTATGGAAACTGGAAACAACAATGGTAACTGGAAGCCTATCTACCTCGATACAGATAGATATCAAGATTGAGTGAAAATTCCATGACTTGCACGTGTGTATTTTTCTGCCCACTAAACTAAAATATTCTACACTCTGTTCTGCCTTTTAATTTGCATCTGAAATGGCAACTTCAGTGAAAAGTAGCCATAGTCCTCTTCAGTGATATAGGCAGAGAGAAGAATCACGTTGACAGTATCCTTCTCCAAACTTATATGAGTTAACTGCTTTTTTCTTTGTTAATTTTAAAACTATCTTTTAGCTAGCAAATTGAATTGAATCCATGTGCTGAAATTACACAATTTCATGATAGTTAATAATTACATTCAATATTATTATTAATAAAGTTCAACAAAAGGAGTGTCACGGAAGAGCAATAATATCCCTTTTTTGACAGCTCAAACATGAAGTAAGCATTATTCTATTGAATAAGTGCTGTATTCTGGTATGATTATCTTTAATTCATTTTCAAAAGACTTCTTTCCTGTTATGAGAGAGTTGGCTTTTCACATGTGGTTCAATTTCTATTACTGACTTTAATAATTACGTTTCTCTGCTACTAATTTTTCTTCTTTGCAAAAACATGTATAGCAACTTTTGTAATTTGAATTACCTAATTTCTTATCTCTGCAAAGCTGCACTTTAAAAGGCCATTACATCTTGGAACAGGCAAAGAGCCTCTACTATAAATAACTCATCTTGGGACATTCAAGGTGATTAACAGAGTTTATGTTCTTCTGAATATTATTTGTGCAAATTCTTAAATATTCATCTGTCTGCCATTGATACAAGTCATAATGGAGCCCTTATTTACTGAAAGGTTCCAAGAAACATCACTTTAAAGTGATCCTTAAGCCTGTCAGTGGAAAGTGATAACTTTTTAAAATTCATGGTGTTTTGGTACTTGAAAAGAAGAAAAAAAAAAAATCTAAAGCTTAATGAAGCAAATGCATCAATTAGGTAATTAGCTTAAAAAGCAAAAGGGAATTTTGTGTCACTTTTACTTACTAAAGCTCAGGATGTCATGCTAATTTACACATTAGATTTTTCTCATGAAGAAATTAATAGACTTGTAAGTGTATTTACGTAGTATATGGGAACTGTTGAGTCATGGCCTGAACCTCTGATTGAGCACCTGGAGAAAGGACCTGGTCAGCCTGGGAGCACAGGTGAAGGCAATTCAGCTGTGGGACCAGAAGGGATGGAGCCTGGCTGCACCTCTCTTAGACCTCATTTAAAGGCTGAATGGCACTGGGGAAGGGTGTCTGGTTGGAGCTCCCTCCTGTGTGGAATTTTCCCTGGGAGCCTAGATCTGTATAGGTGGGTGAACACCTTTACTTTTCCTTGTGATGTTGTTCTGTTTGTGCTGATCTCTTTCCTACTATGCTCCTTTATCACCCTGCCGTTTCACTGACCTTTCTGATTGTTACATGTAGATAGTAAATAACAGTCATAGAAAAGGAAATTTGTAGAACTAAAGTATGATGGAAGAGTAGTTTGCTCTAAAGTAGGTGTCAACATACAGTATTAAAATGTTGATTAGTAAAAATCAAGTAGTAAAAAATTTTTATTTCTCTAATTCAGTTGTAGGAAGAACTAAGGAAAGAATAATGCACAGGGAGGGTATCACGTCTTCGATGTTGTATTACAGTATCGTTAATTATCCTTAGAGCAGAAGACTTCAGTTTCTCCTCTGTTAGGGGAGCAGAGTCTTCTGTTTTTCTCCACTTTTGCTTTATAGGGTCCAAATATGATTGCCCTGTTACAACTTATTTTTGTTTACTTGAACAGATGTAGATGTACGTCCTCACTATTGTACTGCAAATGCCTGATGAGACAAATGAAGGAAAAGGGTTCTTGTAACAATGTCCTTATTTGTACTTTGTCATGAATTGATTTAAAACAGCAAGTAATCTGTAACTGTTTTATTAAAATAGCATGTAAATCTTGCTTCTTCCCCTTTGAATTATTTCTACTGTTTTTTTGATGAGTGACAGCTATTCTTTTTATATACACAACATTTTTCAGCCTTGCTGTTCTAAGAAACTTGTGAAAGGTTACAGTAGAAATGAAATAGTGAAGCTTTTCCAGTTTTGTCTGTTTTATAGTACTACTATGTACCCAATGAAGGTCCAAATAAAATATAACAGTTATTCTAAAAATGAAACTTCTGAGAAATATTGCATATCTTCATAATGTGATTTTTACAGTGCTTTTTTTCTGGTTTTTTTTTTTTTTTTTTTTTTGGCTTCTTTGGTGACTAAGTATTCTTAAATCTTAAGTTCCCTTACATGAGGTTTTTAAAGTTATGTACAGTATCAGTGCTGATACAGTTCTTGATGTTCTCATCAGAAGCTTCTTGCAGGTGACACTTTCATCACTTCTATTCTACTATTTCTGCTTTTCCCATTGGGAAATATCCAAGGAAAATATTCCAGCTGGTCAGAACTCTTTTGACTTTGAATTCTGGTATCTTGTCCTTGTTTGCAACACCTACTCTTGGAGACTGACTGGCAATTAACTGTCATTTGAAAGCATGGAAGATCTTCCTTTTTTTTAAGAACGGATTTTCAGTGACTCGCTTAATTCTTCAAGGATCTCTGAAAATTAATTCTTGATTCATTTGGCTATTGACTGTACAGCTCTTTTTCCATTATACTATTAGCCTTTATCTTTAAGTAAATTAAATTGCATTTAACTGGATTTTATGGGTATCTTGCTCAAAGGTAGTTGTAAGGGTTTTTAAAACTCAATTTGTAGCTATTCTATATATCTTAACTCTAACTCAGGACTGTAAATTCCTTAGATTGACTAAAAAACCTGACTTGTAACTACAGAGGAAAAGCTTACTATCAGGCTGTTTTGTAAATTAGCTTTTTGTAGGTAGGCTGTCAACCTGCTAGGTTTGGGACATATTTCTGTGTCAGCTGCATGCTAGCTTGGCTTCTGTATTTTAGCAGAACAGAGATGCGGGAATTTACTTGCCTGATTCAAGTGAACTCTGGATTTTGTGAAATCCTGTAACCTAGTCACAACCTACTTGCAGAGAAAAAAAATTACAGTAAATCCTTGGGAAGTAAACTAGCATGCCTCAAAAATCAGTTTTTACCTCCATATATCAAGAGACAGTGTGCTTGAACTAAGGTTACTCAGAGGCAATCAGTCTGTTTCTGTTCTTATTTTACATTTGCTTTCACTCCTCCCTCCTGCACTACCATGGTTCACCCTGATCCAGGAAGCTCTAGCATGATCTGTGAGACAGCTGGTGTCCCTGCATGCCTGCGGTTTGGCCTCATTTCCACTCTGGAATGTCCCTTTGCTACACCTGCCCTTACTGCCTTTATCCGTATTTCCAATGCGCATAGGCCAACAGGCACAAAAACAATGGGAATATGAGCAAAAATATTCAATTAAGTTTTTGTTGTTGTTGTTTTTCCTTTCCAGTTTCTTTTTACTTGTGCCAGATTAGCTTAGCTTGCAATTTTACTGAGGCTAGCAATGGCTCTTTATCTCAGCAGTTTTGCTGAGGATGCCCAATTTCTTGCCATTGCCATTGACTGCCAGCTGCCCTGGACTGTCTCAATAATTGTGTCTGTCAGCACTAAAGGATAAGAGGGCAGCATTCTTTTGCACGGCTATAAAACCACTTTGGCAGAGCTGTAAGCATTGCAGAACATTACAGTAGTAGGATGCATAATGCCCTTTGAGTCTTTCGCAGTACTGATACTAAAAAGAATCATGGTACTGCATAATATATTCTACTCTAAAGCTATTTAAGTTGCAGTTTAAGAGCCTGAACATCTGTCTCTTTCCTCACTGACTCTGTTGTCCAAACAGGCTCGGTTTTACTTTGGAAATGAGGACATTTCTTTGGAGATTTTGCCTGACATACCAGCTCCTTTGCTTTGGTGTCTGGGGCCTCTCTTCCCCCTAATCAGGGTTCCCCAGCTTCCTTTTAGATTTCTCCTCCAGCTCCTGACCCTGTACTTGATATTTTGCTGGTAAAAGTCCCTTTTGTTAGTTCACTGGCAAGCACAAGCCATTCTTGCAGCATTATCCTCACGTTTGGGCCAGATGAGGATAAGTTTGGTATAACAAAAGGTAATGGCTTGTCAAGGGCCATGCCATGTGTGGCACTAATGAATGAGGCACAAGACTGGTACCAGCACTACAACAGGAATATTAATATGCAATACCTTTGATAATACTAGCAGGTTTCAGTCTGTTGCTGAGAGGCTCGAAGCAATCAAGTTCATTCCTAACCCCTTGTCTATTACATATCTGTCCCTTATCTACCCAAGATGGCTGGTATTCTTGGACATGCAAGTATTTCAGGGAAAAAGGATATTAGAGGAGTTCATCAAGTGAACAATCTTATTTAATATTCTCCTTAATGACCTTGACTCACAAAAGAAATTTGCTGATAAAGCAGAGATGGGGTCAATCTCTATGCAGAGGAGGAGCTGAATAGCAAGTAGGATGAACTGGGTAATATTGAGAGCAGTAAAGAATAAAAAGGGATGAATTTTAATAGTACAAAAGACAAAGGTGTGCATCAGAAGCAAATAATAATTTCTGCTATATTGAGTTTCATCAGTTAGAATAAAAAGACTTAAGTGCATTAGACCTTCATAGTATGTTTATGAAATACTGATGAGATTTGGCAATGCAAAAGATGATAGTAAGAGACGTGATAAGGTATTTCTAGTCCTTGTAATGAGCAGTGTCAACTACTTAAAATGTTAATGAAGTTCCCTCCACAATACCATGGACATGTCTGTCACCAAGAAGGATGAGAATGATATTGAAATCACTGCAAATAAGGATTCCCGGGATTATTGTAGGTTGTCTGGTGAAGGACACATTTGTTCAAGAGGAAATGTACGTCAGCCAGTTCTGTTTTCCTCTTGCCTAGCAAATTTCTGCAGGTATTGAGACAACTGCCTCAGCTTTCCATTTGGAATAGCAAATCTAACAGTATTAGAGATTACTCTTGATAAGGTTATAAACAAGATTGTGTTACAATTGCTGGTACTGCCGGAGACTAGCTTAGGTGGCATGCAATTGCGTTGAGTAATGTTTTCTCCCTTTAAAGAGAGCTCTTAAGTTTCCAAAAAATAAAATAGAACTTCAAAAATCGCATCAGAGCAATGCATTCTCGTAAGTAGTTAATCTCTTAAAAAAAAAAAAGGTAGTGAAGGTTAGAGCTCTGAATCTCTATTTACAGAAATATCTACATTTTACATAAGGGATTATGAGAGTCTCTGTTTAGAATCTGGGACTCTCTGGTCTGGAGTCAAAAACATTTGTCTTCGAGTTTCACAATATTTCATTTCACCCTGAAAACCAGACCCTTTGGTTTTTTTATCTGCATGTATATCTGGATTGTGACAGGAAATGCATAATCAAATTGTTGGTAATATCTGTGTGTAGTGATGGATTATGAAGACAATTCTAATTTTTTTTATCATTTTGTCCAGAGATGTTCCTTTATTTCCAGCCCAAATTTGATTATTCTGAAAAATATTCCTTGCTTTTTATTTAGGTGTCAAATGTTTCTGTTGCTTTTTTTCTGAAAAATTTCTAAGTATTTGCTCTATTTATTTGATGGTAACAAGACAAAATTCTGGTTCCTTTCAAAGTTCTCATTAAAAGTCAATGTAAAAATCTCAGAAAACATTATTACAAGTGCTTACAACTGGACAAAAAAAGGTTAGCAGTTTTACCAGTTCCAGTAGGATTCCTGGGAGTGAGGAGAGAGTCCTTAGGCAGTTCACAGAAAGGGTAATCATTCAGTAACTATCAGAGTTTTAGCAGATTTCATCATCCTCAAGCAGCTTTCCTTCAAACTTGTAGTCATTTGTATCTTAGCTTCAGGACAGGATAGCAAGTGGAGGAATTTGCCTTTCAGACAATAAGCATCATTGTACAGCTTTAGGGAAAAAAAAAAAAAAATCACCTATTAAGGAATTGGACTTTTCTTGTGCTCCAGAATGGACAAGATTCAAAATTCTGCTGATGAATGCATTAGTTTGCTGTACTGTTAATTATTCCTTTATCTTCCTGAAGTTTTGGGTTTCAGTAGAAAGAGCATTCTTAAATTTTCCTTCTGGATCTGTTTCCCAGAGTGTTGAATTTTCCATATTCTTAAACTATGACTGCAAGTATAAGTATAGAATTCCAGCAGAAAAATATTGTGCTGAATATTTTTTCATTTTTTACTGAATCCTTGAAACTTTGAGCCTAGAGTTACTATGTATTGATAGCTTATGCGTCTGGAATCCTTATATGCACATTTCTTCTTTCAATGTTGTAGCTCTCAGGACCAGGATTTTCAACAAATCTTTTCAGAAAGTGGGAGTTAATAAATAAATAACCTTCCATCGGTCTTTGATTTAAGATTTTTATAAATAAGTGAACTAGCTGACTGCAACTTTGGTTGACACAGCCAAATTAATTCAGTTATCAGTGAAAAATAAGCTTATGCTCGGTAGGTTACGTTAACTGTTTTCTGCTACTTTCAACTTATATGCATAAAAACATTTCTGAATGCATGTAATTTTTTAAAGATGGTTAGGTTGCTCACTTAATTAATGTGGCTGCATCTTCAGAAAAGAGCAATTTTTAATTATTTTGATTAGTTACTCAGCTTCCACGTTTTCAGTGTGCTTATTTGCTTGGAATTTTAAAAATGGAAGAAAAGAAGAAGAAAAGTTGTTCAATGAATGAAAATGCATCCTTGCAATCCCAAACAGCTGGACTCTGCCCTCCCAAACTTTCTCCAGAGTTCTTCCTCCCCTCCAGCATTTGCTATCTCCTCCACTGGGCAGATGTCACCCATTATTGAGTCTGGTTTTGAGTTCTGGGCATGTTGCCCACCTTCTGGTTTCTGCTGCTCAAAACAGACAATGTTGTTTCCACCTCTACTTTCAGAATAAAGGAAATACATATATGAGCCTTACTCTTCTGTCCAGGCAGTGTACAGGAATTCTGCTTCCTTCAACTCCTCGAAAGGGCAGATAACAGCAGGACAGGGGAAATGGTTTTAAGTTGAAGGAGGGAAGATTTAGGTCGGATGTCAGGGGGAAGTTCTGTACAGAGAGAGTGGTGAGGTGCTGGAACAGGCTGCACAGAGAGCTTGTGGATGCCCCGTGCCTGGAGGTGTTCAAGGCCAGTCTGGATGTGGCCCTGGGCAGCCTGGTCTAGTATCAAATGTGAAGGTTGGCAGTCCTGCATGCAGCAGGGGGTTGGAGCCTCATGATGCTTGAGGACCCTTCCAACCCAAGTCATTCTGTGACTCTTCAAAAGCATGGTTTAAACATATTTTTAAAAATTCAAAACAAGGAGAGGAGGTCCTATGACAAGATCTGCTTAGCAGGATGTGAGATGTAAATCACTTTGACTTCTTTGATTTAAGAGGAGAGTTGATAATTTTTGTTGACCCAAATACAGAATTCTTCAACACAAAGCTTGAGATATGAAAGGCTGCAGAAGAAATCTCTGAAGTAGTTTAGAGAGAACGGTAGCAATGGCACAATGGCTAGAGATATTGTTCTCAAAAACATCTGCTTTGTCAATAGGAGTGGGAAGGACTTTGTTGAACAGAAGTACTGTCTGGCAGTTTGGTTTTAATAAACATTTACTCTTTGTTAGATCTTCCCTAGGGCTGCTCTAGATTAGCCTGCAGAAAAGTTGCTGAACTGTATGAAATGTGTAGTCCCTTTTCAACTTAGTTTGCATAGACAGAGCTCTATCAAGGAATGTCTTCTGCAAGTGGAATCTGTTTTCAGCAAAGCTGTGTTTAAATACATGACAGGAAACTAAAGATTTTCTACTTTTTGGAAACATAAAATCTAGTGGACAAACAGAACTCTGTGTTGTGTTGGTTTGGTTTGGTTTTTTTGCTAACAAGCCATTCGGTATTGGGCTTATGTAGGGAATTTTTGAGATGCTTTTCTGACTTGGAAAAAAAAATTAAAGCACCAAAATAGGTATTACTTCCCAAGATTGTGTCAGATTATTTAGCCCTGTTTGAATCAATATGACTTTTCTTCTTTATTTTTCCGTTGTTTTATTATCCTGCTCTCACACACGTTTCAACTCAAAATACTGTCTGGAGGGATTTCACCTTCAGGTGGCTGCTTTGGATGGTTATCGGCTGTGATTACCCATTGCGGTAGAGAAATATTGGGTAACTGCTCCAAAATGCACTGACACATGGTGCTTCAGCCTCTGGACATCACAGTTGCCATGGGAATCTGAATGTTTAACCCCCAAGTTCCTTGTGAAAGTATACCTTCCTTGTGGCAAAGGTGTTTCTATGGCAACATTTACTGGAGGCCATAGAACTTACACAGGCTGTGCCATAAGGCTTCTTTTGCACATTATCTGTCTTAAATATGTCAATATGGGTTTAGTTATATTAAGCTAGGTAATGATGAGGAACAATGTTTCCCTAGACTATCTTCCAGTGACTAGACTCTCCAATAGTTGTTGAACACAATTCATCAGAATTTTACTTAATTCAAGATTTTCATTCTGTGCTCTTATGTTATATCTGATGGGGTGCACTGCTTTTCAGCAGCAGTTGTTCTCTCAATAATATTGGCCAATTGTACTAACTTCAGATAAAATGTTATATCAGCCTCATTTCTGGTCCTTTAATAAACCAAATAGGACTTTTGATTTCTGAGATGTTAGTGGTCTTTTTCAGCTTTCTAAGACATCACTTTGGTATATATAAGAAAGTTACTAGCAAATATAATGGATTGAGGAGTTAAATATGGGTTTTTATTGTTTCTTTTGATTCGCTATAGATCATTGTCACCTCTGATAATAGCTTTCACCTTAAAAAATGAGATGACACTTCCCAAATTAAAATGGGCCATGTTTTCTTTCTGAGAGTCATCCATTGATGTCGGCTTCCATTTACAGCTGAGCCTGAGCAGGCAGCAGCGTTCTTGCTTTGTAATAAATAATTTTGGGTTATCATCATTGTTTTATTACTGTGCTATCAGCCTTTATATTTATTCCCATCCATCAGTGAAGGGGTTCTTGCTGTTGCCAGGTATGTGGGCCCATTTTGTTTCCCTGCCTGTTTCAAAACACTAGTGCAGACTTTCATCAGCCATTATTTTGCTATCAGTATTGGGACTAGCTACAGTATGCGTTATTATTAATGTCAATCATTTTCTGTTGGCGAGGGTACAAAAGTTAGCTTCGGCCAAGACTGCCTTACTTTTAACCAGCGTCTTAATCAGATAATCTTCCTTGGCCAGGGAAAGGCATAGAAGAGAAAATGAGATGAGCTGTGAGAATTAGGACAAATAAAGGAATCCTGTGAATGCGTTTGTGACAAATTATCTTGGGCTACAAATAGAGATTGATTTGTTTGGGTGAAATGAATTGGTGCTCGGAAATGTGAATATCAGACTCATCAAGTTTAAGGGGAGGGAAGATATGTTTAGAACTGGTGTTAGCTTATCTTCCAGTGTTAACCCTAAGTTGAACGTAGGGTCTGAAATCAGTATTGTGGAAGCTTATTACATATTCAGTTTTCTTGAGTAAAGATAATCTGTTCTCTCTTGGAAGCTGGATAACATGCACGTTCTGAGAGTGAGAAGCAAACTGGTAAAACAGCTGGTAAAATTACTACTTCTTTCACCTTACGTCCGCTGCCACTATTGAATTTGGTACCAGCAACTCTTCTGTTCTTTGCAGAATTTTATTCACTATGTCTACTTGAGACGTGCTATATCAGTCTGCTCCATTAAAATACTTAGAGCTGTTTGCCAGTATGTGATTAATGCTGATTTTTAATTTTTGTTACTAGAAGCACTGCAAGGGGAGAGGAAAATGTTTCCATCCAAGACCTGTTGGAACTTGGAGTAGATCATTCAAAAGAGCATTACTTTCTTTTGCTTAATACATAAGTCCTGTTCAATTTAAAACTTTAAATGTGAAAAAATCATGCACACACTACTCTTCGGTATTAAATTTTCTATTTGGAAAAATAAGGAATTCAGTGAAATATCGAAGCTATATTTCCAGGAAATTTTCACTGTGAAGCATCTGAAATGATCCCAGTACTTCTTAACAGGCATTCACTGCAAGGCATGAGTTATGTAACTGCAAAAAATCTTTCGATTCTTTTGTGTACTATTTGGTGCTCAGTTTGAAAATGTCTCAAAATTAGAATGTTTATTTACTTAGCTAGATTATTAAGAAATGAGATTTGCCAAGACTTTAAGCAAGCCATAAATATTTTTCTCTGTGTATTCTTCCGAGGGTCAAATCTCACAGATGACAAGAGTTAACATATTAAGCCTGTTTACCTGAAAGGGGATAAGAAGGGCTCTGTGTCGCTTTCTGCTCTCCTTCCTGTATTTCTTTAGTTAATTTCCATCAGTATCTTTAGTTCTCTAAAATAAATAATACCTGAGTTCTAAATAAACAATTTAACCCTTTCGTAATTGAATTGTGTCAAATCAGTAAACTCTATCTTCTTGGGAAAGTCAAATTCATTAATGTTGCTCTTCACTCCTTCTGTAGGTCTTCTCTTATGTAATGTGAGACTGTACATTGAATATGTAACAGGCTTTCAGGGCACCATTTCTTTTGCTTTGCTTAAGCCTGCTCACTCACTTGTGAGTAGTTCAGAAACTATTTGATACTGCCATTCCATGTCCAAGAATAAAGGTGAGACACAAAGATTAGTATAAACCTTGCTCTCATCTTTTAGACAGGGAGAATATGTCTGCTTCTTCATTTCTTCCTTCTTCTCTCCCTTTACCTTCTGCCTCTAGAATGATCTTGGGGGTTTTTGTACCTTGATTCACTGTTCCTACCCCGCTTGTTCCTGGAGTGCAGTCCTCTGACTGAAGACACAAAGGATAGCAAGGCAGTTTCTCTTCATAATTTGCAGAAAAAAGATGTCTTGATGATATATGTGAATATATATTTTTCATTGTGTTTATATATAAATAGATATTTTCCATTCTGTTAGGAGAGAGAATGCTAGAATTAAATAGAGTGAGTGGTGTGAAATCTGCAGTTTGGGAACCCTCACTTGAGATTTGATGAGCTCTGTGCTCCCAATACATGCTAAGAGCAGTCTTCATGAAATGAAGGGATAAAGAGTGTGGTGGTGAGCAATGTTTCTCCCCTTTTTCCTTAGCTGTTAGCAGGCTTTCCTTGCCCCGTGAAGGGCTAGAACACGTTTGTCATTTTTTCTCTGTCACTGAGAAAGCAGTCCTGGACCTGAAGAAATATAACAATGTAGGAAGGGTGCCACAAGTGCTTTGGGCTGCAGCATGGAATCCTGACCTTTCCTACGTGATTTAATGTGGAGTAAGGGTCTAGTTGAAGGGAGAAAATTAACTTTTTACGATGAAATTACCATTTAATTCTTGTGGGATTTTTGTGGGAAAGCTCACACGGTGTCTCCCTGGATACAGGCATAACACAAGTAATATTCCAGTAATGAACCTTCTATAGTGACATCCATATTTACTGCATAATTAAAGTAGAAATGTTTACTGTAAGTTTATTTTTGTATCTTGCAGCAAACTCTAAGAACTTCTGTCAGCTTCAAAATCAGTTAGATTTCCTCCAAGACTGAGAATTTGTCTTCCTTCCTGCAAAAGGACAGGACTTAGATAATATTTGCCTGAAGATAACATTCCTGATGAGGGAATGAATACTCATACATTTGTATCTAAGTAAGAAAGAATTAAAATTGAAACTGGGATTTCAGATAGGCTGATATGGGAGAATGAGCGTTTTTCTTGTTAAGCATTCAACATTTATAGGACTAATGTGTAAAAATGAAATGTAATTAGAATTTGGCACATAGTAATTGGTAATAGTGTTGTAATTTGATGATAGATTTTTCTGTCAGCACACTTTTATTGTGACTGTCCTTTCTTTCATTCCTAGCTCTCATTTATGTGAAATAAGAGTGTGATGACACTTAACATTGTGCGTATTCAACAAGGAATTGCTCATTGGGGTGAATATGGGTATACTTTTAAATACCTAATATCTTGGCAAAATAATCCTAAGGCCTTCACTATTTCTGTGGTAACAGTATTTTTATGGTGACAAGACAGAAGCACAGTTTATCTGTGCTCTTCCCCTGGTAAATCTTCAGTGCAGGACGAAAAAGTTCTCTATGGACCAGATTCAGAAGAGCTTTCAGATCAAACACTTGAGCTTTTGCTTACCTTTCTGGAAAACGCAGCTCTTAATCATGCTATGGCTATTTTATTTTGATTAATCTTTATTTAGAGAGCCAAAATTATACAATATGTTGTCACTTCGGTGGTTGCTTATGTAGCCATCCAAAACTCTTAACTTGGCCTTTTACAGGTTTCTGAATAAGTGCAGTAGCAACTGTGTCACTAATTACCTTGGCCAGATTAGGTTTCTAAGGGGAGAATCTATCATCTTACTAATTGTGCTGCAACATTTCTTGCAGTATTGTTCTTTGTGGGGGAGATTGTTGAGACACCAATGTTCTGTTTTATCCTACCTATCTAGCAATTTCAGCATCATTCCCAGTAGAGACTTCAGTAATGCAGTACTCTGTTCCAGCCTGGATATCATGCTTAGTTATATGAAATGAAAGTCTAGAAGTCTAGCAGTAGATCACGTAAATTCAGTTATGACTGGCACAAAATGTACAAAGAATTGTTGTGACTATTTTCATGCTATCTGAAGCACCAGCCAAGGTGGGAAATGCCATTTTTGTTCTACAAGAGCAACACGGTTCAAAAACATGAATGAGCAGACTTTATTATTCTTCACTGTACTAAATTTTTCTGTTACAACTTTTGGCAGGAAGATCTAATTAAACAAAATAGTGGTAAATGCTGACAGTAATATATGGAACTGTGTCACGTAGATAAGTATACTGAGACATTACTGAACATTTTTCATTGCGTATTCAATCTGCATTATTGTACAAGGCTGTATTTTGCATGGTGAGTAGTAAGGTTATTTTATAAAATGCCTACTTTTTTTTTTAAGTAGATGGTTAACTGTTTTGGGGAGTAAGGACACATTAAGTCTAGAGCAAAACATTACTTGTCATTTATTTTCTTCCCAGTAAAACAATAATATGCCCTGTCCTATTATTGAAATGTAGCTGGCTTGGTTAACTTAGCTGTAATTTTCAATTGGAAAATAGATATTTTGAGTTCTAATGCCCAGTGTAATAATACTGATCTCTTTATGTAAAAGTGCATGAGCTGGTTTAGCTGGAATCTACTAAGAGAGAAGCAATTCTTTCAGCATTGCAGTGTCTGTAAACCGTTTCTTGGTTTCCTAAGTTTGGTTGTGGTCAGAGGCTGGTAATCTGATTCATTACTAATTTGTTCAAACTTAAACCCACAGATTGCAATTCAGTGTTTTTATGCAATTGTCTTTATGTGTTGGGGTCACTCCACAATAGCACACATGCAGGCAGAATAGGCTATGTGTAAAAAAAATCACCTTATTTCAAAGCGGGGATGAAAACTCTCCTTTGAATGGATGGGAAAGAACTCTTGTGTTCTCTTATCTCAAACACATTCAGGAGATAGAATAAGGGGCAATGTCAAGTGGCAGAAATTCAGGGATTTATATATTCTTTTTCTGCACTATTAACTTTGATTTTGCATAAGTTGTGCCTCAGGGACCTGCTAGCTTGGACAGAGGTTAGCCAGTAACTACTACCCTTGTCTACTATACTATTGATTCAGTCTTTCACACACAGCTAAAAAGCAAAGACAACTTCAAAAATAAAAATTGTTTCACAGTCCACTGCAAAGTGTTTCTCAAAGCAAGAGTAAACGTTACCCAAATACGCCTTTCTATCCCCTTAAACTGTAGGGTTCATTGTAAGTAGCTATAGATGTTTTACATGTGTCTCATCCTTAATATTGTATCTGGATATAGTACTCCTTGATAGGCATATACTCGCTCATACTTATTGATTAAACACTAAATTTTAAAATCATTGAGAAAAGACAGAGGGAACAGAGAACTGGCGGATCTCACTTTGACCTGGTCAACATTTCCCAGGTTTAGCCTTCTGTAGAGGGCACTGGAGAAGATTCATCTTTTCCAAAATCCACTTCTTCCACTCATGATAGAGCAGAGCTGCTCTGCCAGCAGCAGCTTTCAGCTGTGGCACAGCCTAGGAATGCTGGAAGCCCAATTCCTGAGCTGATGGAAGGAAGGGTTTTCCTGTGCACTCTGCTGCAATGATGAGCAATGTGCTTAAACCCAAACACCGAGAGCCACTGAGTGCATATCAAGACAATAATTTGTCTTCAAGTCCTTTTATTTACTCTTAGCATTTCCACAGGTCTTTATCATACAAAAGTATCATACAAAAGTCATTTTTACTGTTGTTCAAGAAAAAGACTTAAAGACTGCAAATCTCTTCCCCCCCCCCACCCCCCCAAACAGGTTTCTGCTGTGCATTATTCTCAGCTGTGAGTTTTAAATAATTGATATGGAGTGACTTAGGCAGCAGTGGTGGGGGAAAATGGTACAGTAAACGCTCAGCAGGGTTGGTACGTCATCTCTCTACATTATAATGATGCTGCAGAAGTAGTGATATTGTTCTTACTGAAAGCTATTCTAAATAAATCAAATACCCCACTAGAGGAAATGGAAAGCAAACTTGTTTTGACTTTGCAACACAACAGTAAATATTATACCATACTGTATTTTCACTTATGTGAAAAGAAACTTGCTAGTGTCAAAGGTAATGACATATTTCTACTGTAGGAAATATCCTTAAGAAGAAAAATAAGTGATGAAATTTGTTTGTTTACTTGTTTGTTTGTTCTTTTTCAAGCAAACAAAATGTCCTATAATGAGAAAATGGAGAAAAAAACACATTATTTTCACTCAACAAGTAATCATTATGCCCTTTCCTTGGTAAATATATATTTCTCTGCTTAGCTACATTACATAATAAAATATTCTAGTTTCAGCAGTGTTTTCTGCTGAATGTTGTGAAATTTAATAGAGAAGCAGTATCTTATTGTTGCTTAGTTTTTGTGACCTTTTCTATCTTGTATTAGTGACATATTGGCCCTCTGTCTCTTGTAGTATAGGATTCTAATGGATAGGATAGAATGGGTCAGATAATGAAAGTCCCTGGTACATTAACTTTCAATTTCATGAATGTCTGAGTACTGCCTGGAAGATGAATAACAGGCATTTCCTTCCTTTTGCATTTTAACATTTATGACCTGGTTGCAATTTTTTTTTTTTATTTTTGACTGTGTTACCCCACAGTAAGCCCTATATTATCATAGTTTGGCATGCAGTTTTGACAAAAGGAAAACCTTGTAATTTGCAGAGGGAGGCAGATTATGCCCAGATGCTGCTAAATAAGGTAGTCTAATAACCATTTTTTATGATCAAACAAATGTTTTGCCCATCGTTATGCTCTTTGTTTAATAACCTCATTTAGCTGGTTTAGGAATGCAGATAGACTTTATTAGTGGTTGATCTGTAAGTGGAAAATAGTAATTGTTTTTGTAATATTGGCAGCATTAGAGCCTTGTAAGTTGGTAACAGTAGTCATGATACATGGAAGGCAACCAAGGGTAGGGATTTGCCAATGTTTATAGGATGCATGCAAATGTATGTAGGTTACACTATTATAAGCAAAATAGGCAAATTATGTTGTATATAGGATATAATGTGTATTCTGGAGCTGGTAGGAGTTAGCTTGGAGATTGCCAGCATTAAAGAAGGAGCTGACTGTTAATGACATTACTGAGGATATGGTAAAGTGGGAACTCAATCAGTCTTTCAGCTCTTCATAATATATTAACACAGCTTTTAGTCTTTTTACGAAGAGCTTGAGAATCCATAGAGGCAAGACTTTTAGATGATGTTTCAGAACATGGTAGCTTGCAGGGCAGAGCTGCCTCTTTTGTTGATTTCAAGAAGCCTGTTGCAGCAGGTATCAGAAAATATCTGAGAAAGCAGATGATGATAGTGCCTAACGTTGAATGACATCAGTGTAGCAGCAGCATCTTTTTATTTAAAACACTGAAATATGTTTAGGGAAAGAAGATGGGAGAAAAATCCCCTCTGTAAGGAAGTTAAGCTGCATTTACTCTCTTTCCATTCAGCAACATTCAGACACTAGAAGCAAAGTTATTAGTGTCAGAACTTGTTTCATCTATTGAGACTGATGGATGTAGATGAATAGGATGGTTAACAAGATGGGAATACAGCCAGCACACTGTGTTTAAATAGGAATTGGACTATATTTCCTCGTTAAAGTGAGGTCTGTGGTTTCTGTTGCAGATTTTAAACTGATCTGAGGTTGGGACTAGGGGAAAAGGATGTCTTTTCCATATCATGAGGAAAGAAAATCCACTAACAGATTTAAGTGAGATTTTCTGTGGGGAGACATGAAACATGATGCCCAAAGTAGGGTAGGTTACATCAGGATGTTTTATCGCTTTGTGGCTGCAACAGCTGAGTCATTTCACAATGCATCTCTGAGACAAATTATATGTCAACGATTTTTCGATTCACAGCATCAACTTTATTTATGATCCCAAAAGAGGAATTCAAAACATTCTGGGGCTGGATTAAATCTGCTGCCTAAGACCCCATCCTTCTTGAGAAGCTGTTTGGCTGAAGTATTTCAGGAATGAGCAGAGTATTACATACAGCATGGGTCCAGCAGAAGCAGTGTGGGACTGGTTGAAACACTCAGAGGTTATGTAGGTGCTTTGTAATTAATTTAGTTTGATGGACATCCTTCTTTTACAACCAAAATTGTAAAGAGAAGAAAGAGAAAAAAGGAAGAAGCAATGGCTCCTTTTGATGCTGAAACAGCCCACATAGACTTTTTTTTATTTTTTCCAAGGATATGATTTAATAAGGGAATAGGAATACCAAACACATTATGTATTCTTTTTAAAAAGGGGAAGTTTTGTTGGGCAGCCTGTGTGAAGACCAAAATTTAACTACAAAGGAAGAAATGCAGAATAACTTTCGCATTTTACTTAGTGACTTGAAAAGTCTGAAAGGCTCATTTTTAAAATAAGCAAGAATTTTCAGACAATTCTTCAGCATGGGTCATGCGCACTGTAATTAGCAGTCTTGTCTTCAAGAATTTGTTTGTGGACAGCTGCTGATTATGCAGATGCTGCCTCTTTTATAGCTGTTCTGTTTTATAGCTGAAGTAAAACATGGATACATACACAGGGCATCTTCTACCTGGGTTTATAGAAATGTTTCATCTTTGGTAGCAAAAATAGCTGCCAAGATTGTGCGTGCTGTTTGTTTAGCGTTTGCTTGCCTGACAGCCTGAACAACACATTCACGTGCCTGGCACCTGTAAAAATAGGTTGCATCATACAAAAGCCTATTACAAATAACCAGCTACCTGCTTTTCAATCCTAGTCTGGTTCCAGTGTCAAGTAGGAAAGCTGGTGTTCGGAGGATTGATGCAGATGTTCAAATGAATTAAAGCCTCAAGTCATCCTCTTTCTATCCAGGCCCTGTTGACTTTGGAAGATCACGGCAAGGCTTATGGGGTTGCTGCAGCCCCTCTCTGGACAGAGCTTTGACTGTCAGTGGAGCAGGTGACATTGCCAAAAGCAGCTGGAAAGGTAATTGGTTAGAAGTAAATTCTAGGAAGTACATCTACTTCCTTAGTGAAAAAATAGCTCACCATATTCACCATGAAGTAGAGCAAAACCATGATACAGTGGAGAGACAGTGACATCAGATTGCCATCAGGAATTAACTTTATTAACTCAGTTTTTAAAATGAAATGGATGGTATCAGTCAGTTTTAGACTACTGTTACATTTTGTTTTATTTTACTGTACTGAGTTGGAAGTGTTGAATGTAATCACTTGGAAGAGCTGACATAAAACATGATACAACGTGTTTTTTTCCAGATTTAAGAATGAGTGAATAGAATAAAAAAGAGATAATCTGCAGTTTAATGTTATTACCTTCAGAGCATGTACCATACAACCAGAGAAGATATGCACACTGTGTAGCAAAAACAGGCTTACAGTTCTTTAGAATGAATGAAATAAATCCTGTGAAAGAGTAAATAACCTTTAATATGTAGTCTGTCATTGTTTTTGTAACCAGGGCTTGCATTATATGATTCTGATCATGTTTACGTGTCAGATTCAGATGAATCTTCGTGGTCCTTTTCTCAGTCCAACAGCGCTGTCTGGTCATTCCATGTTTTAAGGAGGAAGTTTAATTTGTCTTGTGCTACGAACAGATTTGAGTGATTTCTAGCTTGAGTGGGATCGCAAGTTTTACTCTCAACTGTTCTATCAGGGTAGGTGATGAGCACAGTGTTCTTAAAACAAACAGTGGCTTCTCTTTGTGGTATCAGGCCTGTTTTATTACCTCCTGAAAGTCAGGGAGGAAGCACAAGGGGAATTTCTGCACCAGTACATCCAAAGTATAAGATCTCTGTGCTTGAGCAAGGAAGGAGTTTTATCTTTTAGTGTTGAACTAAAAGAATGCCCCAGCTTAGGACTGCACTGCAGTCTCCTTCAGTGAGAAGTGGCTCTGGAAGGCTCTTCCAGAGAGCTCCTACAAAGAAATGTATCTACAATACTAATAACTGAAATTTAAACCAGTACCTTTGTTGTACTGTCTGGTTCTCTGCTAGGAATATTCAAAAGTAGGTCCTATTGAGGTGGTTTTGCTTCAGCTTTGCGAAGTACGCTGCTCTGAAGAAGTACTGATGGCTGCTCTGCAAAAACATGTGTGAAAGGCTGCAGCCAGTGGCTGAAACAGTTTTGGCATGAGTACAGCCGGTGTTTCTTAGAAAAGACTATGGCTTTCTCTAAGATAGAAGGAATCTGCTTAGAAATTAGGGGTTGTACTAATTTGTAGGGTACAAATCCAGGAGACTAGTATGCCTAAGGGGGGGAAAAAAAAAAAAAAGAAGCTCGGGGGTGTTTTAGTAGGGAAGAGCTGATTTCCAGTTTCTACTGAGTATGGCGATAGCTTCATGTGGTATCAGCAATAAATTTATCAGTTTTCATTTTAAGACTAATTAGAACATTTGCCTCCTTTACTTATATGGACTCGTAATTTCAGTTTAATTCACAGACTAAATTGTAGTCAGTTCTTGGTTTTTTTCTTGCCAGCATGACCTTTTGCTTTGATGCCTGTTGCTCTTCCCTGTGTCTGCGCCCCCAGATGTTGCCCTGGTTCCAGGCTAGCTTTTACCTTCCTCATTGGGCAGAATTTTCCTTGACACAAACTTATCATCATGTGCATTAATTCTCAAAAGAAGAATATCGTATTTAATTCTTGCACTCTTATACCTTTACAATTAAAGCCTCAATATTTCCCATTTAACCCCATTAAGCTTTCTGAAATGATACAGACTAATGCTATGAATTCAGGTTAAGAACCTCTGTTCATGGAGAAATATAAAATGTTGATCTATGAGCATATTCATCTTGCCCAATTCAATCAAACAAGAACACATTAAAGGTGCAGATGACACTTCCATTCAAGATAACTACGGAAAGTACAACCAGAAAACCCTATAACAGTTGTAATATTTCTCTCCTTTGGTCAGAAAGTTCTCTTTAACCCATATTAACATCTTGCATTAGTTGAGGAGGAGGCAATAAATTAGTTCATGGATCATTCAAAGTCTGATGATGCAGTGACACACAACGGTCTTTTCTGAAGAGTCATTATTTGATCATCTAGTCTTTTGGCCAGAGCCTGAAATCCTGTATTTATTTCTAGGCTTTTTTAGAAGATTTCAGTGAAAGATGTGGTGGACACATCCTGAAGATATAATGCCAGAAAATTAACAGTGAATGTGTAATCAATATTTCCAGCATCTACTGATTTATGTCAGTAATTACTTGTGAACCCATAATGCTGACTGTTGTCAAAACAGTCTGCTCTGTGTGGTGTAAAATACGAGTTGTGCCAAGGGATTCCTTATTTATCTCAATCAATCAAATGTAGTAGTCATAATGCAAAGCGAGTGTTTATATTATATGGCACCTTTGACACTGGCCAGAGAGTAATTCATTCAGAAGCTTTCTAGGCATGAATTTGCAAAGAAAATAGAGAATCCAGTCAGAGTCAGACAGCAAAACCCATGAGCTGAATCAGCTTGGGCAATGCTGATCGTGAATGCTGTTGAAATATAAAAATTCAGCTTTTCTGAAAACTCACAAAGCTGCTGCACTGTTTGGCATTTGTATTTTTATATTCTTTTTTTCCTTTTTTTTTTTAAACTAAGAAGTGCCATTCTAAGTTGTAAAGCTGGGAAGCTCTTTATTACCTTATAAATGACAGCATATGCAAATTGACATGTAGCACTGAACTTTTCAATTATCCAGCTTAGTAGTTTACCCCTAACATTGAAAACAGGAGGCCTGCAAATTTACCAGTTAATTGCAATGCTATCTGCGACAGCTCGTTTGGAGTACTTAAAAAAGCAGGTGCTCTTGAGCACTTCTGAAAACAGGTGCTTTAACTTGCCAACTGTATCATGCTTTTTCAAGAAACATGTTTGTAATTTCATTAGAATTCATAGGGAACTGCAGAGAACTGATGTCGTGGGTTTCCAGTAGTTTACACGTGGTAATCTCCTTTCAAAACCAAACTGACAGACACTATGGTTGTGTATCCTGGCAATTGTGGGACATATTGAACAGTGGTAGGCTTAATCATGTTCTTTTCTGCTCAGTTCATTTTGAGCATGTTTACAGAATGTCCTTGGCTTTATACCTGATTTGGTTGTAATGTTGTTAATTATCACAGTAGTAAATCATGCCTTGAACTACTTGACTGTTGGAGTGTTCATCTGCTGCCTGAGTGTTTTCTTGTTTTGTTTGCGATAAACACCTTCCTTTCCTGGCTCCTCATTTTTGTGTCAACATCACCAAGATTTTCAAAGAAAAGAAACCATAAAACTGTTTTTATCTTTTTTTTAAACTGAGAAGGCTAAGAACACGGGCCCTGATTGATTTAGACATGATGGCAAAGGCCATGTGTAATCAGTACTAGAACTTAAAATGCTTAATGGAAGTTGTTAAACTTTATTTTTCTACCATGATTTAGTGTCAGCGAAAGATTTTTGCTGATCCATGCTGCTTTAAGATTAAGTGTTCTACTGAGCAGTGTAGTTTCCACTTGAAACAAGGTATGGATGCATGAAGGGGTTTATACCACAAATGTTACAAAAAACATGTACAGAAAGATTTTTATAGAAATCCAGAAGTCTTGTGGATGGAAGTTGCTGGCCCTTATATATTTCCTCTGTTGTTCTGACTTAACATGCTAAAAAATGTTTGAGTGTCTATTACCTATGTTTAATATTCCATTTTATCTTGATGATCATCACATAGTTAAGTAACAGTAATACCGTGACACATGCTGACTCCATTAAAAGATCAAGTTTAAAGCTCTGGTGAATTAGAACAGCATAGGACTAGCACATATGCCTCCTTGGTTTCCATTCTGTCCTCTCTTTCACTGTTTCATTTAAGAATAAAACATCTGAAATGGGTGGGCAAAATACCACTCCTCCCCAATAGAGAAGCAGGGCAATATCAGCGAGTTCCCTTCTTTAACCTACGCAGTGCCTTCTCCAAAGAACATAGGAGCCTGTGCTGGGATATGGGTTTGGGGTCTCTTCAAAAAGATCTTGTTTTTCATGTTGGACAATTTAACTTCATCCACGTAGCAATTTGTGTAACAACTCTGACACATGTGAATGATGTCTATTGAAACACATAATTCACTGATTAATTCTCTAGCTGAATTAACAGGAGGTTTATTTCTCTCTCAAACTGGAGCATGGGGATACTCAGCCTTGTTCTACAAGTCTTCAGTTTTTCTCTATCCAAATGAAGTAGAAGATGAGATATTCCTCCCTAATTTTGAGTTCAGTATGTTTGCCAGGGGAAGAAAAATCTTACTTGCTAAAACCGAGTCCACCAAGAACCAAATCAGTTGTTTCCATGAGAATGAGGAAATATGAAGTAATATTCTTTGATAAGGTCTGCTGAAGTTGAAAACAGGATATGCATACAATGTACTGAGCTTTTGTCATTCAGCATTTCATGTGTCATTGGTAATACTACAGTCGGCCATTCTGCAATCAAGGTCTACATCTAAAAGTAGGAAAAAAAAAAAAAAAGGTGATAAAGGCTTTCTGTTTTTTTCTTTTTTTTCTGGTTTTTGGAGAAGCATCCAACCTTTAATTGCTGTGAAATAGAGGCTTCAATTCAGAGAAAGAGTGTTGTGAAGTTAGTAAAGGAGGGGAGATAAGATTGCAGCCTATATTCAAGATTCCTTTTCGTTCTATTTTTACACATACAAACTATTAGTTAAAGAGAAATTAAATAAAATAAAATAAAATTTATACAAGCTCTAATAGCTCCAGAAAAATATAGACCATTAAAAACAAACCCTCTTCTATGGTGCTTTGGCTCTTGAAGGGTGTTTTGTTTTTGCCAGTCCAGTTTGCTCTGTGTAAGGATTAAGTGGTGTAGAGATGATTAATATTAAGAAAAAGTCCTAACTGTAGTTGTGATGAGCATGGGGTGAAGTACATAGCTAGCTGAACAGCTCATAAAAATAAGCTGCTGTTATTAAGTTTGAAGGGCAGAACAATCTTACAGTAAAATATTTAGCTTTGTCCTCCAGCAAAGGAGTTCTATTTAATAAAGCAATGCAGCATGCAGATACTGTTTTTCTGAACAGAAACAGCAAAGCTGTAACCAGCCCTGCTGTTGATTTTATTGGGGTGTTGGCTAGCTTGGCAGTTTGACCTTTTACTTCTGATGACAAACACTTGGGAATATGCACTAGGAGTTTGCTTGCCTTGACTTCTAGTGCTTTACTGGGTGCTACTGCTGCTGCCTGTTGGCTTTTGTGAGAAAGAGCGCCCTTTTCTACATTCTCAGCTCCACCTGTAAAACAGATTGCAATGAACAAACTTCTGCCCTGGAAACATAATATAAAGATCTCCTTGCAGGCATTTTGCTGCCTGCTATTAAGTCCAAACTGTCAGTGTCTCAGGGTATGATCAAGTTTTTTACCTTAGTCTTATAAATATTCATTAACTTACATTTTCACTAATTGCTCTGTCGAGAGAAAATGTTAATTTTTAATCAATAATACAGCATCCTTGAGAACATTTTATAAATTAGGAGTTCATTTAAGTCCCAGCATATGTTGTTAATGCTGGCTGTTACATGCTAATTAGTTTGGATTTTCTTAATCAAGAGTAGCACAGGAAATGCAAACTATGGAACTCACACTGAGCTGAAATTTTTCTGAGCAGTGGTCAAGTAAGAGGTCCTGTGTAGAAGAGGCAGGATGTAGTTACTTGTTTGAGTTTCCTCTAGGAAATCAGCTGATCTGGAAATTAACTCTTTTTCCTACCATAGCTTAACCATCCATGTGTGTAATATTGAGGAATTTCTTCTGATTAGTGATCTCAGCATTTTAAGGCACCACGATTATAAATTGATGGGTTTTTTTTGAAGGTTAAGTATTTTAAAGCACACAGATTTATTCATACAGACTATCAATTACTTTGATATCCTTTGAATTAGCATTGAAGTTAAAGGTCTTTGAACTGAAAGGATTTCATTAATTGCGGGCAAAGATATGGAGTCCATAATTCCTTTGGATGGAACTGTCATGAATCTTGAAATGTGGCAGAGAGAGTCATTAGCAGAGTGCCATTCACATTGGCTCATCAGAAAGGGAGTTTGATGTGATTGCCTCAAGCAGAGTACAGAAGGTCAGCACGGGCCAATACCCTCAGCTAACAGAAACGTAGAGAGTTCACAGAGCTGCATGACAGTTAGCTCCAGTAATCCTGACTCCTCTGTCTAGATGAGTTGTTTCTCGGGGAGAAACCTATTGTCAGCTGCTTAAGGCTCTTGCCATTTAAATTCTTAAAGGGATTTTATTTTTTATTATGTGACATGTCTATAATATTCTACATGACTTAACATTATTTTTAGGGGTAGGAGTAAGGTTCAATTAGAGATTAAGGATCAAGAGGATGACTTGCTTCCTATTTCTACGTGTTTCACTTCCAATTTTTCTGTTTAATGTCCTTCTACAGAAGCTCCTGTGTAATTTCACATATTGTTAAATGCAAAAAAAAAAAAAAAAAGTGTGGAATCTCTGAGGACTGTAAAGATGTGTGACATGCCAGGAAGGGGCATTTCTCCATTTAACAGAATTTGGGCACTAAAGAGATGAATATTTTTGAGAGAGAGCACCAATCTCCACAGTAACCAATTTTCAGTTTATTTGTGCCTAGACTGCTATAAATAAAAGTGCTTTAGCTTATTCTATTGCTGCAGAACCAGTAAAGTAGGCAGATGTGGATGGCTGGTGGCATTCACTCTTCTCACTACTACAATGAAGGGCATAATTCTGCGAGCAGATGAGGAGGTGCATGATGTGATGATAGAGCCACCAGAGGCAATTTAACATCAGAGATATTCAGAGGACCTTTGCCCAATATAAGAATCTTAAAATTATATTAATAGATAGAGGAATATTCCTCTAGGCCTTTGCTGTCCATCTCATCCAGAGTCAAAATCATGCAATCTGGAACAACTCTAGCATTAGTTTTCAGTTACAAGTTAAAGTGTAAATCTTAACCAGTTCTGTAGTGGACAATGAATACTTGATTCTTAATATGGCTGTTAATTATATCTATTGCATATATGATGTTATGACTCCTGGTTGACTCTTAGAAGTCATTAAAATGGGTATCTGGGTCTTCCCTTCTTATTATTGTTCCCACCACCACACTGCCCCGTCACAGTTTTCAGGCAAACATTCCCCAAAATGAGAGGCTGAGACATCAGACTTTCCCAATTGGCCTTTGTGGCTGACATGGACTGTGCATGACTTCATGTTTACAGAGAAGCATAAGTGGAAGATTAACTTTTCTGAACCTCGTTTATTTCTGTTGCTTCTCCAGAGCAGATGCAGTTTCTTCACATGTTACTTACTGGTCTCAACTTCTACAAGAAGAGGCTGTGATTGAGTAAATAAACAACTTGATTCATAAATCTCTCGGGTTATGCTAAATTGATAAATGTGAAAGGACAAGAGAAAATGTGAGGGGGGAGCCCGATCTGATTGGTAGCAAAAATTGGTCTCGTGTAAAGATTATGGTGCAGTAGGAAATTTGTTTTTGTGCTGGAAGAGGGAGAGACCTTGCCTGGTGGTCTTCAGTCTGGTCATTACTTATCTTTTTATACAACTACCTTTTAGAAAGTGTGTGAGCTGCATTCAGATCTGGTTTCATGAAAGTTCATGACTAGCCTCTGGGGCTGTGAAAAGGTTCAGTTGGTAGTTTTTTTTGAAAGATAGGTTACTTACTGCTAGTCATATTTTAAATCTGGTGATACTTTCCGAGTAAAGATGCTTTCAACCTTCTAATTGACATTTCAGGTTGTAGCCACATTATCTCTCATAATCAAGTCAGAGTTTTTATGTATCCTGTCACAGTGACAGTATTAGCAGATTTTATTCAAACAGTCAAACTAAAATCTCTCACCATCTGTCTTGTCCTACCATCATTAGACCTCTAGTGGTCAGTGACCCTTAAGCCTTGAACATAGTGTAATTCCAAAGGGCTATTTGTTGGGTTTTTTGGGGGTTGTTTCCTTTTTCTTTATTATCTAGTTATCAGCATCCAGAAACATTCCTATGCTTTATAAATTATTTACCACTTCTGAGATATCTTTTTAGGTAGAATATATTCTGTTTAAAAATAAATTGAGACTTTGTAACGAGTAATAGTGAACTTGTAATAGTGAATAGAGATCGATGGTGACGCAGCTTTTTCCTATCACTTCATTGCTTCCTGGTATGGAAGATGTAACAGCCTCATTTTGAGGGAACCCAGAAATGATTGTGTCATCATCAGAGAAGGAAACAAAGTGGTTGACCAGCTAGAAGTCACATAAATAACTCTATGTGTGTGTGTGTGTGTGTGTGTGTGTGTGTGTATATGTATAGAAAAGACACATCCAAACCAAAGTGTCATTTAACTTGGGCTGATTTTCTAGTTACCTCAGAAATCCATTGAGCAATCTTTTTATTTATTTATTTAGATGTAGATTAAATCTAAGTATAAATCCAAAGTAAATTGCATATCCAATTATTCCACACAAGGGAAGAAAATGCATAAATAAGCTCAGAATCAGATTAGAATTGTTTTTAATGTTCATTTTATTACACATTCCCCCTGACAGTTATTTAATTTTAAAGAGCTTGTGTTTTGAGTCATGGATTTTGAGCACATATCCCTTCAAAAAGATTATCAGTGCTGCTGCATTCTAAAATAAACTGTGATGTAAATAAAGCAAAGTAAAAATGTTTTTTTTTGTAAATAAATTAGTGTGCTTGATGTTGTCATTCACAAGGCTCAGATAATTTTAAACATCATCCTATTATTTTCAAGGTCTTCACTTATTCATATTTGAAAATGTAATAATTGAATGGAATAGAAAGTATAAATGTAAATATATACAGGACATGTAATAAAATATTTATGTATGTGTACTTATTCTTATTATTCAAAAACCTGGATGTCAAATTCATACAAAATTCACGGTATTCAGATGACCATCTTAAGTACTAATATAAGGTCTGCTTTTATCTAGGCTCATACAATTTGGTATAAAATGGGTTTAGAGGAAAGCAGCTCTGATATTAGTGCAAATTTGTATAACGCTTTCAACCAAGATGATTGAAGTGGTGGAAATATTTGAATACATCAGTAGCAGTAGAGTACCTATGTTTGTTTGTTGGTTGTTGGTTTTTTTAGCCTTTAAATTAGAAAAATCAGTCAGGACCTTCATTAAAATACATGTCACAAAACAAAAAAAGAAAAAGGGAGACTCACAGAGAAACAGTCACTAAACCTGTTTCTCTAGCACAAACTGATATTCAAGGTAATATTTTGACTTGTGCCTTGTGTTTCTTCAAGTATCTTCATTAAGAGTTAGAGAACTCAAAGCATCCCTAAGTAAAGCATTATTGGTGAAGAAACAGATTAGCACCCAAGCACCCAAACTACTTCAGAAATATCACTACCTGACATTAATTTAAAATAAAGATCCCAGGAACATTGATTTTTTTTTTTCCCAGATGTTTCAACATTTTCAAAGCCACAAAATGATCTCTCTGACTATCAAAGGCTGTTTTAAGATTATCTGTGCTCATTGTAAGAAGAGTCCTTGAGGATTCCCTGCCATTTTTGATTCAAATATGTAGCTTTCATATTGATTAAATTGAAATTTTCATGAGAATATATCTCCTTGTAGCAGCTTTCTATTTTTATACCTCTGTGTAAACCTCTGCTCCCCAGACCTCAATTAAATCAGCATTGACCTTGCAACTCTCAGTAGAAAACACACAAGTTCGTCTTGTCACTTTTTTCCATTATTTTTAAAAAGTTGTGCCCTCCAGAATTGCAGAAGCAAACATTCAACACTGTCTTCCGAACACTCCATTAAAGTGTTTCATGTGCAATTTCCATATTAAAGAAAACCAGTTGTACAACTCTGTGTGTTTACTCTGGAATTTTTTCACTGAGAGGGCAGTGAAGTGGTGGCACAGGCTGCCCAGAGAGGTTGTGGATGCCCCATCTCTGAAGGTGTTCAAGGCCAGGTTGGCTGGGCAACTTTAGCAATTGGCAACCATACCTGTGGCGTGGAGGTTGGAATCTGTTGATCTTTGAGTTCCTTTGCAACCCAAGCCATTCGGTGATTCTGTGGAATATTTTAAATAGTAGAGAAGTCCATCAATTTTTTTTCAGTCCTCCTTGTACTACTTGTTGGCAAGTCTTCCTTCTTTTCTGGCTTGGAAGGTCGTGTGCCATTGGAGTATCACTAGGTTGAGGCCACCAGCTATACTAGCTGCTGGGAGCTTGAGGAGGATTTGCACATTACATTTGCCCAGATTTAGGCTTTATAATTTCCCGTCCAGGGCCAGGAATCAGAAAAACTAAGAGCCGTGTGCCAAGCTGAACTGACATCATGGGAACTATTGGAATAAGGTAGAAGTAACATAGATAGAGCAGGATATGCCAGAAGTAGGTTTTAACTGCCAACTGACAAAGCAGGTGTGCTTTTCATCACTGGGCTTAGCCAAACCAAACCACAGGCTGTTCAGCCACTACATCTTAAAACACTTAGTCTGAGTAGAGAAAATGTTGCAGAGGTGATACACCTGAAGAGTGAGAACCTAAAAGAAGTGAACCCTGAAATTTATTTTTTTTCGTTAATACCATAGAAGGGCCTGAGCCTGCACATAACTTATATGAAACAGAGTATACACCTGAGGTAAAGCTAATGCTTTCTGCATTCTAAAGATGGAGGGATTTTTTATTTATAGCATTGAAGAACAGAGGTTTCTAAATATAGATTTATAGCATAGACATTCCTAAATATAGAATGGATAATACAAAGCCAGTTGTAATTTTTCATGTTAAACTCTACACTTAATTGAGTATTAACTCAAAGAGAAATTGCAGCATATTATGTGTTGTGATTATTCTGACTTTAAAATTGAAATTTCTGATAGCTTTAACAGCTTGTAATGCTTTCTTCATATGTCTAGAATATGACACAGCTATTTTTCTTCTTTTCCATTTTTTATACAGAAATTTTGAAAACCCTGTATTATATATAGGAATTCGTGCATTGAACAGCATAACATGCCAAACCTTAAAGACCATTCCATTAGGTTTACTAATGTTTATGGATTATAACTATTACTTGATTTTCTGAAGCATCAGTTCTACTGCCTGAGGGGCTTTCCACTCCTAAGAAGCAATTCTGCAAATTTAGAGAAATCAGAGACTTGGTAAACCTATGGTCAGGGAGAACTGTTTGTCTACTTCAATTTCACTGCTTTGGATTGCGTGGCTTTTTATTATTGGGATGAGTACTAAAGTCTTGTTCTTTATGGATTTGGAGGATTTCATATCCTTCTATCTTTACATTTTATCTTCAGTAAAATATTTCTTCATGTCCCCTCCTAAAATCTGCAGAATTTGTCTCCAGTTGCTCTGGGATATGTGTGATGGGAGACAAGAATAACTGACATTTGTTTTTCATTTTACTGAAAATTGTGCAAATGGAAAGATTTTGTTCTTGTTAACACAGAGAGAACTGTGGCAAAAGCAAGGCCAAAAGAAACCAGAAGTATGGTGTAATTGGGCTTATAGTCTGGAAATATGGAACTTAGAAGTTTTCCAGCCATAGACTGATCTCCTGTGCCTCAGAGAAATAGGTAATGCATTCTGGAAAAGAAATATAAAAGAGGCAGGTATTTTTGCCAGTTTGGATCCATTTTTCCAGGTGTTTTAGTCGATACAGAAGGACTTAGTGTAAAGGTTATTTATAACATGAAGTATAAAGCAATTATTGTCTATCCAGCACACAGAAAATAGGTGGGATTTAATGAGCTAAGCATCGGTCCACAAGCATTAGTGTTAGCTATCAGGCTAAGCATCCCTCACCTCCAGTCAGCACGTGCCAATGGGGAAGGGTTGGCTTCTGTGGCTCCCCAGCACTAAGTCTATGGGCTGCCAACCTGCCAGCTGCCACCAGTTTCATGGACATCACGAGTGGATCAGACCCATGGCCCAGTGATTTACAGCATGCTTGAGTAGACTCCCTGGCTTCTTCCTTTAGGAGTTTATGCCTTGCCGTGTTGGTGTACCTGTCCCTCTTAAATTCCCGAGTTACTAACAAGCCCCATTTCAACAGTTCTACCCTATCTGTAATTTCTGTGTTCTTCTCTTTCTGCTGTTCACATAGTTCTTTCTCCCATTTGAGTGATTTTCTCAGAAACCAAAGTCACAATTCCACCACTGTCTGGACCGAAGCTGGGCCTTCAGTCCTAGAAACAGAGGCAGCCTAGGGCCCTAGGAAATGGAGGGGGAGTTTACAGAGCCAGTGTCTGGATTTAGTCCATTTTTATTACTGTTAATATTTAGAATTATTGATACTTAGCAATGCAACAGTTCAGAACATTTTGTTTGTGAAAGCACAGACACCCTCTTGATTTCATCCAGCCTTCCTCCATACATGCAGATGGACAATTGTTTTCTATTGATCCCAACTGACTGTATTTCATCTATCACTGCCTTAATGAACCACTGACATTTTCTTTTCATAACTGGTTTCAGATGTGTAGCATATGCTGCAGGTTTATAATGTAAATTTCATAACCAGGAAACATATATGTTGCATGCATTACAGAGCAATACAAGTCATATTTCCATGAAGGCATCTGTGTTTTCATTTCACAGCAGAATTGTCATTTTGCTGTATTCATAGAAACAAACTTTATAAACTGATGTTTATATAAATGATGAAAAAAAGCAGACAGTGGATTATTTTCACGGTTTAAATTTATATTTGTTCTGAATTCCTTCCTTGATAGAAGATTCAATATCTATGTGTTGAATAGCAAGGAAGTATGTTCTCTATTTCAGTGGATTTTGTATACTTATGCAAATTACTTGCCGAGTTATATAAATTTAGTTTGAGGTCATTATATGGATAATTTGTTACTTAGTAAAGTAGTTTGTCAGGTTATGAGACATTAATCCTCCGATAGGTCTTTAATTAGGAGAGATGAACTAAATAATTCATAGCAAGACTTGGCCTGAAAACATTTATGCTACTCGATTATACCATTTTACATGCAATGACAAATTGTTTTGGTGTACTTTGAAAATAGTAGGACTTAATTACTTCCAAGGTCTTAGATATCTGTGATAAGCCCTTTAAATGCATTAAATTGAAAATTGATACAAAGGCTAAAAATAGAGTTCAAGTCCTTGGGGTTAAAAAGCTGAGATGAAAAGAGAACATTCTGTTCGTAGGAAAGAGCAGGAAGCAGCTGAAAAGAGGAGAAGAATGGCAGCTAACTAGCATGTCCAATTCCCCAAATATTTTTCGTGCAACACCACACTGGAAATCATTAAAACATGAATACGACATAGCTTTAAATCTGAATGAAAGGGGTAAGCTAATTTCTTCAGTGCCTTTTACTGACCTGGCCAATTAGATGAGAGGTTCTCCAGAAAAGATCCCTGAATTTTTTAAAGAGCCTAAAAACAAATGGGGGTGGGGGAAAGGAAAGGAAAAGATGATGTTTTTCTGCTCTGAAGTCACCTTGCAGAAGAGATCAACTAAATGAGAGTAATTTACTAGACTGGAACCAGAGATTTTTTCTTTCAAATACACAAGAGATGTAAAATGGAAGTAATCCAATATTAAGTGTATGTTATTAATTGTTATCTTTATATGGTGGAGTGCCTATCATACTGCTGTTGCATTTGCAGGTAGTAGGAAGAACAAATAGCAAAATGTTACAGACATAATATCATACAGATTTGAGGAAAAGTTCATTTTGAGAAGGATATTTATTAATTTATGCTGTGGAGAAGGATGTTTTTAACAAATTGGAGGATAACCTATTGAACTCAGACTAGGAACTCTAAAAGATTAATATCCGTAATCTCAAATCTGGGTTTAATCCCTGAAAATGGTCCTTTTTGAGTATGCACAAATGTCAGTGTAATGTTTTTGCACGCTAATGTTACTGACCTTTGGCTGAAGCCTGGCAGCTGGAGCACTCATCCAGTGCTCTCAAGCTGTGACTTCAGTTTTCTCCATTGCTTGAGAGAACTCAAATGCACATCACCTGCCTCACAAGAGGACATCTCAGCTGGGTGAAAGGATCTGCACTGTTGTGCTGAATGCAGATGGAGGAGACCAGAAAATGAGCGATCAAAAGGAAGAGTGATGGAGCTACTCTGCAGGCTACTGCAAAATCATTTTTGTCATTTCCCCAATGACTGTTTGAATATATGCAGCAAGAGAAGGGTGTTTTATCTATGACTACCTTCAGACTTTTTGCTATAAATAACTAATGCATATCCATAGGCAGACCTTGAGGTCATGTCTGTGTCATTTATTTGTTTGGATATGGCTAGTGGGGACAGCCAGAAGTCTGGAAACATCCTCCGTGGATTTGGATAACTAAATTCCATTTAAACTGCAAATTAGGTGCTCAGCATTCGTGATGCTTTAGATCTTTTCCACTTGAATTTCAGGTTATCTATCCATGTATGAAAGTACTGAACTGAAAACCAGTGTAAAAACATGATGTGTCTGGGAGGAAATAAGGAGGGAATCAGCAGCAGCTGCCACAGCCTGAGTGCACATGTCCAGTTTCCTTCATAAAACATCTCATGACTAATTTTTCTCAGCCATCCTAGGAAGAGTGGATATTTACCACCTTTGAGATGATAATAGACATGTTTCAAACAAGTACGTTTTTAATGAATAGTCTGACATCCACCTTGGAAGCAAAACCACCATATGTACTATAAAGAGATAATTGAGATGCAACAGGCAGAAGAACAGGGGTTGTGTAAAGGCTTATCAGAAAAACACAGTGATATAAATAAGGGTAAACAGCTAGAGAGTAAACTTAGTGATTGTGTTTGGCTGATGTGGAAATGTGGCTTAGGTTGAGGGGATTACATGTGAGTGAAAAAAACCACAGCTCAGCTCCAAAGTAACTGCCTTATTCCAAAATCAGATGAAATTTTCTTGTTCCTTTTTTCAGCCTAAACCACATTTTTACAGATCCCACTTTTTAGCAAGTTGCAGCACTTAGCAGGAACTGCAGCAATTTCTTTCAATCCATTTATCAAAGCATTTGCAGCGCCCATTATAAAACAACAATAGATGTTAACAAAAGGAAGTTAATCTGTATTCTATAAATAAAAAGCTAGAGAACATCAAAGCTACTCGCAAAATCCCGTGTTTCTTTTAAGTTTCATTCAGTTTTCCTTCTTTGCACCCGTGTGATGAAAGTTTATGTAAGGAGCCCAGCTCAGATATTTAAGATAGTAGAAGAAGAAAAAAAGAAAAAAAAAAAAAAAAAACAAAGCCCAACACAACAGCCTACACAAAGAAAAGTGAAGCTGGGTAAGAAAGATGTCAGAAAATATCTTAGCTGTTGATAGCTGTCATATGCTGCTGAGGCAAAGCCCTGCAGACAGGCTTTAGTTGGCTGCTACCCTACTCAGCATGAGAGGTCAGCGCCCCGAGCAGCTCCCGTGGCTCCGCAGGAAGGAGCCCCAGCAGCGCGCTCACCAGCTCCTGCTGCCCCAGTGCCTGCCTGGAGCTCAGCCTGGCTGTCCAATTAGCTGATGTTATCAACGTGCTTCCTCTCAGTCCACCCGGATAAAACATGATCTGTTGGCCTTGAAGGGGCAGTTCTGCTATCAGTGTGAGGTTCTGTATCCCTGCTGCAGCCTGCTCTGCTGTTTTGAGTTTGCCCTGAAGGAACCTGTTAACAGAAGCAATGACTGGTCCTCTGCCTCTGGCAGTGGGGTTTACACTGGTGGGTGTGACATTAAAGCACACACACCAAGGCAGTGCAGAAACAAGTCTTTGCCTGAAAGTCTGGAAGTTAAAATAAATAAGGGAAAAAAAATGAAATTTAGTCTCTCAAGACAAATTGAAAGGTCAGTGGCAGAGCTTGAAGATAGAGTCTAGCAAAATGGCATCCTCTGCCAAAGTGATCAATTACACAAGTGATGCAGGGCAGAGGCAGTGGTGCCAGTAAAAGTCAATGTGATCTACCTTGCCAGAGCCTGGCTGCTGAGAGCCAGTGTCAGGCAGTGACAGATGCAGTCAAATCTGTGTTCCCTACAATAGAGCCCACAAAACCTGATAGGCATCTTTCCAAAGCTAGCTTGCCGTTGTCATTTTTTCATTACAAAGCTTGCTGTGTATGTATGACTCTGCCGTTAAATGCAACTTGGTGAGCTTTGCAGATTTTTAGGGAGCAGAAGGGGTTTTCAGTTTGCGTGGTTGAAGAAGCTACCAGGTCAACTAATGGTAAAATCCAGCTTTGATGCCACAATAAGAGGTAAACCGCTGCTCCCATCCTATGTGAATTCAGATGTGACATTGTTTGAAAGTAAGTTAAGCTGTCTTCTATGATTTGTGGTTTTTCAGAGCAGTTCTTACAGCTGGGTAAAATAGATACCATTTGATTATTTTACTGTGTTTGGGGGAAAAAAAATCCACCACACGAGACATCTTTAAAACATTACTTTGTCCTGTCAGCTATATTTCTGAGCCATTCTTCACTGTTACTCAGACGAAGAATAACGACTATTTCTCAAGCTATTTAAATGATACTTAGCATTTCTCTGATTCTTCAAATCATTACTCAAATAAATACAGCCATCCTAAGCACACGCTGCAGGCATGAGAAGTATCTTGAAACAAGGGGATGCTTTATAACCCAAGCAATGTTTCCATACTTGTCTGCTTGCAAAAACAGTTATTAAATGCTGAGAGCTGGAAGAAATGTAAAAATCTGGTGCTGAGAGAGAAAAAAAAAAAAAAAAGAAAAAAAGCCTGTAATATACAAGAGCAGTCAAGCTGTGTTGAAGTGTGCAAGCTGTGTGTTTCCTCAGGTGTGAGCATGAGAGGTTTTCTAGCCCCTTCACCATCTTCACCAACTGACATTAGTCCAGTGACACTCCCTCATCTGCACAGGGACCAAACTGGGCTGGGCCCTCCCTGCCTTCAGGTGCTCTGAGTTTGGGGCCAAGCTGGTCTATGGGATCAGCAGCTAGCACCTGTGGCCTATTAGACCTGATGAGGCTGAGGGGGACTGTTCCTGTTTGGAGTGTATAAGAAGGAGGTAGTCCTTTTTATTCTTTGGAATGTTTCTAAGCTTTTATGACTGTGACTGGTTAAGCAATGCTACAGAGGAGAAGAGTGAAAATGTGCTTTGGGGTGAGTGTTTACAGGCTGTGGTAGAGGGCAATGACTGTGTCTGGAAGAAGGGGCACTGCCAGATAGATCTCATTGGCCAGTATACCATGAATTGGTATATTCATGGTGATGAAGAAAGCGTTTTCAGGAGGTGCTGGTCTCTCTGATAGCACAGCTGCACTGAGTGTATATAGCTTCTGACATAAATGTAAGGGGTGTGCTTTCTGGCTTGCTTGGTTTTCAAGGGGGTTCATGTGTGTATAGGGCTCGTGGGTACAACTGGCTTAGGTTATAGAGATATGTGTATATGCCTCTTCAGTTGAGATCTTAGTATTTATTAAGACCTGTTCTCTGAACAAGTGGGAGGGAGGCTGGGTTTGCTGTGAGAGAACAGGTATGTGTGCAGTTTGCTGGTCTCTGTAGTAATGCATCTTCTATGAGTTTTGTGTTGTTTATAGAATGGCTTGGGTTGAAAGAAACTTTAAAGATCCAACCCCCTGCTGTGGGCAGGGCTGACCCTCAGCAGATTAGGCTACACAAGGCCCCATCCAACCTGGCCTTCAGTGCCTCCAGGAATAAGGCATCTGCGGCTTCTCTGGGCAACCTGTGCCTCATCACCCTCTGAATAGAAAAAAATTGTTCCTAACATCAAATGTTAGGGATCTCCCCTCTCTTGGTTGAAAGCCATGCCATCCTGACATTAACCTTATGGGACCTGTTTTAAGAAATACGTGTAGAGAAACAAAATGATGAGCATATTCTGTTCAGCGATATATGAATGTGTTAGCCTTCTAAAAGGAACTGTGTCTTCCCAGGAAGACTTCTGGATTTATAAATTGGAAAGAGCTGGTGCTCACTCAGTTATAAGACAGACCTATCTATTATTCATGGTATCTCTTTTTCATCCTGGCCATAGTATGCAACTAACTGCTTTCTGGGTGCTGAGTTTCTCTTCAGTGCTTTTCTGTCTGCTTGAACTGTAGCTTTTGAGGATGGTGTCATTGATATGAGTCTTTCTGGGTGTGCTAGGGAGCGGGAGTATTAAGAAAAAAAAATCTACACTGAAGATGTAATGTGAGGTATTCTGTGTTGCTCATGACTTCTGCTGCCTCAGGAAATCTCTTCTCTTTTGATTGGTATGATCTTATCAGATAGTACAACACTATACTTCTGCAGCTACTGAGGTTTCTCCCTACAGTATTTATGTGAATCTTGTGTGTTCCTTTGTATTTCTCTATGATATCAATTAATTTATATTGACAAGATGGAGGAATGTATGGTCAGTGCCAAAAGGTAAAGGTCTGGCATGACTTAGGATGTCCCCCGTATAAGTAGGGCAGAGACCTTTTTATAGAAGTCTCCAAAGGAGAGCTAGCCACAGTTTCTGTGAAGGAGAGAAAAAAGCATTGTGGGCGAGGAGCTGGGTTCCAAAAGACAGCCTTCAACAGGTGGCTTGAAAACTGGTTGAGGTACCTGCTGGGTCCAACAGTTAAAATTTAAAGCCAGCAACTGGATTTCATGTGCTGGCTTTTTTTATTCCATAGTTCTTATGTATTGTGGACTTTTCTAGGTGAATGTGAATAATTGTATTCTCTTACATGGAGCTATTTTCTACATGAGTAGACAGTGATAAATTTTGGGGAGGAGGAAGAGAACTACTGGGATGCATTCTGCAATATATCATATTCAGGTATTGCAGATACTTTGCAAACTGAGTAAGCACATATAAAATGGAAACGTTTCCACAGGTCTAACTACTACTCATCCAGTGTGTTAGAACATTATACGTAAAGCCAGCTTTGCAAAGCCTTCTCTCTGCTTAAACAAGGACAGATAAGATGTTTTTAGATAGACCTCGTTACATAGGGTATTGTATTAATACTATCTTTGCTGTTGAATGTGATGATTTAGTTTGGATTCTTCAGACTTTTAAAGAGCCGCTTCTCTTGTGAAGTTTGATTCCAATCATCTCCTTTGTTGTGTTATTACTAATTTCTGTTTTCATATAATTGCATTTTTATATTAAATGAACTTCTGGCTACTTCCTGAACTTCCCTTGTCCTGCTAAATATGGAAAGTACAAACAAGGATCTATGTTCTCATCTGAGAGAGGAAGAAGCTATGACTTAGGAGCTACTGGGCTGAGCAATGCTTTCACATTATATCTGTTAAAGACTTAACTTTGGTTGCTTGTAGTGTCTAAAGTATGGCTCTTTTTACAGGAAGATCTATCTCATTATCTTTCACACACACTGACTTTATCTGATGTAGTTATTGCAAGTAATACTGAGGCTTTAAAGGCTTTGTTTAGAAAAGTTTTGACACAGACATGATTAAGTATAGAAGAGCTTTGAACTTCCAAGTATGCTTTCCTTCCAGGAACTCTTAAAGTAGTGTAAATGTTACAGTCAAAACAGTATTTGTTATGTCTTTAAACATTTTATTTTTATCAAAGAAATTCCAGTGCATGGAATAGAGTTACTAATGCTTGTATGCTGTCATGTCATAAAGCACATGAGGTCTGCCAGGACCAGTTTTATTAGTGGTTTCTCTAACTTCTTAGGGCATAATTTGAAGGTTCTAGGCTGGCTCTCAAGCTGAACATCACTATGCAGTTACAGAACATACACAGACCTGATAGGCAAGAATTATTTATTGTACCAGTGAACTGTGTGAAGGAAGAATAGTCTGATCGGAGTATAACTTTAATAAAAGAAATACAGCACTGAGGAAATAGTTGGTTTCTTCCTTCAAATGCAAAGACTGGAGGAGAATAAGAATACCAAAATTCTTCATTTGGCTTTTAACGTTATCAGATTTACGATTCTATAAATGGGTGGGATAATATGGCTATTTAGGTGAATTTTTGACTTTATGCAGATGAAAATTCAGTGAGGCGGAAAATGGAAACTCCATGCTAAATAGAAGCTGTTCTTCATACTCACAGTTAACTGATTGGAACAAATGGGAAATTAAAAGCAAGTCTGGAATTTAGTGACCCACTATTAAGATGCTTCAATTCAGTAAGAAAGAGGTGGTGTAGAAATTGATTGCACCCATGCACATTATTTCTTCAACATTGCTACCTCACAGTTTCTCAGTTGTTGAACTTCTTTGGGAATTTCTCAGACTTGTAACTATTTTTTCCATTTCATTTATATTTTTATATATCATTAAAAAATCAATTTTCAGATGGCTTATTAATCTTTCTTTTGATCCCTCAGTAACTCTCGATAAACGGTTATAATATTAAATTCCTGGAGCCTTTGAGGTTTATGAGGAGAAGCTGTAGTCTTCACAATTGCATTTCGTGATCATTAATAATTATAGGAGGAAGCATGTCATTCCTACACTCTGCTTTCAGAAGAAGCACTGGAGTTACAGTTAAATACTTCCAGTATCTCTAGTGTGAAAATGCTTTTTAAAACTCAGTTGTGATCTGCTGACACTATTTCTTTAATTTTCATCTATTATAATTATGTAAGTGCATCTCCAGAACAACTATGGGTTTTCACTTCACACAGCCTTGCCCACCTCACCCCCCTGTTGTCTTTCTACTGTTATTTCCCTTAAGCAATTATACAACTGGGCAAACCAATCTTCATTTAGATTCTGCTGACCTTTTTCAGGCTAACAACAGAGCTAAATGGATAGTGAAACATGTCTCGCAGCAGAAGTCTCAGTCCTAACAAAGGATTCTAAATTCTGCACCAAAACCTAGACTTTCTAAATCTTTTTCATGATTATTTCTTAATAGTGGGGCAGGATAAATGTTACCTAGGGATTATTTACTTGAAGGTGACAGTCGTGACTCTTCTTTATTTCCTGCTGTCTGCTTGTATTAGCACTTTGTACGTGTCAAATTAAAGTTGAAGGCTCCAGGATTTGATGCAGTTTGTTTCTTCCAAGTTTCTGGCTTGTAGCTAATGCTGAAATAATACCCATATTGGACAAGAAGCCAGATAAGATTATGACAGTGTCATAGAATTCAACTGAGAAAATTATAGGGAGACTATTTGATTACAACTTCAAGTGTAAAGTTGCAATTGGTGAAGTGAAATGTCCCATAGTTAGGAGTTCCCACGTGCCATCTTTTATAGGTATCCTTATGAATCTTTCAAGCAAGAGCTTGAAGATTGCATCAGTGTTTAAATCATGTTTTGCTCATGTTAAATTGGATTTGCTCTTTAGCAATGCCTTAAATCTGTACTGATAACTAAATGCTTTTTTTTTTTTTTTTTTTCAGAAGAAAGAGATCCCTGTGTCAACTGCTCTAAGCTTTTTCTGAAGCAGTCTTTTATTCGCGTGTGAATTCGAAATTCTAATTGCACTGCTTGTCTGTTTTGTTTTAAACTGAGAGTCTGCTTCTGCTTTTGGAGCCAGCCACATTTAGGGAGTTCATAATAGGCACTGTGATATAAAGTAGTAGCGCTGACAGTCTCAAACCTATGTTCTATGGAAGTACCTCCCTTCAGCTGCTTTCCTCTTGGGACCCATGGCAGTCTGATATTTCCTGCATTGCTCTAGTCTTGCACTGGGAAGAGGAGTACAGCTGGCTGGGGGCAAAATAGCTGACTAGGCCTTTTGCTTATGCTGCTAGACGGGAGTACACGGAGGTAGTGTTGTCTTCTTGGTATAGAATGTAAAACCAGAGTTGTGTAAAGCCAGAGTACAAGGGTATTAGAGAAGTATCAATCTCCTGATTATTTTCTTTAATGATGCGGTATACCGCTTGTAAATTTCTGGCAAGTATTTAGCAGTGAAACCACTTGATGTTCAAGTCTATGAACTTTATACTTTTTTAAAAAATATAATTAAAATTAGTTCTTTCCCCCTTTATGCTTATGTGTAACTGACGCTGAATTTAGCAGGGAGGTTTAACAGACAAGGACTGCTTGCTTATAATGTATGTAATACATAAAATACTGATTTCTAGGACCCAGGGAATTTGAAGGGCTATTCCTATGTGTTTCTAACATTCTCCTAGAAACCTTGTGTCAGCCAACTCCCAAATCTGCTGAACTGTTTTGAATAAATGGAGCTCAGATGCTTTGCAATGGAAGAAAATACTGTGGAGGTCTGGTTGATGAAAATCAGTATGATGCTTTTCCTCACCGTGTCCATCACCTGAAGTCTCATTCTTTAAGTTTCTTTCTAAGCTTTTTCACTGGAATGTAGGAGCTCAGCACTTACCAAGATTGGATGGTTTTCTTTCTGATGTGTTGTATCCAGTAGAACTTTGTTTTAGAAAGGAAATAGGATCAAATCCCTGTGAGTTTCCAGGAAAATATTTTGATGTTGAAATGTAGAAACCTTTTCTGACCTAAATTTTTGTGGCTAATAGTTTCAGGAATTGCATTTTCTAGTACTTGATTTGAGGTTACATAAGGAGGCTTCATGGAGATTTCATGTCAACAATTGGGAAATTGAAAAGTCTTCAGTGATCTAATCTTATTATCTGTATATTCTTGCCTTAAAATGTACGGGATACAGTACCTCTTTTCTCTTTATATGATGCAAATATATTTTTCAGTATTACAAAATCTGCTCAAATGTTAACTGATGTATGAGGATACTCTAACATGAATACACAGGTTTTTTTCTATGATGTCTTTCCCAGTGTTTCTGATTTATTTTAGGAAAGCTGTATTAAATCTAGAGGAAAACAAACATTAGGATGTTGTCGTGGGCATAGATTGATCTAGTTAACTCTGTGACAGATATGGATAAAAGTTTAAATTCATGGAGGTCACAAAAATAAGAGAGGTCTTTATAATCACTCTTCCTATTCTTTATAGATACACGGTATTTTGTTTGAGGTTTGCAGTGTAAAGGAAGGATCTGTTGCTTCATCTTCTCATTTTTGTGCTTCTCTACTTTCAACAGGAGTCCTGTGCATTTTATTTGTTTTCTGATTAATACAAACTTCTTAAATTCCATGTGAGCTTGGGAAGAAAATGTGAATAATAATTTATTAGAGAGAAGAGAGAGAATGGAAAGAAAAGATTGTATAAGGGTTTTGTATTCTTGGATGGAATAAAATTTGTAGGCTTTCCCCCACACTGAGTGTCTTTTATGTAGTGTTTTGGATCTGCTGGTACACTTCATTCGGGTTGTCATAGCCAATCTTTCATGCTGATGTCTGGAACACCACCTACAAACGTAAAAATCTTTGCTTAAGAAAAGAGTATATATATATTTTGAAATAAAAATAGTTTTGTCCTCTAAGTAGACAATCAGTGTCTACTTCTGAAGGAGCTGGCATAATCAGACTAATGTGAAGTATCATTTTGCACGGGAAAGACTTCTAGTCAGAGTAGCAATAGGATTCTTAAGTTACACATTCTGTATTGTAATTGCATATTCCTACCTGTTAATGAGAGCAGACAGTCCCCGGTGGGTGGAATTCAGAGAAGTGGAAATAAAACAATTAGAACTAAGGTTTTCTGATTTAGAGAACTAGAAGTATATGCTTAATCTTCAAAAGCTCTAACTTTCACTGGGTTATGCATTCTCTAGCTTTAGAAATGCTTCTGTACTATACCTGTAGTTAGATGGCTGTTAGGAGATCAGACTGTTTTTAAATGCATCGTAGAAAAAACTGTTTTGCAGCTCAACTGCAGGCAGCTTTTAAGAACTGGATATTGGCTACATTAAAAGAAATGTAAGTCAACTTGATGGAAATGTTAAAAGAAGGAAGAATTTTGTGTTTTAAGGGCTGTCATTCCAGGAAGCACTTCCATGTCCCTTATTTGAAAACTGGTTTACACAATAAGGACCATTTCTAAAGATGCAGTGAACATCTGGCAGGCTTTTGAAGTTGCACACATCTGACTGTCACTCTGAAGTAACTCCTGAAAGGTGCTGGCTGTGGATGAAAGCATCAGTAAAGATAAGAGTTGTGTAACAGTTTGGACACAGTGTGACATTAGGCACTGTGAAAGTGATAAGCAGCTGTTTCTTATGCTGTTTCCTTAGCTTAGAATCTTCTTGCATTCTTGTATACTGAAAATTTTTTTACACTTTTCTATAAAATCTAGTGATGGATGATGGCACAGAGGACATGTAAATTTAAAATGAAGGAACAAATGCCCAATGAACTGAAATCCCTCTGTATCAAGGAAAATAAGAGTTGTTGCAATAGATGAAATCGTGGCTAATTAGCTTTTAAATGTGAGAAGTCAGTGGACAAAAAAAAAGCAGCTGTTAGGGTTTACCCCATTAGGGAATTTCTTGCTGTAAAATATTTTAACTTATTCAACACAGAGTTCACTACTTGTACCACTGAGGCTAGTATTTATTGTTCTCTGGTTCCATAGGATTGTCGAATGGCCTGGGTTGAAAAGGACCACAAAGATCAAGTTTCAACCCCCCTGCTTATGTGCAGGGTTGCCAACCACCAGACCAGGCTGCCCAGAGCCACATCCAGCCTGGCCTTGAGCCCCTCCAGGGATGGGGCATCCACAGCCTCCTTGGCAACCTGTTCCAGTGTGTCACCACCCTCTATGTGGAAAAACTTCCTCCTAGTATCTAACCTAAACCTCCCCTGTCTCAGTTTAAGACCATTCCCTTTTGTCTTATCACTATCCACCCTTATAAACAGTCATTCCCCCTCCTATTTATACGCTCCCTTCAAGTACTGGAAGGTCACAGTGAGGTCTCCCAAGAGCCTTCTCTTTTCCAAGCTAAGCAAGTCCAGTTCCCTCAACCTTTTCTCATAGGAGAGGTGCTCCAGCCCTCTGATTATCTTAGTGGCTGTCCTCTGGACTTGTTCCAAGAGCCCTTTTCTTCTTGTGCTGGGGGCCCCAGGCCTGGATGCACCTAAGATCTGGTGCAAAGTTTGATTGGTTCTCTCCTGCGTGCATTAGGAAATCAAGCTGAATGCATAACCATTAGAGCATGATACTATATTTTGGTGATCCTTATAGAAAAGCTAACTTGTTAAAGCAGTATTCAAAAAAAAGCTAATGTTTTGCTCTTAATGGCTCAAAGCACTGGCAATGTTTAACTAGTTAAGGACTAGTTTAGCTTTCCTACTCCTACTTAAAAGACAATAGCTTTACAAATGTAAATTAGCCAACAAAATTCCTTCTCTTCCTGTAAGTTAATAAAAACTGATCTTGACTTTTGTCCCTTCCCTCTGAGTTTCCATATAAATTTTTTTTGGAACAAAGTCCAACCATTCCTGACAGAAGAGAATTATTCCTGACATGACAGACAAAATGTGAGGCATGACTTTTATGTTCTTTATCAGCTGCAACTCCAGGCTTAGGAAACATGGAAACATAGGACATTAATTGCAAATACCTGTGTGCTAGTTACTGAATCTCAGGAGGGAGTGCTACTGGGACATTTCACAAATTACTGAATTAAACCAATGAATTGCTCCATAAGTAACTGCAAACCTATGAGAGAAGGAATGTATTGTTAGAATGCCTTGTTTACATTGTATGTGCTAGAGACTTCATACATTTTTTTTCTACAACTGATAGAGAAATAAATTTCAATAATTTTTTAACCTAGTTAAATTTTGTAGAATGCAGTTTTTTAAGCGTTGATATTTCAGAAGGGGGGAGAAATGTGAGTAGGAAAATACAAGTGGTGGAAGCCCCATCCTCAGAGACATTCAAGGTCAGGCTGGAAGTACTGGTCAGCCTTATCAGCTTTAAAGACAAGTGGTTGCCTTGCCCCGCTGCTTAGAATATCTTTCAACTTGGTTATTTTCACTTTGTTCCTGCTAATGCAGAATCTTAGGTAAGGTTTCCGAAATGCATCCAAAATCTGTTCCTATTAATTCAATATCAGAAGTCTGACTTCTGTTACCTGCTTCCATTGGTAATAACAGTAACAGGAGAGAGGGCAGGTGGAAGGGATCTCTGAAATTCTTTTTTTTGTTTTGTTTTGTATTTTTTCTCTGGCTCAGATCATTATGGTTGCGTTAAGCTTAGAGCATGATTTCTTGTTAAGCAAATCACACTTGTCAAAGTAAATGTGACATGGGAAGAAATACAAAATCAAGCAAAGCTACCTGTAGAGAACCTAACTCTTTCCTTTATTGAAGGATTGCATAATTGTTTTGCTATTGGTCAGATATCGTCTCAGAGCTAGTAGTTGCATGGATGAGTGAAACAATATAGCATGTTTTTGTATACTGTATTGAATTAATAATTGTCATGAAATATTTAAAAATAAGTAGCAAATTAGGAAGAGCTTGTCCAGATTATTTCTCTGGAATATAAAGGGCTTATGATTTGATTCTCATATTTGTATGTACATTCATTACCTTTGCATATCTTTTGTCTCAGTATGTATTTTTTTGACTAAAAGATGAGATGACTCGTCCTGATATTTGAAACATACTGAATAGGAAAGCAAATAATCACTTTCTTATCAAAATCTGAAATTCCACTTTGTTCTTTACTAACAGCAAGACAGGAAAGAGCAAGTTACCGGAAGACTTTGGGATTGCTGGGGACGAGATTCTAGAAAGGACAATGAGGAAATGAGTGTGGGACTAAGTAATTACTAGTGCTCTTAGTTGGAAAACTGGCATGAACTAGTATGCAATTGTTTGAAGTGCTAGTGACCTCTTATAAATTACTTCAGTGATTTCTTCAATTACTGTAGAAGCCTAATTGTTTATTACTGCTGCCCTCTGTTCTGAAGTGCTGCCTCATTCTAGAGTGCTCTGCTTAAGGGACACTTCTCCAGCAGTCTAAACAAACACTGTGTTTCAACGAAGCTTTCTATTTATTTAATTTTTCCTTGTATTTCCCTGTATATTAATGTTTCTGAGGCATGTTCTGGAAGAGGATTAAAACTTTGTCTGAAGGCAGCAAACCTAAGCCACCTCAGCAAGGCAGACTGTCAAAATTTAAATGAAAAGCATGAAGCTGGCTTTATAGTTGCTCTGATTTGCCTTAGCAGCCAATGTGCCCTTATCCATCTAGTACAAATTCTTATCCTTGCTGCTCTAGTGGGCTTTGCTGAAGATGTTGGCTTTTAATGAGTCAGCAGTGTTTATCAGTTTCAATATTGTGCCTTGGGAATGTTGCCACTTATACTTTAATATGACTTGGCTTGTCAGTTTAAATCTTGTTGTATTTCTGTGTGGGTTTTTTCTTTTTCTCAATTTTAAACTCATATAATATTGCAGTTTATAGGAATCCTGGCATATTGTCATGAATTATCCCTCCTGGTTCTTAGATAAACAGTTTAGGAAGACATTGTTCTTTGTTGTTGCACTGAACTGTTTTATTTGCCAAGTTTATTTACTGTATTTAAAGATAGAATGCTAAGAAAACTCTGAATGTAGGTTTTCAAGATCTTGTTTGAGTTACAGTAGGCATTTCACTTGGAAAATACTCCCATAAAGGCCTTTCTGTAAAATTTTAATTGTTGCTGCTGAAATGCCTTACACAAATTCTTCACATAATCATGTTTAATAATCATACCTTTTCTAAGCCTATTCATGTAGGAAATAATCATGTTCTGTTAGAAACCACCTTAATTCATTGTGCTGGCATCTCCTAATACTGTGAATCAAAGATCATGTTGGGTATGTTCACAACCTCAAAGTTGTGACTCCCTGATACAGAACTTAGCGTGGAGTTTTGTAGGCGATGTGCAGTGAGAATCTGGGGGACTTGCAGTGCTGTCATCAGCTTTGTATGGCCATTAGCAACTTCCTTGCCTCCTCTTTGCTTTGTAGCTCTTTGGGTAAAGGCAATAAACCTTCTTCCTCCTCACTCCAATGAATTTAGATTGCTTAAATTAGCCTTCAGGTGCCTATTGTGTTAGAAGCCCAGACTGAATTTCTGATGTAAATAATTTCAAAAGCAGAGGAATGCTACATGCTAACAGAACCTTCCTATGCAGGAAAGACACTGTGTTTCACTGCCATGAATTCAAAAATAGAGATAGATTGTTCTACTTGTTTTTTAATGTGCTAAGGCAGTATTTCACTATTGATATAAAAGGAGTGTTGGTTTAAAGTGACTATCTCTGATTTTGCATCATTCATCCAAAAGTTGTATATACTTTAAAAAATATCTAATGCCGCATCTGTGAGATATCATCTAAAAGATGAAAAGTCTTTACACACATCAAATCTTAACAAAGGTCTTTCATAAGTATTTGTTTTGCATTATGATTCGTAGCTGGGAATACTTCATCTAAAGCAAACTGCAAGAGAATTCAAAGCTCATCAGTGATCGCTCATAGTTGAAATCTCCCTTTTTCCATTTTGTATTGCCTTCCAGTTTTACCTTTATAATTGTGTAATATGTAACAGTTCAAAAAAACAGGAAAAAAAAGTCCCCATTGTTAGATTCTAAGTGCAGTGTTCTAAGTACAACATGTACCTGCAGATGGTATCTGTGAAGGAGCATTTGTGGTTTATGACCTGCCACTAGTTCTGTTCACACAGAGTCCCCAGGTACATCTGAGATGTGCAAAGAATAGGAATAGCGTTGTCTGTGCAGTGTAGGTACCTGAATACTACTTCCTAATTGGCACTGGCGCTCTTGCTCTGAAGTTTGGAGGCTCTTTCAGTGTGAAATAAGGTGGTGATACTGTACAGTTCTTCTTGTGTTTTCAGAAAGGTACTTCTACCAAAGTGGTATTCTAAAAACAGATGGTATCTGGTTAGATAGGACCTTCATCCATTGTAAAAGAGCAGTTTAGGGAAGCTGTTTGTTCTGAAGTGTTAACCTCTGAAAGTGGGCCCAAAACATCTTGTTTTCTTTGACGAGATTATTTCCAAAACATGTTGCTATTGTACTGGCAGAGAATTCATACACTTCAGTTGTTAGGTGTTACAGAGTGTATGCATATGTTGACAGAGAAAACAGAAGCAGCTCCAAAAACTTAATTCATAATATATATTACGATTGTAAAATCATTTTTTTGTTTTATGTGTTTTGTTTTCTTTAAACTGAAGTTTATGGGGAGAATATATATATAACAAATCCCTATAAATTGCTTTCCCTTATTCCAAATTTATGGCTTTAACGATCTTTTGTGAGAAGCTGTTTATCTGAGCTGTGTATACATTGACATACTGGACTCATGTGGCTTCCCCTTTTTAATCTGGAATGCTTTTGGAAGAAATACCAATTGCCAGAGAATATTCACAAACTGTGTAAAGCAGGACATTTTCTTTACTATATGCTGTCTGGGTCTTTCAATATTTGTAGTACTTAGGGAATGAAAACACTGTGTTCATGTGTGGATATGTATAAAATCAAGTTCTTGTCTGTATGGAGGTTAATTGCAATGGAGGCTCCTGGCAATAAAATTGTACGCTGTGCAGGTTTAGTTGTTCAGATAGCTTATCTTTTGCTATTTCTCAACCTGCGTTTTGGATTCATGCTAACAGTTTAGAACATATCTGACTTCTTTGTGTTCTTAATATAAACAAGAACTGAGAAGATTTCTGCAGCTTATAACTTCTTACAGGTGCTTTCCATTTACATGCGGATTTCTTTGCTCTGAGAGTAAACCTGAGGCAATTATTAAGCTGGTCCATAATTTTAAATTGAGTGGGTAAGAGGCCTGAGCTGTGGAAAAAGGAAATTTGTTACAGCTTCTTAGAAGTATGCTTTGTTTTTCTTTTTCCCCATGATGTACAGTAACTTGATGGTCTTGAGTACTCCTGTAAGCAGCCAGCTTTGCCTTCTTTTTCACTGCCTTAATTCTGGTCACAGTACAAGTAACAGATCAAATTATCTTTGTGATATTCACAGTGAGGCTCAATATTGCTCTGGAAACCTGAAGGAACTCCTACCAGTCCTTAGGTAGACATTAAGCATTAGTTCTGTAAAATGGCTTGTTCCCTCTGGGCAACGTAGTTTCTTCTGGGCTCACACAGAGCTGAGCAGCTCCTTGTATTAATGGAGTGCTGTGTGGTTACTTCTATCGTGGCTGTCTCCTATTTCACAGATAACATTGTGGTCTGGCGTGATGTGTGCCACTGCACTGCAAACGATATTTTATGGAGCCAGCTTGAGCCTTCCAGCTTGTTCCTGCTCCTAACTATTTTACCTTGTGCTTGTGGCTTTTCCATCCTTATTTATGTGCAAGGAGCACTTGCATTCCTTCTGTCTTAAAGCTCTCTGATTTGTTCCTGCCTGCAAGCCTTATATATCCCAGAATGTGTAATAGTCCTGCAAGAGTCAAGCTTCTCGTTGATGTCCATATCTTTTTTTGCAGTACTTGTATCCCTTCAGTACGTTTCTGACTACAGGGTAGCACTGTTTTCCATTGGAAGTCTCCCGTAACTGAGCTTTAAATTAGGAAGACAAGTAATCTACAGCCTGCAGTAATGAGTTGTGTCCTTTAACACTGATTTAACAGTTTGGACAACATTTTACATAGCTCTCAATAGAGAAGTTAGGAGGAACTGCAACAGCAGAAAGCATCTCCTCTAAGCTCCACTGCCAAGACATGTCTTCTACCTTGACACTTGGGTAGGTTACAGCTGTTTGGTGTCTCCTATAACCCCAGTGCAGTGCAAACACCTTGACTGTATGCTTGCCTGTCTCTGTTTTGATGCACTGAATATTTAGGAGACTGTCTTGAGTGTGGTGGCCTTGACATATGGAAATGCTTTAGCACAGACTAAACCTGGGATTTTGTGATAATATTCACCCCACTGTGTTTCTTTGATGTACCTGTAGAGGTTGACACTGACTGTTTTAATGATCTGAATGTGTATAAGTGGTCTCTGACCTTGTCTTTATGATTGTCTGTGCATCTATCACAATGAGGCATAAGTGAACCATGACGTTCAGTAGCAATATAGAATTTTTTTAGTAGCAATGTATAGCAAGCACAGTTGATCACTGATCAAACCCATAGCCCATTTTACTCCTGCAGATGAGTGCAGAATGGCAGCAGTTAGCTGTAGCAATGAATTTTGAACAGAGTAAACACTGAGAGCTCATTTGTTATTGATTGGTGAGGGTATGGCAACAGGCAATGATGGAGAAAAGCAGGGCTGCGTGCTGCTGAGAAATGAGACAGTCAAATAATGTTACACTTCACTAATTTTCAGACACAAAATATAGTAGAGGTTTTACAAGGCTGTTATATAGGAAGCAGCTGATACTGTTTGAAATGCATTAGCACCAGTTATCTGGTATCTGCCTACACTATTCAAATAAATCTTTAAGGCAATTTATCTAATAAAAATTACAGTAAATAGAAAATGCTTTCAAAAAAAGGCATTTGCAGACTTCTTATAGGTGCCCTCAGTCTACATTTGTTAGTGTATGCATGTGTTAAATCTGTGTTAAAGTTGGCTGCTTCAAACAACGGAAATGGTATCCCATGTTCAGTTAAACATTATTAACTTTGTCTGTTCCACTTCCTTTGATTTCTCTTTCTACTCTTCATGATCTTGAGTTGTGATAGGCAAACTGATGTTCTACCTAGCACTTCAGCATGATTGACCAAAAGCAGATGCTCTCTTCTCTCTACCCTTCTGCTATGTTTGCTAACCTGTTTATAGTAAAGATACTCTAAGGCACATGGAACTGTGTTGGAAACGTAAATAATACTCAAAATCTGAGTTACATACCCAGTTGTTTAACTCTTAATTATTACAGGAAGAAAATACATTGTAATTGTGGGACCTTCATTTTCTGATCTTCAAGCAGCTCTCAGTTATACAGCAAAGACTTCTAGTGATTCTTAGCTCTAAGGCATGCTAATATCATTGGGAAATGATATTATTTGCATTGTAACTGTATTTCTAAGGCTTCAGGGAGCTAAATAATATATTGTTACATCTTAGGAAAAAGTTAAGCCACTACAGGTTTACAAAGTAAATAACTATGATGTGCCATACCCTATTTTTTCCTACTTCTCCAAGGCCTCTGCTTCATCTAGTGTTCAGGATGTTGATTCATGCTGTATGGAGAGTGAATGCCATTGTCTATCAGGTGTCTGCTGTGTTTGTTCTAGTATTTGGAAGCTTGACACCTGATATACGTGATCTTAATGACTGAAGTTGGACAACTATATATAGATGTAGATACATCCTCTTTGATGGACTATCTTTGAATGTTTCTGAGTTTGTATACCTCTCAAATTCTGCCGTGTTTAAATACTATAAATAACCATGAACAATTTAACAATTTGTCAAGCTTTTGATGGTGTTCAGTAAATACAGCTTGGGCTAACATAAATTTTCATGTCCACTGCGCAGGTGCTACATGTAGATAATACATGTAGATAAATTTCTGCACCAACATTGTAAAACGTCTGATGTTTTAACAGTAATATTTACGTGTGCAAGTTTTACACAGTGGTGCTTATCTTCATTCTTATATGCATTATGCTCTTATGCATTTTATATGCGATCTATACGCATTTTCGGTTAGGAGAACATCTAAGTACCAAGATAACAGATGCCTAGAATATATGAAGGCATGTACATTAACTTTCTGAATACCTCTTAGTGAAGAAGAGTTTTTATTTTGAAGCAAGTATACATAAAACTGGAAGATTTTGCAAAGATTGTCAAAATTTGATAGAGACTTAAATAACGTAGCAATCGTAATTACTGTAGCATAACTTCAGGGATGGGTTGGACATTCTTTTAGGTGTTCTATCACCTTTATGTTGAACAGGCTTTACCTGAAATTGAAAGAAATTCTGTTCATGGTATCAAGTGAAACATCTACAGGGCAGGAAAAAAAAATGCATATTTTACTGTAATGTTATTTTTTTTTCTATTTGCACGAGGAAAGTACAAAATTAAGCCAGAACTAACAGGCACAAGCCTGTTCTTTAAAATGCCTTAGTATATTATTAAAGTAATAAGTAAAAAAATAAAAATGGTGTTACTAATTATTTTATAAAATAATAAACAACAGACACTGTCCTGGAAAACATTCTCACGTTTTAAACAGTTTATGTTCTAGAATCTTTATTGCTTGGCCTGTTAATTCTTCCATTTCCATGTAGATTAAGTTATCAGAATAATGATGAGACTTCATTTTACTCAGGATTACTTTCCAGATACTTTAACTTTTTAGAGAGTGCAGTGCCTTTGCCAGGAAGACGGTGTACACAATAGCTACATTATTTTAAATCTCCCCTGCATAACAAGGCCTCAGTGGCTGAACTGACATTATCTCCCTCAGCTGATTACGCTTTCTGCTAGTGGATTGCTGTCAAGAGTAAGAGGTGGGGCAGAGAGAATCTACTTATCAGTTCTGCTGTAGTTAATGTAGAATTTAAAGCAGAAAAATCCAGACTGTCAGTAACGTGCTCAATAATTTGTGCCAAGACCTGTTTATCAAACTGCTTATCTTTGGGAAGGGGCGTAGTTAATTTCTTCACTAGTCCATATATTATTACAGAAATTACAAATCTGCTATAAAATCAATACAACTAATTGTAAATTAATAGATCTCTAAGCGGGAAGGAGCATGTAATAATGTAGATGAGTCCTTGACTGAACGTGCCAATTCTGGTGTTAAGGGTGGGAGCTTCCCACTGTTTTATGTGACATCTTCAAGTGTAAACACATTTCTTTTCCTTTCCCCAACTGATTTAGCCTGCTACTGTAGCAAGTAACATTTCCATTAGCCTCCTACCGTTAAATCGTGGAGTAACTATAATCACAAAAACATCCAACATGCAAGCAAAGTAATAGAGTAGCAACCGTGGTCATAGCTTATCTCCATCTTACAGGCATTTGTGAGTTCACCACAGCTGGTGCAGAAACAAATCCCTTTAAACTGATTCTAATGGAGAATAAATACACTTTCTTATGATACCGGGTTTGCAGCTATTTTTGCATGCATTTGCTAGACAGAAAAGCTCTGTTTCTGTTGTTTTCTTTTTGCTGCTAGGCACTGTGCATGGCAGCGTCCTGTGTGTCGGTGCCTAGGCTGCTTGAAGTGGTTGTTGTAGGAGGGAATAGTTTGAATGTCAGGATATTTCACATTTTATTTATAATCAATTACATGTAAATGCTGACAATTTTAGTTATGTTGCAAGCAATAGAAATAATTTTATGGCAAGAAGAGATTTCCTTTTTATTGCTTGCGCTATTTTGGTGCAGACAGTGTTTTCAAACATATAGTAAACATACATTTCTGTAATCGACCTTTTTCAATTAAAAACAAAATAGATATGTCATTGCACAGAGTTCTCAGCTTTTCTTTTACTGGAAACCTTAGTTTGGTAAAGTACTTAACCTTGCTGTAGAGTCAATTCAGCTTTGCTTGAAAGTTTTTCTGATCTGGGATTTCAAGGTGTCCTTTCTTTCCTCTGAGATTGGAGTCTGGAAACTTGCCACAAAACCATTCATGCCAAAGACTTATCTTACAGCACACTTCATCTGTGCTGGAAATAACAACACCTGTTAGTATTTGACAAATTTGATGGTTCCTCTTTCAGTGCTGGGTTGTTGTTGAATAGCAAAGTAATGAATAGGGTGATGATAGTAGGTCCCATGAAGAGACTTCACTCAATACCGTGAGACTTTGCATAGTCTGAGAGTGCCAGGAATGTGCCTTCACATGAAAAATAGAGCACAAATTCATATGAAATAAGTAAATTCAAGGTCAGCTGGATGTATGCTGAAGTCTACTGCATTGCTGCTTTGGACACATCTGATCATGACAAGAATTGTAATATCATGTGTGATCTCCATATGTCAAAACTGGCAGTAGTGAAAGGCAAGGTTGAATCAGCTCAGGGAAGTTACATAGAGAATTAATGGAAGGGGATTATTTTCCCATGGGAAGGCTAACTCACAGATTTACTGGGCACTAATTTTCCTTGCAATTGTACTGATATCAACTGAATTTCAGAATGAGTCTTGTCTTCTACAATGTGTGTAGCTGCAGGGGAAGAGAGGCTGAATCTTTCTGTGGCAACACAAACAGTGAATGTGGGTATCAAAATTGTGAGTATTTTAAGTGAAATCCTGTTGGTACATTGTCTTGTTATTATACACTTTCATAAAACAGATGGAAATATATGAAAAGGTATTGGAAGATGAGGAAAGGTCTGTTATGACTATATACTCCAACCATCTATGTTATACCTAAGGCTTAAAATGCATTCTAGCTTTATTTTAGTTACATCCTCAGATTTTTGGAATAACTACATTTGCATTGTTAGAGAATTTCTGCTCCCTAAGTAGGATCTTCTGACGCATTTCTTTTGAGTTTCATTTTAAATAATGTTTGAAGTGTAGACAACAGCTTTAGATGCTATACCTTAGTTGTAATGCGCATACAGAAATAATCTAACTTCACTGCACCTGTTCACTATACTTTACAGGTCTGCAAACTGACTTTTACCCATAATTGCAGTTTGTTACTATGATAGTTGTATTAGCTATACCTGTTCCCAAATGACTGGTAATGTCAGTTCGGTGTATGTCAGACTAGAATCGAAGTGATGATTCTGGAACTGCATGTGAAAACTTCTAATAATCTACCTATAAAAAGGGGTTTCATGTTGGAGATCCCATTGGTTTTATAACTTGCTTTGACCATGAACTTGTAAGTACAGCCAAATTCTTCAGATGTTTTCAATGAAGTTAGTACCTGTTGAACTAAAACCTACCCAAAGCCACGAAACTAGACTTGGCTTTAGATGAAACTGTAAGCAGGGAATGGCTTATACATTGAAGTGCAATCCCCTAGGCACTGGGCTTAAAAAAAAAAATTGCCTAAGAGTTGCTTCAGTCAAAACATTAAATTCTAGCATACAGTATTCCAGGAGGAAAAGTACACTACTTTTTTCTCTGGCTTTTTTTTTTTTTTTTTTTTTTTTTTTTACAGTAAATTTCACTATTCATTGTAGCTAGAAACTTCCAGATGATGGCATGGTTTATTGATGATAAACCATGAAAACCATGACTGTATGTTCACAACATGATATAGCCATTTTAGTTAAGAAATAACTTCAAATTCTTGTTAATAGTAGAAAAAAAGAACTGTCTGAGTAGTTCAACAACAGCTTAACTGTACCATGGTTTACAAGGCTCAGCGCTGCTGCACCTTACTTACGGAAGACAGAGTCTCGATAAGCTTTGTAATAAAGTACAAGACTAAAATGCATACGAAGTAGATGAGTTTTGCTTCTTTTGTGTGTTTGTTGGTTTTCTTATGTTAAAAAACAGTGTAATGAATAATGAATTTTTCTAACAGCATGTTTGGTGACCTAGCAGTGGGGTGATGTGCAGGGGCACGTCTAGAAGGAGCAGCAGAACTGTGAGATGCTTCCTAACTATCCAAGGGGCAGCTTGGTCTTTTTTGACAGCTGCACAAGTTTAAATATATATATAGTTAACTTTCTGTGATTGCTGCTTACATTTTAGTAACTCTGAATTCCTGTATACATTTATTAAAACTTATCTTTTGTTTTCCATGTCTGTAACTGTTCTGTAAGATAATGGTAGATATAAGGGTTGTCTTAGTATCTGACCTGTGCCTGATGTTCTTAGTCCTAGTTTATCAAATGTGTTGTGAATATGAATTTTCTTGTCTGTTTTTGAGCATATTTTGAGGTACTTCCTTGTAGAGATCTGGGAGAAAATACAGAAAAAAACAGTATCTTGCAATATGCGAACAGTAAGCAAAAGGCTGAAGAGAAGTACATTTCTTAAAAGATCTTGGTTTAGTTAGAGATGATACTGGTCTCAGGAAATAAAAAGAAAAAAAAGAGAATTAACAAAGCTTTATAAAGATCAACAGAGGATTTAGTGGAGTTTTTATTTTTTCCTGTGCTCTTTCCCACTATGAGGGTAAAATGGTGTGGTAACAGGTGAAATGTGCTGAGTGCTGAACACAAAACATCTATGATGTGCCAGCACTAATGGGTATGTTTGTGCCCTGAGGTGCTGATCTGCCAGGGAAGCTCCATTCCTCTGGACCAAGGGCTGGCACATCACCTATCATTCTCTGTGGCTTTACAATGAAAGGCACTCTGCAGATATGCACAACCTGATACTGACTACAGAGCTTCCCTATCTCCTTATATTAGGAGTGTCCTTGTTAGGCTTTAGAAATAAAAATTAATTTGGAACACTTAAAATATATTTCTGAGGAACACAACTGCATATGAACTAAAATCTTATGAGAGTTAGAGGGTTGATATATGGTCAGCCATAAATATTGTATAGGAAATCCTTTGTCTCTCTTTAACGAGCTTACAGAGTTCCTTATTTAAATGCACAGCACTGTATTTTGAATGATTCAAATGTTTCCCGTGATAGCAAAGTTAGATAAGGAGCACTGCAGTTCAAAGACAGTATCAATTGTAAATGAGGGACTTTGTTCTTTTCTCTTATCCTAAGCTCTCTTTAAACTGTCCTTACGCATTATGTATTTCATGTGCTTGAACAGTGATGTGTGTCCAAACTATCCCATTCTTTGATGATACATGCTAGTAACTAAAAAGGATTGGAGTGGATCTATACTCATGTTCAACAGAGACAATTTGGTCTATTAAAAAATAACATTAAAAAAAAAAAACTGTGTTCTAATAACTTCCAGATGCAATCTCATTTCAGATTTCAGTAAACTCTTATTTATTATCACAATTGTTGTTTACAAAGTTAAAGCATACTGTAGTGCTGGAGCACCTCTTCTATGAACATGAGCTGAGAAAGTTGGGCTTGTTTAGCCTGGAGAAGAGAGAGCTGCTGAGAGACTGTGGCCTTCCAGTACTTGAGGGAAGCTTATAGCAGCTGAACTGTTCTTTTCCTTTTACACAGTCTGATAGACAGGGGAGAATGGCTTTAAATTAAGAGGAGGGAGATTTAGTTTGGATGTTAGGGGGAAACTTTTCACTGAGAGGGTGGTGAGGTGCTGGAACAAGCTTCTCGGAGAGCTTGTGGATGCCCTTTCCCTAGAGGTGTTCAAGGCCTTGTGGGGCCATGGGCAGCCTCATCTAATGAATGCCTCGTTTAGTGGTTAGTAACTGTGCCCACAGCAGGGAGTTTGAACTACGTGATCTCTAAGTTCCCTTCCAACCTAAGCCATTCTATGATTTTTTGACTTCCTTCTGACCTGTTGACATCACTCTATTTAAAAGCTCTTTTTATGCACATCTGATTACATAATGATTCCACTAGTAGAACTTCTGAATCTATAATAATGCACAAGGTTTACTTTCCATATATTCTCGAGTAAGGACAGTGGAATGCACCACCTCATTCAGAAGGGGGAAGCTTGGCTGAACCTTTGCCTGTTGTTCTCTGCAGAGGAATGAGTCCCAACACAGCCCTTGGTGTTTCCCTGTTGAGAAAGTACCCAGAGCTATCGCTCCCTCCACGTCTGTGAGATGAGGCTCATCTCCTCTTCCCTGCTCTGTGCCTTAAACTATATACCCCTCTTCCAGTAGCCTCAATTGCTCTGCCATTTTGAATAAGAGACATTTCAGGGATGTGTTTAATTGTATGTATATTTACTGGTAGTACTGAACATGCAGACTATACCCCTTCAAACCATCTCTTACTTTTGTGGGAGGAGGGGGAAGAAAGGAAAGTTGAAACTGAATGAAGTAGAACTTCCCCTCTCCTAAATCAAGAAAGAATTCCTAAATAATCTTTATTTTCTTTTTTCTTTCAGGTAAGTGGAAGCTTTCTCTTCATGACTTGGGGGAGCATTTATTTCCTGTGGTAAGTGTTCTCCATTATATAAATATATTGGTCAGCTCTGTATAAACAAACATTTAAGTAATAAGCCTATCTCTGGTTCAAATTTAAAATCTTTGGTGCTGGTGTTGGCTTGTTTCATAACTGGCAACAGATGGTTCCTAAAACACTGTGTGTGTGTGTGTGTGTGTGTGTGTGTGCTACATCTCCAGGTAGTTGGTATTCTTGAATGGAAAGGTTGGTCTGTCCTCTGTAGAATCAGCTTGGTTGCGAATATCTTCTCTTTTTTTTTTTTTTTAATAGTGGTTTATGATTTAGTGTTGAATTTTTTGGTCTTCGATTACAGAAAATTGTTGGCTGAAGTGGTTTACCTGTGTTTCTAATTTGACTACTTGTTCTCCAGTTGTCGTTTTATAGCATGAAGTGCTGTTTTCTTTGTGTGCTCTAGTATTGTTTCACTCTGCTTTGCCATAGCGCAGTTCTGACCATCCATGGCTCTGTCTTATAAATAATGCTAAAATGCATATACTAATGATATGCCATACCTGGGTAAAGGCAAAGGAAGGGTTGTTAGTTTTCTTTAGTGACTTGGTTTTTAGTTTTTAAGGGAGAATGTTCTATTTGGACTGTGCAAATTCCACAGGTTCTTTGCTTAAACAGAGGTATGATGGATGAGGCAGTGGACTGCAGGAGAGGAAAAACCTCCCTTTGTGTTTCTGCACTGTCATGGAAATGGCAATACATGTATAATCCTTCAGTTGAAATGGTGATTATTCTATCATTATCTTTTCAATTCTATCTTTTGAAATGAAATTTTATGACTCTGCTTGATTTTTTTGTGTGCATATGTGGGGTTCTTTTGAGCATAAGTCTTTATCCTATGTCTTTTTTATATATTGGATTAAATCATGCATTACTTATGGTAATGGTGCTTTAAGTGTATCTAGCATATGCAGCCTTTGCCAACATACTTCTTTGATATTGATGGTATTTTTGAACAGGGGTAAAGAAGGTTATTCTCACATGGAAAAGCCATTCACTTCATTATAATTGCTCTTTTTCATTTTTTAAAAGGAATAAGCAGTTTGTATATTAGCAGTAATGTACAGTTCAACTTTTTAACCCAGTGAGGTTGTATTGTTTTTATTTTGATCATGTTTTGTTGCTAAAGCAAAAAAAAAAAAAAAAAAGTGCCAGTTAACTTAATTTTTAAATCCTCAGTCGTGAAACATTAAAACTATGGTGATGTAATATGTCCTTGTTCAGTGCTCCTATGAAGGCTTAGTACGTTCGATCTATGCTGGGGTACCTATTTTCTATGGAAGACTGTATAGTTAAGCCTGTACTTGCAAAATGTTACTCCATGGGATTTGTCACTTAGCTGGAAGATACCCAGAAACTTCCTTTTTCTGGCCTATGGGAGACATTTGCTTAATGCTGTCACTAGGTCAAAATCAAGTGTATAGATATTTTCAAGGTTATAGATTATTGTAACTGCAGGGCTAACATTGGGGTAAAGGAGAAGCTAGTACAGCTGACAAAATCAGAGCACCTGTATGTGTATGTGCATCTATAAATACATGAACCTTTTAACTGAGGGTATTATCCTGAACAAAGTTTTTATATTAAAGTTCTGTGCTTAAAGTAAAAGCAAAAAAATATATATTTTGACAGCACACGAGGCTGAATTAGCTTGTATTCAAAAGATACCTGTAGCAATATGAAATATTTGTCTTGCTTCAAACACTTTGAAGTTAGAATGGGAAAGTACTTGTGCTTAAAATATCCCTTCTTTTCACTGAATGGTTGCTAAAACTTTTTTTCTTCGGAGGTCTTATGAAGAAAGCTTTAAACTTCTTCTCCAAAGAGAAAGTCAGGAACATCTGAAATAATAACTTCAATCACACCTTATCAACAGAAACGAGATTTTATTGTCTGCTTATGTGATGTAGGAAATTGACAACTATAAATAAGAAATATCTAAATGGAAGAACAGGTCATGCCAGAGTTGAGTAAATGAACTGGAAATTGTTGTTGTTGCTATGTTGTTAAGTGTTGGCTGAGTGGTTAGAAAGACCAGAAACCATTCTGTTGCTGGCATCCAGCAAGGGAAGGAAACTTGGTGCATGCACACAAGTGTGATGTTATACCCACTGATGAATGATCTGTGTGTGAACAAAACAGCTCTTGAGAACATAATTATATCAGTGTCAAGCCTAGATACAACTGACTTTTCAGCTTTTAGATTTTCTCCTCAAATAGGAACACTTAAAAATGTATGTTTTAAGAAAAAAAAATCTTTCTCCAGGAATACAAGAGACAGCATATGTTACTTCAGATATTATATTGTGGTCTATGCCCCATGCTGTTTTCAAGCCTGTTAGAGTTTTCTTTTCTATTAAAGGAGCAAGACGAGAAAGATCAGAAAACAGCAAAATGGAAAGGTGCAGAAGGTCAGGTTTTGTGCTTGCATAGGTTTTTTTCATAGTTGTGCTTTGAACTCTTTTAAGAATGGCAGAGGCACGTGAATCCAGATGTTGTTTGAAGAAATGCTTCAAAAAGGTCTGGTCTGAGCAAAGCACACCAGTGTCAGGGCAAACCCATGCTGGGGCTTTTGTGACCATTTGCAGCCCAATGGCTTGACAGCTGCACCCATTTTAAGTGTTCATCTTATACAAACATGCCTATCTTATGTTATGTGTTTGATTTTAAGATGCTGGTTCCCAATACCTAAAGCTTTTATTTGTAAAAACTGTAGTTTTTCATGGTTTTATTTTGTTTTTTATAGTACTTAATCTCAGTGTACTCAACATCATCATATAATGGATTCTCTTCCCACAGAAGGAGTGGGGATTAATAGAAATTCATTTCTGTAATAAATGATGAAATGGTTTCAATAAAGATTAGCTTTTTTTAACAAAAAAAAAAAAGGCCATAGATATTCTTAGCTTAAACTGTACTTCAGGCAGTCTTCAAAGTATTAGGAATAGAATTTTGATTAATGCATATATTTGAAAATCTTCCAATTCGTTTTGCAATTCAGGTAGTTTCCAGAATCAAAGCAGTGCAGAAACTGAGAAAAGGTAATCTGAATCCATGGTGTACAGCAGACTTTTTAACTGCAGTCTGGCTTTGCGAGCTTTTTCTTATTGGTCATTGTTTTAGGTTGTAAGTATCTCAGGTGTCTTTTCCATTTTCCATCACTGGTTACATTCTTACTGAACAAGTCTCATTTTATTTTCAGAAGTAAAATGATTCATTTTAGAAATGTTTCACTTCCACCTCTTATTACTACGTTATTTGTTCTCTTACTTTAATAGATGAGTCAAAGGCTCCAGTATAGACATATAAAACATCAAACGAAATAGCTGCTGTTAAAAGGAGATTCCAAATGAAAATTATACTAACAAAAGCTCATAAACACTAAAAATCTTATTTCAAAATACATAAATAGCTATCCTGAAGCTATCCTCAAGTAGTGTTGAATCTGACATTCATACCTCTTCATTTGGACCCATGCAGTTCCATACTTTAGCGTGGGAGGGGGAAACGTTTCTTAACAGCTCAGCAGGGTTACTTCAGCTGAACATAATCTTGAGGCATATATGGAATGCCTGCATTCCAAGGTGGTTGGAGGCTATCACTAAGATTCTCTTTCTGGATAATTGGTTGTAGGCTGATATATAAATATATTTATATGTTTATGTATGTATTTATATATATATTTTATATATATATATATTGTATTTATATATATATTTTACATTCTGTGTGTGTAATGGAAGATTTTTCTAAAGGAGAGAGGAAGGATAGATTTGTTAGTTTTTTTACTTGCTATGCTCTAGCTCTATTTTTTAAAATACTTTTTCTAAACTATATATTTATGAGCAAATTTGGCTTTCTTAAATGGTTGATTACAGATAGTGCCTATTTATCTTAAGAGAAAAATCATTGCATTTTGAGATGCTTCACCAACAAGGATGAAGCAAACAAGATGTCAGTCTTCTGACAGTATGCGACGCAAGAAAAAAAAGTCTTGTGGAACAGATGTGAAATTTGTAGTGGCAGATTGCTACTAATAAATTTACTTCAACTTCATGAATCTGATAAATAGCAGCTAATAAGTAATGTCTGATAAGTAACTTTGTTTTTCATGATTATATTGTCTAGATTTTCCCAAAATTGCCTCTTTTTTTTTTTTTTCTGCAATAGGCTGGTTAAGGTTTCCAGTTGAAGAAACTGCAGCCTTCACTGAGGAAACACTTGATTCTTTTCATGGAGTTAACACACTAAAATATGTTTGTGAAAGTTTTGAGAATGCGTACATGTGAATAAAGGTATACACATGCATGCAAAAACACATACAAAGTTGTGGCAATTTCTATTACTGACCTAGCTAGGTTACTCTTTGCATTGTTGTTTTAATGTTCAGAACTACATTGCTCTTCTCTTTTAATACGCTTTGTATTGCATTGGTACTGCATTTAGTCCATGACCTCTTCTTTACCTTGATCTGTTTTCAGGGGGATTAGTCTGAATCACATTTCATAAAAGCAGAAAACACTTTAGTTACTTTAGTTCCAATTCAAAGAGTTGATTTGTTGAGATTGTGGTCAGGAAATTATCACTGTACTTTGGTCTTTTTAAAATTAATTTGGAAACTTAATAGTAAGCTCATAGCTGTAGCTTTTTGCCTTTTATTTTTTTAATTTTAAAAGTGGGTGATGAATTTGTATGAAAATAATCAGTCTAGTCCCCGAAGATGCTCACAGTCCTCAGTAGCAGGATTTGTGACTTTATAATAGAGTGGGTAGAGCTAATATGGACCGCAGTAATATTGAGCTTCGTTGTTACATGGCTTCAGATTAACTTGTTTTACTTGGCTTATTTCACATCCATTGTACAAACTCAGTGTGCAGGTAGCTTGGAGGTGGCAGAAATGTCTTGTTAAATTGTAGCTCTTAAGATTTGTTTGAGATCCTGTTGAGAGTGCTTGGCTTAAACAAGCACCTGTGCTTGTTTATGCCTGTGAACAGGGGAAAAAGAAACACTGCACTTTCAGGTTTACCTTGTACTGCAGCTGGAGTGAAATGCTTTACGAAACCTTGCAAATGTTTCTGTCCTTTTTCTGTCAGCTGGTATGGACCTCAGTGAACATCAGACTATCTGGTGTTGTATATCAAAGCTGGATATTTAAAAAATAAATAAATACATAGTGGAATAATTCCAAATCATTAATTTTTGTTTGCGGTAATTAAACAATCGTACCATGTCACATAGATATTGATCTGTGTTTTACTACCATACAGTCTTTTTGAAACAAAGCCAGGCATACAAACAGCAAGTGATATCTCTTTTTAAGAAGTGCTCTATGAGACATTTAAGTAAAATATTTGTTATTTTGCGATTATTATTTGAATGAGTGCCTTCCTAATTATATGAAATATCTGTTTTCCTCAGGGCTTGCCTGACAGCATATATAGTACATTGCTGTCTTATAGCTCGTTAGTAACAGCTTCATTTATTTTTTTATATTCTGCCAGCTGTGGGAATTTCTTTGATTCTTCTGTGTTCAGAACTTAATTTTTTTTTTGGGAGATGGGAAGAGAAACTTGTAAATAAATATAATAATACCGAAGTAGAGTGACAGCGGAGGAGTTACCAACAAATTGTTTTAACCATCATTTACAAATGTAATTAAGAACTGAAAAGATAAGCTTAAATTGTAGCGGAGAGTCTTACACACAGTAGAATCTGCTCTTTTACAACTGCACACTTTCAGCACTCATTTACATTGTTATTTCCGAAGTCTTTGCATCTGTTAAATTATGCAAATCAACTTAGCATAATATTCAGTGCCAAAATGTTTTATTTAATAGCAGTCATTAATTTATTTTTCTAATCGATTCCACTAGGAAATCATTTTAAATGTATAGTTTTGTTTTAAATAGGTCCCAGTTCAACATAACTGAAACCTGTCGGGTCTCACAGTGATGGAGGGGGTGTGGTGTTCTGTTGTTCAGTTTTTTCCCCAAAACGTGCTGCTGGTAAATGAGAAGTGATGCCTCCCTCTCCATTTCCCTCACACTTACCCTATAATTTCACATGAGAGAATCAAACTACGTATTTAAATGTGACGTAACCATATATTTTATAATGCAATGAATAACTACTATGGCTAATGCTTCTGGTTAAAGCAGAGCATTACAAGAAAGAAGGAATGGATGTAAACCTGAGAGAACTAGAGTAGCATCTCTGGGAGATCAGAAAGAAAAAAAAAAAAAAAAAAAGCAATTTTTTTTAATAGCTCCGGGTCTCTGATTTGCATGATTTTCAGAATACAAGGGCATCTTGAATACATTAGTGATGTAAGTTTTAAGAGGTTTATGGATCTCCCTAGGAAAGCCTTAATGCAAGGGAAACATGGGGTTTTCCAGTGAATTCATCTTTCTGCCTTGTGTATTTCTAAGGTGCTGTTTACATCTGAAGTCACAGCTTGGTTATTTGCAAGCACAAGTAGAGTTAGATCTAGAGATTACGGAGTTAGATCTGTCCTAGACATTTTGAGTACTAAACATAATTTAAAGGTTCTGTGATCTGAAAATACTTCTCAAGTAGTACACACAACTTTTTCTCAGTTGAAGCTATCGCATTTGAAATATAGAATTCTAGGTGGAAAAAGCTTTATATGCATGTATTTATAAGCAAAACCTGAATGGATTTTTCTTTCCACTAAACCTTTGCCCCTTCCAACATCCCAATACTTCTGTGCAGCTGCAGCAGGAAATTAAATTCGGTGCAAGAGTGGAGATTGCAATCTTCTCTCCTCCTGTATCTGACACGTTTTTACCTTGTTCTATTGCAGAGATCTGGCAACTTGTTTGAAAATGAGTGACATCTTTTTGCAGGGACAAGTAAGGTTAACCTTGCACCATTTGATAGCCACAGGGAGCAGAATATCCCATTGGTTTTGAGAAAGCACAAATGAGATTGTTGTCTAATTGAAAAATAGGACATTATTGGGGTTAATTGCTGGAAATGACCAATTATACTAACTGTTCCAGTAAAAAAACACCACCATCCCTCAGTTACTTTTTCTTCAAACAAATTATTATCAACAGCACGTTCACCAGAACTTGATTCTTACTACATAATTCTTATTTCTCAGCTTTGTGAGTAACTGGTAGATCATTACCTTGCTGCATTATTTACCTTCTGGAATTAGATGGAGCAGTAACTGTGACAGTGTGCTGCCTGTAAGTGCCTCCCTCCGAGTTAAAAGTTACAGGTTCATAAGTGCATAAAGTGATGTGGAAAAGTAGGAAGGTGGTCATCATCTCATATTTTTTCTCTCTTCCCTCTATACAGTTTAATCCAGCCATAAACAGATTGGTTCCTTTTGTCTGTTCTTCCTTCCGATTGACTTCTAGCTTTTAGAAGCATTACTGAAGGTAGAAGCAGAGGAATTAGGAACAGAGAAAAGGAACGTTATTCATATGAGGTGAAGGAGAAAACAAGACTGCCCAATTCTTGTCTGTCTGTCTGATACAGGTTTCAGGAAGGTCCCTCAGTCAGGGAGCACATTCCTGGCTTCAGTCTTTAAGGCAATGTGTAGGTGTTTATAAGTAAATTTACACGTGTATTTAATATTTCTCTTGCAAGCCACATATAGAATAAATAACATGAATGGGTGCACATGACTTTTTTTCACCAACTCATGATGCCTACCTCAGGTCATTTAGTCTGTCTATATAATAAATGTCAGAATTTTGAAAACGTAAACAGAATAACTTTGGTCTTTTAGAAATTTCCACATATTTTTAGAGAAGGAAAGAAAGAAAAAAAGTAGCCAAAGTAATGTAGACTACATTTGACTAATCTACCTGAAAGAAGGATGTTCTTTTGCATCAGAATAAACATTCAGTTTAACTAAAATGATGTGATAAAGAAGCAAATGTAATTGGAATCTATGCTCTCTTTTTTTTTTCCCCATCCTTCACTTAGTTCTTGGCAGATTTCCTCTCCATGACTGTATGTCCCTATGTTCCCAAGATACTGTGCTCTCTGCTGAATCTCAGTGGCAAGGAGAAATCTCAGTAGGTTTATTTCTTAGTGATTTGACCTTTTCTCTGTCAACTTGTTTACTTGCAAACATTTGTGTCTTTGATTCAACCTGCATTTTACTGAAAAGCAAGAAAGAAAACTAAGTCTATCTGCCTTTTGTAAGGCAGGCTTTTGATCTGTAATTTCTGTTGTGAAATAATATTTTGGAAGGTTAGATGTATTTTTTTCTTGTAAGGAACTTGGGACTCTGGGCTTGGGATTTCGTTGAGATTTTTAGTACCTTGAAATGCAGTTTACCTCACTGCAGTGTTTGATCAGATGAAGTGGAGGCACTTGCATGGGTTGCCCAGGGGAGCTGTGGAATCTCCTCCTGGGAGATCTGCAAAAGACACCTGGATATGGTGTGGTACTGGGCACCCTGCTTTGGGTGTCGCTCCTTGAGAAAGGGATGAGTCAGAGGGAACCAGAGATCCGTACCAACCCCAGCTGGTCTGTGATTCTGTGACAAAGCCACAGCTTCTCCCTTCCCCCAGAATATTAGGGTTTTGCTCCCAGTTCCCCTCCTCTGCATGTGGGCTATGGAGCTGGAGGTAGGCTCTCACATGGGGCTGCTGTGGTTCCATGCGGAAACTGACTGCCTAGCACTTCTGCTCCCGTAGCTTCTGTGTGAGCAATACAGTTAGGAAGTTACCAACTCATCAATCTTAGGTGTTTTCTAGCTTTCTCATGGAGTTCCTTGGGTGTTATCCAGAAATAATTTCAGCAACTCACTAGTTGAGAAAAGCTGTATGTGAGTTATGAGTGACTGTAGGCTTGATTAGTAAGGGAAGCTTCCTTGATAATCAGTGGTTCTGTGCACACTCTTACATGTAAGAAGTGGATGAGGGAGATTAGAGCGTATTTGTGGATTGGTTGTTTGTAAGTTATTTCAAACAAGAAAACAGCAGCTAAGACTTCTGGTTTTCATTTTTTTTGTCCCCACAAGGATGTGCTATTAGGTATCTGTAACCATGTAAATGAAAATTAGTATTTTTTTTTATGTGCACTGAAGAGATTCACTTTTTTGTATCCTTCAGCATCAGAGATGTTTATCTACTTCTCTTGAGCTTGGTTTCACCAAGATATGATTAATTAATGTAGAGAAGAATTAAATGATTTAAATGTCACTTCTTATCTGTAAAGATTGTTGTTCAAACTGAAATGGATCAATTGTAGTGGCATTTAGTGCCCTTTACTGACACTAGTTTGAGAGTGCCAACTTCAATTAAGCAATTAGTATCCTATTAATACTCTTTGGATCTACACACCTGAAATTTCAGAAATGGCTCAATGCTTCAGCATTTCGTCAAGTACAGAATTAAATTTCTATTATTCAAATCTGTGTAAATTAAGCAGACTTCATACTTTCTTTTCCTGATAGAAGTAAGATTGAAAAGTTTGAATAGTGTGTGACCTATCAAAAGAATATGAGAAGAATACCATATCTGACTAACCTTCATCTGAATGACTTAGTACAGTCTGTATCAGTGCCATCACTCTCTTGCAGACGGCAGAAATTCCATCTGTTAGGTATCTGACTGTCTTAATCATCAACTTGAATAAGTCTTTTATGAAACTGCTGCTGCTGTGCTTTCTGATTTCAGTAAAATACTGATTCAGTCCATATAAACTTTGGGATTGGGTTTGCTGAATGAGGCTGAACTCTTGTTTTGAACTAGTTTTTGCCTGCCTGTAGGTTTACTAAAAGAGTTGGGAGGACTTACGTATCTCTAAGTCTCAAATGTACATAGTTATCAGGTAGATGTGTTTTATTTGCTTGGTTCCAAAGTGTAGGTATTAATTATTAGATCTGTACTTAATTTTTAATAGACTGAATCCATTTAGAATTGGAGTGTTTTGACATTAAATGACATTATAGGTTAATGAACAACGCATTTGTAAGCCATCTGAAGACCATTAAGAATATTTTGTGTGAGTAAAATGTATGTCCTCTCTAATTATATGGAGAATTGGGTTCGAAATGGCATCTGATTCCTAATTCCAGCCTTAGCAGCCCGTATAAAATTACTGACCAAAGAAGGTAGCAGAGCTGTTAGCACACGGAATACAAATGAATGATGATGGTAGAAAATAACACAATAAAATGAACAGGCTTGTGAGTGTGCAGTGCTAATGCTTTAAATATTGCTTCATTTCACTTCATAGAGATTCTGGAGAGTGCTTGGTAGGTTTGTAAGCTTTACCCCCGGGGAAACGCTCTGACCAACAGAAATGTCAGAATGACTTGAATCAGTATGTTCATTGTGAGGGTTTATTTTTGTTTGTGTGGGTCTTTTTTGTTTGTTGGTTTGGTTTTACATTTTAGTTGTGTGGAAGCTATAAAGCCTTTCAGCCTGTCCTGTTCTACTGAATAGCTACGTAACTATTCAATAAAGGAATTCTCTTGAATCTTCCCATTCTATATTTGAAGTGCTACAAAGCCTTCAAACTTGTATTACTTCTTTCTAATCTGCCTCCATCAGGAGAAGGTCAAACACAGAAACAGCACAGAATTTTACCAGTGTTATACATTAAGTAACATGCTGAAAACCTTTTCTGAGTCAAAGATATTGGACTTTAGTGAGCTATGTCATCAGATCTAATACTCGTTATCAGAAAAACGATAACAAAATTCAGCTTCATTAACAGTATTTGTGCTCAGCAGATATGAATCACTGAAAATGAATTTATATTCATGCTCCACTCAGAAATCTAGCAAAGTGATCTTTGGTAGGCTTCACTTCTGTAAATTGAAGTGATAGCTGACTTTATCTTCTCTGTCAGACGTTTATTTATGCTTCTCACAGGGAAATGCATTACTCGGTTAGAAAGCCACTGGAATATGGTGCAAAAAGCTATTTTTAGAGAAAGATTTATCTGTCACTGACATGGATGACATCTGGTTTAAGTGTGATGAATGCATATTTGTAGAAGAAACGAGGCCATCCTAATGCAGTTGCATACACATCTTAAAAAAGAGTACAGCAGTAATTGCAAAGAAGCAATTTTTTTTGCAGATAAATCTTATTTTCTCCAGAGTTTGCTTAGAGCACTGTGGATGCTTCTTGCTCTGCCTTTCCTCCAGTCAAGTGGAGGTTACATAGTGTGTAGAATTACCCTGTTGAGAGTAGTAGATACTGAAAACCACAGGGATGATTTCTTGGGGTAGGCAAGATCCCAGTCTTCATGCTGCCACACTGTGCACACAGCCCTGTTTTGGACTCTGTATATCATTGCAGTGCAATGCATATTCCTTCCCTTCTGTGTGGCTCTGGTGGCTGCTCAGGTATTATCTGTTTATACTTATGCCTCATGGAGACATTTGTTTATTTGTGCAACATAAGCTTTTCCATCAGCTATTCATCATCTCTCCTAAAGGGAAGTAGTAGGTCAGATGGCAGCAGGCCAGGTTGTTCACACTCTTGCTCCCTTAAGGGTAAGGAAGATTAGGAGAAACAGCTTGAAACAGCAAAGTTTGTGAGACTGAACTGGAAATATCAACTTGTTTTTCTCTTTGAAGTCTACTTAGAATATGGTTTAAAGAACTCTTCAATTTTCTTGCTCAAAAAGGGGGCAAAAAAAAAGCAGGTGAATTATTCTGTGATCTGTAGTTTGTTTTCTGTTACTTTGGGCTGGGCTCTTAAAATACTGTATTTCCTTCAGTATTAATTTTTAAAAATATGATGCTGATATGTGCTACTGTTATTGCATTGCTTCGCTTGTTAAAATCAATCATGCACTGAACATTGATAAAGTGCAAGTCTCCTCTAATGGAGGTCTTGCTGAGTATCTTACTTGCATTCAACAATTTTTAAATTATCACATTGTGTAATTTTAGATAAATTCAATCTGGAAGTAATGATGTAATCCTATATATCTCCAAAACAGATTGTTCTGTTATGAGATATGTCAAATTGTAACATGATATAAAACGGTAGAAAATTGTTATAAGGATTTGTTACAAAGAATTTGTTTGAGTGCAGCAGTACGTTTTCAGTATTCTCAGAAGTATTGTTTGATCATGAGGAAGGAAAACAACACTTGTGGAAGATCAAACAAGGTTGTGTACAACATAGATTTTAAGGTTCATATAACGTCTGAGCCTTTTTTTCTGAAATTCTTCTGACACCTGTAGCTTTGCCTGTAGGAGCTGGTGAGTTTTTCAGTATAGCATAATCTTAGTCAGTATAAAATACTCAATGAAGTGGCTGTATATACTCAGCTGTTATCATTTTATCAATAGGAAACTGAGGTGGTTTTGCCCTGGTGGGCAGCTACACTCCACCATGCTTCCAGACAGAACTGGATTCAGAGATCTAAGGGAGTAGTACACTAATACAGTCCAGTACATATTAGGTAATGATTATGTCCTCTTATGTTGCCTGCTACCGTGAATTTGATTCTTTGCTGCATTTCCTGGATCAGGTTGAACCCCTGCATGTGCCTTTTTCTCTTTAACGTTATGTGGCATGTCTTAAACTGTATATCAGATGTGATATGGAGATTATATTGGTGGCATTTCCAAATATACAGTTTTTAGTTTCCTTTCTCTACTTTGATGTCAGCAATTTTGACAATTGCCCTTTACTTGTGTTCCTACCTGCTGCAGTTGGGGATTTAACTTACGTGACTTGTTCTATCTTTAAAACTATGAATCTTTCTGAGATTTTTTTTTTCTTCTCTCATTTTTTTCCCCTCAGGATTTTGTTTTCATGCTGTTTTTTCTTCTAGTAGGAAAAAGCCCATAGTTTCAGTACCTAGGTTTTTCTTTGTATCTGAGGTTTTCCACCTGCCTTGTTGTTCAAAAGTTCTGCACCTACACTTTGCACTTTACAGGCATTATGCTCTAGACTGGTGTTACGTTGTGTAATCATTTGTAATCAAATTGCTTCAGATGATTTAGCAAGCACCATTCAGAGCAACAGCTAAACAGAGGGAATATGGAAGGAAAGACTGATTTAAAGCCTGCGCTTAGGGCTTAAAACATAAAACTAACGGTGCTAAGATGGTGTGTGTGGAGACAACTGTACATTGTGCAAACCTGGCAGGATAGGAGCCCAAATTGTTTTCACTCTACTGTAGCCTGTACATGTAACAAATACCACTATACGTAAGGAGGGTACCTAGAGAAATAGGGACAGCTGTGTCAAAACCTAATTTGCAGCTGTAAGGATGGGCAACATATTTGTACAGTTCACTTCTTGATAGTTTCATACTCTGAAACAGTAAATTCTGTTTAGGGTTTTAAAATTAAAAGGATTGTTTTCCTTCAAATTAAAATGGAGTCAGGAGGACTTGAATTGTCTAATTTTTATTCTGCTTTTTTTTTTTTTCCCAACAGAAATAAAATAGGTTGGATAAGTCTTCAAAAGCATTATAAAGTGCTGCTATGAGTGGTAATGCTGTTCAAGGAAAGCAAGTGCAATTTGTTTCTTCTTGGGTATCACTTTAAACTGTGGTTAAAATTTTAATGGAAAAAAATATTTTAAACCTAGACTAAGGAACCTGTATATAATATTTTTAATTATTTTTATCTTAATATAGTTTTTTAAAAAAAAAAAACACTTATACATTATCAATGCAAAGTTTTCCTAAATACCCTCTGAGATGTCTTATTCTGGCAAATGACTTCCAAAGTGTTCTGGAAAGGTGAATGGAAAGACTGACAAGGAGAATAAAAGGAAAAGAGCCTTCACATTTGAGGAGGAAAGTTGAATTGGAACTATGAAGTTAAATAAACTTCCCTCCTGGCTTCTACTTGGTTTCGTACCACTGTCCAAAAAAAGCTTTGTTCATAATTTTCAAATCAATTGCTAAGAGCACATGGTACATAAGGCCGGGGTGTCTGAATGGTTTTACAGACTTTGGGCATAAGTATAGAATATGAAGTACTTGGGAGTGATGGGCTTGTTGGGTTTAGGTTTTACTTGGAAGAGTTAAAATAGGGAAAAATTGTTTCCCATGTAGGAGAAAAGTAATTCCTATCAAAGATGCCAAGGAAAAGAAAGTTAATGAGGATTAGTATGCCTGTGTTTCATGGTGATGAACAATGAAGATGAATATTTTTTTGCAGTCTGTGCCTTTGGAGATTAGTTACAACTTTTATTTCTGTAGGTGCTTGTATGCCACCTTCTTTAGCTTTCACTAACATGATCTCCTTATTTAATTTCCAGAGTGCAAGATTCACCCCTCTGAGTTTAGTGGTGCTGGCACAGATTTGTAACGATTTAAGACAAATGCAGCTTGAGCAGGCTTCTAATGCAGGGTGGCATGCTTCTGTATTGATGTGTTAAGTTCTTAATTAGGTGGTGATAGACTAGACAACCTTGTAATGTGGCAGCATACCCAATTTGCTCCTGAAAAGTTGTGTTTATTAAAAATAAATAAATAAATAAAATTAACCCCTACATATGGATGGCTTCAGATCTGTACTTCTACTGTTCTTTTGATTTATTAACGTAATCTAGGAATGTTTTCTCTTGCTATTTTCTTATACCTAGATACTGAACTTTCCATTTCCTCAAAGCAAGCGTGCTTCCAATTTAATGGATTTTCAGTTCTTTTCAACCTCTTAAGAACTGGCAGCCTTGCATTGCTCCAACAGCCAGTTCCCTGATTCAGCACTGCCTGGTGAACACCATGGCAAGGTTGGGCTTCTCCTGGAGCCCTTTGCTTGCCTCCTAGGGCAGCATCTCTTTAATGAAAGAGCAATTATTGTCACTGAAAAATCAGAAGCCATTCAGCCTTTTGGTGGTAAATTTTCTTTCGCCTCCAGGCACCACTTGTTCCAAAGACATAGGCATTGATAAAATATTTATGCTGAAAAGTAGCAGGGGAAGAGATTGTGCATTATGAGGTTTTAAATTTGTGTTGCTGAGACATATTTTTTTTAACTTCGGTGATCTGAAGGTGAATAACAAGGATCTTATGGAATGTATTTTGTGAGTTAAGCCAGATGCAGAATTCACTGATGCTGTCATTTCTGCTACAATGGCAAACATGGAAGTAGTTTTCTTTTCAGCTGTAGCCTGGGCCACAATGCAGTAGTTACTAATGGGGGTTGGGGGGCGAATAGAGATGGTGAGGGGGTGTAAGAGAAGAATCACTTTTTCAGTATTGTTCCCCTATTCATTAACTACATCTGGATTTTTTCCTCATGTGGCTTTTGCAGTAATAGTGGGAGCATTGGTATGGAAAGACACAGCTGTTCTCTGATGCTGGTTACAGAGACTTCAGTCTCAGTAGATGCTCTTTATAAACAGTGCTGCAACTGATATGTCCTAACAAGTGGTTGGCTATCTAAAAAATGCTGTCTTGTATACAGTATAATAGCATGTCTGTATAGCATCTTTGATTCTGTAATTACATGCTAACGCTCTGAACTATATTTATTTAACTGAATCCAGGTTTACAGTTTGACAGCACGACTATGTAAGTCTAGAGTTGTAATAATGGATAATTTCAGGCTTCAAAGATCCCAGCATAGATGTGTCCTACGCTCTTAATTCCTTGTAGTTTTCAGTTACCATGTGCAAAGGTCATGTTTTCAAATGCTATTTTTCTGTTCTCCGCTAGCTTTTCCTAGCTCTGATTTATTGTGGTAGAAAGTGAGATAAGAGCGGTAAGTTAAACTGTATGTGTTACTGAGGGATGGCAGAAGAGGCTACAAATCCTTTTAGTAAAGTAGAACACACTCTTGGTGACTGTTCTACTGGGCTTTATTAGTTCATCTGCCTTCAGATGAGTCCTGCAGGTTCCTTCTTAAATGAACTGCGAGTTTGCTTAGTATGTTCTTCTGCTTCTTGTTAAGTACCTCATTGTCCAGTGTAGATGAGAGGCGGATGGTATAAAGCTAGGGGTCACTTTCAAGACTCATTCCCAAGAGCTGTAAATTCCAGAGTCCCCTGTTTCAATCTGCTTCAACTCTGATTATTTGGTTATTACCTATTATTATAATGTAATTTACTCTTTCAGTACTTCTAGCTGTCTTGAACTGTGATGCAGAGAAACTGGAGTAATAGCATTAGGATTTATTTAAAATATGACTTTTGGCCTGTGAAACCTAAGTGGTAGGTGTGATCACATTACTGGGTAAGGATGCATTTGGAGAGAGAAAAGAGAACAAACTTACTTTCAATGAAGTATTTTTCTATTTCATATAATTGAATACTTGAGAGGAATAAAGCAATGGGTGGCTTGGAAAGGCGTTTACATGTAGGTGTTGTATTTTTCCATGTAATTTTAAGTATAGATTGGCATAGACTAGCCCAGTATAATACTATAAGTATGGTGTATGGGAAGAGAAAGGGAAGTGAATACGGTACCTATTGGAAAACACGTTCTCATTTAGTAATTGGAATTGCTTTTGTTTGTGGAAATGCACATGAATTAGAAAACTGAAGATATTTGAAGGTCAGCTCTTCCGTTCAGGCTTAACTGGAATGGCAACAACAGATGTTTACATTTTGTACAAAGATGCAGTGATTCGTATGGTGTGCATTATGTATTATTACACCAAGGTGAGCATGAGGTAACAATGTGCTGCGAGGAAGGTCGATGGTATCCTGGGATGCATTAGGAAAAGCATTGCCAGCAGATCAAGGGAGGTGATCCTTCCCCTCTCCTCATTACTGCTGAGACCTCACTTTGTGTACTGTGTCCAGTTCTTGGCCCTCCATTACAAAAGAGACACGGACACACTGGAAAGGCCAATAATGGACCACAGAGGACTGGAGCGCCTTTCGTATGAGGGAGGGCTCAGAGAGCTGGGACTGCTCAGCATGGAGAAGTTTTAGGGAGAATTGCATCAATTATGTCTAAACGCCCAAAGGAAGGAATCAGACCCTTTTTAGTGATGCTCGATGTCAGAAAAAGAGACAATAGACACAAACTGGAGCACAGAAGGTTCCCTTTGAACATCAGGGAGGGTGATAGAGCACTGGCACATGTTGCCCAAAAATGCTGTAGGACCTCTTCCTTGGAGATCTTCAAAAGCAGGCTGAACATGGTCTGGTACTGAGTAACCTGTTCTGTATGTACCTGCTTGAGCAAGGATTGGAACACGTGTTGCCAACTGCAGCCAACTTGTGATTAAGGAATTATTGAAGGTTTTAGTACAAATACTGTATCAACAAAAGTTCTTCTAGTAAGGCTGTATATTCTTCTAAAATATTAATTTTATCTATTAGACAATCCACAAAGTTATTTAAATACGTAATATGAGGTGTTTTTGTTTGGTTTGGGTTTTTTTGCTTGTTCCTACTTCATATTTTGAGGCTAACAGGGCAGCCTGATCTGGTGGGTGGCAGTCATGCTGATGACAGGGGGTTGGAACTGGATGGTATCTAAAATTCCTTCTATCAAAAGCCATTCTATGAATTCTGTATTTCTTTTTTTCTTAATAAATAGGAATACTGATATTTTTTTCTCTGTGGAAACAACTTGTTGGAAACTTGACTGGTCATGTTTGGACTGAGGAAAAATGTTTATGGAAGAGGTGTTTGGCTTTAATAACTTCTGAGTATGTTTCCTTCTCTGTGGAAAATATTTTCATGCACTGTTTCTTTGAACTAGAGAAGGAAGAATGTTTGTTATTTCAATTTAGCAAAGTTTTAATTTCTGCAATCTTAAGAAGTGACAATTAAGCACTATGTAGTAGCTTTGTGCTTCAGGGTGTTGGGTTTTTTGTGGGTTTTTTTTGAAGTAGTTGCTGAGGGAATCTAAACAAGAGTTTTAATTCTGAAATGGCGTAGAATGGAGTGCACTTACCTTTCTTGTTGATGCTTTTTAAGTAGTCTAACAGTGAAAACTGAAAACACAAAACCAGTAGTATCGCTGTTTAAATCATTGTGTAACTTAATAGAGAGATTTATTGCTACTTTGAACAATTTAAGCCCTTGTTACAAATATTAATTAAAATTATTTCCCACTGGAAAAAAAAAAAAAAAAACTGTGAAGCTGCAACTGTTTTGCTTGAAGTTTGTTATGTTTTTGGTATTTTACTCTACCTGTAATCTTCTGTAGCCTGAATGTGACTGAAGGTGTTTAGGAGTAAAAGAACAACATGCTTTTGAGCGTCTTTAAAAAATAATGATTGAAAAACCCCCACACTGTTGTCTTGTTAATAAACCTGTGCGTTCTAAATGCGTCACCTACTTAAACTAATGAGGGATATAACTTTTCCACTCCCAGTTTTGAGAGTTCCGTTCTGTAGTGTGTATTTCAAGGAGCTGGGCAAATCTTTAGTAAGGTGGGGATTGATAAGGTGGTAAATTTGGGGTTTGAGGTGATTTAGTCCTAGATGGTAAGGACCTCAGTCACACACATGGTGAACAAGCTATTTTTGTTGGAGTTCGTTTAAGAAGTCTGGAAGAATAACATTGTCCAAAAAAATTTCCAATTATACTGGGGGCATTTTTTACTTGCCTGTTTGGTGTTCAGGTAGACTTTATGCTGAAATGGTGCCTGTCTTGCTACAGCATAAACGTTGGAATGCAGTCAGGTTGGATGGAAGGATGCACAGCCCGGTCCTCACACTTGATCTGTGTCAAACTAGCACTGTTGTATGATGTGGCATTAATGAGCATAGATGTTATCATGGTCTGAGAAGCCTGTGTAAATAGAACACCAACTTGGAAAACTTTTGTTGGAACCCTTAATATAAAACAGAGCAAAGCCACCTTGTTGAGAGGTAAAAATAGCAATATAGCTAGCAGCACCACAGTATGAGCTGCCATTGAAAAGAAGTGAAAGCCGTGTTTGTACTGTCTGTTTTCTGGATTCTGTTTCAGCCTTTTCAAATAGATCACAGCTGGAGTATTTGCAGAGCTTCACATCACTGGGGCAAGCTCAGCGCTGGCTTTTACTATAGATGATTTTTTTTTCCTTTTGTTATCTCAAAAGGAGTTGGAGTACAGGTCAAAAAGAGCATCTGACTGAAAATACCCATGTCAAGAGAGCAGGGCAATTGAAAAAGAAAGAAAAGATGGGGGAAAATAGAACTCGAGCAGTTACAAAAGTTTGGTAACTTTCACAGTTCAGCCTTTTTGCCTTTCAGCTCCTTGTATTGTACTGTATTTTGGGAGCATGGTAAGATAAAGCAGACGCTTAAGCTAGTGTCCAGAGTAAAATGATTTAGAAAAATGAGATATTAGTATTGCAATCTCATTGTAGTTCAAACATTGTTTTAAAATGTTAATTTTCCAATTTTAACTTCTTGTAAAATCTAATTGAGCACAGATATACCAGTGTAAAATGATAGTAGGCACGCAGTGATTGGAAAATTGCTCTCTGCCCCTTGATGTCTTCATTTGACAACATCTATATATTGCCAAGTTACCATGGCAACTAAGTACAGTTGTAATTGCAACCCTGGAAAGGTAATTCTTTCACTCAAAATGTGGTATACATTTAATTTGTCGGAAGTTTAAACAAACCTTCTGTAACAAGTATTCTGAAAAACCTGAACAAGGTAGCTTCTTTGATGTCGTTTTTTAAATTCTCATGTAGCCTAAATAGATGTTAGTTTTTATTCAGTAGTTTGTATTTCTAACCTTTTTATACTTTAAGTTTCAAACATATCATCTGTGAATCCAAAATTAACATCTGAAAGCAAAATACCACATGAAGTATTCATTTACTTGCACTGGCAGTTCTGAAAGCAGAATATCTTGATATATTCCTTGTACTTACAAACCCTTGGGTGAAATCAAGTGAGTTTTGTATGGCTTAAAAAAAGCATATGTTCCAGTGTTTTCTACTGAGCAAGCCACGTAGTCTTTATAGCACTACAAAGATAGTCTTTAGAAACAGCAGAGTTACGGTAAGTCCAAGAAATTTCCACCCAATTTCTATGCCACTGTGGGGAAGAAGAGGAATTCGGAAATGTATATGCTGTTTCTGTGAATGATGTGTGCATTACTGAGCCTTACTAACTTTGTCTGTAATGCTGGGTACTGTGATTTGGCAGCACGCAGCTGCAATTTGCACATAGGCAGTCTGGTTGTCTCCATCTATGATGTTGTGTGGTCTCTCACCGTTCACTTCCATTATACACAGAGTAATACGTTACGCCACTTTGTAGTAGTGGGGAAAAAACCACCTGCCTTGGATCTTTTGGCTTTTGTTTAGGGCTAGGATATGGGGCTGAGGGATATAAACTAGCTCTGAAAAGTAACAATGAATGCAGTCCTAAATATTAAAGTTGCATTTCTTCAAAATGTGGTACTGCTCCGTGAGGGCACAGTGGGAGCATTTCTGTGGGGTGCTGCATTCTTAATCAGTAAATGATACTGCCCTTGCTTAGGATTTCTGGATAAATCAGGTGACTTCAGTGTTTGGATCTCTAAAGCAGTCAGTGAAAGCTGAGCAAAAATAGTGTGATTTTTAATTTCATCCAGGATAAATGCCTGCATTTAGCCGCTTGCTTGTCTAGTCAGTTCACAACAATAAAATCACTCTCCAAAGGCACATGGAGAGACACAGTTTTGGAAAACAAGAGCCAGGGGAGGCTTTCAGGTTGACTTTCAGGTTGACTGCTTTCAGCCTACAGTTAAACCATAGGTTGAAAACAGCTTTGAATGGAGCAAGGCTGTTCCTACTGAAGATATGTTTTGTCATAATAATAATGATATACCCTTTCAAGTCAAGGCAACTGTGATCATTTTGGAAGTTCAGGTCCTCTTGAAACAATTGTGGCATTATGCCACCTGACTTTTTTGATCTGCTCCTTTGATCTTGAAACTATTCAACACTTTTCTTTGGTGTTTTTTTTATTGCCTCCTAATGAACTAGAGGACAAAACCATGATATCATTCGGCAAAACAGAACGTAAAGATTTTGAATCAAGACACAGATGTGTCCCTAGAGAAGTCCTAAAGCTCATTATAACCAAAGCATTAAGATAGGCTTTCAATATCCTAGCACATAATGTGTTAGCATAAATTGCAGACAAAAATCATGATTGTTTAATTTGAAATAATCCTTTTATCTCTGAGGTTTGTGCTTTGCATACATGTGCTGTACTGTTTGAGCATTTTGCGTGATCCAGTGATCAGTGTTCTAATTGCTTTTCAGAAAGCTATTTTAAAAAACCAGGCATACCTCTCTATGCAGAGTGTAAAATAACTACTCAGTGATTAAAAGACACTGAGCAGCAAGCACATAGCCATACGAGCTGGAAACGCAAGTATCTCATTCAGAATTTTAATATGCAGAGAGATTCTAGTGCCTCCAAATAAGCATACTAGGGTGTACCAGCATAATTCAGATCCACATTTGCTGCTTAGTATATATAAAATATATTCTATTTCAAAAGATAATTTTTGGCAATATAAACATATATAGCAAATCCTTACTTTTTTGTATAAACTTCTAAGATTCACGTGAGTACAGAGGGAGATGGATTAGGACACAGCATCCTGGCTCTTCTGGTTTTGGTGTTTCATTTTGGTTTGTTTGTTTTGTTATGTATGCTGTAATTGCAACTTTTCCTCAGTCATTGAGATCTAAGAGTTGGCTGCACATTCTTGCAGAAAATAGTGTTTTTAAAGCTATTTAGGACTGTGGCTTTGAGTTCTGACTTCAGTTGCTGTTCTTTCCTGGCACAGGCACAATGTTTCATCATTGAAGTTTAGGAGTGACTGCAGTCCTGTAGTGACTTCACACCATTGGTGTTTGCTGGTTTGAGTTTTCACATACTGGACTGTTGTGCTCCATCTTCCCTTGTAATAAGAAGTGGCAGAATTCTCTCTTTGTTGCTTTTTTCACATGTTTTTTAGTAAAAGTTTGTACTTTCATGCTTATCTGGAAATCACTTACATGCTCTAATGTTCTGACCCATGACGTTACATATTTACAGTTTAACTTTTCAAGGGTGCATGGCAGGTAATAGCTTACAGATACGCTCACACCTTTAAACTAACACAAGAAATGCAAAAGTAGGAATCTCCAGTGTGTTTTTTTCCTACAGAAAGCAGCTCTTCTTAAATTCATCCTCTGTCTGCCCCTCTACTTAGACAAGATGCAACCTGCCAATAAGTGAAGCTTTTAATTTTTTTTTATTGTGTTGTGCCAGTGCTGTGTTGGAGCTCTATTCTGGTATTGTATACCAGTGACTTTTTCATGGACCACCTCAGCAACTTTACTGAACCGGCTCCATTCCAGGCAGCATCGTTACCCTGCCTGCTGCTAGGTTAGGGTTAACCACTTCACCTTATCCAATTCCCACAAGAGGCATCTTGTGGTCCTCTTTGCCACAAATATATAGTCATCCTTAAAGGAATTACATGTCAACATTATGCTAGTGCCAAGAATTCATAAATTATATATAGGCTGCTTGTATCATCATATTTCTCCTTTGTCGAGAAAACCTTGTTAAGATAGAGATAAGCTACTCCCTTGAGTGCCTTTCTTGTGTTCTGGCATCTCAGTCTCAACACACCTACTTATAATTGCTATTAACTGAGACTTCCAACATTTCTTCTAGGTATGACCCCTTACCATGAAATTCTTAAGGTTAGCTTTCACCTACCTTGTGTAAACATCCTTTCTCCTTACATATGAGAAAGCTGTAGGGGGGGGAAAAGAAAAGATTAATCGCTCCTACTTCTCCATTCATCCATCCAGTCTTTTCTTCATACATGAGTATTAAAGAAAAGAATTTACATAAGGTAGCTGTCCATTAACCTGTAATGCTTTTGTGAACTTTTACATCTATGTGAGCAATGTGATATTTGAGTATTTGTTACGTGATTCAGGAAAGAATAGACATTTATACGCAGTTCTGCCATTGTCAAGGAGACTTCCTGGGAAGTTTGGAATCCAGAGCATATTTGTCTGCTAGTCAGGTGGGCATTCCAGTTTAAAGAAAACAAAGGCTACTTTTTATTGCCTGCTTAGTGCTTGTTGTTTCTCACATAGAAATGTGATTTAGTCATCTTTATCACGTGTAACCATATTGATCTTGAATATGCATACTGTGATTTGTGTAGTACTTACAGCCTTTGGTTATAAATGTGGAAACATGAGCCAATCTGCAAAAAAAAAAAAAAAAATCTAATATGTGCGATCCATACATATGAATCTAAGAACCCATTTTGGCAATGAAAAATACTTTTCAAGGGAAAATTATTTAAACCAAACATTCACGCAACATTTTCTTGAACTAATAATTCAGTAAAGAAATGGATGCTAATTAGTGTGTAAATGTCTCATCTTGTCAGCTTTATGTTTGGTGTCTTGTTTGAAGTGAAAAGTTTTCTGACACAGACTTCCTAATGCAAAATTTGTTTTCCTTCGTTCTTTGATGTTGTTATTAAAGGGAAATACTTGAAAAAGCTTCTCTAGCAATAGTACTAAAGGAGGGGAATTGATCTGATATTCATAATAACTTCTCTGGGGCTTTGCCTGTAAGACATCAACAACTCTGACCTATCTTTATCATAAAAGAGAGAAAATGGTGGAGTTGTTTTGTACTACAGTAGCACCTAGAGGCTCCTTTCAATATCAGCTTTATCATATTTGGCATTATATATGTTAATGAGCATCTGTCCTCCAGAAATTCACTAGAAGACTAAGAGTGTAAACAAAATTAGTGTTGTAGTAAGGTTGAAAGGAGATATGCAAGGACATTAGGAGATTAAATGCAGAGCTGAGGGGAAAAAGAAATGCAAAAGCATAGGACCTAACACATCCACACGTGTGCTAGGGTCAGCACAGAGTTTTGGGTGGTTGGGTTACTAAGCCTCTTAAACCCTGTGGGACTTCTTAGCTGGTAAGGAGCTTATGAGCATGAGGAGGACTGACTTTTGACACTGATAGTAACAGAATAAGGGGGAGTTGCCTTAAACTATAAGAGTGAAAATTTGAGTTATACGTTAGGAAGAAATTCTTTATGCAGGGGCAGAGAGGCCTTGGCACAGGCTGCCAGGAAGAGCTGTGAATTCTCCATCTCTGGAGGTGGTCCAGGCCAGGTTGGATGGGGCCCTGGGCAGCCTGTTCTGATGGGCAGCAGCTTTGCTTGCAGCAAGGGGATCTTTAAGGTCCCTTCCCACCCAAGCTGTCCTATGATTTATGTTTCTATGACTGGCTCTACCATGCCTGGAGAGCTTTATGGAAAAGAATGAGGTAATGGCAGTGGCAGCTTGAGGTGAGCTGAAGGTGGAGAAAATGGTGAAGTAAAGGCTTTCTGCAAAAACACTAATGATATACCAAATTGCACTACTTTTGCAGTCTATATTCTTAATGCAGAGTAGTATAAAACCACGTGAGTTGGCTTTAAATGCTAAGTACAGTGCTTTGTAATCTGCTGTTCATCGTGCATCTGGCAGATGCATAAAACATAATATTCCAGGTGCAAGTGAAACAGAAATAACAGAGTATGTGCTATGAAAAAACGTGAGAGCATGTTTATGCATGTATATACCATTTAATTCATAAGTAAATCAAGACTGTATAATATCATACACTTAAGCACTAGTCTTCTTGAAGTTACAAAATAAAGCTCTTGATGCTAGGATGTGTCATTGTGAAGGTGTTCTTCATGGTCTCCATTTGATTTTCTTGTGCACGTATGTTGTAATTCTATTATATACTTTTTTCTCTTCAAAGTTCTTACTTCATTCAGGAAAGATTGCATCTCTGCCTGCCCCTTCTTCATTATCATTCTCTATATACTGTCCCCATGCCAGTTTTATTGCATCTAATTCAAATCCCGTTTAAATAGAACGATTTAAGTGCCTGTGAATTTTTGATAGTATCTGGGATCTGCACGTATAAATGTTAATAGATACATCAACAACACCACTGAAATTGGACAATAATCATTTTCCTCATTTAAAGATAAATTTTTCTGGTGTTTTATCATAGGCAGTATCAACAATGCTGTTTTATATGTAGCAGATAGTCTGGAACTGAGACAAATAGATAATGGTAATCTCTGAAAGTAATAACTGAACTGAGTTGCCTGACCTGAGATGTCTGGGATAACAATCATTAGGGTGCTGCTTGGTTCACTTCTATAAATAAAAAACAGTCTCTTCAGCTGAGAAGTTGGACAATATGAAATGTGAGCATTTCATCATCTATTAAAGTTTGTAATTTGTCCAGCGTGCTGACTTCCCACACAGTGAGTATGTAAATACAGAATTAAACTCACCATGACAACATCCTTTAGACTTGATTTTTTTTTTCTCTGCAGTATCCAGAGCAAATGATGCAAGAATTTTGTGGGTTCCAGCATGACAACCAACCCCATTACACAAATGGGGAACAAAAATGATAACAGATCAAATTCAAAGACACACAATGTTTCACATTGGCTGTGCAACTACACTTTGTTCAGTACCCACCTTATGTCATTGGCAGAAGGACTAAGTGCAGATGAGGATCAAGTTAACAGACAAACCAACAATAATTGCAAGTTGATTCTTTTCATTTGGTTGAAGGGAAATGCTGAAGGATTTATGTTTTGTTTTTTTTTCTTTTTGAAGCATCATATAGAAAGTAGTTACTCAGTCTTAGAACCAGGGATCTTTTTCCTAGTTGCATTTGTCTCTGTGAGCATACCACCTGCCTCCCATTTTGAGAAGAAGTTAAATTTGTATAGTAAATAATAAAGCATGTGAAGCTTCTGCTCTGAAAATAAATATAACAAAAAAAAAGTTATGCAAACTCCCAATGTATTTTTTTATATTGAGATCTTTTTCAAGTCATCCTGATGACTTTTGTCTAGGGACAAGAAAATCATAATGTAAGAATAGTCATAAGCCTGATTATGACTATATCTGAAAAATAGAAATTGCAGCTAAAATAAAATATTTTTCTCGGTAAATATTAGTATTAGCTGGAATTTGTTATACATTTGAGAACTACTTCAGTTGCTCTCCTTGTATTGAGGGTTGTTTTATTTGTGTTGCTTTTTAAATAATAATCAGTTGCATAAAACTTTAAATTTCTAGATGAATTGATTTATTCTGTCTATATTATTAATGATGAATTACGGTTGCAATATTTGCTTACATTAATTATACATCTTCAGTCAATAAACAGCTTCCAGCAATTATTTGAAAGCAGCAATCAAATCTGTTGGTATTTTCACTGGATTAATTGGTGTCGTGTGACATCTGATTATTGTTGTTCTGCTCAGAAATCTCAATAATAGCAATTATTACAAAGTGAACTTTGTGTAAGCAGTATTTTATTAAGAAACTTGATAATTGTTGGTTTCCTTATGATATTAAATGTTGTTTTCCATTACCAATACTATAATTTATTAACCAGAAATTTTCAGTTTTCCCTCATATTGTAATGCAGCCTTAAATATTGTATGACAGTGCTGGAAAGCACTGAGTGTTTTGTAGAGAAACTGTCATGGGCTTGTCTGAAAATCAATAACATTCACTATAAATAAATTATATATTACTGTTCCCAGATTTTTTCTATCCGTGGTGTTAGGTTATATACCATTCTGATGTCTCCTTGTTTTGTCTCACGTGTGCTGGGAAAATGTTGATGTGTTCAGGCTATTTTTAATGATCTTAATGTAGTACTTTTTTTAAGAGTGCTTAAAGTACTCCCATTATTATTCGTTAGCTCTCCTGCAATGGAATGTTACTAGCAAGCGAGCCATTTCCTATGCTTTAGAAAGTGTGCTATTTAGGGATCAAAACTGAATGTTTCACTTTGTCTAGGTTTTACATCAGTATTTCAGCGTACGAGTAGCCTGGAAAGGCCATAAGTCTTGCTTTCATATAAGAAATGTTTGTTCCAATCTTCAGGCACACCTTTACAGACAGTGGGAAAGCGCTTTAGGGGGTGCACTCCTCTGTTGTTGGCTATGTTTTCCTCTCATGTCATGTATTTTGTGTCTTTCAGTCTATGAATTCAATGTAGGTCAAGGGCAAGCTTTGAAAATGCTGGTCTCTCTGTAGCTGGAGTTAAAGACTATCTGTTCAGGCCTGACGGAACTAATTGTTAAATATAGTATGTCATAACATTTGTACAGTCGGTGTTCACAGATTTTTTTTAATATGGTGCTCGCTTTTACAGTTTCTCTAAAGTAAACATAAAAGATCACCGTAATTGCAATTAACACCAGCCACATCAATCTGCAGAGCTGCATTAACACCCTCTGGCTGCAGGAACTACTACAATTGTTCAGCTGTTGTTCTGCAGAATTTGGAAAGGTTATTTTGTCAAGCTGACCACATCATAGTTCATGTGACCATTCAAATGGCAATGGAATTTTCTCTTGTTAGAGGGTAATATGTTAAATAGAAAATGTTAGTAATGCCAAACTTAAAATAAAAGGTTTACTGTGTACCTTTTACTCTATATTTTTAATGTAGTGAAAGACTTGCACATTAAAGGTCAGGGAATCCTTGATAGTGTTTTGATAAGCAAATTACTCACTGTGAGATCGGTTTATCTTAGTAACACCAAGAATATAGTTAACCATCCATCTCAGACCATTCCCTAAGCCTGTCGTGTTGCCACCTAGTACTGCCCATCTCTGAATTAGTAAGAAAATGAGTTTGACAGAGTAGTTCAATAATTTATCAATTGTAGCCATATACTAGGCATATTCTAAAGGGGCTTAGACTGCAGCACAGAAATGACCTTGTGTTTTTAGACATTTATCTCTTACAATATGTATTCATGACAATGATCTATAGGTATTGACTTCCTGTATCTGTCTGATTACTGTGTGTAAATGAATGTCCATTCTTTAGTTTCCTGTGAGCGTAAAAACTTTATGAACATGTTGCTTTTCTCTTCTAATAATGTTGGAGGCATTTGAAGGCTTTTAATCTCTTATTAATAAGAAACATAAGTAATTTTTGCCGTAGCGCCATGTGAGTTTGGTTAATTGTATGAGGAGGATAAATCTGTGTTCCCAAGTCCTCAAAGGCTTCTAAGTTCAAATGTACCAATCCTGTGCCTAGATAATTTGGACTGCTATCCTGCATGTGGAATACATTCATATTACTTCCTAAGCTTCATAATTGCTCTCTTCATGAACAAATCTAGTAAGGGATGATTTTTTTTAGCAGTTCAGTGTGGATTTAGATTTAATAACACTATGAATGTGACCAGTTATATCTGTAGAAACTATATCGTGTTTCAGTATTTCTGAACTTTACCTGCTGAAGGAAATATTTTAAGTTCTTAAACTAAGAACATATATTTATGTTACTGTTGCCACAGAATTATCTGAGGGGAAAAATTAAGAGCCAACTTTTGAAGCAAGTATACAGAGTTGGGAAATAATCACAGGATGTTGCTTTTAACGTTCTGTTGTTGTGTGGGCTGTTAATGGTTTAAAAAATCATCAGTTGGAAACCACTCCAGCAAGATAGCAAAGATTTGTGTGTCATACTGTTCAGAAATGAACAGAAGAATTCGTTAGCACATTTTAGTCCCCAATATTTAGTTGGATTAATAAATTACATCTTGCATTGCTTTTTCAACTGCTGGCAAGTTTTTGTTTTTTTTTTTTCCTATCAAATCTGGTGTTTTTATTCTACTGTGCTTCATAGTGACCTTGTCTCTTTTAGACAGAATGGTAAGGTGTGGAATTATGGATGTCTGGTGGACTTGTGAGCGCTTAAAGCATATTAATTATGATCTCAGAAAAGATTTTTTCATCTTTTTAAAAATGGTGATTTTGTCTTTCTCCTGTTTTATGGTCAATATTTATCACATTTGTAATTAGTAAACCTGTTACCTAGTAATTTAGAAACTAATTCAGTTGTTGAAAACGTAATAAACTCATGAAAATGAGTTGCATCTTGTGAGTTACTAAAGAAAGTGGTCTTCTCAATGCAGGGTTTAGGTTTTAGACTTTCACTTTCTTCTAGAGGATGGGATTTTAATCTTCCTAGGTCTTTTCACCCATTTTTGGATTAGCTATTTAGAGTTCAGTCAGATAAAAGCAGAGTTTAAAGGAATGTTGCCTTTTGGTGTCTCGAGAGATCGGGATGATTTCTGCCTTCAACTATCTCAAGCTGAAGGACCTAAAAATACACACAGAGGATAAGCACCCCAGTAAAGGAGCAAAGCTACACCTCTTTCTGGAGGGAAAGAAGCTCAAATGGAGAGAGCACATGCGTATCGAATCTTCAGCTGAGAATGTTGAGAAAAGCTCCCTGGCTAATTCATGCAGTACAGGAAAAAACACGAGGCCAGAAAACATAAGCTTTTGCACTTCTTCCCTATGTCTGTTGGTATTAATCTTTGATGTAGGAAGAGTACAGTTGAAGGTGCCTTTACCTATGCAGTTGCAGGTTGCAAGTTAGACAAAAGAGCAACACAGATTTATGTTCTTTGGGTAGATCTAATGATGGACATCCACAGATCCTTGAGCTTGGCTTAAAATCACTGAAAGATGGGACAAAGTCTGGATCTGTTATCACTGAAAGCAATTTCAGTAGCTCATTAATAATTTTGCATCAAACGATTTTTGAGAAAGCATAGTCCTCAGGCCCGGAGACTAAATCTTGATTAGGTTCATGAGTTGGGCTTAAAAATAAGTTTATGTATCGAATGCTAAAAATTAAAAGGAAGTGTTGTCTCTTGAAAAATAAGAGTCAGCATTTGTTGAAGGATCCCTTTAATTATATTCCTAGTCTACAATTTTATTTTTAATTCATACTGCCATAATCTTCACTGTCATCTCCAAAACATACCCAAGCAACTTGGCTAACTTAATTGGGTGATGAAAGTGAGCAGGCTCTTACATATTTCCAGCATGAGTCTTTCAGTGATAAGATTAGGGTATGCTCTATGCAGAGCTGTCAGGACACACACATTGCTGCTGACAAGAGTTGCTGCACTTCCCATTATAAGACTTGTTTTCCATCTGTCCATCTTCTAGGTAAGCAGTGAATGTCTGTATGCATTTTCATGCATAGCTCTGTCAGCGTATTTTGGCACTATGCAAATCCCTTTTATTTCTTTGAAATAACTGCTGAACATCAGGAGTGTTTTCCCTGGTGAATGTTAGGTGACTGTGATCTGTCTGAAGTCACCAAATCAATCTTCAACTTTGGCCAGAAATGGATTTTTAAACTAGTTCATGATAATAGACTAGCAGAGTGAGTTGAAGAGTCATGGGTGACATCAAAGCAGAAATTAGTAATACCATTCTTGTTACTGGGCTGCATCACGAGTTGCAATAAAATCTATTAAAATAATTTAAGAAGCCTTTCATTAAACAGCATATAAAGGCTGAGTAGTTCTGATCAAATTTACTTGCATGATTTTAAATACTTTAGAATAACTTCACAATAACTTATTTAAGAAAATATAGGTCCTTTGTGAAAAATGTTATTAGTGGAGTCCTTGAAGCAAGAGCTGGAAAATGGCTTTTCCATTATTTCAGAGGCAGCATTAAGGTAGCATGAAATTCAGAGCCCCTGGTTTTATCACAGATATTTTTATTTCAGTATTTAAGTATTTCCTTTATAGACCTTATACCTATCAGCCAGAATTATAAGAGAACTGATTTAGCTGGGGATTGATCACCAAGTGACCACTGAACAGTAAGTTATAAATAAAATATTTTAAGTGTTGTAGGTATTCCTATATTATTAAATGATACTACTAAATATATTTGGGTTTAATTAACATTATTCAAAATATAAAGCTTGATTTTTGTAACTCTAAGTTGTAAATTATAATTTGGATTTACTTCTTACCCCAGCTAAGAGGGCCTTTCTAAGTTAAACAAAATTATTCGCTGTCTCTTATATAAGTGAATATACTTTCAGACATCGTTCCAGAGATTGTATTCAGTCACGATAGGTATCTTTCTTTCCTGTTGCAGTGTCACCTGCAGCCTATAGAAAAAAATTTGTTTTATTCCTCTCTAGAGGCAGGTTATAGCAATGAAAAATTAGTAGGTAAAATAGACTGCATCTGAAGTAAAGCATTTCTGCTGGCTGTTCACCCTACTACTGGTCTGCCTTTGCCAGCAAATCTAGTAAAGCACCATTTTTTTGGACTTGAAGATTATTTAAGGTAACTGGCTGATGTTTCCTAGAATGCAGCTGCTAACACCTGGGTTATAAATAGGGGTAACTGCGGAAGAACAACAGATACATATGTGTACCCAAGCCAAGACATTTTGCTGAAGGACAACGTTAAGGAAAAGACAAACAAGACAATCAGAACAGTTTCCAAGAAACAGTCTTAAATGACTCTGCACCAGGGCAGGGCAAGGTGTGAGGAGCTGCAAAACAAGAATGGATAGATCCATATCCAGAGCTATGGTTTATGGGAATCCAGGAGAGAGGTTCTGGGCAGTTCAGGAGGTTAAATGTGCGTTGCAGTGAAACTTACTATGATGTTTTTCCTTACCTAAAAACGGATAGGAGGAGCACAGTATTCAGAGTCTCTTCCTTTTGTAAGGCAGTTGAGTGTCTGACTAGTAGCAGAGGAAGATGTATTGTTCTTGTCTTCAATTACTGATCTGAGAAATAGCCTTTGAGTATTAGAGCAGTGTTGTGGTACAGGAAAAATATAGTGTATTATATCCATAGGGTTTTGTCATCTTCTCCTGCTGTGATAAAGGACAAGGCACAGTAAAGGCTGGTCTGTGCTTGGTTATAAAATCTATCAGGTACTTGAGACGATTCATAGGAGAGGTTGGTGTCGGCAAAGGGGGATAAATGACTGTTAAGAGAACATTACATAAAGTGTAGTATGCTGGAAAAGTTGTAAATCTGAGGTGTGATCACCTAGAGTTTTGACATTTTTTCATCTTTCCTGAGTTGTTTTTAGAAGTGGCAACTAGTGATGTCCAGAGCAAATCTGATTTTACATAAATGTCCTCTGACTACACGGCAGTTCATGGAAAACACTGCAATCACATCCTCTTCTGGAAGTATGGTCTGGTGATATTGTTTTTTTAGAAAATAATTATTCCTCCTTCCCTAAAGCGTATGAATTTAAGGAGAAACAGTCAAATTGCTTCTGACAGAATAATTTTAGGTAAACTAGCAATGAAATAAGGTTTGCCTGATGCTTTCCATTACTAAACACTGCTTCCTGTAACTAATAGTTTTACCAGACTTAAATTTCTGGTTTGTAGATTTTCATTCTGGAACTCTTAGGATATTTTTTTCCATATTGAAAATTAAACTGTGGGTGTAAAAATGCACCAAACAAAGCTTACAAATATTAAATATACCTGTAATTATAATACTGGATCATTAGAAATAAACTGTTTGAACCACTGACCGTAACTTTTTGTAACCTTTTGCATGCTTTTAACAAGGTGGAACATTTCAATAAAATTGACGGTCTTGTTTGGATAATGTAGGAAAGAAATGAGAATTGCAAAGTTAAAAGTTAGCAATTATCATGTTACAAATAATGTTCTTCCCAGAAATTTAAAGTCAGTTCTTAGTATGATTAAGCTTGAATGGAATTAGTCTGTTAATCACCAGCAAACTCAAGGGAATCCCTCAGAGAAAAGCAATAGCCTTCTGACTTTCTTTTGATCGCGTTTTTTGTCATTATGGGTATGAGACAGTTACCTAGATTTAATAAGCTGTCATTTCCTGTGAAGTCATATGGAGTGTGACTTGGAAATATAGTTCCAATTGACTTAAATTTAAATATCCTTTGATGGATGAAAAACTGACAGGCAGTAACCCAAAACTACTGAATGATTGATGACAGTGCACTGACTTTTGGAAGGAGAATCTATATGAGAGCATCAGTGGTAATTGGTAACCCTGCTCATACTGCATGAAGAGTTCCAGTAGTGTTTGATTGTCTGGGGGAGACCACCGTGTTTAGGAAAACACATAGATTTTGCTAAACTGGGATAGAAAATAATAAATAGAACACAAAGCAAATATTGACACAGGCAGGAAATATATTTAGTTTTGGGAGTGCATCAGACTTAATCGTAAGGAAATAATACAATAATAATACAAATTCCAAATAGCTTGCCATTCTTCTTCATACAAAATAATAATGTACTCTGTAATATATTATATTAGTTTTGAGGGGTTTCTTATGGATTAACATGCTATTCAAAACAGAAGGAAACCACTTAAAAACCTGACCAACAATTGGCATGAAGGTGTTGATTTTTGAGCATCAAGTGGTTTAGAAAATTCAAATATTGTGGTAGAACAGGTCTGATAAATTTATAACATTTGGCATAGGTTAAAAAAAAATGCAGTTGGGTTTAAAAAGAAATCTTTATCATAGTAGGATGTCTCTTCTTTTAGTGAAGATGCAGTTCATCAGTATCAAACTCTGGTGCAATAGTATCAAAACTGGATAATTAGCTGCCAGCTGTAAATTGAAGCAGGAAATCACTAGTTGAACCAACAGAAGTAAACAGTAGTTAGAGATCGTACTCTAGTGGAAAACAGAAGTCTAAAGTGCCTTAAGTCCACAGTGATCTTATTAATTCTCTTTAGGATAACTTGGTGGTATTCCCACCAAGCTGCTACATGTGGCAACTCATCACTCCCAGGCATGCAGACATGATGATATACATGGGGCAGAGGAGAAGAGGTGAAGCAGTACAGTTCATAACCTTAAATAGAGAGAGGTCTAAGTCACAGCCCAGCAGAGTAGTATTTTATGGTCGAAGGTCGAGGGCATGACAGTCAGCAGTAATCAACTTCTCCAACAGGAGAGGTGGCCCTGGCAGGAGACATGAAATGGTGCTGCCTCACTTGTACTAGCCCTTCAGAAGGGAACCCAAAGCAAGTCCTGACAGCCTCACCTCAGTTGTGCCTTAATAGACATTTTGCCTTTCTTCCAAGAGGTGCGAGGAGACATGACATGTGATCAGGCTAGAGGTATGTGTTATTTAGCAGCATACTTGTCCCAATCGTTTGTGCTCACTGAGTCTGCTTGTGCACTGTCACAATACGTAAGCCTACAAAGAATGATTAATGAATGTACATAATGAGGACAGGAAATCATAGCAGCTTGTGCTTGATCAGTTCCAAAAACCTGTGGCATAATGATTCATTGATCTTTTTTAATATATCCAATGTCTTCTACACCACTGAGACTATCAGTATATGCTGTGTGCCTTCAGAAAGTCAAACATCAATGTGTAAGTAGAAAAGCCATTAAAATTCCATCACACTGATAATTATTGTTGTTCCCACGTCAATGCAGTTGATGACTTTTAACATGAAAATTATTAGATTTGGAATTGATTATATATATCATCTGTAACAAGGAAATTTTAATTTTTAATGGCATGAAATGTTGATGTCTAACACTGGGTATTAATAAGATTTGCATTAGAAGTCCTGTAATTAACAGAACTAGTACTAGTGATATTTCATGTCTATTAATAACAATAGAATCCAAAATAGACATCTAAACAAGGTTAAGTATTTTGAAGAGGCAGTATAAGTATGTTGTCAGCTTTTAGCAAAGTAAAACTTTTTCTCGCAGAAGTAGAAAAATTTCCATGTATTTATTATTTTTTCTTAAACTCCACTGTATTTTGCAGTTTTCTTTAGGAACTAATCAATATATTGTTGGGTAGCTCAAGTATGTGAACATACCTGAACATTTTGTACAATTTTTTTTTTTGCTTGTGGAGTTTTTGTTTTATGAATATATATTTCTAAAACTCAAATATTGAAATATTCTGATCATGAAGATCTGGCATGTTGGTTATGAAAAAGGATCCGTCGTTTGGTACCAATTCATATCATACTGGTATATACTGAGGCAGATTTTCCAAGGTGAAAGCTACTTCTATGCAGCACTTCCTGAGGTGTTTTTCTTTAAAATGATGCTTGAACTACATGCGTTTCCTAGCAAGTCTCTTGCTGCCATGTGAAAAATATGTTGTAAAAGTCGTCTGTGAATGTGTTCACATCAGTCACTGTATGAAAACAAAAATTCCATCTGAGCAATGACCTGCATAGAAGAGGGCAAAAGAACATGTAGTAGGATCTATGCCAATAGTGTGTTTTATATCTTGAGGAGAATGACTTTGTAAGATTAATTCATTTTAAGCAAGAGGAATTCCCTTGTTCTACAACCAAGTAGTAATCTAAAGGTCTGTACATTAAGTCTTGTCAATATCAAGGGAAGATTCTGAAGTCACATAAAAAAAAAAAGTCATGACCTGTTAAAACTATCTAATGCACAAAAACTATCTGCAATTATTGTATTATAAATCATGAATCATGTGATTTTGTTCAGCATATATTGTGGAAAATAATCTTTTTGGTGATATATTCTTTTTATAGCTGTGTTTTTATAGAGTTAAATTGCTTTACTGCTTTGCTCTTTATCGGAGTTCAAATAGTTCTTACATCCTTGTTTGCATATTTTTGTAGTGTGCATTACACAGGACTGGGACATTTAAAAGACAAGGCTTTCTCTTTCTTTATAAAATCTTCTATTGGTATTTATGTCAATAATGTTTGTAACATGAGACTCGGCATGTGATCATGAAGCATCACTTTACTTGGTTTTGGCCCACTTGGTCTGTGGGCAGTGCTTACACCTGTTGAAAGTTGAAGACCATATAAGACATCCCCAAGTCTTCTGCAGCGCTGACCTGGGTGTAATTTATAGCCCATAGGGAACAAAGCAGTGCTGCTAAGCAAGGATAAAAAATGAGGTAGACATCCTTTCTCACCACTTCTTTTCTGCTAGCTAGTGTGCCAGAGCTGACATAAAGAGATGAGAATTATCTGGACAACCATAAAGCTGTCACTTATGTTCCTTGTCTCTGAAATACCGCCTGATGCAACTGCGACTACATGTTTCTCCCCAAGGTCTTTTGTATCAAAGGTAGAATTTCCGTCTTTATAAGCAAAGGATATAGGTGCTTGCAGTCTGTTCAAAAATTTCCTTTTCACCAACTCTCAAATGATTTAAAAGAAAGGTTCTGGTCTAAAATATGATGACATTACAGGCTAACTTCTATTTACCTGACAAGACTCAATTTACACTCAAAGTTTTTTGCATTTCTCTATTCTTGAAGTATTTGAAAATACTTTTCTCTACTAGCAAGTGGAGGTATCTTACAGACCTTCTGCAACTTAAGAATTCCCATCAGTTTAAGAGGGGTGCCACTTAGCAAACACAAATACTGGAAGAAGCAGCAGATGGAGAGCATAATGACTTCTCTACCTCTGTAGAAAGCCAAAAAGAATCAAACTATCATATGGGTCCAAAAGCTTTTTTGCTGGAGAACTTGGAGTCCAAGGTTGTTATGAACACAAAATATGAAAAGTACAGTTGGATACATAGAGGTTTTTAATGTACAAATGCACTTGAAGTAGCTTTTTTAATTTACACGTAGGTAATCACTCAACGATCTCTAGCCACAATAATTAAAAAATTAGTAGTTACAATACTTTTGTTCACTACAGGCATTTCTTATCAAATAGAATAAGACTAATAAACCATTTACTTGTTTTGTGTACAGAAGCTTAAACTGTCCCTCTATACAGTATCAAGCCAAATGTCATTTCTTCTACTAGAATAAACAATATACAGACTCTTAAACTTTGAGCTAAGCTTTCCTAAACATATCAGTGCATTATTTTTTCTTTCCTTTAATTCCAGAGAGTTGACTCTTGAATCAAACCAGGCAAGGATTGCTTTAGAATGAGTCTCTGTTGCTTTGAGAGCGAGCCAATGAGGGATGTGTAAATTATGTGGAAAGAAAATCCAAACTGTGTGACGTTTACTTGCACAACAAGCTCAACTTTAATTAAGCCAGGGCCTATGATCTGTTGCCAAATAGCCTTCTATACTGATTTTACAGTTCCTGGAACACCGGCCTTACCTATGTGAAAGGCTTTTAACCCTTTGAAAACCTGCATGTGGTAGACTGTACTTAAGGAATCCTCATGATTCCCCTGATGTGAAAACTGTGATAAGTATATTCATCGTAGCAGATTGCAGACTTGAATTTTAAAATGCAGATTTTTAGATTTTTTCAGCTCAATAGGCAAAATGATTGACATGACCTACCATGTAGTGTCAGTATTGAATCTACAGGATTATCGCCTGCTAACATCAAACTGAAAGGATTAGACAGAGGTCACCTAAAGGGCACACCCAGGATTCCGTAGTGAGATAGGTTCTCATCACTAAAAAGCACTGAACTTCCCTTGGGAGCTGTGATGGTATTTCCCAAAGACCAGAATCACTTCTAGAGATGCTCAATACAGTGTGAATGCTTTTCTGTAAGGAAATAAATTATTAATCTGTTCTGCTCTATGTATTTCAGTTCTATTACAGTTCCCAGCTAGCAACTGTGACTTTCTCACTTCAGAGGTTGCTATAAAAAAAAAAAAAAATCTATTGAATTAAATATTATTTCTAGAAATTATGGGTGCTGATTTCCAGTAGAAGAATTCTATGATGTGTGTAACAAAGTCCAGGTTTTTGTTTGTGAAAATGAGGTTTTCTAGATGGAAAAAAAAATTGCTCACCTTACAAAAATTAGTAGCAATTAGGTGTGCGGATAACCTGCGCTACTAAATTAGTGGTTTGGACCTGATTCTAAGTATTTCAAGAGACCAGTTTCACCAAATTGAAACAATTTATCAAAAACGTCAGAGAAGTTCTAATGGAGATGATGTGGAAAATTCCATAAAAATACAGAATGATATTCAGATTTTTATCTTGCTTTAAAAAACCACTGTGAAAGACTTGGTACCTTAGAGACTGTGCTGAAACACTCTTCCCAGTAAATGTTCAGGTTAGAGGAAAAGAGATTATAGCAAAATGACTGGTGGGGAAGGAAGTGATCGCCTTTAGACAAGGGGATCACGTGTTTTGTTTGCTTTTGGTCACTTTGGTTGTTACTTTGGGTACCTCTTGAAAACTGAGCATTTTTGTGATTTCCTGTTCATGCAGTCTCCAGAAATATATGTAATAATCTAATAGTAAAATGCAACCTTTGTGTGTAAATATTAATGCATAGTTTGGATGGTATCACCATCATTTTCTTAGTAACAGCATTGTTTCTTCTCTCTTCTCAGTTCCTATAAAACTCTTATGAATCCTTTTAGGTATGCTTATATTGGTATTTTTAAAGTGTAACACTGGACCTTTGAAGTATTCTACCAGTAGCACTTAATAACTTAAAGAGTTACTAACTTAGCAGGAATGAGTTCTCCACTAAGCACTATCAGTTTTACTGAACTTTTCCTTTCATAATCAGGAGGGGTTGATTTCTTCAAAAAATCTCTATTTGGTGATCACGTAAATGTCAGGTCTGGAAATATTGTAAATACATAATATCACATTATCAGATAAACAGAGCCTCTCCAGAGCGGTTTTGTATTCACTACAACATACTTGCTTAGCACATCCACTTTCATAGCTCTGAGTCTTGTCTTTAGAAAATTACTGTTTTTTTTTCTTTCTGAGACAAGTTGTATCTGCGTCTTGGAGCTTTCCATGGGTCTTTTTTTTTTTTTTCTGAGGAGTCTACACCTAGCTCTTTTCTACCTCTGAGTGCTCTGGTTTTCTTGATCTAGATGTTCCACTCCCAGCAGTACCACAGTGGACTTAATACTGGAGACTAGCCCAAAAAAATAATAAGGAATAACTAGAAGAGAGAACCTTTCTTTTGAGGAACTCATTTCTTGTAAGGTAGCATTTGAGTGTGAACTCCAAGTAGTTTGTAGAAAGTTTGACAGAGACCAAGCCTACTCTCCAGGGACATGTTAAGTGTTGGAGAGTCTATAGCTGCCAGACTGCAAGTGACAGATAATTTCCATAGCCTCATAAGCCCATGTCACCAGAACCACAAGCTGGTTAAAAAAAAAAAAAAAATAGACAAAAGTGCAAAGAGCAGTAAATATGAAATAGAGATACATTATGAGAAATGCAGCCAGCTTTTGAAAAGAGGGTCTGTCTAGCATGTGCCAAAAATGACTACACAGCATTGTTAGTAATTAAATCATCCCTTGCAGTTCTTGAAACACCCAATTACACGCTAGATGGTATGTAGACTACAATAACATCATCCTCCCAAAAGAATAAAATTTAGATGTGGAATGTATGTAATATTAACCCAACTGTTTCTTAAGATTTCTACAGGGAGTTCTGCTAATTACAGAGATCAAACAGCTCTGCCCTTCAAGGTCCTGCTTCTAGGACACTGAAATTCAAAGGGAAACTTCTGAGCTATTTGCTAAGCAGAAGTCAGCCATGACTTTCTTAATCACACTCTATTTCAAATATGGAACAAGAATAATACTGAAAAGTTCAGAAAAGCAGAGGGTGATTAAAGATGGTTAGGAGACTAGGGAGTACAATATAGGAAGCAGGAATATAACTGCAATTTTCAGTTAAGCAGGGAGACGGATTTTACAGAGAGAAATTGGATTCATCTCAGATGTGCACAGGGGACAGGACAAGAGGCAGCATCATTGGACATACAGAAAAAAATCTTCTCTGTGAGGATTCAGCATTGGATAAGAGCCCCATGGAGATTGTCATTCTCTCCATCATTAGAGATTTTAAAACTTCACTAAACAAGTCCCCTGCAAATTGATCTAGCTTGGAAGTTGTGTCTACTGGGAAGCTGTCCTTTCTTTGGTCAGAGAGCTAGACTAAGTCACCTTGAAAAGTTGCTCCCACCCTATATTATTTGATGATTTTGTGATTCAGTATTAAGTATTCTGTGTGGCTTTTAATTTGAAATTATATGGTTAGAAGCTCAAAATTAATACAGGATATAGAGAGGGCTTAAATTTACTAACCAGTATGTGTTAAAATAGGATAACTCCTGAGCCTACTCTTTCCTAATTGGATAATTAATAATTTTGTCTTTCACTTTATTTTTCATTTTGAGAGAGAAACTGTTCAATGTCTGGTAAGGCAAAAGAGAAAAGTCCTGAGACTAGTGTTAAACCAGGTGAAATAGCCAGAATGGTTCCTGCCTCTGAATTACTGATTTATTTTTACAAGTTCCTAGAAGCAGGAATATTGGGTACTTTTGGGTCAAGGAGGTATCAAGTGGGGCAAGAACTTGTACCATAGCTTCTTACTTAGCAAGACATTTGTTGTGCTTTAACAACTCAGTAAGCAGAATAGCACCACGTAGCCTTTTGCTCCCTCCTTCCTTCTAGTGGGACAGGAGAGATAATTGGGGAAAAACGGAGTACAACTTGTATGAAAAAAAAACTATAAAGACAGAAAAGGAGAAGGTAAATAATGCATTTACAAAACAAGTGATGCACAAGCAATGGCTCACCACCCACCAACTGATGCCAAGCCAACCTCCAAACAGCAATTGCCTCCATTTCCAATTTCCCAGTTTTATATTTTTCACATGATATCAGATGGTATGAAATACTCGTTTGGCCAATTTAGGTCATGGAATCTTAGAATCACCAAGGTTAGAAAAGACCTTTAAGATCATCCAGTCCAACCATCCACCTATCATCAATATTTCCCCACTAAACCATGTCCCCCAGTACAACATAGAAACGTTTCTTGAACACCTCCAGAGGAAGCAACTCCACCATCTCCCTGGGCAGCCAGTTCTAGCTGCTACCCACTCTGGAAGAAGTAGTATTTCCTAACATCCAACCTCAATCTCCCTGGGTGCAAATTGAAGCCATTGCATCTAGTCTTATCACTTTTTATGTGAGAGGTCAGCTGTCCTGGTCCTGTCCCCTCCTGGCTCCTTGTGCCTACTCAGCTCCCGTTGCTGAGGGGGCAGTAGGAGAATCTGAGAAATTGCAATGTCTTTGGCTCTGTGTGGCATTTCTCAGCAACTAAAACACCACTGCATTGTCAACACTGTCTTTTCCTAAACTCTAAGCATACCAGACATGGTGAGGAAAATTAATTCTGTCCCAGCTGAAGCCATGACAGTATTTTACTTAAGGAATGAACAACTCCAAGCCAAGCAGTAGCCAGTATTAAGAAGCGCCAGCTCTGCTGGCACTCGGGGCTGGTGGTATGTGGAAGTAATGCTATGGCAATTGAATGGACAGCACAGCAGTCTCTTCTGAGTACTAATTTGTTGTGACTTAAGCAAGTAACTTAATCAAATGACATCTGGAATTTCTTTTATTATTTTTCTTTGCTTTCCTCACTATTTTCAGTAAAATATTTATTTTTTTCTTAGTAAACAAATGCACCTATGTTGAAACAACATTATAATGGAAAAATTTTCCACAGTCAAGAATTGTAAGTAAAAGGAGTAGTCTGTGGTTCTTTATAGAAAGAAGATGCCTATTTAGGTAGTGTTAAATAAAACTCACACCTTGTTTTTCATGAAATACCTTGCATAAATTGAGAAGGCAATTGAGTGGGTAGGAATGGAAAGATAGACACTCTTCAGATAATTGAATTGCTGCTCTAGTTTAAAGAAGACTTGTCTTTCAAGAATTACTAGCTTTTTTCTAGTCTTATTTTGTCTGGCCACTTCAAATGTCCGTGTGTGCAAGCCTATTCCTACACCCAAAGTTTACCCAGTCTCTGATCCCATAACCATGTTCTTCCTGACACCTGGACCCAGTGGGGACTGGGTCTACAGGTGAGCTTTGGGGCTGGATTGTGCTCCTTTGCTCTGACATCATGGGCCAACATAATACTTGCAGAGTAGCCCTTGTATTTGCAGTCTTTCACTCAGTTTTGTTGTTTGTAACTTTGTTGTTATTTGTAGTAACTGCCCTTACAGGGTATTTATACTCAGATGATTTGCTTTTATACATTTACAACTTCAGTATCAGACAAAAAGTACGAGTAGTGGGCCACAGAGATCAAGGGAGGAGTGTAACTGGAGTGGGACAATCGCCAGTTTTGTTCAGGAGCAGAAGAAAGAGAGGGAATTGCTAACTTCTAAACACATCCTCTGTCACGGAAACTCTTAAATATTTTTTGGTTTAAAATTCTACTGAAAGATTCTCATTTTAAGCTGTCAAAAATGTATTAGAAGACTGGAATCATGCTGTCAAGTTTTAATACTTTAACTCAATGAAGAGGTGGAAAAAAAAAAATGTGAGGGGGAGAGAACACAGTTTTACAACCCCGCAGAAAGGTCCTGAACATTTTTAAGTACTTTTAGTCTTTGTCATTGCAGTCTCTAAAAGGAGAGTGATCCAAAGCTGTTAACTGAAGCGTAGATCCTGGGCTGGGGTGAATCTGGGGTAGGCAAAATGTTGACGCGGCTCTTGCTGAGCTTGTATGGCAGGGCCCAACTGATGAGTTCCACAACACTGACAATTTTAGCCCTTTCTTATCTCATACTCATGTGTTGGATGGATTTGAATATATCCTAAAATGACTATCAGACATCTTTATTGCTTCTGGTTAAACCCAACTGAGGTCTCACAGGTATTATCAGCAAAAGTAAGGGGGAGTTTTCCTTAGTTGGATTCTACTTATTATCAGCAAAAGAAATATGAGGGAAATAGACTAAGACCCAAGAAAAAATGTTTAACTTCTGCTATAGAAACTTAAATAAAAAATGAATTAAGGTGGCATTATGTAGCAGGAATTTCTATTTGTTTTGTTTTTATTTGGTTTCATTTTTCATTCATGCATCACCCCTAACCTTTAGGGTAAAAGGTATTTCACATTAGCATAAATATTAAACAGATGCCATTTCTGCTACATAAAGAACTTTCAGCTAATCATTTTTTTCATGCATTTAAATAGGAATATTAGAATGAGGGTAATTACCTCAGTTTTCCATGAGTGATCCATCAAGACATTGACTTTCACTGTATATTGTTGCTCAGATTAGTAAGTGTAGAATTAAATTAGAAACTGGCATTGGAATATTTGAAGTGCATCGACAAGTTCAATATTTTTTAGTTTTCAGGAAAGTTATTGTATTATATTTAGAAGAAATATCCTTAACATGGAGAGATTTAATTTTAATTATTATTATTATTCTATTTTGCATCAGAGATGTCACAGTTGGCATAGAGGAAGGGCAGTACAGCATTGTTGAAGCAAATATATTTGCAACTAACAGATACGATTTTACTTCTGGTAATTAGGAGTTTGGATATTACCAAATGACAAAGGTTGTTCCTTCTGTTTTTAGCCACTGTATGGAGATGAATTTTGTTTTCCAGTTCTTTACAAGTGTATTCTACATTCAAAACATTGTTCTGAAAAAAAATATTACTTTTATAAACCAAGAAGCTAACCAGCTGATTCAGAAACCTTGTAAGGCTTATAAGGATCTGTCAGGAATTGTGCACTGTCACGTGCTAACCACCTTGCTTAAGGTGAAGAATGCACCATTCACCCCCTACCCAGGCATAAAAGCAGTGCTGTCTGTGTCCCTCTCTGTTTGGTTATATGCAACAAAGCTGATCATTACCTAAATAAGTGATGGTACTTGAAAAGAAATTTCCTCTTTGAATGAAACAGATTGCATTGCCAGAATGAAGTGTCAGAGGAACTGTTTATTGCCTGATCGCAGATCAGATATTAACAGAATGCTTTGTCATTGCATTTAAAATTCCTAAGTAGGCATTGACTTCTGTTGCCAATATCAAGATTTATTGGCACAAGGGATATTGACTACAGTAAATCTATGACATTATTAAATCTGAAAGATTAATAAATCTTGTTACCAGCCAAGACCATAAGTCAATGTAATTAAGCTTGATGATGAGCATGTTTTCCCTAAAGATCTCAGTATTGTTATACTTCCAAGAAATATCCAAATATTAAGGGAAAAAAAACAAAGATAAAAGCTGGTATAAATAGCCACATTCATATTGTCTCTGGATCTTCATGAAAGATGTTTGCCTGTTTCTATGGTATTTCACATGCTTTTTGAGGTAGGTTATTTGCTCTTGAAAATTTGAACTTTTCAGCAACAGGATTTTTTTTCTTGTTGTTATTTAAAAAAAATCAAATAGTTTTGTTTCCAAATTAAATCATATATATAATTTCATTATATATATATATATAATTATATATATTATAATATATTATATAAGCATATATATATATATATAGGCCTAATGGGCTCCACTGGATTTTTGTCTGTTGAACAGACCACATTTTATAATGTTTTCCATGAGGAAAACCATGCTTCAGTATACAATTTAGGTAAACAACTGGAGAGATTTTCCGTAATAATCTCAGCTATTTTGAGCTCGTTTGTTGTATTATGGACTTCCTTCCCCAGTGCCAGTAGTGATACCTTCGATGTGAAATAAAATAATAATATTGTGTAAGGTGATTTTTGTTTAAAAAAAAAAAACCAACAAACCCTTTCATTGTGAAGTCTCGGTCATGCATTATATCCAGGATTTATTTTTACTGGATTTTTTTTGACTTGGATTGTGTTCTTCAAAACAAAAGGACTGTAGAGGAGGTTTAGGAAGGAAGAGTGCTGCCTCTTAGCATGGACTTGCTCATTGCCTCCCTGACTGTGTCTCCTGGGGACAGCAGGGAATTGAGCCAAGAGCTGGCATATGGCAGAACTGCTCACAGTGTATGGCTACTGCAGTCGGTATTTCAACACAGAAACAGCATTGCTTTGGGGCTACATCTCTACTTGTACAGTAATTTCTGTTTCTCTGATCACTCACTTAGAAGAGCTTATTTTTCCAAGTGTTAGCCATTCAGCTGATGTGCATAATATATAAATAATGGTGCAAAAGCGGATGACAGTCATGAAAATCATTTGGTTTTGGCATTGTTTTGGTTTCCTCCTTTCTGGATTTATAAGCAATTTTACAAATCTGAAGAAGTTTTTGTCTGAAAATATATAAATATTTTTCTTCAAACTTTTGAATGATTTCAGATAATTCTTTCGAATGCTCTTCTCACTGAGCTCTTATTTGTTTTCCTCTCTCCACCATGACATTTTCTTTTCTTGTTGACATTATCGGAATTAATAGCTTTTCCTTCCAATTTGCAAAGTAAGTGGCAATCATCTTGTGTGTGTTTTAGTTAAAACTTTTGACTCTGAAAAATATATAATGCCGAATACACATAATATGCAATGCTAGTAAATTTCTGAAGAAAAATAGGGAGATTCACAAAATATAGCTATGCAGTCAATTACATATTTCTATGTTTTAAAGAGGATATAAGAAATGATGTGAAAACCTACAGTCACACAGCATGGAGGTAATAGCTCTGCACAGGAGTTGAATTCAATTTTGTGACAAAGCTGTTACTGAAAATGCATTTAAACGAAAAGGAGATACTGGTGTTTTTGAGAAAGATGATAATTTTTAAGTTTGTCCTCTCCTCTCCTCTCCATTGCTTTAATTTCATGTTTTTTCACTAATTTGAGGTGAGAGGGATTCAATAAAATACCAGATCATATTTTTTTCTGAACAGTCCAGGCTGTTTATCAAAGAACTAGGACGATGTTAAGAACAGGTGTTTTGTCACATCTGATATAGTTGAGGTTGCTGAACAATTACTGTATGATGAGAGGGGATGCGCAATATTAATGGCTACATACAGTCAGCTAGCAATATCCCTCCTCATAGTTTTCATTTTGCTTCTACAAATTAGTTGGAAAATTGCTTCATTTCAGAGTAAATAAGAATTGCTGATTACCTCTCAAAAGCGCAAGTTAGATGTGAGGGAGATTTATGTTACCAGACCTATAGATATTCTAGGCATTTAGTAGGTATTTTAATTTCTTTCTATATACATGCTTGTGTATGGCTCTCAAAAGGTGAGACTTTTGGTCTGACATAATTTGAAGCCATTTATAGAGGCTAAGGTAGCAGCACAAATGAATAACAAGAAGCTAAAGGAGAAAAAAAGGTTCTTAAAAACATTTGTAAAGCTGCAACGGCTTCTTAAAGCCCTTCTTGCCTGTATTGCTTATGAGGTTCCAAGATGGCATCCTGGCAAGAACCCCGTACCTTCACTAATCGTAACAACACAGGGAGAAAGCAGTTGCCATGTTATCCACTCAAACAGCATATTTTTCTGTATGAATGAGTACATGTTTTCTAAACACGTTTGTTGTACATAACCTTCCTTTAAGTACTTCAAATATTGTACTTCGTATTTTAAAATCAGCTTTACAAATGCAGTTTCCCCTTTAAGATGTTATATTTCTCACAGCATACACAGGCAGTTGTGTCAACAAGAATGAGTAATTCAGCCTTTGGCAAAGTAATGTAAAGAATGGCCTAACTTTATCACTTCTGGATTAGATAGTCTTCCTGCCTTCCTCTTTCCTTCTGAGTTGGTGCATATTCACCATCCTTAGTTTGTTGTTCTCTATGGCCTGTACCATCTTTTGCTAGAGATGGCATCTACAAGTCTGCACAGAAATTTGGGGGAGAATTTGTTGCAGTACTGCACAATCATGTCACTGAGTGCACCATCACATTTGGGGAAAAACGGAGCATGGGGTCAGATTAACTGCTATCTGTTTCTAGGAGTGCAAAGCAATTTGAAAGACAAGGAAAAGAAGCAGCATCTATGGCAAAGGCATTGAGGAAAATGGCTGCAGGAAGGGGGGAAAAGCACTGAAATAAATACAGACACAGTCAAAAAAAAGTCGTTTATCTTTTGTGAGCATAGTGAAGATTTAAAAAACAACAAAAAAAGAATACTTGCATGATTGCATGATTTCTATGAAAATTGGAAACAAATGTTTACCTGCCTATGCTGGTAATTGTAAATAGTTTTCTTTGAGACTGCTTCAGTTTTTCTGCATCTCTGATGTAATTGTGGTGGAGCTGTGGCTTACTTAGTCTTATGTACTCACATGAGATATAAGAATTTCAAGTTAAATTATATATGTATACTCTGATAGATCAGCCCTGTATTCAGGGTTAACACAAAGTCTCTAAATGCTGCTGAATGCTGCAGCTAGGCAGCACGTCTGCAAATAAAATTATTTTTCATATTTCTACTGCTATAAAGCAAGATTAACTTGAATTTTCCATCAAGGTTATAGTAAGGAAAGTAAGGGATGGTCAAGATATATACTGCCCTTTTTGAGATGAAGAAAAGGTTTCTCAATAGAGTATATAAATAAGAGAAAGCAAATACGGCAGCTGCCATTCTTTAAAGGCTGTAGAGTAGCATGGCTGGAGCCAATTTATACTGCAAAACCAGCTGCAATGAATTTCCCGATGAATTAGTAACTTGTCATCTTGCTTATGCTGTATGGATAGATTGAAATAAAAGAATCTGTACAATTCTCCTAATCTACTGATAAAATGATTTTGTTTATGAGCAATATAAAATAATGGTATGTAGTATTGTGTTTGTAACTGAGTTATAAACCTTCGCTGTCTGCTGTGGTTAGGGTTCAGTTTGTAATCTTAGAGTCAAGCCATTGCTCTTTCGTCTCATATTCTTTTCTCTTGGTTGGCTGAGTCCCAGCACAGTTTGTTCTTTTAGCAAGCACTGGGAGCAATAACCATTAACCTTTTCAAAGCAGCTTTTTAGCATGTCATGAGTTTAGATGTCTTGCTTCTTTTCACCATTAACCTTTCTGATGGGACAGTGCGCCGTGTTTTGCTTGCTTCAGCAGGTCACTCATTTTCACCCCTTGCCCATTTGCAGGCACTGTATTTCATTGTGAGAAGGATGAGAGAATATGTTGGGGAAAGGACAAAAGCAATGCGTGTCATACCTGTCCCCTGGGCACATGAGCAGCTAGCGTGACCTTAGTTAAGAAAAATAGTCCATTAAAGAAATATCCTTATTCAGGTGCAGAAAAAAAGTTTGCACTGGCCCTTGCTACAAGGCAGTTGTCATTCATGATAAGGCATTACAACCAAAGCCATCAAAACAAAAGCTGTTCATCTATGGCCAACATCAGTGAAAGGTTCAGTTATTCTTGCTTTACTGAGCATGAAATGGAATTGAAAGGCAATATTAAATGGGTTATTAAACTTAAGACATGATGTCTTGTGATCTTCTTTTGTGATTGCCCTTCTCACATGTATGTATAACAAGTGGAATATTCTCTATAGAGCTGGTCACTTTTATGGCCTTTAAATTTTGAGAAATGTTAGCAATGCAATTTTTCAGTGGTCATTTTATGATAAGCTAAAAATATGGTTCCTTTGGAAATGAAATGTCTGTCAGCTGATTATTCCCATCGTATCTATTTGCAAGCAGTTATCTACTGCAGAGAGAGATTAAGAAGTGGAAACAATTTACAGTATTCTAGGATGATTTCCCTCTCTCTCAAAAACTCTTAATATGAGAAAGGTGCACTTCTTAGGTTACCCTAAGAGATTGCCTTCTTTTTAACATAAACACTGGGCTGGAGGTTTGGGGTTGTTTTACACAACATCATGATTTCCCTCATGTTCCATTGAAAACATTCTAGCGGAATTGATATAATTTACCTGAAAACAAAACAGGCATTTAAAAACGAATATCATAGTTTAGTAGCATTTTGGACAGAACCTTTTCTCATGTGAACGCTGTTATTTCCAATGACTTTAGTTCACCTGGGAGCAGGACCAAAGGAATTGCATGAAAACAATTTCTAGGGCAGGATACAGCGTTTGTTTAGCTTGCCTAGAAACTAAAAAGGATTGGAACGTTAAACAAAAGGAATTGATATAAAGGGTATTTGCCAGTTAAACCCAACTGATAGCAAAAAAAAAAAAAAAAAAAAAAAAAAAAAAAAAAGTGAAGGTTCATTAGTTGTCAGAAAGGAGCAGTCAATCTGACACCTGGTAATGAAGAGTTCCCATTGTTTGCTCAAAAATTGCAACTATTCTGGAGTAGGAAGTTCTTTTGTAATTCTTGGTCATTTGCCTGAAAACAGAACTGATTTTAAGATATTAACCATCCGCATAACTAATGTAAAGACTTATCCAGACTTTGAATTATCATCAGATGATAACTTTCAGTATAATTTCAGTAGCACAAAGTAAATTGGAGGAAAGTGTATTTAGTTTGCAATTAAGCAGAAGATAGGGCACAAGTTAATTTTGTTAACTGACACCTAGCTGATAGCCATTATCTATTTAACCATGCATCTGAATGTTCTTGAAAAAGTATTGCAAGTTTAGAAGAAGAAAAAAAAGGTTATTCTGTATGAAACGAAAGAACTCTTAGAAGGCATTTACCAAAATGTATTACTAGAAACAGTTGCTTTCTTTAAGATTTGGCTGTCTTATTTTGAGAATGTGTAGAGAAAATAGAGTAACTTCACTTAAACATGGCTAAGAATTGTGGTATAAATGGGTATGTTGTATCAGAATTTGTAATGCGTATAGCTGCAAAGCATGAATTTATTTCTAAAATGTAGAAAAGTACATTTTTTGCCTTAATGATTCTGGAAACATTTTTAATTACTATTTGTTTAATAATTTACCTAAGACTGTAAAATCCAGTACAGAGCAAGGGAAAACAAAGTGTTGAAACAGTTGAAATATTCAGAAAAAAAAAAAAAGAAAAGAAAAAAGAATTGAATAAAGAGATCACTAGAGAGGATTTTGGATTAATCCATCGACTTAGTTGGGTTTATGTCTGTTCCTCATATTTGAGGTATACATGCATTGATAACTTGTTCCAGTGCTGTTTTAGCATCGTAATTTGTGCTGCCAACACATGGTGGTTGTTCTGACTACTTCCTGCTCTCTTATGTCATAAGTGCTTCAAGGACCTACTATATGTATTTGCACTAGTTTTGCAATTCTCTGTGCAACCGGTGATTCACAGTCTGTTCTGTTTTCCATTGAATGTGATGCAAGAACAAGTAGCAAATCTTGAGTGCTTTCAGTAGTGATGCCAGTCATTTTTGCGTCTGAGTTGTTGTAGTGCAATATAGAAAAATTTTCAAGTCATCATACTATCACAGATTCATAGAATAGCTTAGGTTAGAAGGGACCTTAAAGATCATCCAGTTCCAGCTCCCCTTCCACAGACAGGCTTGCCAACCACTAGTTCAGGCTGCCTAGGGTTCTGTTCAACCTGGCTTTGAGCACATTTTTTCTTTCATATCAACTGCACCACTCAGCTTAGTGTCATCTGCAAACTTGCTGAGGGTGCACTTAATCCTATGGTCTGGGTCAGTGATAAAAATGTTAAAGAGCACCAGTCCCAAAACGGACTCCTGAGGGACACCTCTCATCAACTGTCTCTGCCTGGACTCCGCCTGGAGTCACTGACCACGGCCCTCTCGTTGGAACCATCCTGCCACATCCTTACCCACTGTATTGACCGCCTATCAAATCCATTTCTCTCCAACTTGGAGATAAGGATGTTATGAGGGATCATGTCAAAGGCCTTGCAAAAATTCCAGATCCTTTGTGATAATCACAGAATCACAGAATCGTAGGGGTTGGAAGGGACCTCCAGAGATCATCGAGTCCAACCCCCCTGCCAAAGCAGGAAAGGGGGGTTGGACTCGATGATCTCTGGAGGTCTAATAATAATCTAAAATAATCTTTTGCATACTTAAGACATAAGATCTTAGAGTTCTAGGTTGTAAGAGTTCTAAAAATGTTAGAAAAGCAAAGTTTCTAGTTTGAGGGAAGCTTCATTTGGACCAAGCATTGGGCTTGGATGCTTCAACTCCACTCTTTAGCTTCTCCATAATTTCATTTACTCTAGCAGATGCAGGGAAGCTCAAGCATCTTTGAGCTGCCAGAGAAACCTGGTATGAGAAAACTGAGAATATTTTCTGTGGAGGAGCCTTGTGTTCAAGAAACTCAAAATGAGGAGAGGAATGGGAAGAGGTGAGAAGGGGAGAAAAATATGTAGTAAATTTTTAGGCTATAAGGATTTAACTTTTAAAATTTCGTTTTAAAAGATAGGATGTGCTTACCTGAAAAATCTTCAAGTTCTGCTCTGCTTGACATGAATTGCAGCTTCTGACATTGAGAAGGGTAGGGCCTTGAAGAGGTGAAAGCATTGTCTTCATTATATGCAGAAACGTTATAGTGATGTCTAAGCACTGAACACAGACTTTTATTTTATTTTTATCTCCTACATCTGTCTCTCTTTTCTTTCTCTTGTACTTTACAAAGCAGATCTATCAATCACATCAATAAAAGATGAATGATTTATATTCAGTCTAAATGCACATGGTTGTAGAACCTCAGCGTGGCCTTTGGATACCTCCTGTGAGGACGGAGGTACAAGTTTGTGTTGGTTTCAGGTCTAGGATAGCATTCCAAGGGTCAGAGTTGGAAGCATGTGTCTGTCAATCCATCTCACCGGGGTCCCCTGCTAGAGCTGTGAATTCTGTAGCTCATTAAAGTATTCCAAAGCAGTTTAAGTTCAACAGCCTTAAAAAGATTGGAAATGGCTTTCTTTTTTTTCTCATTTTTTAAGCTACTTCTAAATCTTACTGGTGTCTGCTTTTAAAAGCGACAGGGATTCTTTTTAGCTCCAAGGCAAGGCCCAAGGCTGTAATCCATGTCTCCAGGTGACCTGCAGTTAAAGTCTGTCAGAATAATTACATCTTTCTGTGGATAGGCATGAGCATTCATAATCTTTTTTTAAGGTTCTTCTCTATAAACTACCTGACTAGAGCTGACTACCCTTTACAACAAAGGAGTGTAATGTAAAATTAGCTATTCATGTCCTGCTGTCAGCCAGAGATCTCCATCACTGAATACTGTCAACTTCGTTCGCAGGAAAATAACCTATTCAGCCATTGCTTTGCTGTATGAAAACAATACACACTCATTATGAGAAAAAGAAAAAAGAAAAAGTAATGGCATATATTCATTAACACCAAATTGCCCCAGAAACCAAACCCCACATGTTTATTAAGATATGTGTTCCTGTTGCCGTGAGCACCTAGCACTGCCCAGTAAAGACCAGACAAGGAGTGACTGAGTGTGGATTTTTCCTTTTTATATATTATACTTGAGTTTAGTCTCAGTCTGGCTCCTAAATAGAATAATCAATGCCATTATCTCTTCCTCCCTTATCTAAATCACATCAGGAGATCAATAACTACAACAAAGACGGCCAGTGCTTGTGTTCCACTGGGACTCATTACTTGGCTGCCTGAGATGGGGGTATAGATATTCTCAGGAAGGTTATCTGGTGTTCCCTGGTAGTTAACAACAACTGTCAGTTATTAATGGTTCTCTGCAGCCTCACATTTACAGTACTGTGACTGATAGCAGGACATCTTTATAACAGAATGAATCTCTGCTGCCTTTTCTCCCCATCTCCAGATTCTTGTTCTTCAGTTTTCTTCTTTTTTCTGCCATTACAGTCTGAAGCAACATGTCTGAAAATATCAAACGTTTGGGGCATTCTCATTGAGATTCCATGCAAGTGCAGGTTTGCTTTTATACAAGCTAACATCTGCTGCAGTATTACAAAGACTAATTAAAATAAATTCAGATCCTAAATTAGTCTTTTCAGTAACATTTATTACACAAGACACTGGGTGATAAAGCATGTAATACAGTTAAGCTGAAGCAAAAGTCTTGTTTTGATTGGCTTTTGCTGGCCAGATTGGAATGACTTCTCTGAAGAAGTTTACATTTGCAGTACAATACTTTCCACTAGACTAATAACAAAGACTACCACAATGCTTCTCCTTATGTTTATTTATAGATATCAACTACACGTAAAAGATGAGGCTTAAAACAAAAATAAGGAAAAAAAAAGGAAAAAAAAAAAAAAAAAAAAAATCTGTACTGCTCCTGTCAGTTTGGACTACGCTTGTAGTTTTTCTTGTCAAAATCAGACAGCCAGTTTGCATGTTCTAGGTGAATGGTATGACAGACAATTCACACATTAACACATCAGATTCTCAAAGGGGCAGTTAGGAACTGATATCCCATCTTCCCATCTGCAGGAACGTAGTTCAGAGCAGCTCATCTTCCATGGGGCCAGGTCTGGAGCTGGGCAAGGAGCAGCCAGGCAGTGCTACCTGAAGTACTTTTTGTGCACGCAGAAAGCATTTGCTACGATTGCAAATACCCAGGTGACCAGGATCGCCTTTATTTGTTCTTATATGCTCTGTAGAAGCAGAACACAGTGCCCAAACAATGACTTTGTAGCTTTTCTGATCTGTAACTCTGTAAATGAGTGAAAACAGTTGGAGAGCAGAACTGCATGTTCCACCCAATGGCAGTTGCTACGCTAAGGAACCAAACCTTACAGTGGTCTCACAGCATCATTTCTTCTAATACAACATTGGGATTTACATGGAGGACTTTATAGGCCCAATTTTATACCAGATGGTAGTAGTGGGAGCTTAGGAGCTGGATTCAAGTAGAAAAAAGTCACCCTTTTCTGCAGAAAAACTAAGGTTTTCCTAACGCTCACAGTAGAATAGAAGATATAGTATCTCAGAACTTCAGCCTGTGAATGTGCACCAACACAGTGTAAAATACTTAGCAGTAAGCAGTACTCATATTTTCAGAAATTTGTCATGCTTTTTAGCAGAGATTAATATGGTGTGTTTTGTTTTTTAATGCTTTGTGTACATAATTCCTTTTGGAATTCTTGCTGCTTCCTTTTGTTTCTAATTTATTCTTATTTTCCATGAAATTGACTGAGAGCAGAAAATGAATTTACTTTGTACAGATTTTTCCTAAGAAAAAACAGATCATGAGTGAGATCCCCCAACATGCACAGGATGACAGGGGAATCAGGCCCAGCCAGCCTGAAAGGCATGTCCTATTTGGCCAACTGATCTCCTTCTGTGACTTGGTCCCCTATCTGGTGGATGAGCGAAAGGCTGTTGATGTAGTCTACTTTGACATTAGCAAAGCCTTTCATAGTGTCTCCCACAGTTTTTCTCTTTGAGAAGCTGGCAGCCCATGTTCTGGACAAGTAGATTCTTTGCTAGATGAAGAACTCACTAGAGGGCTGGGCCCAGAGGGTAGTGATGAAATGGAGTTAAATCCAGTTGGCTACCGGTTGTAAATGATATTTCCCAGCGGTCAGTATTGAGGCCTGTCCTGTTTAATATCTTTATTGATGATCTGGAAAGGGAATTGAATGCATCCTCGGTAGGTTTGCAGATGACACCGAGTTGGCAGAAAGTATCGATCTGCCTTGGTGTAGGAAGGCCCTACAGAAGGATCTGGTCAGTCTGCATTGCTGGGCTGAGGCCAAGTTCAACAAGACCAAGTGCCAGGTCCTGCACTTTGGCCACAACCCCTGAAAAAGCTACAGGCTGGGGCAGAGCGGCTGGTAGACTGTGTGGAGGAAGTGGACCTGGGGGTATTGGTCAACGCTTGGCTAAACATGAGCCAGGAGTGTGCTCAGGTGGCCAAGAAGACCAATGGCATCCTGGCTTGTATTAGAAATAGTGTTTTTCTTTGTGATGAGAGAGATCACACCCTTGTATATTTTCTAGTCATTTTCCCTTCACTGCTTCATGCTTCATTTTTATTACATTTAACAGCAAAGTAGAACAGAAGTTGATAATAGACATGTCTGTAGAAAGAGCATAGTAGGTTGCAGACAACTCAGCATCAGTGTTTGTTGTCATTTAATTAGTCAGTTCCCAGATTATATCATCCCGATCAAGTATTTCCAAGGACACCACAGAGAAACTTGTAGAAAATCCAAAATGGGCTATGGTAGGTCATAATCAAAACAAACAAAAGCTCTCAAAAAATACCCTTGAAAGTAATCAAGCATCAAAGCAAGATAATCTCAGCAAAATCCTTGGCGGGAGCATAGTGGATGGAAGAGATGGGTGGCAGAAGTGACTGACATTATTACATTGGAAGAATTCAAAGAAAGTGGAGTTCTCTGTGTCTGGACTTTTTGAGGAATCTTTTTTTTCTCTTAATAGTTTCTTTCAGTGGAGTAAATGAAAGACTTGCGTATGGTTTGTTGCCCAAAATCTATCTAGGAGAAAACATTTACTAATAGTTACATCTGGGCAGGCCGATATCAGTTTGTTAACTGAGTGACACTGTCTCTCCATCTCATGTGAGACCAAAAACTGCTATCTGTTTGGGAGCAATTTCCTGCATCTAATCAAGTCTTTGAGATCTTTTCTATTTGCTTTGCGTGAGCTAGTATCCGTCTGCTATCGGCTCTGCATTATTATTGCTGTTCTAGAACAAGAAAAGATCAAACAGCTTATGTCTTTAAATCAAAGGATGGCCCTTATCTATTATGGCACGTACCTTCGATGTATAAAACCAAGAAATTACGTGAATGCACACATTTTCCTTTGCTATGTTGAAAAGCAAGTGGCTCTGGTATTTGAACTCACTCTCTTAGAAGTTGCAAAAATTATCATCAAAGTTGAGCCATAAGTTCATAGCGTAATGCTTGGCTATAGTTCAGCAATAAAGATGAGAAGGGAGGAGCAAGTCAGAGAGACAGGCACACCGTGCGGGAGTGCTGATGCTGATGAGATGTTTCACTAGGATGATTAATGCCCATTTACAAAATTGGACCATTTACAAAATTGAGCATGTAACTTACAGTGCCTGGGTTAAAAGGAAGTGTCCCTGCCCACTGGCATGGCTTTTATCCCATGCTGTTCTCTCTGCTTCATTGTGCCATAATTATAGCTGAGCCTTGTGCAGTGGCCTGTCTCAGGTGGCAGTAGTCCAGGTCGTTCACACTGCAGCCATCTCCCAGTGTGCTGTGCCAGGCTGCGGGAGCAGGGGGCAAGGGAGTACTTGAAGGAAGGTGAGACATTTTCATTTGCAGCTGTTATCCACTCCAGTTCTAGGGTAAGAGCCATTACAAGGGTTTTTCAAAGCACACCAGGAAGAAACTACCATAACTAGGAGTAATGGCATAAGATTGAGCAAAAGTAAATTTAGACCTTTTCCTGACAGTGAGATCTGTTAGGCTGTGGAATAGATAAGTTTCCTGAGGGAAGAGGTAAGAAGTCCAAGCACTTGAGTCATTTAAAACTACAGTGGACAAAGAGCCCCAGAGTTTGTATTAGGGACTAATTTACCACTGGCCACAAACTGAAAGACTGTCATAAGAAGTGCTTCCACCTCTAATTTCTGGGGTACATGCAGACTGGTTGAGGCTTTTCAGCTTGTACTTTCCTGTTAAACAGGAAAAAAAGTCCAGTTTTCATGGGAAGAGTGGTAGCTGCAGATTGTTCTAAAGGAACTGCTGCTTTTTTTATAATGATATTCCACAGTCCTTTCTGTAGATGTTTTCTCTGCAGGTAACAAGATCAAAACTTTAGGAGTGAGTGAAGTACAACTCAGGACAGTTTCCTTTCCAGAAACACCATTTTTTCCCTGTGTTTGTTATTCATCCTGCTCCGTGCCCAAATATGCATAGAGTTATTAATTCTAGTTTCAGGTTCTTCGATGCTCTGTCCCTTGTGTAACCTTTTGTGTCATAACATAGAAGGAAGACTTCATCTCAGAGAGCCAAACATCTTCTCTTCTCCATAATGCTGATAGGTCAGGCCTTAAGGAAGAAAAGTCAGTGCTCCTCTAGTTAAAATCAATAGAGTACTAGATACACAAAGGACAGTAAGAATGTGAAACACAGAGTATTTGTAAGAGGCACAAAACGCTCTGTAATTGCTGAAAGAAGTGGAGATGAGAAATGATCTGGTGAGACAGGGGAGCCGTCAAGTTAAGAACAACAGAGTTCTTAAGTGTCCCTACACATGGACATGATGCAGTGGGACAGCATTGTACATAATTCACTACTGCATGCATCACATAACATCAGATTAAACCACAGACTGAAGAGTTTGCAAGTAGACTGTGCAACATAGCTCGACATATCTCCCCTCCCATTAAGCTCTAACCCTTAGTGAAATGATACTACTACTAGCATGAGAATTCACTTGATGTAATTGACAATGTTGTTTGTGTTAGAAAATTAAAGAATAGAGAACAGAAAACTTATTGAAATGGATTATGTTCAACAAGTCCTAAGAGTAGGGTAGGATATGAAGAAATCTTTAGCACTCTATAATGATTTACTGTCTTCAGGAGGCTGGTTTCTCTTTTCTGAGGCTTATTTATTTGAGCGCTGCCCAATTCCTTTTTAACAAATCTGAGCATTTTTGTTGATATTTTTTATCTCCTTTCTGTTTTTCTTTGGTTGTTTTTAACATATAAGCATATCATGTTTGCCATTTATGTCTAAGCACATATGCTTTACTATCTCAAGCCTCTCTGGTTAAAAGCTGTGGCTGGGGATTAAAACAAACACATTAACTCACTCTGAACAACAGACGTGCAATTTCTTATGTGTCTTTCTATGGCAGGCTCTGTAAATTTATGGGTCTTTGCCTTGTTCCTGGACAGTGATTAGATTGTTTTGGGGTTTTTTTCAACTAACAATAGATAACTCCAAAGTTTTGCCCTCTCCTTAATGTTCATTTGGTCAGTACCTCTATATTCCTATGTCACTAACAAGGATGGCCAAGATATTGAAGACACATATAAAACCTGTTAACCTTAAGTTCATTAAAGGATCATCAGGGTGGATCTTTTGGTGCAACTTACTGCATCAAAAGAAATGACAACATTGGCTATTGGGATTTTTTTCTAATCCATAACTCTAATAATTCTATTTTGCTGCTTGTATTCTTTCCACTTAAAAATAGATGCTTAATAATTTTACATTTTCAGTTTTCTATGCTAAGTAAGAAAGATCTTCCTTTTCTTACTGTTGTCTCTTTGCAGAGCAAATTGGTAATTTTTCTAGGTCAGAATTTATTTGTTTAGAATAATAATAAAACTTAAGCATCACAATTTGTACCAGAATAGCCGTTACTTTATGTATATTTTATATTTATAATGATCCTCTATATTTAATAAAATAAAGAATATCAAATAGAGGAGCAAAATTGCAGTGACTGTCAGTATTTATCCACTAATGAAAGACCTTTGTTGTTTTATTTAGATGAAAGATGTGTGCTAAAAAGCATTTGTGCTGGTTGGTTACAGTGTGTACTCCAATACAAAGCTCTGCTGACCCATTTAAATGGATGAACGCAGTATAGGCAACCAGTCCATCACTGTATATACTGCCATATCATTTCTTGCAAAATATTTTTCAAGAGAGAAAGACAAGAGCTTGTGACAAGCATATTTATTCAATTGGCAGCTGATCTACAGAGATGGCTACCAGATTCAAAACATCATTGGTGTCTGCCTTCTAGGCAGCAGTCTTTCATTGCAGGATTTGCCATACAGATCAGAAAAACAGCAGGCAACAAGCAACATGTTATATGAAAGACCTTTAAATGCCTTCTACTATCTGGCTGTGATGTAGTGTGATTCCCTTCAAAATGTAGCTATTGATGTACAAAATAATTCAAGACCCAAAGCTCCAATTAGCTGGCAAAATCCAGTTACAGTTTTAATTGTTTTCTGATTTCTCTGGGGTTATCAGTCTCTGAAGAGATGAAGGAGAGGAGGCTGTGTTCTGCAAATTCACCTTCCTAACTGTGCCAGAAGTGTATCACTGAATGCACATGCACTGCCAATAGTGAGCAAGGAGCTGCATGGCAAATATCACAATTTTCTGCAAACTGCTGAAAAATATAGGTGAAATGAATGAATTGTTGGATGACATGTTGTACATTTAAAGCAGGAGAATAACTAAAGTAATTTTCTCTGTCACTCAATTAGAGCAGCAGCGCAGGTGTGTATCTGTACAAACCCATGAATGTTCTACTTTGCTGGTGGGAAATAATGTATCTGCAGTGCAGACAGTGGTGAGAGAATTAGATTGGGATGATTTTAAAGGTGGATTTTCAAAGCACCTTTTGTCCAAAGCAGAAGTCTGTGAGAAAATGTAGTTGCTACCAGCGGGGTTTTGTTTCTGTTCTATTCATAAGGTTCAAACTTGCACGTCAACCATTCATGTAATTCATTTTTTATTTTTTATTTTTTTTCTTTTTAACCTCACAACTCCTGGAGCTTTGTTTTTATTATGAAGTATCTAATTCGGCTTTCATATCTATTTTAGCTATCTATCTTTCTGTTATAGCCACTACAGCTATATTTCAACAAGCTATCCTGCTGAAATATCCTGTCTGAAAACTCAGACAGACAGCTTAGAGAGTGGGTTTGGATGGATGGACAGATAAACGGTTATCCAGAATAGCTCTCAGAGCTGTCTATTTTAGCAAACTATTTAAGCTGTCAGCTTCTGTGTATTTATATCCTACTTATCACACTAGTATCTGAACACCTATCAATTTAGCATTAGAAATCCAGTCCAAATCTCAATCCAATTGTGGAGACTCACTGGCTGTTTCCTACTTGCCTTAGATGGGCAGAATAAAAGATGTGATATCCAGCCATACTTTGCTGGTTCCTGTTATCTGAAAGCTTGATCTAGAGCTTCCTGAACTGTTAAAAGAGGCTCTTTCTGGTGGTCTTATAAAAAGTACTTATAAGAAGTAGCTCTTCTTTGAAAAAGGTTTAATGTTCTTTTTTAGAAAGAAATAATTTTATTAAAAATCCTGCAAAATTTCACACTGTATTTTTAATTTTCAATTTCCCAAACTTTTCGTTCCATTTCAATTTTTTACTATTCCCTTATCTTTTTTTTTTTTCCTTCTGTAAAATTGTTTTTTGTTTCTCATATCCCTAGTGTGGCCAAAAATAAAAATAATCCCATTGAAAACACTGGCTAACGCTTTCCTGAACATACCACCAAGTGGTAGAGACTTTCACTTAGCAGTCAGAAATGCTAAGCTTTAGAAATGAAGCAGTTCTTCAGCACACTGAGCTCAGAGTCATCTGTAGAGTGGGGGGAAAAAAAAAACAACCAAAAACAACATCAAGCAACATGGAAAGTTTCCACACCTGTTAAATTGCCTTACTTTAAAGAAAAAGGTATAAGAAAAGATAAAGAAACTATTGGTTTTCACTGCTACACTGCCAAGCTTCAGAAGAACTCGAGGGCCCTGTTGTGGACCCAGGGTTTATAATGATCATAGAACTGTATCCCCCACATATCAAAGCAGGCATCTGAATCTTGTCTTTAAAAATGTTCCATATTAGAGACTGCATAAAAGAGATTACTCTCTAGGTTAAAAGTTAGAATAGAGCCAAGATACAATAAAAGACAGTATGGCAGGGCAAAAGAGCTCTTCGTGCAGCCTATAATACTGATTGTTAATGCAGTCATGCAGCATTAGTAGAAGCAAATCCATTTCACTCATGGTAAAATCCTAATAAAGGCCATTCGGACAAATTGGAAAGTCTTTGTGTTATCCCAGACGCACTGCAGAAACACCAGTAAAAAGAACCAGGTTGGCATGATCACAAGTTACCCACATGCATACAGATGTATGTTCACACCTTCATTATTACTCAGGTCAGGCAATTTGCTGGCTGTACCTGTTATGAATGAGAAATAAGAGGACTGGATGTGTGCAGCCAGAGGCTTGCTTGTTTTTGTTCAAGGGAGGGAGCTTGTTTCTCTTCAGGGAGAAAAGGCTTCTCTACGTAGTGTTCTCCAGGGGCAGAGAATTTCATTTTTTTTCCTTGCTCAGCTCTGAGGCATTTCAGACAACAATCCATCTGAAATAGGATGAGTCCATCCTTTGACTGAAGGAAAGTAGCATTTGCGGCTGAGTTCAGAATCTGCATTTCCTCAGCTGTTGTCACTATGTTGTACATGGCCCATTTTTTCCTGTGTCAGTTTATCTGTCCTGTTTCTACTAGGGGAGGTTAAAAAGGGAAATGCTCAGATTACACTGCTTTCCTTTCACTGAATCTGAAGATTTGGTTCATGTAGGTGATTAATTCCCTGGTATGCAACAGAATTGGAAAAGTATTGATGTATTTGGCTCTTTGAAGGGAGAGATCACAGGGCAATAATGTGCTGGATGTTTTTTATAGACTACTCTCACTCAGCAGGCTGGTTTTTGATGCAGTCAGAAGCATGCCTATTTTTCTCCTTTTTCTCTCTCTTTTTTTTTTTTTTTTGTATAGGATTAAAAAAAAAAAAAAATGAGGTATGTTTTAAATACCAAAGCACACTGCTTTTCAGAATAAAAATGAATATATGATTGGAGAAATCTAATCTAAAATTGGGAGAACAGAGCAGAGAATTGGCTGGATATCTGTTCTCGTGACAGAGCTGAGGGAGAGAGAAAATAGCAGATGATGTGATGAAACAAGTTTGCAGGAGGGTTAGAATAGTCATAGGATCATTAAAGTTGGAAAGATCACTAAGGTCATCTGCTTCAAACACCAACCCATCACCACCATTCCCACTAACCTATGTCTTTCAGTGCGACACCTACTCTCTTCTTGAATGCTTGTAGGGACGGTGACTTCATCACCTCCCTGGGCAGCCCATTCCAGTGCCTCATTGCCCTTTCTGAAAATATTTTTTTTTCCTAATATCCAACCTAAACTTCCCCTGACTCAACTTAAAGCCTTGTCTAATTGCAAGTTACCCAGAAGAAGAGGCCAATCCCCACCTTGCTACAACCTCCTTTCAGGTGGAAAACACTAGAGAAGGCTGCGAACCCAACAAGGAGACCAGGAGGAGACAGCACTGGGAAAGCTGACCTAAAGTGAGCGTAGAAATGCTCCCAGCATGTAACCTCCTGCTCAGTAGCAAAGCTGGAAGGGGAGGCAAGGGCGGATGTTCACCTCAGTGCTCTGATCAGGTGGTTGTTGCTCAGAGACAGGCTCAGAGTTTGCTGAGGGTGAGTGATCATCTTTGCTCCACTTGCGTTTTATTTTTGTTTATTAAACTGCCTTTCTTTAAACTCATAAGAACATAGCAAGTTTTTCTTGCTTTTATCCTTCTGGTTCTTTTCTCCATCCCACTAATGCGTGAGTGTTTAGGCAGGGGCTTTGCTGCTGCAGCAGGGGCCAACACACTGTGTCTGACTAATCTTTGGAAGCATGAAAAAGTCCAGGACTTTCTTGTGCCACCTCCTTCCTCATAACTAACATAGGTGCATTCATAGGTTGTTTACAGTAAAAAGGTAATAGGGAGAAAAAGGCATGCATGTCAATATGGATGTAAATATGCCTCACCTCCTGAGCTGCTGTTAGTGATGAGCTGCTCTCAGAGGAAGCAGCCGATCAATGTATAGAAAAGACTGGGGGGGTGAGGGGGGGATCAAAATTAGAAAGCAAGGTTAGCAGTAAAAGCCATGCCTCTTGAAATGGATTGAAGGCTTGCAATTTTGTGTCTTCAGCTATGTCCTGGCCTTGTTTGCTAGTTTCAAATATAAAATAGCAATAAAGCATCTATCTACCTGACATCCTTTTATGCTCCTTTTCAATCATGGGCTGCAAAATATTTCTTTTCAGGTTTACTCTAGTTTAGCAGTCCTGTTATTGCCTATCACTTTAAGGAGTTGAAAGGACTGATTTCATTTTCTTTTATCTTGCAAGCCTTTTTTTTATGTGGATCTGTTTCTCACTCAGTTTGCATTTCATCTAGGATAATGCTGGCTATCAGTGCTTGAATAATAATTGAACTGAAGCAAGCTGTTCAGCCTAAGGTCTCAAGATGGGAAAGCTATGTATATTGTGTTTGGATATTTCAAAAGAATTGAACACACCAAAATTCATCTGCAAGTGAATACAAAGGTGGTGAAAATCTGTGCAGCTCCGGCTACACGGCTGCACAACTGGCTTCAGCAGTTTCCACTGTACCTGTGATCTTGTTCTTAATGTTCTTCAACAGTTTTCATCAATGCTATGTATTAAAGCACTGCAACATTGCGAGATTGAAAGTGACATACTATGGACCTTGTGGAAACTGTTTCTCCTACTTCTTCATATTCTTAGCTTCTGCTGAATGAGATTTTATTTATTGTCTTATTTGAAATTGTATTTAGATACAGTTAGTGATGCTAAAGCCATAGTTAGTTGTAGCTTCTGAAATTATGTTGCTATACCTTTAGTTTACAACAACACTATGCTGTTATTGCTCCACAATCTGTAATCTCTGCTAGTAATACTTTGAAATGGTAACTCAACTGGCAAGGAAGAGCATGTGTGTTTCACAGGATTAGTCTATAAAAGGATTGGTGTTTGTGCAGTTTGTAGATCACTTATATTGAGTCCCACAGTTTGACACACCCTACTTCAACGTGGCAAATTTTTGTGGTTGTGCAGAGGCAGGGATAGACAGGGCTGCAGCCTGTGCTCATCCACACTGAGTGGCAGTGAACACTAGGCAGCCAAGTGCTCTGTCAATCCGTCTGTCCATACAGGCTGGGCCATCCCTCTTGGGCTTGAGAGCAGAAAGTGGTGCATCTCCTGGAACTTTACTGTCCATAAAACTACAGAATGCTTGGTCTTTTTTTTTTTTTTTTTTTTTTTTTTGGCCTCCTGAGATTGCAGTTTGAGTCATTCTGGTATCCTTACAGCCTCTTCTATAAACCATCTTTTCATCAAGTAGGGAGGAAAAAATCTATGAGTGGTCCAAATAGCAATTAGAGCTTTGAAGTAATCAGATGGCTTGAAAATATGTGTTAATTAAACTTCCCAGGCTGTTTTAATCTTTGAAAAATGTTAACCTTCTCCTGCCCTACTTAATCCAGGCATGACACAGAAACTTCACCAATATACATGCACTTGTGCGTGTTTGTTCCTCTGTGCTTTGCAGTCTATTTGCATATGCAGATCCTGTGCTACCAGTTAGTTAAATAATGTGGTTTCTCTGTGCTCTGGAGCTGAGAGACGAGGAAGGATGCGTTAATGAAATCTTAAGAAAAGGTCTTTCTGTAAAAATTCTGCCATGTGCTTCAAGACCCAAAGCTGTGAGTTAATTACAGAGTTTAAACAAAAGAAGAGAAAGTCACGCTCAGAGGGAGAAACAGTCCTGTTTCCTGTTTCCTATCTATGAATTTTTGATACTGCTGATGGATATCTTTTAAACTTCAGAATTAATGAGCACCCTCAGGACAATGAATGATGGTTGGTTAAAAAGAAATAGAAGAGTGAAGGAGTAGTATTGAACATGGTTCTTCTGCTCTGCAGGAGTAGAGCTCAGTAATATCTTTTTGATGATAAATAAAAAAAAAAAAAATTATGTTTGAAAAATATCATGCATTAAAAAAAAGTTTTTAAAAAGTTAGTGTATCTCCTGTGCCTTTAATTCCCTTCTAGTGAAGAAGAAAAGACAGGTAAATAACATAACTTAAAACAAAAACCTAGCTTTTTCTTTGCCTTTGAAACTTCAAGGAGAAATGCCAAACTCTCAAATGTCAGATCGCACCCAAACTGTTGGTGACTGCCTTTTTTAGAAGAAAAGAGAAGAAAGGAGTTGGGTTGCCTTGGGACTGTAGTTTGCTGTGTACATAAACTTAGGAGAGAAGTGTACATGTTTGAAAGGATGCAGTATCTCCATCTCCTCCTGAGGAGGGACATTTGCAGTCTCTCTGAACTGCTAATGCTGTAATTCATGTGATGTACTTCACTATTTCATTTCTTCGGTTTAAAATGATTCTCATTAGCTTTGATCACTCCAAATCAAGAGTGAGGTTTCTTTCTTCTGTTGCACTGTTCAGGCTGATCCATATAATCTTGTCGGGCTGATTGCAAGTCAGACCTATGTCCAGCTTTTTAGAGCCCAGGTTAGTCACCCATTCAGGATGTGTGCAGCTTTACAGAAGCCTGTAAGCATTTCCATGGGCAGCTCCAGGCAGCAGATGGTCGGTGTTGCGGTGGGAGCATGGATTCAGCTCACCTGTTCTGTGGGTACCTGCATTCCAGCCACGCTTGGGCATGTCTCTCGCCTGCCTGTCCCAAACCAGTGGCAAAAAACCTGTCAGCAGCCCAGTAGTAAATAAATCTTTGGGTTGTGAATCTGCCACCCACATCATGAAGTGAAGGGCGCAGTATATTACGTATATTACGTATTACGTTTCACTCTTGTATCATTGTGGCTTTTCTCCACACCTGATGCCTCCATCGTTGCTCCATTTGCAAAATATTTGAACAACCATCTGCAACTTCCAAGTTGCATGACATTTAATTGTGAAATTTGCTGAGATTTGCCTCATCTCTAGCAAACTTTTTCCTCTCTAGCCTTCAGGCATCAATTCAGGCATTAGTTGAAAAGTGCTGCGTAGCTGGCAAACTCCTCCTAATTCCTCCTGTCCCTCTGTTCTCTGTCTTGTCAGCCCTTTTCATGAAGAGCCCTCTTCCAGATGAGTATTTTGTCCATATCAGGACAGAGGGCATGCCTTGCTGTTTAATGTAAAGCTCTGAGGCTTCCATGTACGACGGGGTTAGAGAGGGTTAGACAAGTAATTTCATTTGCCCTCGTATTTCTGATGTCTCAAGCTGATGAGGCTTTTCTTTACCAAAACCAAGATTATGCTGGCTGAACAAACTGAGCAATATGTGACTCCAGTAACTGTGACAAAACCTTTGCTCACTTGCAGAGGTGGGTTCTAATGGTGAGAGAACAAATGTAAGCAGCTCCATTGAACTGGGGGTGTTATCCTGGGATAAATAAATTCTGAATCTGTTAATTAACAGCAGACACCAGCTGAATTCAGTCTCTCAAGTTATTACTGAGGCTAATATGATCTGTGATCTCTACTTGTAGACATTAAATTTCAAACTTGCTAGGACTGCTGCTGGAGTACTGGCTCTGGGTCTGATGTCCTCAGTACAGGATGAAAATTGCCAAGTTGGGAATGTCTCAGATGAGCCTTGCAGATTCTAATATGTTCAACCACTGGATAAAATGATTTGTAAAGGACCTCATTAGTTTATTAAGACCTGTACAGAGAAATGAAATGCGATATTTTTAGGAGTTGTTCTAAATCAGGTGAGCATTAGTTCTGTAGTCTCAGAGGTTCCTTCCAACCCCACATGGAAGGCTTTCAGTGATGATGTTACACACCCTCCATCTTTAATTCTGATATGTGCATGCTTTATACTGTGTAGTAATACATTTTGCAGTGTGTCTGCACTCACCAGCAGCTTCTCTGACTGGTAGAGGGGTCTGTGCTGTATGCTAGGGACAGTGATGTGAAATTCCTGTCTGGTTTTGGTCTGAGTGCAAAAAGAGCAACATACAATGTGAGAGCCCTTATGTGATTTTCTTGAGGTTTTGAAATTGCTGTGTTAGAGGTCAAAGCAGAGAAGGAGGAACATGAGAGCATTTCTGATCCCCAACCATCCCCATCCCTTTTTCAGATCTGTCACAGTTCCTACCTGATAAAAAAGAGTGTGCTGGTGTTTGTTGTGTTACTATTAGAGTGCTCTAGAAAACAACATAAAATGTGATGAAGCTGTATGTTCAGCTACATTTCATTCAGTGTCCATGCATGGATGTTTCAAAAATGAGCCTCAGTTCTGCAGTCTCCTGAGCCCTCGACAAGGCTGTGGATGGCAGCTAAGCTGGATGCTTTTCTTTCTTTTTTTTTAATAAAGGTGTTTCAGTGCCTGCAGTACTTCATGCTCTGAATTGAGAAAATGGCAGTGTGCTCACAGCAAGCTGCAGAGTATTTAATCCCAGGGTTAGGAGGCACAGTGTTTATATCTGTATTCATTTCTCACATGGTTTTAATGTCATGGATTCCTTTTATAAAACAGGAAAGCTGTAGCTAAAGATTTTTTTTTTTTTAGTAATGTGGTGAATATGGACAAGATAATGATACCTCCATTTTCATTAGCTGTGTTTCTGCCTGTCCTGCCATTTCCTGATGAATGCCAACTAGAATGTCAGTAGTGGCAACAACAGCAAAAAATACTGACTCCATATGAAGTTTGTTAACAGGTTCTGAGACAAGGAAGGAGAATAATAATATGATAAAGTATATCAACTGAGACGGAATTTGCTTCTGTTTCCAAGTGATTAAAATACGCAAAAATACAATAGAGAAATAAAAGAGCGAGGAATTTTTATGTCCACAGAGGTACTCTTCCTTCAGCATATGCTATTTGTTTTTCCTCTAGCCCAGTTTCTGAAAATACTTTTCTTGTGACTAGTTTGTGCATTCCCCCTATAAAATATGGGACTTCTGAGAATGAGAGCCACTATGTTTTTAGAGCTTCATCTGCTCCATGTATAAGCAGTATGCAGACCAGCTACAGCTGCAGAAGTTCATTTCAAACACCAAATGGCAGCAATTAAAGGCGAGGGAGCTGATGCATTGCTTTCAGATATTGGCAGTAGCCAGGAGGGCAGCTATATTTCAAAGTTTCTCAGAGGTGCTATTGCTTTTTTATCTGAGTCATCAAGATAATATGAGCAATTCTTGCAAAGGTTTTAGACAAGCCCTTCCCTTTGAAAACAAGGAAAAAGTCTTTCCAAATTTGATCAGCACAATTATATATTTGGCCCAGCGTTTCTGTCTCCAGCAGTGGAGAGTATTAGGTCTTAGAGGAAAGTGCTAAAACTCCCACAGCGGACAATCATGGAATAAGCTGTTGTCAGGGAGAGTTCCTTCCTAACCATAGGATGCCTTGAAGTATTTGTCTAATGTAATTGTAGATCTTCATATTAGTCCTACAAATGCCAAATCCTTTCATTAATCCTTCAGCAAGATTAGATATTTTAAAAGTCAATTCTGCACAGTGGCTGCTCAAAAGAAATAGAAACTCAAAATAAAAGGAGATTATTTCTGTTATTAAAGCAAGACCAGATCTGATAGTTTATAAACACACTTCAATCTATGACTAGCCTGGTATGTTCCACTCCAAAGGAAAGAATGATTATTGGCCCTGGTTGTAGACAAATAACTAAATGATGTTGCTTTTTTAATTTTCTTGAGGCTTCTTTTTAATGCTGTTGTTTTTGATCTACCCATTCCAGTTGTTCCCATAACTTTTCATACAATGCTTACTCCATGATCCTTTGTAATGTACCTACGAATGTCTTCAGACCAGTCTACACTTCTTTTTTTTTTTTTCCCCTTACAAATTCATGATCCAAGTTTTAAGCATGTAATTCACTTCTAATCTTTGAAAGAAATAGGATCATAAATTCAGCCATTAAAGATAAATATTAGGTAAATTATAAGGCTAATGTGTTCCTAACTAACTCATTTTCTGATAAGCATTGACATTTTTAGAAGACATTTAATTATTGATGTACAGTATATCAGGGATGATTAATCAGAAGGGTATCGTAAGTTCAAATGGATATAAATTATATGTTTTATAATGCTGACATTTATTAATTTACTAGATTTTCAGTTTAGTAGTCATGTTGGATTAGACAATGCAGTGACACACTGTGGGAATATTAATTTTTGTCTGACTACCTACCGAAAGAAAATAGGCACATTTTCCAAGTCTAAATCCTATGTAGAATTTCAGTATGAACACATGCCTGAAAGACTGACTTGCCTAGTGAAGTCAAACACAGGCAATCTTTTAAAATAAAATTACATTGACTTCACCTTTTAGCAATCTTACTAGGGAGGAGACCTATGTTATACCGTCGGGTGGTGAAACATATCATCATCCATTTGTATCTAGGATTTAATGTTCTAAGGTTACCCTGAATCGTTTAGATGATGTAGATTTGATTTTTCTTTCTAACACAAATTTTACTCTGATACGGTAGTGCAGATATTGCTTTCTTATGAATATGTAATAGCATAAAGAAAGAACTGGACAGTATGTGTTCTATATTAAGGAATCTATTTTCTCCTCACTATAAAACAGAAATGTGTTCCTAACAGAACTATTCATGCCGTAAGTAGATTTAAATCAGCTGTCACACACTGATGATATGCTAAAATGCAGTACTTGCATATTCAGCTTTGATCAGTCTATTGTGCAGGCTGGCTGCTATCTGACAGATTCATTGCTCATTGGATTGGGTCAGTGGTGATGGTTTCTCTGCCCATCTGAAGCCTATACAAAGTTTGTGGCATTTCAGTTATGAAATGAGTTTGCTTCTCACATTCAGACTTATTTCTGAAATGTCTTTTCCAGCTGAATAGGAGAAACAAACAAACAGAAATGACACATTAAGGTGGCCTCCAGGAAAAAATCGTATTTTCCAGTGAAAATCTGCATAAAATTTTAACTGTATTAGGAAACACAGGCAGATGTATGTGCAGTTTCGCATTTTCTTCCAGTCTGACATTCAGAGCAGATGAACAGAAAGTCCATTTTTAGGGCATTTGAATTATCATGTCCCTTAAGCATATTGGTTTGATGTTTCACTTCCATCAGCTCCAAAGGCAACTTGAGAACTATTCAGAAGTTCAACAGCACATATCTGGAATAAACAGGAAAAAGACAATAGCGTTCCAGCAGTAAGACGCTATTGTAGCATAATTGTTGGGTCATCAAGTTCTGTCCAAGGGCTTTAGAAACAAGTAAGGAAAATCACTCCTGTGATGCAGATGTCCCTTACAGCACCTGCCCATTGTCTGCTCTGCTCCCTCATACTCAGCAGGTCTACTCCTGATGTCCAAAGCTGAGAGATGAATTTTGTGACAGTCCCGCTACTGTTGGCATTACACAGTTTCCTGGTATGTGTGCTGTTTTCCAAGCTGACTGTTTCAGTTAATTTGGTGCAGGTCAGCGTGTCTGCAGTTTATTCAGAATCCATGTTACAGATTGATTTGGAACAAACAGTTATTCTGCTAATTGCAAAGCAATAATTTAAACAAATGCAGCAGAGTTTTAAATAAAGGACCAAAGAACAGAGAAGCATCGGTCCCTCTTAGTCCTCATGTGGCTCATCTACCTGTGGAACAGCCTAATCCTGAGGAATCACTGAACGTGAAGGGTGAGATGGGCATGCTGGGAGTATTTATGTTTAGTGTGACTCCAAAAGAAATTCTGATCCCTAGGATAAGAGGATTCAACTGACACGTTTAATGTTTGGCAAGGAAAGATGTGAAGCAGCAAACAGTGCTCTGTAAAATAAACCTTGACAGTTGCAGGTATATTTCTATAGTCATTTAAAAATCACGTATTTGAATGTATGAGGTGTGTAACATCAGAAGCCTGCAGAAATTGACACAATGTAGCTTCTGTTTTGCAGTTAATAATGAGGAAGAAAAAATGTGCTCTATAAAAACTGAGAAGCTTAAAAACAAACACACTTTACTGGCTAATGAAATTGTTGAACCTTGGATCCCTAGAGCAAAACCCACAAGCTGAAAGTTGCATTTGGTCAAAGACTCAGCTTTGTTTTTTTTATTTAAGCTTCTCTCTCTAAGGGCCAGATAGCCATGATATTCTGGAGTGGGTTGCATTTATCAAATGGGTTTTTATGCTATTTTCTTGCAAAAAGGTTTGCGACTGCAAAGTCTGCAGCATGAATTTCGAGTGGAGAAAAACAGAAAAGGAGGTGAACGCTAAGCATTTTGCATTTGAGAGATCTGGGTGTATTCAAGGATGTGTTTTTTTTTTTACCAACATGGATTTTCTAATTCCTTACCTCTTGCACACCATGTAACAATGCTTAATGCTGTTGATATGTTGCATTAATGGCTCACTGCTTAGTTAGGTGTAATGGGCAGCGTGCCTATCTAAAGGCAATCTAGTAAGGGCTCATCCCACTGCTGTGGAGTTAAAATTAATCTGTTTAGGGAAATAATTCATCTCACTACTGTACTTTAAACAGACAAGGAAAGTCCTCTCCTGCTTCTCAATAATCAGAGCAGTCAGCCAAGTGAGTGCTCTGCTGGCTTTCCCTCTACAGGGGCCTACGCGCAATGTGGAAATTCAAGGTTGAAATGGAATCTCTGCTATCATTTATGTGAAAGCTGTACAATGATGCCCCTAGATGAAGGTACACATAAAAATTCATAAGATACATGAGGAGCAAATGTCATTAATATTTATCAGCCTTCTCCTTTGTGGAATGTACGGATGTTAGCTCATTGTTGCATTTAAATGCAGTATACTCAAGACAGGAAGGAAGTAATGGGCAGTAAATTTCAGCAACCTAATACTTGTGAGGAAATTTGTATGTGGTCCCACAGTAAGAAATATATTGTGTCTGCTCATAAACAGCATTTTCAACTAGTCTTTCCTTCACACAAGTTTCTAAAATTAACAAACTTGATTAACATCCTAAATTAAGAGCTGCATTAAGAGAATTTGTTTTTTAAAGGTTAGGCTTTCGAATGTTCCAGTTGCCTACTCCGCAATCCCAAAATACTGGAAAATAAAATTATGATAGTAAACGGCCACTGTCGGTTGTCACAGATACTTTTCAATCTCGTCTTCTTTCTGACAAAGGACAGAAGTTCAACCTGTAGCTCATCATTGTGCCTTGCTGAAGCAGAGATACTTATTTGGACTTACAAATGCGCTAAAGCCTATCAAATTCTGCTCTGACTACTCTTGTTCTCATGCTAGTGGATAATTACTTGGAACCTAGGTGTTTGGCAGACGTGCTTTGTGCCGTACCAGAAAATCAGGCTGAGCACAACAGTGTAATAAGCAGTGTTGGAACATGTGGTTCCAATTAACTCATGCCAGGACCTATTAAAAGCACTTTCTCCCATTTTTATTTTCCAGCCAAATGCAACAATAATACAACTGGAAAATACGAGACAACTACTACAATCAATCCATCCATTCTAACTAAATGGCAATGTATAATAATAAGTTATGGAGAGGTCCTGCAGTCTTTTGCTTTGACTGACAGGGCTACCGTGAAGAAAAACTACAGTGTCAAAGAAATCTTGACTGTGCTAATAATGCTTGTGCCTCAAACTCAGTTGGGGCAGCTGCTGCAGTTCTCACTCTGGAAGCTTTCCTATGTGAAACAGCAGCCTGTTCTTCTGAGATGTGGCAAAGATAGCACCACCTACTTTTGTATAAAGCTGCCTATCTTGCTTTACAACTTGATGTAACGCCACCTCCTTCTCATAATGTCCTCCTGGCTGTAGTTGTATTTTCCCAACGTAGACACAAATTTTCATGGTAGTCTCCAGGACTTACATTTTATTGACTGTGCCTTAGCTACTGCAAGTCCTTGCTAGATCTGACGTTGCTTTCCAGCAATGCCAGCCTTCTCCTTCTGGTTTTTGATTGAGAAAATGCAATAGCTGACTACCCAGGCTTCTTTGGTACCAGCTTATACTTTAATACGTATTGTTCTGAGTTTGATTAGACATTTTTTCAGTGGATACGTTTTTGTTTTAATATAATTTCTCTCCAGCCCGTATTTTAGGTCAGGCATTCATGGAGATCTAAGATATATCACAGTGGAAGGAACATCTGTCTGAATTTCCACTAAGCGGGTCTTCTGGTTTCACACTGCATTGCAGTGAAAGCCAACTGTCAGCTCTAAAACAGCAGCTAGACCCATGCACATTCTCCAGACTATTCCACAGACTTCACAGAATTACAGCATTAATCTTGGTGTCAGAGGTAGAAAAAAGTTTAAATAAAACAATCAAAATTGATGCAGTTCTCATTGCAGTGGAAGCTGGCTCTAATGGACTATCAGAGGCATACGCTGGTGTGGAACTGTGTGTGTCAGACCTGGAAGATGCTCTCTAGGCAACACATTATTACACAAATGCTACCAGAGGAGCAGTTTCAAGCAGCCCTGAAAAAAAAAAATCAATGATCTAGAAAAACAGAGTTGAAGAAATGATGATAGGACTGCAAGAGTCCTGAAGGAATTGAGGGCTCTGACCCTAGAAAGATTTTAACTAAATGGCTACTTAGTTTATTGGATTTATTTGGGGACAGAGGGTGGAGGGGCAGGAAGGAAAAAACTTAAATGAAGCTGGATGGGAAAAAGATTCTCTAATGTATCAGACTGAGCAGTAGTAAGAGCTTTATTACAGTCTTGTTAAAATTCCCCCTGCTGGATTGTTACTCAGTTATTGGGTTAAGATCCCACTACAGTACATTCCCAGGGGGCTTTTTCAGTCTGAGAGGCTGAATCTGTGCCATCATTTCAATCTTCTTCAGAGTCCAGCAGGAGTAGGTCAGTAGTTCCCCAGGTTTTGTGCCAAGGGAGGGCTGTGGGACTTCAGCAGAGCTGCACAGAGCTCATCAGCCCAGCGTGAGCCAGATACAGACCATTTAGATTAGATACTGAATACCTGTTCATCCAGGCTGTAGAGTCTTTCCTTTCTTGCTCTTGCCTGTGTATAGCCAATTTGCTCCTTCTTTTCTGCGTCACTTCCTGGTTTTCCTTCACCAAATGGCATGTCTATGAGTCACCTCAGCAACTTTGGGGTCCTGTTTTCTACATCTATTAACAATTGATTTGTAGTAGTCTGAATATATCCCAGCTCTCCAAACATCTCTAACCTCTCCAATCGTCTTCTAAACAATGCATGTTGAATATGGCTCAGGATTGTTCTGACCTTACAGTAGGGCATTTCAGCTCAGGTGATGGCTCTCCAGTTTCAATGACCTTTTGCTTTTTCATGAGCCAGGAAAATATATGGTTGAATCCCAAGAGTATGTGATTGACTCCACATGCACCCAGCCACTGTTAGAGTTGTACTTATTGCTGTGCTTCAAACACTGTGTACAGGCCCATCTCTGCAATTGTCATACAAGGTTTAGTAGGGGGACAAATTGAATTTTTCTATGCAAATGCAAAGATGAAATGCAGTGCAAAGTACAGCATCAGATGAAAATATGTCAACAGATGGCAAGCTGCTGCTAGTAGCTTGTTTGTGTCCATCACAAACAGTGTGTAAGAAAAATGTACCCTGGGTCAACTCACTGAGCACACAGCAAGCTCTAATGGGGGGGAAAAATTCTTCATCGCTGATTTGCATTTCTATCACAGAATTTCTGATATCAGAGATCTGATCAAGCTGTTCTTAGTGAAAACAACAGTAGGTCAGGCCCAGTCCTTGGCTTGGTGCAGGAATGGTGGTAGAGCACACATCTGCTCAGGGGTGGCATCTTCTAAGGTCTGATTCCTCTGTCCCAACTGTGTGAGGGTTAGTACTTGATCCCCAGCAAAGAGCAATTGCTGGAAATGTGTCTTCCTTCAGAACTCCACCTGGAGATGTAACCTGAAGGTTACTTCTTGCCTCTTTTATTTTGCTAGGGTCGTTTTACATCTTTATTTATTTAGGGTTTTGTTTTGTTTTGCTGGTTTTTGTGTTGTTTGCTTATGTGTTTAGGACCTCAATTTGTGATATAATTTCAATATGTATTTTCACACTGAATTTGACAGACATATGCAACTCCAGCATGCTTAATGAAGAGCAGTATTTGCACTCTCTCACTACTCCTGCATGTCACTGACCCACTGCATCTTAGATTATTTAAATGCCTTGATTCTGGAAATGTTAATGTGTGTTCTTAATTTACTTACATAAATAGTCTGCTCTTCAGAAAGGAGTATATCTTTTGTTTCAGAAAGGCTTTTAAAGGCTAATCATAGCTTCCTAGATAAGTTTCTGGATCTCTTTTTCATTGTGCATCATGATTAATAGAAGCTGCTGAATGTTCCTCATTTGAAAGTAAGCCTTTATTTTTATTAGCATAGAAGGGTTATTTTTCTATTAGTTCATATTTTTCTTCAGAATTTTGAGCCTTTTACTAGATGAGGACATAATACTGGAAGCTTTGGGGGGCTTCTGAGGGGAGAAAGAGAACAAATTAACCTGCAAGAACATCCTTGCATCTTGAAGTTAAAATTCGGGGGCCATAAAAAGACGATATGGCAGAAAACATCATTAAAACAACCTGGTGTTAACCTATAGTGATCTAGAGCAGTATTAAATGTTGAGTACTGACAGAGAACTTTGACATAAATGTTAAATCGCCAAACACTAAGAGACAGAAATCAGTTGCAGATAGTTATGACAGGTGTTGCTTTAACTCAGTCTCTATAGCACAACTACGTTTTATTCATTAATCCAGAGAAATACAAAAGTTTTACATAGAGGAGGCTGGAGGCTGTGTACTTTGAATAAACTTTGCATTTAGATTTCTGTCTCACGTGGTTTTTTGCAGGATTTGGGTGAATAGTATAAACCAATGCTCTGAAGGGGTTGATGTGTGTGGCAGGGGATTCAGCCTTCATAGAAGCCATGCCTCTGTGTGTCACACAGGGCTGAGACACCATCAGTCAGCCGGTCAGTAGACCCCAGTGTGATTTTTCTGTTTTTTAGCTCTGAGCTGCAGGGCATATTGGATTCTTGTCTCTCACAAAGGCAGGATAGGTCTGATATCAGCCTGGGAAAGGAAGACGCTTCCATCTTCCACTGAATTCCTGCCAGCGTTACAAATGCCTGTAACTAAGGGGAAAGGATTTGTCATCTTCAAAATAAAAAGGAAGGGATGTAGAAAAGAGGATGAATACCTCAGCGTTATGAACAGTTTTGGTAGTATTAGAAGGCTCAAATAGCGATTTGAACTGTACGTAATTGTTAATGTTTAAAGGAGCACTTATGTGGTTTTAATGAGAAAATCCTCCATTTTAGAGGAGCCGCTAGAGATACAGCTAAGGATTCTTAATGACCTGGAACTTTTCTGAGTTACATATTTATCTACAGGAGATCAGTTATTTAAATAAA